>NC_089495.1:110663032-111288032 GCF_036850765.1 Saccopteryx bilineata
CCGTCACCCCCACCCTCATCCACCTCCATCCACCTCAAGAATTATTTTCTTTTTTTTCTCTTTGGGCTGACACTTCCATTTTAAAATAAATCTTCCAAGGTTTTCTTCCATAAATGTTGAATGGTTAACTATTGAGTAGAAGACCATCTAATTGGTGTAGAATGAGGGAAGATCACATTTTTGAAGCCCGAAAAAAAAAGTATGATAGAGTAGGCTCAGATTAGTGTTTTGCATAAAGGACTGGGGCAGCTACCCAGATGCCAGGATGGCAAAAAAAAAAAAAAAGGAAAAGAAGAAAAAAGGACCTTTGAAGTTTTTACTATCTCTTGTGATTTGAGTCAGGGGTGAAGCTCAGCCATAGGACCGTGTATATTAGCTTGGGTTCTGGTCAGACTGTGGGGGTTTAATCCTGGCTCTAGTTCATCCTCATCATGAGCCTTTGGGCCCACTTTTTAGCCTCGTAAAGTCTCACTTCTCCCACTGTCACGGGGGGACGGTATGCAGACTGAATGCAGTGATGTGTAGGAAATGAATGTGCATGAAGTGTTAGGCAGGTATAGTTACTGAGCTCTTCATCGTAATCAAAGGAAGCATAAAATGATTTGGTGTCTCTCTTTTCTGAGCCCTAAATAGGGGTCCATAATTTGAGAAAGATTTTTTTTTCACGGCCTTGCAAAATTTCTGATATGAAAAGTCTTATGAAGATACCAAAATGGAGCTGCATTTGGTTTTTTTTCATTTCACGAATGCCCTTTGTGGCAATTCCTCCCGGCATGAGGATGGAGGTGAGGGATAGGGGACGTTTTCAAGACAAGCTCTATACTGGGCAGCAGGAACCTGTGCTGTCTCTACTTGGCCATGAACCAGTGGCGTAGCATTGAGAGCAAGAAGTCTTTCATTCTCTGGGCTCAGTTGATTTCTGTGAAACGATCGGGTTAAAGATGACTGCTAAGGTTGTTAGAACAGTGGTTTTCTATGATTGTAGACTCTATAATTCTCATGCAACATCAGGATGGTTAACTCCTTTGCGCATTGGCACAACATTTCTAGTGGGCTAGTGGTTGAAAAACTCTGGTTTAGAGCACTGAAAGTCTATATTGCCGGTCATCTCTGTGAGAACATTCCCTACTCCACACTCAGGGTGTACAGAGGGGTCACGGATAGGCCGGCATGAACAATGTGGTAACCCCACATGTCTGTGGCTTTCAGCCTTGTGTCGCCTTCCCTTCTGATCATGGCAACATGGTCTCACATGGATGGCCTCTCGCTAAGGCAGGGTTTCACAGCTCTTCTAAATCATGTCTACTTTTGAGAAACATAAAACAAAAATTGCACACTTTTTCAATTTGCTCCATCTTTGAAGATGTTAGTAAGCCTACATCGTACTCTCAACAGCCCCTTTCCCACTTTGTGATTTGGGGGTATCTGCTCTGTCGCACCTTGTCCCCCTTTCCTCCAAGTGTCTACTGTCAGCAGAGGTCATGAAAGGGCATCCAAGGGCCGCATGCAGCCCACAGATGACATTATTTGTCCTTCAAGAAAATTTTCATAATTGGAGTTAGTTCCCAGAATTTAGCAGTCAAAAGATTTCACATAAAACCTAGATTTTCATCTTTTTATTTTTTTATTTTATTTTATTTTATTTTATTTTATTTTATTTTTTCTGAAGCTGGAAACAGGGAGAGACAGTCAGACAGACTCCCGCATGCGCCTGACCGGGATCCACCCGGTACGCCCACCAGGGGCGACGCTCTGCCCACCAGGGGGCGATGCTCTGCCCATCCTGGGCGTCGCCATATTGCGACCAGAGCCACTCTAGCGCCTGGGGCAGAGGCCAAGGAGCCATCCCCAGCACCCGGGCCATCTTTGCTCCAATGGAGCCTCGGCTGCGGGAGGGGAAGAGAGAGACAGAGAGGAAAGTGCGGCGGAGGGGTGGAGAAGCAAATGGGCGCTTCTCCTGTGTGCCCTGGCCGGGAATCGAACCCGGGTCCTCCGCACGCTAGGCCGACGCTCTACCGCTGAGCCAACCGGCCAGGGCTCTTTTTATTTTTTTAAATAACAAAGAGGAAAATACGACTAGAATTTTCCCAAGAAGGAAGACTTGGTTCTTGCATCAGCAGGTGAAGAGTCTGGCCCGGATACAAAAGCGACATCACCCTTTCTCCCCACTCTAGAGTGCTGTCCCCTCAAACCTCTTTGAACTGTCACAGGGTCACAGGTCACTTTAACCAGTCACCTTGAGAATTTGGTTGCAAAAAGTTAAAGAACTGCGCTTCTACCTCCAGCTTGCTTCACGTCCCAAAGTTGCCTACCAGGCCCTCCTAGCCATTTGATTCTGTGCCTGCCCCATGGGTTCATACATGGAGTCCAACCTTTAGCAGTCTTAGTTCTTCAAGATTCAATCCTTGTGAATATGCCAGTCCCTTGAACTTGATATCACACTTTGAGATTTAAACAAATTATACATCACTGTGCAAAAGGCTCCGAGTGCATGTTTTGGTAGAAACAAAGAGGAGAGGGTTTAGGGACACACAGTTTCTGGGCTGGGTTAGAAGATTAAACCAAGGATCTGGGAAGGGTGGGGGAGGGGCTGGGGCAGGACAAAGGACTGATAGCTTCCAAACATCCTCCTGGAAGTAAGCAGGAGGCAGGGTGGAATGGGAGGGACATGGTCCTCTCTCAGTGGAGGAGTTCTCCTGCCTACACTAGTTCCACACAGTCTCTTGGGGGCACTGGTGCTCCCAGCTCTGTGCTGTCTGTAGGAGGACAAAGAATCCGTAAAGGGCAACAGAGCAAAGAAGATGAGATTTGGAGCAACCTCAGTACAACTAATTTTAGGACAGAAACATATGCAAATAGCATGGTGCCCCTGGACTTGATTGTCCTCAGATGCTAACTGCCTTCCAGCTCTGAGTTTCTTTAGTTCTGGTTTTCTGTGCTCTCTCATAGAGCTGTGCCTTTGGCCATGTAGTAGGCTTCATCACTGGTATAAACGCCTTTGACTTCCCATGATGTATCATGGTTTATTTGCCAATCAAGCCACAAATGAGTCCTGTTTAAAGCAATCCTGAAAAAATTGTACTCATGAGAAGGTTTGTATTAGAATCACAGGACCACTAAATCAAACCTAGTGAGGACAATACCATTTGGTGGCTAACGTCAACGTATGAGATTGAGTTCAACATTCCAGTCAATGACTGACCTCAGAAAGATTCAAAGGCCATGAAACCAATATCTACATGGTAACTCAGTACAATACTCAGTATTACCTTGAATTGAGTCTTTCACTGGAGAACTCAGCTACCAAACTGAATGCAAGAACAGATGCCTGCAGAGTGCACTTGCAGACAGAAGGAGATTCCGACTGAGGAGATCATCTCTGCTGATTTAGTCATACAACGAAAGGTTTCACTCCTGTGCACAATACCTTCATAGGCAAAGCTTTTCTGCTTTGTAATCTAAAAGCTCTCTCTAACTCCACTTCCCTGGAAATAGAAAGCATGCTACGTCACATTAAATTCCCTCTGATGGCTGAATTGTCTGGCATGAAGTTTTGGGGTTGAATCATTTTGTCTAAAAAGGCAAAAAAATTATAGGTCATTTGCTTTTTCTCTCCATAATTCTTTTGTTTACTCACTGGGTACTTTAGCTGAATCCAGCTGAAGGAATAAAATGTAGCTTACGCTGTATGTAGATGTGATATAAGGTTTGGGTACTTCACTAAAGCTGTCAGAATTTTTTTTCCAATATTTAAAAATACAAAATCTGTCATTCTTATGCAACTAACCTCTCTGTATATTCTTTTCTAAACTTTGTAGGGTAGAAATAAAAATTAAAGCATAATTTTTCCTTTTTTGTTGTTGTTAACTTTACAACCTTGTTGAATAGGCTTTATTTATTTATTTATTTTTTGTTTGTTTGTTCTGTATTTTTCTGAAGCTGGAAACGAGGAGAGACAGTCAAACAGGCTCCCGCATAGGCCCGACCAGGATCCACCTGGCACGCCTACCAGGGGCGATGCTCTGCCCCTCCGAGGCGTCGCTCTGTCGCGACCAGAGCCACTCTAGCGCCTGGGGCAGAGGCCAAGGAGCCATCCCCAGCGCCCGGGCCATCTTTGCTCCAATGGAGCCTTGGCTGCGGGAGGGGAAAAGAGAGACAGAGAGGAAGGGGAGGGGGGAGGGGTGGAGAAGCAGATGGGCGCTTCTCCTGTGTGCCCTGGCCGGGAATTGAACCCGGGACTTCTGCATGCCAGGCCGATGCTCCACCACTGAGCCAAACGGCCAGGGCCAAATAGGCTTTATTTTTAATAACTGGATAATAATCCATCAAATGAATATTCCATTGAGGTAGATTGCCAAATGGCTTCGAATCATCCTCCTCTCCTTGTTTCTACATTTTGTGCAGTGTGATTTTGTAGCTCTTCGCATCAGGGAGAAAAGTTTATTTTTCTATTTGAGAATATGGGCTGACCTTGTGACTTTTTTTGGCCAAGAGAATGTAGCAGAAGTGATGATGTGTAGATTTTAAGCTTATGCCTCAAGAAGACTTGTATACTTCTGTTTGTCTTGGGATCCTGGTGTAGACTGTCATCAACAGAAAAGTTCCAAGCTAGTCTATCAGATACTGAGAAATCAAATGGAGGGAGGACTAGTCAACCCAGCTATTATAACTAAGCTATGATAGATAAATTTGATCTGGGTTGACTTGTCAGTTTCATAAAAATGTCCAGCTAAGACCATAAGAAACCTGCAGCTGATCTATTCACTTGTATGCCCCCCCCCCAAATGCTTATTGTTGTAAGTCAGAGAGCTTTGGGGTGGTTTGTTATGCAGCAATAGATAACTGCTATAGCCACAATTCTCTTAACTATTTCACTTTTGTTGTTTATGTAGGTTTTTCCAAAGTTTCTTCATTATAAAACAATGCTGTGATGAGCGTTTTGGTACAAGCAAAGAAGATGTTTCTATGAGTATTTATTTTATTAAAGGAAACTAGCAATTAGATTTTATTTCCTATAACACTTTTCAAAATACTGTATTATTGAAATTCTGAGGTCATCTATAGAGTTATTGTTGTCAAACAAAATCTAAGTTTTTATATTCTGTAACTGCTTTATATGTCCATATGTGAACCAGTAAACACACAATTTTTCTACAAAAACATGTGGCACATGACCCAAACCAATCAAACAAGGCAAGTTAAAAAAACCTCAGGAGCTCATAGAAACTTTTTTCAGGTAGGCAAACCCAGAGCTTATTGCCTTCCCTCAGATGGTTCTAAATAGTAAGCCATACTTATTCATTTAGTTTTGCCAACCCATCTTTTCTCTTCTAGATAAACCATGATGACTCCAAAGTGGGCTGCCTCCTGAAAAATGCCAAACCACCTGCTCAGTAAGCTGTGGCCACTCAGATTTATTGATAGTGGTGGTAGGGGTCTCTGACAAGTCAGGGCACATACAAGAATCAACCAATGAATGCATGAATGGGTGAAACAACAAATCAATATTTCTCTCTCTCTCTCTTTCTCTCTACCTTCCTCTCTATCTAAAATAAATAAAAAGTAAATAAACAGTTTAAGGGGAAAAAAAACTCCTGAAAGACATTTTTGGAGCTTTGAAAATTATTCTTGATGATATTGTAATTTAGGTTTTTCAGCATTTCTTACATATAAACCCAGAAAATAGCCTATAAAGATTTTGAAGTTATTTTATAGTATCTCTCCTTTGGTAAACTGTTATGTTTCCTTTTCTTAGCTATCAAGAATTATAATCATCTTCTTGCCCTTTTTGTTTGATTGGAAGGAAGCTCAATTGCAGTATATGACTTTACATGGACTTTTTTATAACTCTCTTTCTCCTCCATCTTGCCCTCCATGGTTTACTTACTATTTTTATCTTTGTTACAATGGTTTTATTATATTTATATACATACTTTTGCAAGATCCTTTAAATAGTTTTTGCTGACATTCCTACCCTATCTGGACTACCGAGGCCTCTGGTAAAGCCTCAGTAGGTCTGACTATCTGCCTCAATGAGAAAACTAGAACCATCATCGTGGAGTATTAGAACTATCAGGTCCTTCATTTTGCAGAGAAGTAAGTGAAGCTCAGCCAGTCTGCCTACTTGAAGGGTGTTCAGCATTGCAGTGACAGAGCCAGCTCTAGGACAGAGCCTGGACTCATGCTATATTTGGATTCTATACATTATGTCCGACACTCTTTCTAGAGTGTGCAAAGCAGCCCCTGAATCACTTTACTTGGCCTGAGGGTCTTGTATAATTAAGAGAAAGATATTAAAACTTTTTTTTTGGCCCTGGCCAGTTAGCTCAGTGGTAGAGCATCGACCTGTCGTGCAGGAGTCCCAGGTTTGATTCCCTGCCAGGGTACACAGGAGAAGTGCCCATATGCTTCTCCACCCCTCCCCTTCTCCTTTCTCTCTGTCTCTCTCTTCCCCTCCTGCAGCCGAGGCTCCATTGGAGCAAAGTTGGCCCAGGCGCTGGGGATGGCTCTATGGCCTCTGCCTCAGGTGCTGGAATGGCTCTGGTTGCAACAGAGCAATGTTGCAATGCCCCGAATGGGCAGAGCATCGCCCCTGGTGGGCATGCTGGGTGGATCCCAGTCGGGCGCATGCGGGAGTCTGTCTGACTGCCTCCCTGTTTCCAACTTCAGAAAAATACAAAAAACAAACAAAAAAAAAACAAAAAAAACTTTTTTTTATTCTGTGTTAATAGAAGTTGTATTTTCCAAGCACTTTTTTGGCATCTACCCTTTCTTATACCCAAATTGAAATGAAATTGAAGAGGTTTGTGAGAGAATTCTCAGTTTAAGTCCTGAATGCTAGTGTTCTTATGTATTTGCATAACTCCAGTTTCTTGAGTCACACCCACTAAAAAAATTAAAAAAACCAACTTGGGTTCTCTGGCACCGGATTGCCCCTACACAGTCATCCTGAGACTCCAGACTGAAATATTTAAAAATTTGCCATATGTCCCAGAGGTCAGTTGTCTCTTTTATATAAATGGGAGAGGGAAAGAAAAAACCCTAAGTACCTGCCCCCCTCTCTCTCTCCAAGCAGCTGGAATATCAGGTTAGGATCATGTGCTACAAGGGTCCTGAGAGCAGGGGACTCTGCGTGTCCCTCTGCAGCCAGCATGGTCCCCCACTCCCATCGGCCCCCACTTTTGTCAGGACCTTTCCTACACAGCACTGTCTGTGTGCGCTAGGGCCATCATTATGTGCCTGAGGCCTGCTTAGCTCAGGCATGCTCCAGTGACGCAATTTGTAGAACTAAATCATTTGTATCTGAGTTGCCACTGTATAATAAAGTTTGCCTCCATAATAAAATATTATTATTATTATTATTATTATTATTATTATTAAAGTGAGAGGCAGGGAGGCAGAGAGACAGGCTCCTGAATATGCCCTGATGGAACCCACCCTGCAAGCCCCTTATGGGGCAATTCTCCGTTGCTTGGCAACTGAGCTATTTTAGCACCTGAGATGAGGCTATGGTGTCATCCTCAGCACCTGGGGCAAACTTACTCAAATGAGCCATGGATGTGGGGAGAGGGGGAGAAAGAGAAAGAGAGTGGGAAGGGGAGGCATGGAGAAGCAGATGGGCGCTTCTCCTGTGTGTCTGTGACTTCCACATGCTGGGCCAACACTACTGCTGAACCAACCAGCCAGGGCTGAAATATTTATTTTTTTATTGATATTTTTTTTGTTTTTATTAAATACAAGAACTTAGCTAAACTAAGGAAATCTATAATATCATTAATAGTTAGTTGAACACTGAAAAACTTTCAAATATTTCTGAAACCTGTTTTTTTAAGTAATACCCTCAAATCAGAAAGTTAGATAATACATTTTATTTAAAGAAATAAAAATCTCAAAATTTTCTCTGAAACAACTTGATTAACCAGTCCCCGCCGCTTTGCTGCCTACAAACGGGGTCCTGCTGTCCATAAAGCTTCTGTCTTCTTCAGTGCCTTTTCTTTCCTGTCCAACCCGCTTGTCCTTACTGTCTACACAAAGCCAGAATGTGTCACAGTCTAGGTAGGAGAGAGTCATAGCCATGGGGACGCTTCCAAATATTGTCTCCAGGGTCAGATGTCATCCGAAAATCATGGACAGGTAATTTCAGCAATAATAAAAACAATGAAATATTGTTAAACATTTATTGATGTCCTAGTATAGCTGGTCAATTAATTTGCCTCTTTCCTTCTTGTTAGTCTTAATTATCCCTTTATGTACTAATTCACAAGCATTTAGTGAATGTCCTTATATAGGTATTTGATTAGATCCATTCATTGATTGACACCTTCTGTGACCTAAGCAGAGACCTATATTTTGTGAACGTAAAAATAAAATAAAATAAAATAAATACAGAAATAACTGTTCTCAAAAAGTTTAAATTGTAGTCGGGCAAGGGACAGACATTGACAAATTTCTGCATGCCAGGTGGTAATAAATGTCATTAGGAAAAAAGAAAAAGCAGGAAGGAGTGATAATAAAAGAAGCAGGGTATATAGAGTAAAAAATATATAAAGGTATTCTGGTAGTATAAATATAAATTTTTGTGTTAAAGTTTTCTTCTCCTTAGAATTAATTCAGATAATCTAAATTGGCTTAGGGCACCTATTCTGAAATTTGGACTCTCACTTGCTCAAAGCCCCGTGCTGTGTATTTGGACACCTTAGAGATGGTACCTGGAAAAGAAAAATAATCTAAAGGAGCATGAACATGTGACCCTGAAGGTCACCTTGTCCTCAACGTGTAAAAGACCGTTTGCAGCCTGTCTGACGTCAATCAGGAAGGGTTGACAGATGATTCATCTGAGTTCATACCATTGTTGGTTCCTGTTATTGTTTTTCTCCTCACATTTTAGTTAATCATTTGTTTGAGTTAGGTTAAACACTCATGTGCTTTAATAGGCCTTTCCTTACAGTTTCATTTGGGCCAAATTCTTGGTGAACAGGTAGGTGTGGGTCGGGTCTCTCTGTTCATGGTATGAAACCTCCCTCCTTTTCTCAAGGGGGCCCCACGCAGGCGTGAGAGCTAGAAGGGATCCGGTTTGCAAAACAAAATCATAACTGTCCGTACATAGGTGGGAGGACAGAGTGTGCCACTCTTCACACAAGCAATTCACCTTGAAGATTCTATTTCTATTCTGAAATTACTGTACAATTTAAAATAATTCCATATTGAGCCGTTGACCTGAATCCACATCATAAAATAATGAGAGAGGGGAGAGCACAAGGATTTAAGGATAACACAGGAAGGATAGGCACCAGACTCCACCAGGATTTCAAAAGCCCAGATATGCTTATGAAGTACATTTACTCCCAAGATATGCAGACATGAAGGCAATAGCTTAATAAGACTCTCCTATTTTGTAGGCAGGGTGAGGCACAGTCAAACAGCAGGAAGTCTTTAGCAAGTCATACTTTCTTATTTTTTCCCCTCAAATCCCTTCTTCTTAGCTATTTGGCAAACAGGAGGTACTCTGGACCTGACATGCTTTGTCCACATTGGGAAGCCTTCTTCCTGCCCTGTTTGTCAGAAGGCTCTGTCTTAAAACACAGAAAGAGGTAAATCTCATGACTATCAACAACATTTTTCTGACTAGGCTCCAGATGAAACGTCAGACCAGTCTGGAGTCTTTCAAAGCCAGGCCGAGTCTAGGCTGGGCCCTGCTTGTGACAACCAATGACTTGCTGGTAATCACCCAAGTCAGAGAAACCTACAAACACTTGAAATGGGGCTTTAGAAATGAAAAGAAGTTTCTTCTCTTCGGTCATCTCATCACCATCTGGCTAGCTTTTATAATCCTTATTGCACTGTGATTAATTTTCTGCCATAGATTGCTGCTAATTAATTGTTATTACCAAGAACAGGAAATTTCAGCATGACCAGATCATGTTTATCCAGAATGGCAAAGTTAGAGAACTGTTCTTGAAGAGATGCTCTTTGGGATTGTCAAATTTTAAAAGCTGGTAGAGGCCCTGGCTGGCTGGCCCAGTGGATAGAGTGTCAGCCTGGCATATGAATGCCCAGGTTGATCCTTGGTCAGAGCACACAAGAGAAGCAACCATTTGCTTCTCTGTCCCTCCCTTTCCCCCTTCTCTCTCTCTCTTTCTCCCACAGCCAGTGGCTCAGTTAGTTGAAACATTGGCCCTAGACGGAGGTCACATGGTGGATCCCAGTCTAGGTGCATGCAGTCTGTCTATCTCCCCTCCTCTCACTTAAAAAATAAAATAAAATAAATATAAAATAAAAAAGCTGATGGAGCTTCTGAAATTCACTGGTTCAAATAGATCACTAATAGATGAGGAAACCTGTGTGAGTTAGTAGCAGAGAAAGGACAAAAACACTGGCGTCTGCATTGTTCTAGCCCAGCGATGTTTGCAGTACAAGCTGCCGCCTCTAGAACTAGTTCCAACCAGAGGCAGCCACTCCTCTTGGTTTGGGTGGATTCATTAAATCCAGGATGGAATTTGGTCAAAACGTCTCATTGCATCATCACCTTGCTTTGAAACTCAGAGTTCTTTGGACACAGAGTACTTGTCTGTGTGATGTGAACCAATAAATTCTCTGGAAAAAGTCAGCCCAAACACTTGGCTGGTGTCTTAGAGGGAAGAAAAAATCTGGGTGATTGAATTTTTAAAATCAAATTAAGCAATTGGGTTCTTTTTGCATCCTGTGGAAACTCATATTTGGTCTAGACAAACTTATCCAAAGCTGACATTGGACATAGACTTGTATCAAAATTGTGCGGTGCCTCTGTCCTAGCAACGTGCCAGTGGCCAGGGGATGGGGGAGGGGTGGCTCTCCTTATTTTATTTAGTTCAGGAGTTTCTACACTGTCAAGCTACATTTTCACTTTTGAACAGAAGAATTGTTTTTATTTTTCAGATGAACTATTTATGTATAATCTCTACACATAAAAATAGATATGTTTAAATGTTTATTTTTAAAATAATAAATTTCCCCTTTCTAAAAATAATAAATGAGAAAAATAAAATTGTCTTCATGAGCTAACATTTGAAAGTGCGAGTTGTAGGAGTCAGTGTTAGTTGTTAGAGCAGCATCAGGCTGTGATTTACATCTGGATGTGGATTCACTGACACCAAAAGTTATTCACTGGGTGTATCAAGTGCCCAGCACACTGTTTGGCTTATGGGAAAGATAAACGCATCAATGACTGTGAGCTTCATAAAGGTGGGAGCTCCATCTTGATTCAGCCTTTTTTTTTTCTCAATTCTGTTCCTCAGTTCTCATTATTCCTTGGATTCCTCAAATGAGTGAAGTCATATAATATTTTTCTTTCTTTGCCTGGCTTATTTCACTCAACATAATAGTTTCCAGGTCCCTCCATATTGTTGCAAAAGGCAATTTTTGCTTCTTTTTCATAGCCCCATAGTATTCCATAGTATATATGTACCACAGCTTTTTAATCCACTCGTCCTCTGATGGACACTTGGGCTGTTTCCAGATCTTCGCTATTGTGAACAATGCTGCCATAAACATGGGGGTGCATTTCTTTTTTTCAGTCGGTGATATGGTGTCCTTGGGATATATTCCTATAAATGGGAAGGCTGAGTCAAAGGGCAGTTCCATTTCTTAATTCAGCCTTTAATCCACCCCTCCCTGCAATGACTTTAACAAAGCAGGCATCCAACAAATACTGGTTGGCTAGGAGGTAATGAGTTTGTAGCTGGTGAGGGTAAGGGATAGTGGTCCACTGGGAAGCTCAGAGCTGGGGAGGGCCAGGGCCTAGTCAGTGAGTACAATGAGAGGCCTGACTGCAAAGTGAGGGAGAAATCAGAGACGAATGTGCCAGCCTGCTTCTTGCAAACTCTTTCTCTTGTGGCGTACTTAATTAATGACATTCTCTCATCCATGTGGTTATCAGGACAGGGACATTTTCAACTCCTCCTCTAGCCTTACTCTCCCTCTTTCAGCTAGTGATAAGCTCTACAGATTTTACCTTCTCTGTGACCCCACCCCCTTATCACTGCTTTCCCTCATGTCTTTAATGTCTTTCACCTGGATTGTTGCAATAATGCTCTTCCATACCTGTCTCAACAGTCTACTCTACTGTTTCTATTTTATGCTGTGCTTTTTTTTTTTTTTTTTTTTTTTTATTTTTTATCAATTTTGTTTTCTAAAATCCAGACCTGGTCAGTCAACTCACCCGTTTAAAGGCCTTCAATGGCTCCCTACTACCGGTAGGTTAGATTTCAAACTCCTCTGCAGGGTGTTCAGACTTTTCATCCACAACCCCCTGCTCCGTGTGACCCTCACTTTACCTACATGGAAGACACACTCTCTGTGGGGCCCACTCCTTTGCTGGTGGGGTCCTCTGCCCACAGTGCACTTGCACACTCCGCCCTTTGCACCCGTCTCTGGTGGACGGCACTCTCTATTGCGGAAGGTACCCTGTCTGTTTTGTTCATCACTCTATTCCCAGGGTTTGGTGCAGTGTCTAGCACAACATATGTATCCAATAAATATTTGCTTGGTGAATAAATATATAAAAAGGCTGATAAATATGATTAGCATTGAGTTAAAAATCAAATATATTTTTATTACTAGGAGATGATAGACTGAGATTACTTGATTCCATTTGCCACCATACATAGCAGGAAACAGAAAGATTGATAAGACATAGACTCTATACGTTTAGAGTTTGAAATAATCAGTACTGCCAGGAAATGAGAAAGCTGTCAAAAGCATGGGACAGACTATTATATATAAATGCTAGTGGTGGTCTCCTAACTGGATTCCCTGCCTATGCTTTCTGCCCCCTCCAATCCAATTTGCATGTTTCTCAGGTTTGGCTTCTCAAGTTCATTTTTGGATATATCTGCCCTTAACTTAAAACCCAAATGTCCTGTGATCCTTTGTTATCTAGAAGTCCAAAGACAACTAATTAAAGTCATGTCGTCTTCCTGAAGGCTACAGTCCTTGGTTGCCATGACCTATCCTTGTGGGATTCTGTCTTGCTTCTAGGTGCTTCTTACACCTCAGCAGCCCCTGTTGGTGTGTTGCTGGAAGGGAGAAAGGAGCCACAGCAAACCCAAGGCAGCAACGCAGTCCTGGGAGCAGCCATTGTCTATGCTGCTGTGTAACACCTTGCTTGTCTGGGTCCTAGGAGACGGGTCCAAGTGTCCCAGACCCAACTCTGTTCTCTACTTCTTATGACCCCTTCTTGTGCAAATCACCGCCTGGTAACATACATGCAGAGCCCTTCTGCCTGCAGTAGCCTCGGGGAAGTAACTGGAGCTCTCTCTCCTGGCCTTCCCAAGTCCTGTAACCAGGATCTACTACAGATACCTTTAACTTCACTTCCACATCTTCCAAAACTTGCTCCCTCCTGACTCCACAGCAAAGATGATAGTATGTAAAGCTGGGAGAATCACCCAGGAACTTGTTCAAATGCACGTTTCTGCACATTATCTTTAAGAACTAGGCATTTTAAAATCAGCATTCTGTCTGATTTCGATGGGGATGGGGATTCATTGCCTATACTTTGAGAAATGTCTTGAGTGTGGTCAAGAACAGTTCTTCTGCATGTATTCATAAATCCAGGCATTCAGTCACAAATACAAGCATTTCTTCTGCAGCAGAACTTTTATTACAAGAATTGCATATGATGGAATCAATTAATTAAGAAAAATGGGTTACATCTGCTGTTAAGAGTCATAAACATTTGTCTTCTAAAACTGTCCACTAATCATACCTCTTTAAGGAAAAAGAAATGCTCATGTCTGCTCCACACAGCTGCATGAGGAAGCTGTGTGATTCACTTGGCCCAACAGTGGATAATTAAAAAGTGTGAGAAATTTGCCCTGTGTTGGTGAGAGAAGAAATACCTCACTTAGGCTAGATTGTGTGAATTTGCTCAATGATGTTTTAGTTTCTTAAGCTATACTCTTACATTGTGTTTTAAATTCCAAAAGGAAAAATATAGTTTTGTAATTGCACATCACAAAATTTAACTCTTAAGGCCCTAAGATTTTTATGATTAAATATTCATTAGGAATACAACTCTTAAAGTATAGAGAACAAATTTTATTGGTTCATTTAGCCTACTAAGTTCCAAATATAAGGTAGGGACACAGTGATAGAATCATAAGCAAGGCTTACTATCCTGGCTTCAAGGGGTTTTTAGAGTTTAGTGGGCAGGGCATATAATGACCATAATTTACCACATTAAAGATTGGGGCCATGATGTCATATATAGTCTTATAAATTCAAATGTGAGATTATTCTTTAAATTCCTCAGTGAATTCTTTCCACATGAATTCATGACTCCAGCCAGACTGACCTACTCTTTGTCCCCTAGCCTCGCCCCATAGCTTTGTGCTGGCTCACTCCAGCTCATGCATTTTCCATTCTTGGAATACCCTCCTCCCTATTGTTTTGCCCTCTGAGCCTAACCTCTGTCCAAGATCCAGTTAATGTTCTACCATCTTCGTGAAGCCAACGGAAACCATCTCAAACCACAGTGAGCTTCAGAACTCCTCTTTCCCTTATTGTTTACACTCTTACTTGGCATTTAACAAATGCCAAGACAGCAGTGCAAACTTTCTTGTATACAGGTTCTATTTCCCTAATTACACTACTGCACAGTCTTTTGGAGGGCAGTGATAATGCCATATGTTGTCTTTGTATTCACTAGATTGATTATAGTGCCTGACTCATGATGGTGCTCCTTAAATTTAAGATATGAATAAGAACATGGACAGTGTCTTTATTATGTATGTGTCAACTTTTCTCCATTGATCCATTCCATTGTGCAGGCTTTAAAGTCCATATATGTCTAAGACCTCTGTAATTTCAATGATGGGTGTTGTCAGGTTCAAAAGTTATATCCTGGAGGAATGTCCATTTAAAACCAAGAGCCTAACACTCAATCATATGCTTTCCAGGGCCAGTCAAGTAACTAAATGACTGTGCCCACCCAGCTCCATGTTCTTCCCATGAAGCCAGGCCTGTCTCTTCTGCTGAGAGCCAGCAGGATTGAGCATGTTCACCCCAACAGTGTACACCAGTAGGGCTCTAATTCCATCAGCTCTTATTGTTCCTCTAACTCACAGCTATGGCAGTTTGTTCTCTGGTTAAGACCCTTCTGCCAAATGCAAATACCTGGCTGGACACAAGTGCAAAGGCCTGCCTCCAAGTCTCCCGTAACCCGAGTCTACTTTTCACACAGAGCCTGATTCTCAAGTCAATGCAATCTTGCCAGGCAAGACTTTCTGTTGGCTTCCATCTCTGCACCGAAAGGGTGCTCATAAAGTTTCAACTCTCTGCTGCCCTCAACAGGCCCATGACCTCATTGCCTTTGCCCTGTAACTGGTTAACTCTGTGAATCCCAGATGAGATAAATAAGGTCTTACAGTCTGAGACTGAGCGTCTGTTTTGTGTCAAGTAATTTTGTGTGTTTATCTATTAATTGTTTGCTCTAGTTGTGTGTGGAAACATGCTTCTTTCTTGACTTATTTGCAATGACTGTAGGTACATTATGGTTTTTCTTCCCCATATGCCCACCACCTATCTTTATTTCTACTTAAAACAGCAATGTTATAAAGTAGAAGTCAATTATTTTGGTAAAGATAGTATGGTTTAACAAAAAGCATGTGCATTTGGAGTAAGACAGGTTTGAATTTTAATCCCAACTCACTCATCACTGGCTCTGTAGATTTGGTTAATACTTTTCTTTCTTCTATAGAAAGGCATTGTATAATAATACACAAAGATAGTACTCAACTGTTTTGTTTTTCCCTTCCTCGTGAAGTATTTTAATTTTCAGGTAATCATCAGCTATTTTCCTACAGAAATTAGCCATCACTATGTGGGAGACCTGTAATCTACTTCTTCCCTCCCTACCACCTTTTTGTCTTCTTTCGTCTATGGCCTCTTAGATTCAGGAGAGAGAACATGTTTAGCCAGCACTTTCTCCCAGCACTGACTAAAGGATCTTACTTAATATGCAAGCTCAAGAATTGTTCTTGGAATAAGCCACAACCCTCATGAAATGTTAGTCATATGAACACTATCCAGATAACTGTCCTAGTAAATAAACAGGGTCTGGAAGGGCTCATTGGAAGGGTAGGTGCTGGTTTCTAAGCATAATAGCCAAATGTGAGTCTCCTAGCAACATCAGTCAAGGGCAAGGTCTGATCTGCATTACCACTTGTTACATTTTCACCAAGTGTCAAAGATTTTTATGAGTCATATCACTTAACCATCAGAAGAGCTTTGTGTGTTGGGCTCTCATTCCCATTTTACAGATGAGGCAACTGAGGCTCAAAGAGGTAGAAGAAACTTGCTCAAAGTCTATAAGTAGCAAAAGTCAAAGCTGGGATTTGAACCAAGTTCTGACTGGACACAAGTCTGTGCTTGTATCAGTAGTGGTCTGCCGCTAAAAAGTGAGGGATTCTGGGAGCAGTGGGGAGGGCAGCCTGAAAGAATGTGGTTCTTCATTTGGCTCTACATGGAGCATCCCATTGCCCTACGGGGTCTCTTAACAAGTAAGTTGAAGGCTAGTTTTAACTATGATACCATAAAATGATAAGGCTAGGTCCTAGTCTTTTTTCCTGTTGCTGTTCCAGGGCTGATTGGGGCTATATTTTTAAAGATTGCATCAGTAAGTCATGCTTTATTACTACTGAATTAGTGTAATGCTTCAAAACAGCTTGTTGTGATTCAGCATAATTATCTATAATTAAAGATAAATTCAATTCCTATAGGGTAAGAATATTAATTCCTATCCAAATCTCTTTATTTTGATTGCACCTATCAACCATTACCCAGCTTTTGCCTAGTAACTCTGAGCACCTATTGTGGGACTAATATTGCTCAGTCCAGTGAGTTTATACTTTCTCTACCACCCTGTGTGCTCCTCTCTTTGAGATCAGCATTCCCTCAAGTATTGAGCCTTAGCAAACATTCTTAAAGTTACTGACTTGTTTGTTTGTGGTTTAATTCACTTTGAGATTCTGATAAAAACTATGGAGCACAGTCTAGCCACACAGGCACATGTACATAGACTGTGCATGGAATTTCAGGAGCACTGAGGCTCCTGTAGCACCTAGCTTCTCCAGATGTGGTCCCCTAGACCAGTGGTCCCCAACCTCCGGGCCGCGGAGGTCTGTGGGCCATTTGGTACCAGTCCACAGAGAAAGAATAAATAACTTACATTATTTCTGTTTTATTTATAACAATGTATTATTTTTTAAAAGTGACCAGATTCCCTCTGTTACATCCATCTAAGACTCACTTTTGATGCTTGTCTCTGTCACATGATACATTTATCCGTCCCACCCTAAAGGCCGGTTCATGAAAATATTTTCTGACATTAATCTGGTCTGTGGCCCAAAAAAGGTTGGGGACCACTGCCCTAGACCATCAGCATTGCTGGGAACTTGTTAGAGAAGCAAATCCTTCAATTCTATGAATCAGAGACTTTGGGTTGGAACCAGTAATCTGGGTTTTAATAAGAATTCCAGTTGATTCTTATGGCCAGAAGTTTGAGAACCATGGCACTATAGGAGTCAATACATTGAGCTATCAGGATGTAATTTAACATACTGCAATAAATGTCAGCACATCTGAGAGCAGAAAAGGTAATGGGTTCTTGCAAGCTCTAAACTTGTTGCCTTAAAGTGTTAACAACTACTTCACACCAAGGATTTATTTGCTCCCTGAAGCAAGGAGGAGGCTGGTGGCTCTATCACCAAACCACCTGGGGAAACCCCAGGAAAATGTTCCCAGCTGCCCAGGAACATTAAAGAAGATTCAGGTGGTGATAGGGACAGGCAGATCTCTCTGGAGACTCGAATGCTCTGTAGCAGAGCTTAGGTATAAGGGAGAACACAGTTGAGTGTTCAAACTCTCAAAAAGTCAACTCTTGAAGTAACTCTCTAACTTTTTTTTAAAACATAGAAACTTTACTTCTCAGCCAGGTACCTCAGTCATTAGTGCTGTTGTATATTTAACTTTTATTATGTGAGAAAATATTATATAGGTTCATAAAAAAGTTCTCACCTAATGTCTGAATCTTTCTTTTAAGTAAATGTTTGACACACAGAGTTTATTGCCCCAATTAACCAATCATTTGTTCTTATCTGATGAATTCCTCTCCCAACTCTAGTTCCTTCTCTGCCTAAACTCATCCCACCACCCTCCCAGATTCAGTGCAAGGAATTTAAAAACAAAGAAGGAAAGTAAGCTTCCATTTAGATATTTATTGTGTTAATATCTACATTTGTGTCTTATACTCTAAAATGTGAGAACATGAGAAGAAGTCATGGCCTTTAAACTTTGCGTTTTACTATTTCATTGTCTTAGAACTTCCTTTGTGTATTGCAAGTAGAGTGCTTATGGAAATGGCTTATGTACGTCGACCAATTGACTTTTTTTAGTTCCATGGCCAAATATTTTATAATTCATGTTGTTGGTTTTAAGGAATACCCAGATTGGGGAAAAAATGGGGCAAATTGAAAAATACCGCCATACTTCTTATACCAGCTCCTTTGTCCTGGCTGCTTTCTTACCCTTTGGGAGATGGCCAAGCCTCTGCTCGTGACCTTCCTATTAACATTGTCTTTCGGTTATATTTTTATTATACACTTCCAACATTATTTGTAGAAATATGTTTTCAGGCCTCTTTCCCGGACTTGTGTGAGCTACTTGAATTCAAGCACTATGTTTTATTAATTGCTAATGCTTTCAGTGTATATTATATGCTGGCATTTCATAAAAGCTCAACAAGTACTTCCTGAGTTCAGAAACGTTAGTACACCAACTATTGTACTGCAGTGCAAAGGGCACCAAGGGCTAGAAACTAGGTACAATTTTGCTGAATGAGCAATTTAATAGATCAGTGGAAGGCTAGAGCTAACTCTCAGCTCTATTGGCAATGAGGAACTAAGATGCCTCTGGACAAAGATTTTTCTCCACTTCTATGTGTCAAGCAGGAGATTTTCCTCTTTTTTTGAGAGAGAGAGAGGCAGGGAGAGTTAGACAGAAACATCAAGCTGCTCCTGTATGTACCCTGACCAAGGAATGGAACTGGCGACCTCTGTGCTCCGGGATGATGCTCCAACCAACTGAGCTATCTGGCCAAGAGAAGGAGGGGGAAGGGAAACATTCATTTGTTGTTTCTCTCAGTTGTGCATTATTTATTTGCTTCCCATAGGTGCCCACACTGGTGATCGAACCTACAACCCTATCATTTCCAGATGACGCTCTTAACCAACTGAGCTAACTGGCCAGGGCCAATTTTACTCTCAAAACAAAACAAAACAAAAAACCCCAAAAAACAAAAATAGGGATTATTTAATTGATTACTTGAATGGGCCCCAAACTGCTAAGCACTTTACATGAATCTAAAAATAAAAGCCCCTGACTTTTCTTCTCCCTTCAGCTAACACTCTATCTCCTCTCTGTGGAACAGCTGCTTCTGTTTATCCAGCTCCCTCTGGCTTCAGCTCCATCCAGTGCACTGAAATGGCTTCTGACAAGATGACTGGTAGTGACTGTCTTTAAGTCTAATAGAGCTCAAGTCTACATAGTTGACTTCGTGGTTGATTTAGAGATGTAAGTCATCCGCCAGTCTTTTTAAAAAGTCTTCCCTTCTTTTATCAAAGCTGTTTTTATCGCATCACTTCTGTGTTTTTATTAATGTTGTCTCTTGAATGCTGGCCTGCCTGAATATCTTTTTTGATTGTTTGTTTATTCAGTGAGAAAATGGGAAGCAGACTCCCACATGCAATGAACCAGGATTCACCTGGCAAGCCCACTAGGGGGCCATGCTTTGTCCATCTTGGGCATACTCTGTCTATCTGGGGTGTTACTCTGTCTATCTGGGGCGTTACTCTGTTGTTCAGCAACCAAACTCTCTTCTTAGCACCTGAGGCAGAGGCCATGGAGCCATCCTCTGCACCCAGGGCCAACTTGCTCCAATCAAGCCATGCTGCAGGAGAGGAAGAGAGAAGTGAGAGGGGGAGGGGTAGAGAAGCAGATAGCCACTTCTCCTGTGTGCCCTGATCGGAAATTGAACCTGGCACATCCACATGCTGGGCCAGCACTCTACCACTGAACCAACTGGCCAGGGTTGGCCTGAATATCTTAAAGTCCTCGGTTGTTTGCCTTCTTTCCTTTGGTTGGATTTGCCCCATGGTTTGGAGTAGAAAAGGGACATTTCAGTATCTGCATAACTGGAGTGTTCCAACTGTTCACACACCATCCCACACAACCTGTTTCCTCTTTGTTTTTTGCAATGTCCTTTACGTCCCGGAAACTTGACACACTCAACACCCTCTGCCAAAAGACCTCTCTCCTCATCTTTGCCTTCAGATCTCAGCACAAATATCTTTCCTCATGGGAGCCTTTCCTGACCACCCAACCTCCTCCATGCTAGGTGAGTTATCTTTATTATTGTTCTCATAATACCAGGTGCTCCTCTTTCAAAGCACCTGTCTACATTTCTAAATGCACATCTATATTTTGGTGATGTGATAAAACCCTGACTTCCTATTGACTGTAAGCTCTGTGAAGGCAGGGACCTGGTCTACCTGTTTAGAGTAAATACTCAAAAGTTTTTGGCTAAATAAGTAACTTTATTATTTTGTTAAATTTTTTCAACAATGCACAGAACTCTGACCTGATGACTATCAGGGGTCACCATTTCTCTCTCCCTTAGCATTTCTATCATTACCATAATGTAAAACATCTATTCTTTTGTTTCCTTTTTCATAAAAGGATGGAATGTCTGAATTTATCTGGCAAACTTGAGCAAAGCAACTCTTGTTTCACACATCTGTCCAGACACAGGACATGCTCTGCTCACCGCTTGCTTATCTAAAGGCTTATTGGGGTGAGCGGGCACTGTGATTCCAGCTGGCATATGATGAGGTAGATAGATCTGCCTGTTTCAGGCTGGAGCCCATTTGATAACTGGTCTGAGCTACTTCTGCAGTCAGGTTTTATCAGTCAGTCTGATATTTTGATTTCCATCTTTCTGACCTCTTCATTTTCTAAGAGGTAACTATTATTTAGCACTCAAACAAAAACAGCAGCCTTCTCAGATTTTTCCTTTCCCTGTTATAACTCATGTCCTTGTTCCCTGAGCTGGCTAGGTCTAACCACTTTTTTTTCTGTTTCTTACAAATCATGCTATAAATCTTGCTGAGTGTCTTTCTTCCTCCAAAACTCCTTCCCTATTCAAAGTACTAGTTGTTCTAAAAGTTTTAATGACTGCCTGATGCCATTCCCAGAGTCACTGATGAGAGACGTCTCTTGTATCTCAACCATCTGCCTCACCCCAACTTCTGGTAAGTGGGCTACCCAGGCAGGTCACCTTCTGCACTTACCACACTGTATCCCCACCACAGTGGCCGAGCAGAGGTGCAAGCCAGGGGCACTGGACCCATGAGCAGAGACTCAAAGGAATCAGATTTTTACCTGGCTCATAACCTCTGAGGTAGGCTGGCACAAATGCAGTGTTCAAACAAGGTCAGAAAATTATTAACTAGGTCAAACAGAATTCTTCTCTAAGGGAATTGGAGATGTGGATAAGCTATGAACAAGACTTATAAAAATGTCCACTAGCTGGGAAGAAGAACTCAAGAAATAGTGTGCACAAAGAAGCCAGAATCTGATAATAGCTGAGGCTTCATAAAGGAAGAACACCAGAGAGAGATCTCTGAGGTCCTGCTATTGGTTGTTAGAACTGTCTCGGACCCCAAGTGTACCCATGCTCCACCTGCAATACTGTGGGGAACCTGAGCGTGCCCCTTTCCTTTGCAGTCAACAAAGCCCAGTGAAGACTCTCACAGTTCAAGGTTCTTCTATTTGTCCCTCCCGAATTCCCTTTCTGTTTCTCTAGCTCCTTCAAGGAAACTTCTATGTGGTATTCCTTAGAACAAAACAAGAGCATGTCTTCATTCTGTACCCAGCAACTCCATTCATGGTCTTGGTTTACTCCCAACTTTGCATATGACTGATCTGGCCTCAGGGTCCCACGTCATCGGTATGATGGAACAGAGGAAGCAGTGTAGGCAGAGATGACAAGCACACAGCTTGCAGGCTGATCTCAGACCTCGATGTGCCTGGTTTGGCTTACCAGTATTCCTGGGAAATTTAAAAATATAATAATTTCTAATGTTTAAAAAGAAGGAGATTCCCCATGAAAATCAAGATTTCTAGATTCCCTTAAAAACTGTGAACAGTTGATGGCCCTGAGCCTCCTTTCCCTTGAGTGCAATCATTGATCAGACCTGAGGAATGGCCACTCCCCTTTAGTTAAGCACACCCTTAGCTGTAGTTCACCCCTGGCTTGCCTCCATCACTTATATACCTATCTGACCCCTCTTGTCATTGAACTTTACACTGACTAAATGAGACAGAATGAGGGAACAGGTGGATGGGGAGAACCAGAAGAAGGTATTTCTTAAGCTAAGGCAAGAAATAGCACTAAGGAAGGAATGCAGCCCAGAGGGAACAGCAGGGAGGGAAGTGAATGTTGAGAATCCAGCAGTGTCATTGCTTTGGATTAGGAGGGAATCACTGATGACTCCAGTAAGTCTAAAGGTCATATGACAAGAGGATGAAGAAGCTGATAATAATCATGTTGAATTGCAAATTCAAAAAATGCTGAGGAGAGATATGACAATTTTGGAAATGTAAAATAATGACTGTTGATAATGTCTTCAGAATTTGAAACTTATGAAACCTTCAAACAAAGAATGATAAGCCTATGATATGACAGAAAAATAAATATTATTCAAAATGGAGGTGATATATCTATGGGAAAATACATAATGTGGGATGGAGTGCTCTGTATACTATATGGAGAACGTTAGTATTATAGTGCTAGAGAGATTTCTAAGCTCTTGTGGCATTTTATCCTTGTTTTAATTTTCTTTTCAAAATGGAGAGAATCTGAAACAGTTTTGAGTCACAATTGATAGTAGCACTTCCTCTTTAAAAAGTAGTTTAAAATGATAGTTTGTTGTTATTGGGTATTGGCTGTTTAATTTTTCTCAGTGCTCTTGGGAATATTTTATATGAAATAAGCATTTCAAATATATATGAAGAAATTTGATTTACAGAAAATACTATATAATAGCCATTAAACATCATTTGGTCAGTCTGCATGTAATCACTGAGAATTATAAATCATGTATGCAAAATCCATGCACCTCAGACCACAGCTGCTAAGATTATTTCATCAAAACTTTGAGATAGACTTAGTTTGTGTTCTTCTTCCTTACCTTTTCAGGAGTCTTTCTAAATGCACCCACTTTTGTCTTCCTCAAGACCCTCACTAGAAATATTCGCTCTGGAGTAAATATTTAATTATTTGTCCGGGCTAGCCCACCTCACAAAGCCATGACCAGCTCCTGACAGAGGCTAAGAAATTCTTTCAGATTTACTTGAAATACTACCTCATCATTCTTCTGTGACTTCAAACTCCTTGCTTCCTTACTTTGTTGAAACCCATAAGTTCTGAGGTAATTTTTATCTCCCTGGCTTGATTTTTATGTGAAGCACCCTAATGCCTGAACTCTTTTCTTGGGTTCAGCAGGGAAAAGAGACTTGCTCCTTTCACTGGCAGCTGCCATCTTGTTTCTATTCGTAACTCTGACATTTCTGTAATCCTTTCGTGTCATTGACTCCCTTCCCTACAGCAGCTCCCACAGTGCGAGGCTATGGAGCTTCTCTGTTTACAGCGTGCTGTGGGCTTCATTATATTTATTTCATGAGGAGATTTCAGTTACACCATAGTGGGCTCTCCTCTTTAATTTACACTCCCACTACCTGCTCTCTCTACCTAGACTTCTAAGAGTTAGTTACCTATGTGGAATGGAGATATTAAGAATAACCTTTTGGTTTGGCCCAATTATACAGTTCTTTCCAAATAACAACTATTACCTGAAAGAAAAATTAAAGTCTGAGGCAGTGAGAGATTTATAGTGTTTACAGCATCAACATTCTTTGGAGCTAGAAATATCTTGGAGAGAATTTAATCCAAACTTTATTTTTCAGATGAGGCTTGGGTTCTCTTTTCCCTGCTGAACCCAAGAAAAGAGTTCAGGCATTAGGGTGCTTCACATAAAGATCAAGCCAGGGAGATAAAAATTACCTCAAAATTTATGGGTTTCAACAAAGTAAGAGAGGTGATTGGGTAAGAGAGGTGATTACTCAGAATTGCTCTGTTAGCTCATATCAGATCCCTTGACTTTTTGAAAAGACCCTTTCCACCCAAGTGTGTATGTATGTGTGTGTTTACAATGCACTTGTATATCTCTTTTCTGCTTTCTTCTATGATAAATGGTCATACCTATATGTTCATAACTACACATAACCTAGTCATATATGTGTGTGTATATATGTGTGTGTACCTGAAGAATGGTTCTGAATGGTTGCCAAACCTGTCAGAATCATCTGAGATTCCTTTTGAAAAATACAGTAGCATGGTCCTCTGACAGATACCCTGAAACAACATCTCTGAGGCTTGTGCCCAGGAGGCCAAGATATGAATGGGGAGATGCTGCTTTATAGATTTCTCTTGCCCTCCTTCCCTCCTTTTTCTTTCACATCAGGCACTGCATTCTTTAAGATGTTCCAGTTTTCATAATGCTATTACTAATATGAAAGAGATCCCAGGTAGGTGCACGACACTGTGGTGTCATGGAAGAAACCAGAAACCATGACAGAGAGAGGTGTGTGCATGCAGCAGGCTGTGGCTCTGAGCACAAGGTCCTGTATCTTTAAGCAGAGCAAAGCAAGCCTAGCAACCAGCTTTGTTTGTGTGTCTGTGTAGAGGTATTGCTTGTGAGCAGTACCTGAAGCTGTGTGCTTTATCTGGGGAAACTGCCACATGAGTCAGGCCTGAAGAGAATTGTGGGGTGGAGACCTTGGTGTACTCAGTGATGATTCAGGGGCACCTCTGAGACCTTTGCATGCCAGGCTGACCAAATAACTGACACTCCATGGTCTAGAGTTGGCCCTGTATGGATGGTAGGGAGTTATCCTGACTTAGATAATAACCACCACCAGTAAAACAGTGGCGATGAGACCATTCTCCTGGAATCAGCCACAGATAGTCATGGAATTGTGGGGTCAAATTGTTCTAGATAACCAGCTCCCAGTGAACAAACATATTCACTAAGATGTTACCTCTAAACACCCTACAAATTAGCTGGGTATACACGCAGGCCGGTTACTCATCAGTCAAATAATTGGGTAGGAAATCTAAATTCTCTCATATGTTTAGGGATTGGACATGTTCATCTGTAAGTGAAGGATTGGGGTACTACTATGTGGAAACAGTGAGAATGACCCAGCTTCATAAACATCTGTATTCAGTTCAAGCATTCTTTATTCTTGTCCCTCTGGAGGTGAGGTATTTACCTCTTTTCTCTGACATGAACAGGATGGGGCAGAACTTGTAAATGTTCTCCCTTTTCTCATTTTTATGGCTCTGATTGCACCCAAAGCTATACTGTCTTGCAAGCCAACCAGAGGCTGAGGAGTAATAAAAGGAACATTGTGTCACTCAGATCCCTCTTGCATCTCTTTCCCACAGATCTGGAAGATACCTCAGCTACCTCACACATGTGAATCCCCCAGAAACCAGGAGTCACAGAGCAGAGGGTGGATTTCATGCATAATAGAAAGGTCTCCTGGAGGTCAATGAGAAGATGTAGGCAGACCAATCTGTCCTTCCATGTAGACAAAGGAATGTAACACACATGATCTATAAATGTTTTTATTTGTTCTTGCCTTGAATCCTTCAGGTATTCTTATTGGAGAACCAGTCCTGGGGGAGAAGCTTCTTGACTAGGTGACTTCATGTTGAAAGGGTATAGGGGAGGAAAGTGAGCTGACACTACAGTGGAACTATAGCAACCAGCCAGTGACATGACCCCTTGGCAGTGCTCCCTGTCGGTTTGCCTACTACGTACGTGAAAGTGGGAGCAATGGGTGTGGGCACCTGGAGTCACAAGGAGCCACAACACATGATGGCTGGGTTGCATAAAGGAAGGGCTCAGTTATTGTGAGAAACAAGGGGAAATGAAGGAGGAGTTCTCTCATAAAAAAACACAGTATGGTTAGTTCACACAAAAATTAAGAGTTAGATGCAAATATTGTAGCTCTCGGGACCCTGGCACTTGGGAATGGTGGATCTTCACACTCTGCCATTGAAGTGACTTGGCCAACTCTTTGGGCTTGCTGCTCTCTGTCTGTGTACTTTAGCTTCTCTGCCCCCACCTTTGATGTAATACAACATTTCTACACTATTTCTTCTCTTTAACCACAGTTACTACTTACTCACAATTTTAGCTTGTTCTTTACTTCAACTGACTCAAGGCTACTCATAGCCTTATCCAGTGCACATCAGCTCCAGTGGCAAATAGCTTCAGTCTCTGTGTATCTCCAAATTCACCCACAAAGTCCTGTGAGTGAGGATCTTATTGGTCCAGTGGGTCTCTTTTTTGAGCTCAGGTCATATGGTAAGCGTGGCTGGCAGTACTTGGGTCTATGTCCAGTCCAATCAGATGAGGACAGAAGTAATAGGGACATATGTAGGGATGACATTTCAGTAGGGATATGGTAGGACAGTGTCTCTTAGGAAGGCCATCAATGTGATCTAACCATGTTTTACTACAAGTAGCCAAGAGTTAAAAAGGTCCCAATTCAAGGGAAAAATAATAGTTCTAATCTCAAGCTAATGTCATAAATATGGATATTATTAGTAGGCCCTTAAAATATGGAGAAAATTTTAAAGTGACATTGAAAAATTATACACAGAATAAGGTATAATGTTGCTAGAACCAATGCCAGATAATAAATTTAGGGATAACGAAAATTATACACAGATGAAAAAATGGTGAGGAAGGGGAAGATGGGGAGAAGGGAGGCTTCGAAATCCAAGTAAGTATGAAATACAAAGATCTGGGGGTCATGGTGTAACACAAGTACTGCTGAACATGTACAAGCAAATTATGTATAATAATGTTGAGTTAGAATATAATGTATAAGAGCCAATAGAATTTCTTTTTAAAAACTTTTTTCCATTGATTTTTAAGAGAGCAAGAGAAAGTGGGGGTAGGTGGGAGAGAGAGAGGCATCAACTTATTGTTCCATTTTGTTGGTCCATTTAGTTTTGTACTCATTGGCTGCTTCTCATGTGTGCCCTGACTGAGGATTGAACCTGCAATTTTGATGTGCTTGGACTACGCTCTATCCACCAAACGACCTGGCCAGGGTGCCAATAGAAATTCTTGTATGCTTCTTAGAATTGGTTAAATTCTTATTACACTTAATTCTGTTTCCATATTTTTTTAATAAAAGAAAAGCAAGGAAAAGAAAAACCTACTGGAGAAGACTAGGGGATGGAAAACAGAAGGAAAGAAATAAAAGGGATGTAAAATAATAGTTGGATTTCTGTAGTCTGGGAAATAAAACAAACACATAAACAAAGGATTGTCTTTTAAAATTAAGCCTGAAAAACCTAAGGCAGCAGTCCAAGGGCTGACTATCCTTTAATTGCAATGCTACAGTTAAAACCACAGAGTGAAAATGGAGAGGCTAAAGCTATTGGCAAGTTGACTGCCAAGAAACTGATTGAATTATAAAGGACCAAGTCAATTAACTTAACAAAATAATTGGGCTGTATCTGAACTCTGCGAAGTGATTTATATTTTAAAAACACTAAATAAGTTTGATTATTCATTAATCAATCTACTACTTAGAATTAACATGTTGTATCAGCCAAAATAGCTGATTTGACTACAAAAATGTCAATTCAATGCCACCATGTAAATACGCTGTCAGGCTTTGTATGAGAATAGGCTCCCAAACTGGAACTTTAGTTTAGCAAGAGGTCACTGACTAAGCTAGAGCCCCCGGATAAGGCACATATGAGAAGCAATCAGTGAACAACTGAAGTGGCAACTACTAGTTGATGCCTCTCTCGCTCTCTCTTAAAAAAAAAAAAAAAGTAATCAGGACCAGCCAAAAGAAGAAACCTATCGGCAGAGGGCTGGCAGTAGCCCACATACAAAGCTTCCATTTTCTCTCCCCCGGGCATAAAGAGAAGTCACCTTCCTGGCACATGGATGTATTCATCAGCCAGGAAATTCACCTGAGCCTTGATGTGCAGAGCTTTTATTGGGGTTTCATTATGTAAGTATGAGTGTTTGAATCACTGGCCACTTGTTCAGTCTCAATCTCCAGCCTCCCCCCCTCCATGATGGTCAGGAGGTTGGGGTGAGGTCATGTGGCTCCAAGCTCCGACTCTCTAGTCACATGATTGATATTTCTGGCATGGCCAACATCCATTTTGAAACGATATAGTGGCCCACCATGAGTCACCTCATTGGCATAAACTTGATGTGATCCCAGGAGCCAATATCTTATGGTGAGGCTGGAGGCTCCCAAACTGCTGAGGCCATTGCCACTTCCCATGGGGAAAAAAAATAAAGTTTAGGTGGTATTTCTGCTTCCTAACCTTTCTAACTCAGATGGGGAAGTGTCTCTTTCCTCTTGTCCTGACCACTTTTTCATTTTGTGTATCTATGTTCTAGGATAAATGACAGTGGAATATTTTCCCAAAGTCCCAATAAATAGTTGCTCATGGTACATTTCCCAAGGTTGGAGTAAGCCTCTTGGTCTGTGCTTACTTATCTACAACACCATCATCGTCATCATCACTATCCTCCTCCTCCTTCTTTTCTCCACAAATGCCCAAGAACAGTGGCCTATAAGTGCCTGTAAGAAGCAGTTGTTTGTGTTTTTACCTAGGCAAGCTCCCCAGAGGAATGTGGAAAACAGACCAGCAAGCACAGCGGGACAAGTGATGGGGCCCCAGGCTCCTGGGAGGTGAGAGGAGGAGAGAGTGGGCAGGAAGGACATGAAACATAGCCTTCCTACAGACAGCTGGGAAAGCCAGGCCAGAACACGGCCTCCCAGAGAGACAGGTCTGGTGGGGCAGTCGAGCCAACTGTTTGAGCACAGAATTACAGAGGAAGGATGGCAACAAGCGTAGCAGCTGCTCTGCATGGTCAGCTCTCCAGACACAGGGACCAGGAAGCAGATGGAGCCAAGAGGGCGGCAACATGGGCCGCCTGTGCTCACAGGAGAGGAGGCCACACAAGACACACGCACTGAATTTGTGTCTTTTGGGGTTGATTTAGTCATCATGGAAACAGTCAGCTTGGGTTCAAATCCCGGCTCTGCTGGTCTCTAGCTGTGTGATGTTGGACACATCACCTGGCCGACACTGAGCCTTATTGACTGTGTGTACAATAGAGCTAATAATATCCTCCTAGTACCATGCGAGGTTAAGTGAACTAACATGCACAAAAGCTGCAATGTCATCTGGCACATGCAGACCCTCTCCTTCACTCCTTCCGCCTGCCCTCGGGCTCCTGGTGGCACTGTCCTCCTGTGCACAGCAGCCTTGCCTGGGGCTTTGGCTGAAGCTCATATTCTGTTTCTTGCTGGGCTGTGACCATTCCAGATGCCCCACTGTCCCCTGGAGTCAACTCCTCAAAGTGAGCAGTGCTGAAAGGCAGCTTGTTGCTTCCTCCTGTCTTCACCCACAAACGTTCCTGGAACAATAGGCATCGGCATTTGTGTGGCATGTTTCAGAGACAGCAGAAAAGCCTTTACTTTTTGCTTCTTCTACCCACCAAAAAACAAACAACAACAAAAAAACCAAAATGTAATCTCTCCTTCACGTTGCCTGCTGAAATTCAACTACTGCTATTTTGTTCATTTGATTTAAAGCTTTGCAGTAGTTAAAATGCAAGGTTTCTTAGGCATCATTTTATTTAAAACCTGTCATTTGTCTATTGCTATGAATGAATTGATCTCATTCTTGTTTCAGAGGTCCCCATGTTATAAAGGGCCTGAGGCCACTGAACAAGGAGAAAGGCACCCCAGACTACTGACACCTACCTCATGGTTTTACTTTGAACCCATTTCAACAGAGGATACAAACTAATTTCTCATCAAACCCACAAAACTCATTCTCCTGTACCCCTGCCCACACTCACCCCACTTACTCCTCGAATTCATACTTCACTGTTGAAGGAAAGAAAAATGAAACATTTATTGAGGGTCTACTGTGTGATTAGTTGGGAGACAACATATGTCATCTCATGTAAAACCTACTGCAATTTGTTTCTTTGCTTTATGAAGAGAAGAAACAAAAGCCAATAATTAGTAAATTGCTCAAAGACACAAACATGTAGAAGGTCCACCTGGGATTTGGACCCAGGCTGGTTTTGCTCTGAAAGGTTTTTTATGTTTTTGTTTTTGCTTTTTTCTGGTGAGAGGAGGGGAGATAGACAGACTCCCACATGCACCCTGACCAGGGGCCACCCAGCAACCCTGTATGGGGCCGATGCTCCAGTACTGAGCTATTTTTAGTGCCTGAGGCTGATGTGCTCAGACCAAATGACCTATCCTCAGCACACATGGCCAAGTACAAACCAATCAAGGCACTGGCTGTGGGAGGGGAAGAGAGAGAGAAGATGGGAAGAGGGAGGCAGGGAGAAGCACATGGTAGCTTCTCTTTGTGCCCTGACTGGGAGTCAAACCTGGGACATTCATATGCCAGGCCAACGCTCTATGCACTGGGCCACTGGCCAGGGCCTCTAAAAGGTTTTCATAAGACTGTGTTAACTGTACCTTCTTCTTGATTCTATTCATCCCTTCTATTTCTAGTTTATTAACCTTAACACATAAATTAAAAAATATATTTCTAAGAAGAGACTAATACAGTCTAAACAAAAATTAACCCATAACAAAGTCCTAGTTTTTAAAAGACATTGTATTATAAAAACACTTAGAGAATTGTATTGCAAACCCCTTATAATCACAACCTGTACATAAGGGTTCCCAGGTAAATAGAAGTTAACAACTAAGCAACATGGAAGCATCAGAGAGCAAAGTTTACATTACATCCTCCTCAGAACCTTTCCGCAATTTCTCCTTTACAACCACCTGTGGAAGCACAGTTCCTGTTATGTTCTTCAGAGGCAACAGTGATCACTAACCCTTACTGAAAGTTTACTATGCAACAGATGCGTGATGCTTTAATCACTAATGTAATCCTCCTAGCCTCCCTGTAGGGAGGGCACCGTAACCACTGGCCTGTTTTGCAGAGTTGGATGCTGATAATAAAGATGTTAATTTTTTGCCCAAGCCACATGGCTCGTGGTTAGTGGTAAAGCTGGGGCAGGAGCCCCGGTGACCAGGCTTCAGATGCCACACTTGACACCCTGTTTGACTCCTTCAGTTCTTTCCCTGGCTAAATTTATATTGTACAGCATAATCTGAAAGCTCCATGTTCCCCACCTTCTGTTCTTTCACAGTGTTATGCTGGCCTCTTCTTTTTTTCTTATATTAAGTGTAAACTGTATAAAATTAGCATATGAAAATTTTGCAAAGTTTACCCCAAGAGCACGGGGCCAGACTTGAAATATTTAGGCCAAACATTGTTCACTCTTCTCTCCACTACCTTGCAGTGAAGGTTCTCTACCATCTGCAGAAGTGAGGCATCCACAGCCCCCATCCACACCCTAGCTTACCATGCTCCCCACTTTTGAAACAGAATTGAGACTCTCTTTGTTTGTGAAGCCACCAAATAAACTCCAATTTAGCTGAGAACAAGCAGACCAACAAATAAACAGAGTCAGAGGTGCCAAGGCAGAAAACAAACAAAAACTGAGGGTTATGGAACAGACTCTGAGAAGGAAGGGGAGGGCACTGGAGCAGGCAGGGCCAGCTAGAGACCTCGTGCAGGCACAGAGGAGGACACGGGAAGACTAGCCCTGCTGAGTCCCTTTCTAACAAAACCGCATGCTGGAGCCATGTGATAATAGTTCAGCTTACACGTGGGAGACTAAGCCTGGCTCCAGGAAGCTGGAGCACTGTCTGTGTGGTCTGCCTGTAGGACTGCAGCCAGAGAAAAGGGTACCAGGACACCTTGCACCAGAAAAGAGGGAGAGAGCGCCAAGGGGCTGTGAAAGTCTTCAGACTTCCTTTGCTACTTGCAGCTGAGTGGGTCCTACAACGCAGAGCTCATGATTGTTGCCTCAGGGCCAGAGGGCCTGCTTCTCACCTGAGCCCTCCCCGTCACCAGCCACGTGGACTTGGGTGAATCATGCCATCGGCCTGGGCTTAAGTTTCTCATCTGTATATTGGGGACAAAACTAGTTCTTGTTTCTTAGGGATGTTGTGAGGGTTAGGATTTGTGTATACAAAACTCTTAAGACAGTTTTCAGAACCTAGAAAGAAGCTACAAGCAGGCAGGTACCAGACAGGAAAGCCACGGGGTTGTCATCAGGCAGCCAGGGTCCAAGTCCTGGTGCTGTTACTTGTTGCTTGTGGGGCAGCTGTGTTAAGCTTGCTCCCAGGTTTACCAGCTGCAAGCACTTTGCTTGATTAGTGCGTGAGCACAATGCAGAGTCATGTGTGCGTAGCCTATGTAAGGCTACGCCTGGGCAATGATTCTCCCAGATCGCTCTCCCGCCTCCGTGAGGTGCGGTTTTCCTTGCTCCCTGGTCCTTAGTGCGAACAGCAGATTTTCCTTTGTTTATTAGCTCTTTCCCTTTTGTTGTTTTTTTGCTCACCTGTTTTGCGAACCTCCAATAAACAGTAATGGCCCGACACTTTCTGGCTCCACAGTTTCTCTACTGTCTGCTCAAATCCAGGGTGAACTTTCCTGGCCTCGGCCACCAGCATTACATTGCTCTACGTCCTTTGGCTAGAAACTCAAACTCGCTCAGCTTCAGTTTTCTCACCTATAAGGTGAATAATACTCATATCAGGTGATTGTTGAGAAACTTAAATGAGTTAATACAGTGTGTCTGTAAAGTCATGGTGCACTTTTGACCGGTCACAGGAAAGCAACAAAAGATGATAGAAATGTGAAATCTGCACCAAATAAAAGGAAAACTCTCTCAGTTTCATATTTATTCAGTGCAGTTCAATGTGGGCTCACGCACAGATTTTTTAGGGCTCCTTAGGTAGCTATCCCGTATAGCTTCTACAGACTCGTCACTGACTGATGGCCTACCAGAACGGGGTTTCTCCACCAAACTGCCAGTTTCCTTCAACTGCTTATCCCACCGAGTAATGTTATTCCTATGTGGTGGCGCTTCGTTATAAACACGCTGATATTCACGTTGCACTTTGGTCACAGATTCGAATTTAGCGAGCCACAGAACACACTGAACTTTCCTCTGTACCGTCCACATCTCAACTGGCATGGCCGTGGGCTGCTCTGCTGTATACACGGTGTTATGTCATCATCTGCGCATGCGCACATGCTGCCACATCATCCTACAGAAACTGGGAGGGTTTTCCTTTTATTTGGTGCAGATTTCACATTTCTATAGTCTTTTGTTGCTTTCCTGTGACCGGTCAAAAGTGTACCATGACTTTACGGACACACTGTATTATTCAGTTCTCAAAACAAACAGCACCTTGAACCCAGTGAGCCTCCGCACAATTATTTTTTTATACAGAGAGTTAACATTGTATTTGGTGATCACCTGTAAAGGCAGTAATGAGGTGTGATGCCTGTGATTTTACTCTGTGATGAAATCATATAAAATTTTGGGCAGAAAAGGACAGTTACTATTTATCACTTCATGTGTATCAGACAAGATTTTCAAATGATTGTATTCAAATCCCAGTTTCAGTCCCCAGCTCCTTATCCAAGACAGTTTCCTTGCTACCCCTTCTGAATCCCACATCCCCTGACTTTCCCGCCTAGGTGACTCACCCATGTGAAAGCCTTGTGAAACCTACTCGCAGGTGTTTGCCTCCTGCTTACATCTGTACGGTAGCCACGGCTCATAAAACAGAACAGCATATTGAATGGAAAATTAAACCACAAATAAGCCATTTTCATCACAACTTGTAATACTGCTTGAATTGTTCCGTGTGATTTATTTTCATTCTAGATCAAAAATCTAGAAGGTTTTAGTGAAGGCAGGTACGATTTACATCTCACATTATTTGGGGGTCTTCCAGTTATCTCAGTCATGGGCATTTTGTAAATGTGTTTGTTGGCTGTTACCTTCTCCCCTCGTAGTGCTACTAAGAGTATACAAGGAACATGAGATTTGGGTATTTGCTTTGCCAGTGGCCACATGGCATAGCACAGGTGACACAGAACTGGAGACTATAAAGGAAAAGAGATCTGTATGCTCCTGTTTGATACTCTGCATAGCATTGGATTTGTATAGACAGGCTGGTCCAGGGCTGCAAGGCTACTTAGAGAAGTAGATTAGTCAGATGGATTGGGAAAGGATCAGGTGTATTTGATAACAGCTTGGTTCTAGGGTAAGGTCATAAATGAAAAGAACCTCTAAGCTCAGAATAAGAGCAGATTGTTAGAATGGAAAGATTGGGAATGAATCAGCGGTTTAAAGAGAAGAATACCATTAGTCCCCTGTTTATTGAGCACTGTGGGAGAAAAGTGTAGAACATGCATTGCTTTCAAAAATTTCCATTTTCCTTGGAGAGAATGAGTCCCCGCTCTGTGAGATGATTAGTCATAAGCTTCTGCCACTTGAATACATCTGTGGGGACAACACCTGTGTTAGGCTTGCTCGCGGGTTTACCGGTTGCAAGCACTTTGCCTAATTGGTGCGTGGGTGCGTGGCAACGCCACGTGTGTGGTCCATGTAAGGCGCGGTGCTTTCCCTCTCAGACGACTCTCCCAGATCGCTCTCCCACCACCGCACGGTGTGGTTTTCCCTGCTCCCTTGCCCTTTACTGCAAAAAGCATATTTCCCTTTGTTTATTGGCTCTTTCCCTTTTGTTGTTTATTTGCTCACATGTCTTTGTGAGCTTCCAATGAAAAAGCACGGCCTGACGCTTTCTGGCTCTGCAGTTCCTCTACTGTGTGCCTGAATTCAGTGAGAACCTGCCTGGCCTCAACCACCAGCATTACATCACTTTATTTTTCAAAGTGATGAAGAGATTGCTGATGGTCAGGCTTACACCACTTATATTTTTAACTTGTATATGTTAGGCACTGTGTGAAGCACTGGGGATGCAAAGATGAACAAGACACAGTCTGATGGGAGAGACACAGAATTAAGGGACAATTACAGCAAAATGTGTTAAAAGCAGAGATTGTGGAATATGTGGGTGTTGGGTGTGGGGGGCAGGGCACACTTGGGCACCTGATCCAGCTTCAGGGAAGGTTTCCCAGAACTGCTGTTGTCTGAGCCAAGTAATTAAGGGCAAGCAGAATGTGGCGGGAAAGGGCAAGGAAGGGAGGGAAAGGCATCTCAGCAGAAGGGGGAACATAAGCAAATCTACAAAGTGAAGAAGCGAGAGATCGGCTCTGTAATGCCGGTGGCCGAAGCCAGGCAGGTCTGCATTGGATTCGGACAGACGGTACAGAAACTGTGGCCGGAAATTGTCGGGCCGTACCTGTATATTGGGGGCTCATGAAGATAGGCAAGCAAATAAACAACAAAAGGAAAGAGCTAATAAACAAAGGAAAATCTGCGATTCGCAGTAAGGGCCAGGGAGCAAGGAAAACTGCACCTCACGGTGGCAGGAGAGCGATCTGGGAGAATCGCAGCCCAGGGGAAGCACCCACAGCCTTACGTAGACTATGCACACGTGCCCCTGCCGCGTGCTCACGCACTGATCAAGTAAAGTGCTTGCAGCTGGTAAACCCGGGAGCAAGCCTAACACAGCTGCCCCACATTCCACCCCTTTAGGGTTGCTGGTCTCACAATCTACACGACAGGTTTCTTCCATGATGGTCCCTGTGTGAGGAGTGAGGTGCATTACAAAAGCAAAACAGTACAGTCTACAGCCACAGAATTACAAACACAGCTATGGGTGAAATGATAGAGTGGTCAGCAGCACCAAGAGAGGCAAATCTTGCCCTTCTGGCAGAACACAGGCCAGAGTTCTGTCTGCAGACAGCACAGTAGCTGGTACCAGAGGCTGCCCCGGGTGGGCATACGAAACCTTATTGGCCTGCACACCAAGATCTGCTGGTTCAATGTGCAGCAAAATGGGAGAACTTATTATGGGCCATAAAGAAATTACAAAGGTGCCCTTCATAATGCTATCCCCCTGAGCACTCAAGGGTTAATACACTTCTACCTTAGGCGGCCAGGTGCTGGTTGCCCAAGGAGTTAACTGGAGGTCCACCTCTAACCCCCTTCCCCACAGTGCCAACATGGCTACCTATCATAGATGGGGGGCCTGTATGGTCCAGGGCCAAGTCCATTGAAGCCTTGCCCTTTAAAGGAGGGCTGTTGGGGCAGGCAAAAGCATGTCGCCCTGCTGTCCAAAGCCCGGCTTGAGTAAAGCATTCTTGGGTCATCTCTTCAACTGGAGAGGAGAAGCTGCCCGGTGCAGGCTGACCTCCACTGGAGCTTGGCCCCCCAAGCAAGGTCTCTAATTCAAAATCCAGAGTACTTTCCAGAAGCAGTGTGTCCATATAGTAAGGGAGCCAGTGCCCCCCTCCTGTCACAGTCCCTGCTTTAAGAGTTCATTATACTGCTCAATGATACCAGCAACCTGTGGGTGGTAGGGGACATGGTACTTCCAGTCCACGCCTAGTTCTTGAGTCCATTGCCTCACCATAAGACCCATGAAATGGGTACCATTGTCCCTTTTAAGGACCAGCAGCTGCCCATATGCAGCACTCAGGTGGTCCAGAGCCTGTATGACTATTCTTTGGTCTGAGTTATGAGTAGGATAAGCAGCAAGCAGACTGGTGGCAGTATCTACACAGGTGACTGCATACTGGTACCCATCCCACTTCAGTAAGGGTCCAATGATGTCTATTTGCCACCATGTCAGTGGAACATGACCCCTCTGGATCTGTCCAGGTGACACCAGTGGTCTCTGCAAGTTCTCCTTAGAACACACTGTACATTGCTTGCAGGCTGCAAGTACCTCTGCACAGGACACAGGCAAGTTCCACACCTTAACCGTAGCCCACATAGTTTTTTGTCCCACATGGAGCAGATGCTGGTGGAGCCATTACACCACGTCACCTGCAGGTGTAGTCTCTAACCACCGCGCCCTTGCCAAGATATCTGCCTCATCATTCCCAGGATAGGCTAGAGGGGCACACCCTATGACATGGTATACTGTCACCTGCTTCTGGTGTCCTCTTTCCCATAAGTCCTGCCATATGGCTTGACTCCACAGTGGATGGTGCATTATCATCCACTGGTTAATGTGCCAAGTAGCAATCCAAAGGGTCAGTCCACAATAGACAACTCAGCTGTCTGTGAAAATCACCAGAGGTGAAGGCTCATTACGAGCAACTGGCCATATGGCTCTTAATTCTGCCCATTGGCTGCTCTGGCCTGTGCCCGTGTCCATCCAAATAGTCTCAGGAGCCGGATGGAAGGCTATGTCCATCCACTTGGCAGGTTGGCCCCTGCTGGAACCATTAGCATACCAGGCATCCTCAGGGATGGGTATTCGCCCCTCCTGGTAGGGAATGACTTCAGGTTCTGCCTCCTGAGCCCCAGCTGCTCCTGACTCTAAGGTTGCATAGGTGATTGGACCCAAGACTTCCTGCAGTTCTGCCCTCAATGGGCTGGTGCTAAGAGCACAGTGTTGTCACAGTAGGCACCCCACTTGGCCAGGGTGGAGGTTTGGGCCGTACCACTGTGAGGTTAGGTCACCCAATCTCTCACCCACCCTGCAATAGGGTATGCTGTCTTGAGCATAACTGGAGGTGTGGTCCAGTTTACACAGATGTGCTTATCACTTTGTATTGAAATGGCTGGTTTTGATGTTTAGCCTCACTATTAACCTGTAAGCAACTGAAAGGTGCATGTAGTATAGTGTTAAGCAGCCAAACTGCCAAGTTTTAAATCCCAGCTCTGCTATTTATCAGCAGCATGACCTTGGGCAAGTTACTTCACCTCTCTGTGCTTTAGTTTTCTTACCTCTATAATGGAGATAATTGTCCTTTGTATTTCTCTTGACAAGAAAAATACTTAAGCTAAGCATATTATTGTTGAGTAAATAAATGAAAAAATTATGGAAAATGAGTACAGGATGCTTCTTTCTAGAAGATATAAAGTCAAAGATAGACTGTCCTCTCACTGACAGCTTTCCCACAGCAATTAATATGAGATTTATAACAGGTGGCCAGTGAATATTTGTGGAGCATGCTTTATAATATTAATGCAGTGATTGGCAGATTGAGAATGATATAAATAATAAATTGTACAACGAAATAGGCTTATATCAGATAAACAGCCATGCAAGATTTTACATTAAGGTTCTGAGATGATTCCTCTTTTGTTCTAAAGCTCCCAGTTGGGAAGATAATTAACTTGTGTGGTTGCTTTTAGGCAGCCTCTAGCTAATAACATGAGAGAAATGCATGGAGTAGACATTAGCCCCGATCACGGAGGGAGCCAGGGCCAGGCCGCAGAGCAGACCATTGACACTGAGGTGGATTCTGTGGCTCTTGAAGGGTGGTTGTGGGGCCAGATCCACTGCCAGGCAAGGTCATGGGGCCCTCCAGTAGCTCTGCACGAGAGCTAGCCCACCTGCACTCTGAACCCAGAGGAAGGCTCCCACCACACTGTGGCTTTGGCTGGTAAGAATAAGTCATTTGAGGATTTTGAAAAAGCAGATTGGAAAAAAGATCCCTCTGGGGCAGATTAATCAGATAGGGATGGGGCTACTTCACAGCCCAGCGAACATGCAAGTTCATGTCAGCAACTACACTGCAAAAAGCAGGGGACCTGTTTGTTCAGCCAGAAATGCTCACACTGGCTTCTTCCCCTCCCTCCCTGCTTTGTCACTCAACTTTTCTCATTCTGTGCTAGAGAGGTTTTTTTCCCTCCCCTCTGCTTTTTAAAGTAACATCGGTGGAGCAGCTAATCAAGCAGTGGAAAGCAAGCTGGTCCGTTCTGGGTTGCTAATGACTCCATTCCCGGGAGCCTAATCAAAGATTTGTACATTTAATTGCTGTCAAGTCAGCTCCAACCACCTGCCATGTCTGCAGTACCTGAGCTCAGTAGCCCCTTATTCTATGTGAATTTGTCATCATTTCTACAGGCCAGAAAGTCAGTCTGCTGGGCAACCCTGAATGGGTTTACCCAGGAGGGCAGAGACCAGCCAACAAGCCTTGAGGAGGGATGTCGCTGACCTAACTGAGCTGCTTTGAAGGGATCGGCCCTTCTCCTAGGATCTAATTCTCTTGCTTCTAGGGGGGCAAGGTGGGTGTAGTGAGCATGCAGGTATGAAAAGGGAGAAAGGAGGGGAGAAGATGACGCGATCAATTTCTTTCAGATGTTTTGCTTTTGTTCTATTTATAATAAAAATTCTTTAAACTCATGTACTATAGTCTAATTTTTTTGTCACCTATGATAGGTACATTAGGTACGTACCAATTCTATCTGACCTTTTGAGAAGAGTCTGCAGAGCACTGGTGGTGGTTCTCAAACTTGAGTCTGCATCAGAAGCACATGCAGGACTCATTGAAACAGAGTTTGCTGGTTCCCTCTCCAGTTTCTTTCTTCCTGTTTTTCCTTCCTTTCTTTCTTTCTTTCTTTCTTTCTTTCTTTCTTTCTTTCTTTCTTTCTTTCTTTCTTTCTTTCTCTCTCTCTCTTTCTTTCCTTCTTTCTTTCTTTCTCTCTCTCTCTCTCTCTTTCTTTCTTTTTTCTTTTTCTTTTTTTTGCAAGAGAGAGAGATAGAGAGAAGAAGGGAGAGAGATGAGAAGTATCAATTTGTAGTTATGGCACTTTAGTTGTTCATTGATTGCTTCTCACACATGCCTTGACCCAGGGCTTCAGTCAAGCCAGTGACCCAGGGCTCAAGCCAGCGACCTTGTACTTTAAGCCAGTGACATTTGCGCTCAAGCCAGTGACCATGGGATCATGTCGATGATCCCACACTCAAGCCGGCAACCCTGTACTCAAGCCAGATCAGCCTGTGTTCAAGCCAGATGAGCCTACACTCGAGCTGGCTACCTCGGGGTTTCAAACCTGGGGCCTCAGCATCCCAAGATGATTCTCTATCCACTACACCATCACCAGTCAGGTAATCCAGTTTCTGATTCAGTCTGGCAGGGTGGAGCCTGATGGTTTGCATGTCTAGCAAGTTCCCAGGTGACCCTTTTTCCCCTGGATTAGGGTAGCTATTTTAAAGCCTCTTGGAAAAGCCAATCTCACTGTCTACAAGTGGATGAAATTGTCATTTACCAAGAATTTGATCGACTGTGTCTGCTTGCTAATAACTGATTTGGCCATAGGTAAGAGGCACTGACCTTGAGACTATATGTGGGAAAAGAAGGGATTGTTCCTTTTTATTCCTTTCTAGTACAGACTCAAATATCATTTGTAAAAGACGAAGACAGAACAGGGATTCCTTCAGTCAGAATATAGACACTTGCATTTGGGAACTTATTTTCCCTTAGGGCAGTGGTCGGCAAACTCATTAGTCAACAGAGCCAAAAATCAACAGTACAACGACTGAAATTTCTTTTGAGAGCCAAATTTTTTAAACTTAAACTATATAGATAGGTACACTATTATTAACTTAATTAGGGTACTCCTAAGCTGACCAAAGAGCCACACTCAAGGAGCCAAAAAGCCGCATGTAGCTCGCAAGCCATGGTTTGCCGACCAAGGCCTTAGGGTGACCAAATCATCTTGGTCTGTCCAGGACTGAGGGCTTTCCCAGTTCAAAACTTAGAGTTCTGGGCAAACCTGGACACTGTCCACCTTATCTCCCTTCTGGTTAAGCAGAATCTATGTCAAAATGAACATATTGTTGACTCAGATTTATAAATAAAATGAGGTAAATATTGATCCAGGCTAGGCACATTTTTCCCCATACCCCTGCCAAAACAAAGAGGGAACTGAAGTATCTAGGTAGCTCAGTCTTCATTTATATCACCAACTTGCCGCTGGCAAGCTCTGGGCTCCTTTGGAACTGGACTCAGTTTTTCATTTTTAACTAACAGTGAGGTTTTCTTTCTCTTTCTTTATTTAAAAAAATTGCTAAACTTGAAGCTCTTTTTAAAAATAAGTTAGAAGAGCCAAATGCCTCTATCGTTTCACTGTAACCTATTTTTTCCCCTTGGCCTTGACCTGCATCTCTAGCTGAGTAGTTTATGACCAGCCAGCAGATCTGATGAAGGTGTCACAGTGACTAGCTATGTCCTAAAGCTTTCTGGTCACTGTTGTTTCCTCGTGTTTGTTTCTCTCCACTCCACACGATTGTCACCGTGTTCCAGACAAAGGCACACTTGTTTGGATTTCCTGCGTATAGCTTAGTCTATTTATATCAGGGGACCCTGGAAAGTGTGCAAGATAACCTTACTAGAAAGCTAAATGAAGTCTAAAGAGCAAACACGGTATGATTGCCAATCAGATGGAAAAATACTGTTAGTTGTTATCCCTTGCTATCCTAAAGTTTTCCCCAGAGCGCTTGAAATCACAGGGGTGAGGTACACTTGCTCTCTATTCGCCTTTGGAATTTTTATCTAACCACATCTGGGACCTGGGAAAATGGAACAAAAAGTAATTTTTATCAATCTGACAAGACAGAAGAGGGCAAATGTGTGTACATGCATGTGTATATATTTTCATGGAAAAATTAAATTCCCTCTGATGGAAAATTTAATGCACTTTGGGTTGACAATTCCCCAGGAGCTAAAATGCCCTGAATAGGGGACTCCTAGTTCTGTCACTTTCTGCTCATCTTGCAAGGCTGCCCCGAGCACCATGCTCTGGGAATATCCTCTTCTAACCCCACCCCCAGAGTTCCTTTGATCAATCCTTCCTCCATGTCACATTTACTTTGTGCCCCTGGTTAGCCCTTATAACATAGCCTTGGGGCCATTTGTGTACGTCTTTGTCTCCTAATTTGACTGCAAGCACTTAGAGGTCAGGGCCCAGGCTATAGTCATAGTGGGTGCCCTGTGATACCTCCTGCTGAGCTTGGCACCCAGTAAGTATTTGTTGACTGAATGACTGTTCCACTTGAAGCAGTTTTAGTGACTCTAAGCACAACTTCTGGCTGATTGTTTGTATAGAATTTATTGTATTTTATTTATTTTATTAGCAAAAATAGGATTTGGGCCAAGTCAAGAGATTCTTAATGTTCTATCCTTGTAACGTGCAACTGGGCACAGGAATACTGAAAGGTTAAAGTGGCCACTCCTTGAGAGATGGAATTTAAAACGTAAGGTTAAAAAGGCAATTGGTTTGCTTTCTTTCACTCCTAGTTCATGCACTCGCTTCATTCCCACTGGTCCCATAAAGCCCAGAGTGATGGGAAGTACCATGGTCAGGAAGCTTGTCCCTCTTGCCACTGATTACTCCCTCCCTCTTTTCCATAGGAACTGGAAAGCTGCTTTCTACCCTCTGACAGACTGACTCAGACCCAGAGAAACATTCATTATCACCCTGTCATCCCTGCCAGGAATAATGTTCCAAACAGAACCCTTGTGCCCTGGGACAGAGGTCTTTCTCAGTTCAGCCTGACTTTCAGGTTTACACGGCTGCATTACCTTCACCTGGCTATTAAGGCACTGGAGACGGAGCACGCTCTCCTCTGGGAGACTTGACTTTATTGCATGTGTGACTCACTTTATTCAACTCTGTGAAAATCATATTTTTTAAAACTTACTTACTTATTTACTTATTTATTTATTTTAGGTGAGAGGAGGGGAGATAGTGAGACAGACTCCCCCATGTGCCCTGACTGGGATTTTCCCCAGCAACCCTCATCTGCTGCCGATGATCAAATCAAGCTTTTTTAGTACCCGGGCTGACGCTGGGACCAATTGAGCCAGTGGCTGTGGGAGGGGAAGAGGGAGAGAAGAAAAAGAGGAGAGGGAGAGAAGCAGATGGTTGCTTCTCCTGTGTTCCCCAACTGGCAATTGAAACTGGGCCATCCATACACTGATGACGAAATTTAGTCATATTTAAAATTCAGTAGAAAGGGTATATTTAAAACTGGCCATTTAATGGAAGTGTTTAGAAATACTTTCAAAGTCACATCTTTGCTAATGGATTATCAATCCATAGTTTTTCTTCTGAGTTTGCTCCAGGGAAGATGTACAAGAACTGTTCAAGGTCGGGTGCAGGTACCGTGGAGATACATGTGTTTTAAAGTGTTGGAGAGCCCTCTCAGCACTGGAGGTCTCTGGCTTCAGGGTCTCCTCTGTTGCTGCCTCTACAGAGCCTCCTCCCCATCCACTTTTCTCCTCCCCCACCCCTGGGACCTCCCCAATTTGGAAGAACAAAGGAAAAAAACAAAAGAATAAAAAAGGGAACTTCAAATGTTCCTTCTGAAGGTACATAGGCCTGACGCTAGGGTTTGATGAGAAAGCTGAGACTGAAAAGAGAGAGAGGGAGGGTAGGAGGGGACATCTCCGGAGTGTGAGGAAGCAGCAGGGTGAAAGCAGCCACCTCTGAGCTCTTCAGTCTCTTTCTGAGATAGGTCTTGACTGAGAAGGAGACTCGGTGTGGGCTGTAATAGCACACACAGCCCTTGTCATACCCTGTTCCTGTGTTCCCTCCACACTCTCTAGCCCTCCAGGAAATGTTCCTGGGCCTCTGTTTTCCCTATAGGCACTGTGGACCTATGGAAGGTCTTCAAGCAGAGGGGCCGTCTGTTTTGTGTGGTGTTGTGGAACCACAGCGGACTTGCTTCGTTCAGTTAGTCAGAGTGCCAAGAGGAGAGGAGAATCCAGTCAAGAGATTTAGCTTATCAGCTGCCACTGCAAGAATTTTCCCTGTTACAAACTTCCTACCGTTCTGACCCCTCTGGTTTCAAAATTTCCAAGGCTGTTCTTGTACCAACCCAACACATTACACACTCTGTGCTTCTTGTGCAATGTAGCAGCAAGAGCTACATTACTGGGAAGATGTGTGAAGTGCTGATTTATTTCCCATCCTTCTGTGTGGGAGAGTCTAGTGATTTCAGATATAGTGACAGAATTCCGTGAGACATGTACCCTGTAAATACAAACCCCACTGCCAGGTGCCTCCACTGTGTCCCTTAGGATGTATGGAAGGAAATCAAACATTCCTAGACCTTGGCTGGTGTGAAAAATGTCAGACAGTTTACCTCAAAACTCTAAATATCTGAGTGTTTTCAATAGTGTCATCAGAATACCCGAATACTGTCCTGAACTACACAATTATAAATCAGATGTTTGGTTTCATATAACCACAGACTGACTGTTCTGGATAAAGTCCTGACATTTGCTTTATATCTCTTTTATAGAAAGTCATTCTATTTTTATCTTTGCAGTGAAAGAAAAGCTTTTATTCATCTCTACCAGTCTTTCTTCTTATTTTGATGATCGATCCATCTCAAAGATGGAAAGTGAAGTAGTGTTTAAACAACCACCACCACCACTAAACAAACAAAGAAGCAAAGAAGCTGAAGTCAGAAGCCTAACCCTACAGTCCACAATCTTGCTGTGATCTGGCTAATTACTCCCCCCCCCCACACACACACACACCTCAGCTTATTCACCGATGCACAGCAGGGATCGGTAACCTCTGTCTTGAAAACATCTTAGGAGGATTCAGTGAGACGCTGTGAGGAAGCTGATATTTTTGCCCACAGATCACTTAGGCACCTGTCCTTTGCTCTAGAGAAGGAACTCTGAGGACATACAACCACAGACACCAAGCTTGGCTTTAATTCTAGTCAGCCCTTTGCCAACCCAACCTAATCTACCAACAAGTCCTAGAACCCGACAGGGTTGACATGCTGTTCCCCTGAGCACCCTCTGCAGCCCCTCAGAACAGCAGTCAGCTTGCCCAATAGTGACCCCACTTAGCTATCAATTTAAGAGTTCTCAATTAAAACCATCTACCTGAACATTTGCAGGGGTTATGTATACAATTAAGCTTACTTAGACTTTTGGGGTTTTTTCTTTATAAATTTTTTTTAAAATATTTTTGGTGGTTTATTGAGGTGTATTGTATGTACATAATCTAGAATTCATTTTTTTAACTGTAGAGTTCTATGTATTTTGACAAACACGTAGTCTTGTGTGACCACCACCATGATGCACATATGAAACAGTTTCTTCACCTTTCTAAATGCCTCTGCTCCTTTTTGTGGTCAACCTCTTCCCCTCACCCCAGCCCCTGGTAACCACTGATTGGTTGGGTTCTTGTCTCTATAGTGCCACCTTTCAGAATGCTGTACAAATGCAATCATGCAGTATGTAGTCCTTCGTGTCTGGTTTCTCTTAGCCTGATGCACTTGAGATTTGTCCATATTGTTGCGTGTCTCGGTATTGCTGAAGTACGTGCTTCTATACGCGGATGTGCTACAGCTTCTATGCCCATCCACCAGTTCAAGGGCATTGAGTTGTTTCCATGTTTTGGTGATTAGAAATAAAGGCCCAACCATTTGTGAAGTGTTTTGCATGTATATACATTTTTGTTAGATGTTGGATTTTAAGAGATATATTTAAGTGTGTTCCCAATGAGCAGAGACTGAGAAACTTGGGGGTTCCTGGGGGGAGGAGAGAGTATGTTTCCCTTATCAGTCAGCCAGGCCCAGACCTGTCAGTTCAACATGAGCAAGTTGGAGCAAGAAGGTGTTATTGTTTTCACTGAGAACATTTGTCAAATAGACTAAAATTAACTACTTTTCTGAGCCCCTGGTGTAGAACATAAGTACTTGGCAGCAACCCCCCACTTAGTGGGCCTAAGTACTTGTCTAGGTGGCTATAGTGATACTTCCATGGGGTCTGGCAATTCCCAGCATAGGTCATTTGTGTATACCTGATGAATTCTTTTTCAAATTACAGGTAAGTGATTTCTAATAATAAGGAAAAGTATAGAGCCTATGGGTAGACTGTTTACCAAAAACTCCTCAGAGTCACTCAGGTTGAATAAACCTTCTTTTCGGCTAACTTAGGGGGCAATCCTTGTTTCTTAGTTGGAATAGTTATATTGTAATCTCTACTGTGCCCAGGATACCAAGGTAATTATCAACCTCTCCTGAGAATTTCAGGCTTAGCATCAATTCTACCTGCATTCTCCTTATACCTATCAAAAATGAAAGTTAGTCAGGAATTACAGTCACGCCAGGAAGGAAGTTCAGCTAACCCTGGGATCTCATTAACTTTCTCCCACCATTGCCCCTTATCCCCTCGGGGCTGCTATGCTCTCTAACTCCTCAGCCCTAAATGTTTTCCTCCACCCAGGAAACTGTGTGCTCACTTCACCTGGCTTTGAGCTATTGGATGCGAGTGGAAGCACACTCACTAGGATGACTGTATTAAAGCATAATCTGACCTCTATTTAGACTTCAATATGTCAATAGCGTCAATGCTGATAGTGCTACAACTCATCTCAACACAATTATTTTTTTCAGGAGCAACAAAGACTGAAGAAGAATGTGTAGTGAAAATACAATGTTATACATGACTTGTGTTCTACTCTAATTATACATATAGAGTATTTCAGCTTTATTTGTGTGGGCTGACTCTATCTGAAGCATTATTTCAATGAGGAAATGCGTTTGAAGTTCTGAAGAACTAACTTCCAAACACAATTTTGAATATAGCCCATGCATAATATGAAGAGTTAGAGATGCCCATGGCTTCTTTATCTAATGGCTGGGTTTAATAATATTCATATTAGGAGGTATTTGGTCATCCGAGGTTCAAACTTCATCAGTACCACTAACTAGCACTGAGACCTTAATGACATTAATAATAGTAACAATAATAATAATAATATCAGTGATAAGAGCTAACTTTTTTAATGAACCAAATGGAGAAGAAAACAGATGCGAAGTTCAGCATCAGTTCTACCTGGCCTCTCCTCACTTGGTACTGGAGTGCTGTACAGGGCGATGTAAACCGTGACTATCCTCAGCTCACAGTTCTAACATTTGTTCTCCGGGTGTCATTAAGCAAGCCAAGCCGTATAATCTAGCTAAGCGGTGGATTTTTACCTGAAAGTGGAGATGATTAATGGGGCTACTTCGTAACACTGTTTTAAGAATTACATAAAATGTAGCACATATTTAGCCCAGTGTCTGGTATAGAGCAAATACAAAACAAATATTAGCTGCTGTCCTTATCACTGTTGTCTTTTCACGTGTCTGCAGTCAGACTGAATACATTTGAAAGAAGTGAGTGAATAATTATGCTTTTATATTTCAAAATGATAATCCTAATCTCCTCCGGTTTCAGAAGGAAGGCGATCTGGACAGAAGACCGTAGTCGGCGCATGAAGGAGGTGACTTTACACTTGTGAGTTGATTACAGATCATGTTGCCTCAGACAAACCAAATATTCCTGTTCCTTTCTGAATTTCATTTCTTTCGATAATTAAAAGTGATTTTCAGACAAGAAAGGGTCAAAGCAACATTCAATATTCACTGAAAAGATAATGCAATACGACGGAATAACACAAAAATGTCTTGAGAATTGTGGAGGATGAAAAGGTACAGAAGGCTGGAAATAAGAAAATGTTATAGTTTTAAAAAGTCTAGGTTAAATAATTAAATAGGTGACCTGTAAATGTTTAGCAAAGATGAGGTCATTTAAGAACCTATCATGAGGCCCTGGCTGGTTGGCTCAGTGGTAGAGCGTCGGCCTGGCGTGCAGAAGTCCCGGGTTCGATTCCCAGCCAGGGCACACAGGAGAAGCGCCCATCTGCTTCTCCCCTCCTCCCCCCCCCCCTTCCTCTCTGTCTCTCTCTTCCCCTCCCGCAGCCAAGGCTCCACTGGAGCAAAGATGGCCCGGGTGCTGGGGATGGCTCCTTGGCCTCTGCCCCAGGTGCTAGAGTGGCTCTGGTCGCAGCAGAGCGATGCCCAGGAGGGGCAGAGCGTCGCCTCTTGGTGGGCGTGCCTGCCGGGTGGATCCCGGTCGGGCGCATGCGGGAGTCTGTCTGACTGTCTCTCCCCGTTTCCAGCTTCAGAAAAATACAAAAAAAAAAAAAAAAAAAAAAGAACCTATCATGAGTTTATGAAGGCTGGGCCACACAAGCCTTATTTTCTTTCTTCAGATGGTCACCAGCCTGAAAGATCTATGGAATCTATTTCCTAAATATACACTGTTCATAAAAATTGGTGGATATTTTATAGCTTCATATTCATTTTGAAATATTCCCTAATTTTTGTGAGCAGTATATAGTGAGAGATTCTGTGACATTTTGAAATCCTGCAATGATAGATGAATACAAAAATGTAAATTTAATGGGACTAAACCTAATGTTTGGTTCTTAAAATACAAAAATCAGCAGACCGAGAGTTCTAGTGAAGTCTCTCTCATTTCGAGGAAACACAATTCTGTGTTCCTGTGTGTGTTTATGAGTGTGTCCTGGGTGAGGGTCATTGGCACGTTGTTAGTGAAAGGAGAGAGTCATCCTGCAGAAACTAAGCCCGAGCAGATCTCAGGAGACCAGACCAGGGACTGAAACAGCTCCGCGCTCCCTCCCTCGCACCTGCTCCCCTAATTACTCACTCTCTGTCTTCTCTTTTCTTCTCCTCGGATGTCTGTCCCCCTAGCCCACTTCTCCCTGCTGCCTGATTTTCTCTGCTTGCTCTTCAGTGTGAACATTGATCAAAAGGCTGCCTGGCCTTACTGTATATAATCTTAGAGTCCAAGGACCCAGCACTGTCCAGCTACATTCTCTGCTTGTCTTATTTCAGAATCTAGATAGAGAGACTCAGACTATCTGGGCCTCAGCTCTGGGTAGAGGAGGGGTCCTCTGAGCAGTAGGGATGGGAGGCGATAAAGTTCTAGAAATAAAATGGTACATGTACTGTACAAATGTAGAATTGAGATATAAAAAAATATAAGCAATTCATAAGAAAAAATAACTGAGTGGGTGGAGTTTAGCTGCAATAGGCACCAAATAACTTTCTTTAGGAGTATTTTAGTCACTGTCAAACATACAGTGTTCTTATTGGTCAACCACATGTGGAATATTTTGTGCAGCTCCAGAATTCAGGCAGAGAGGGCTATTAGGAGAGTCAAATGTCTGTAAAAAGTATCTTATGAAGAATAACTAAAAAATGTTTCATCTATGGGAAAGTAGTATTTTAGGGCAGTTTTCATAATTCAGATTAGAATTAGCTATCTATAAATGGTGATGACTATTTTTTGAGAAAGGAATTCATTCTGCTACTTCCTTTCTTCTCTCCTTTCTTTTTTCTTCCCTCCCTCCCACACTCCTTTCCTCTCTTCTTCTTTCCCTTTCTCTCTTTCTTTCCTGCCTTCCTTTTTGCTTGCAAAAAAGTAGGCAAAGACCAGTTGCATGGTGCTGTAGCCACTTAGGGAACTCCTACCTCCCGAGAGTCTGACACCATGCTACTGCCCCAGAGTTCCAAATGTGGGGGAAGTGAACATCTAAGTAAACATCACTAGAAGCAAAAGCTACTGAATTTGGGATGAACAAGAGGTGCAGTGGAGGCACAAGAAGTGCAGAAGCAACTTTTCCTGAGGAAGTCAGGGAAAGATGGAGTGCTAGGAACTTCACTAAGGAGGTAAATGGGGGACAGTGTTTCAGGCAAATCAACAAAATTCATAAAGGCATAGGGTTATCAATTACTATTGCCTATTTAGAGAACTAACCATAAGTGTTTCCATAAGGCCGCAACTTGCAATGGAAAGGGAGACATACACCTGATGAGCTAAGCCAGAGCCTGATCATGGCGGAGTGGAGAGTTTCGTCCTCTAGTGTTTCAGGGCTTCAATGTAGGATTTCAGAGAGTGAAGACTTGATTCCATTTGGGTGGTGACTCATAAAAGGTGAGATTAGGGGCAGAGTGATCAGTTATCCAAGAAAGAGGTGATAACATTGTTAGAAAACTGAGAAGCACCAGACCCAAGAGACAATTTTAGAAAGACAGACTCACCTGGGCTTGGTAATCAATTGAATGGCTGATCAGTGGTTCTGTTAATTAGACTGGGAAATATAAAAGAAGAATCTAGTTGGAAGGAAAAAAGACGTTTAGGTTTAGAACTGATAAGGAAATTACCAGTTCAATTCTGGCTTGATTTAAGGAAGATCTCCCTGACATATAAATTTGTACAAAAGTGAGTTCCCATCACTAGGAATATTCAAGAAGAGGTTTGCATAAATATCTACCAAGGTATAAAAGAGGTGATTTCTGTATTGGATTTCAAATCCTTTCCAACTTTAAGAGTTTATGAAGCTATAGAAGTAGAAAAAAAGGCTATTTATCATTGACAGATTTTAATACCGCTGTGACATATACCATGAAATAAAAACAAGTAGAAAAAAGAGAATTATAAGTGCACACTTTTTATGCGTGTATTGATAGCTATTTATTTACTTTACATACATTTTTACTTGAGGATGTTTATATCTAGAAATTTACTTGCTGTTTTAAAAAAATCAACATTCAGTGTTTAGCATACTTGTCAATGTCAGGGGCTCTGACATAGCCAGCTCTACCTGTGTGTATGTAAACATGAGGTTATGTATGTGTAAATTAAAAGAAAGGGACCATGATTTGTAACTAAATGATTACTAGTTTCTATTTAGTGCAATATCTATTACCACAGAGCAGTCATTTGTAAGTCTTTCGCAAGGCACAGATTCTGAGCAGAGTTAAATATCAATCTAAGTATAACATCAGTATGTAAGCAGATTGATGAATTGCTAGATCGCTAAGATATAAACCATATGGAACTGTGCCTAGTGCTCTGAAGAGCTGGGGATAATTTTAGCATTCCATGAAAACCAAGGACAAGATGCAGCTACCAGTTGATAAAACTTCCCAACACGATTTTGTTTTCCTCTCAAGGTCGTATGGGACAATTAGCATCGTGAACAATAAAAATATAACTTGCTAGATTGTTTCCCTCCTAATGCAAATCCTTTCCAACTTTAAGATTCTATGAAGCCATAGAAGTAGAAAAAAAAAAGGCTATTTATTGTTGACATATTTTAAATACCACTGTGACATATACCAAGAAATAAAAACAAGTAGAGAAAAGAGAATAAGTGCACAATTTTTATGTGTATGTTGAAAGCTGTTTATTTACTTTACATACAAGATTAATGGACTCTGGGGGGTGTGCGTGCAGGAAAAAAATTTAGGGAAAGACTAAGGAGGGATGGTTACCCTGAGGGCCAGGCTCTGTTATTTGTTCCCTCAAATTTTGTGTGTACATAATTAAGGTTCAGAAGAAATCAGAGGGTCTTCAAAGTACATAATGCAAAAAAGAAAGGTTAAGAATCTGTTACTTTCTAAGTGGTGGGAACAAGGCTGGAATCTTGATTTCCCAGCTCTCAATTCTGAGCTCCTCCCATGAAATTATGCTAGTTTCACATACTAACTCCAGCGGTGACCTAATATATTTTATACCTCCCTACAATCAAGAAAGAGTCTCTCTTTCCCAGGTCATGGAATTAGATTCTTCTCCCTTTCTACTTGCAGATGCAATACTGCCATTAATGGGGGGCAGGGGAGCTGGGATTGACTTAAGTGGTCCTGGGTTTTGTTTTTGTCTTTTTGTTGTTGTTGTGTTGTTTTGTGTGTGTGTGTGTGTGTGTGTTTGGTGGGCCATTCCTTTATTCAAGTCTTGCACCAGCTGACAAGCAAACAGGCAGGGAAAACACTTCTCTTTCATTCAGGGCTCCCAAAGCCCTGATGCATCCTCCAGTTGCACAACCAGGAGAATCTTCTCTGGTTCCTCCTGGAATCAAAGGCCCCACCAGTCTCAGTGGAGCTCGCAAAGCCCCTCAGCTCTGGTTCCCATCTGCATACCTGCTCTCTCACTGCAAAACTCCTGGAGGTTCTTTTTAAATTTAAGGATTTTAGGCTAAGTCTATGAGGTGTACCCTGTAGGGAATTAAGCAATTGTCCGCTGAATTTAAACACAAAGGGCAGCCAATGTGGAAAACTTCTTAAGCTTTCACTAAATTTGGGTTCTGTAAATCTGACCCGCACTATTAATGAAGGGAACATTTCCTGTGGAACTCAGAGATGCATCAGAAAAAATGATTAGTAGCGACGGCTCTCAAGAAAGGCTTTACAAACTGCAATCATTTAGCCAAAAAGGCTGAGGGTGAGTATGATAATGGCCCCAAGTTTACACAACGTTCACGCAGGGAATTCCCTCATTTTGCCCGTGGTCTCTGAGCACGGAGGGAGACAGGGCTAAGCCTACTCTCCTGGCCTTCATCTTAGTTCCTGTGGGCCTGCTGATGGAACTGCAGCACAACCAGCGTTTGGACAATCATGCGGCCTTTCTCTGGGACCCTCGGAAGAGCAGGGGAGGATAGCACTGGAGAGAGGCTAGAGCTGCCATGTCCTCAGGGCTGGAGAAGTGGCCCTCAAATTGGCCTCCACTGTCTCAGGCAAGGCTCCAGGAGGAAGACAGGGAAGTGACGGGAGCATGAACCATCATTTTGCTACATATTCTATTCCATTCTCCTGGAATGTGGACCTTTTCATGGTGTTTCAAAGAAATAAGTAAGTGCTCCAATGTACAGTGTTGTTATCATTTTTCTTATCCACTTTATAATAACTGGCTCTTGCCATGGGTATGATAATTTTTCTAACTTTATTAGGTATTTATCCCAGGTGCATCTCTTGAAACTTCCCTTGCTCCCTTTCTAATCGGCTTAACTACCTGGTTAGTGGGGTAGCAATCCTCATTAGCATCTTTCTGGGACAGGCGCAAAGAACAGCACCTAGTCCTAGAGGGACTATCATTTCTGGGAATGAGCCTAGGAAACAGGTAGAAAAATGTGTGCATATTACCTTGAGTTGTAGCTCGTACTGGTCGGTGTGAGGCATGTCTTATGGGTTATAGTGAAGTAAAAAAGTTATAAACATGTAAGACAGAATAGGCTTTGAGTTTAATGAATTGTGTAAGATAGACTGATTACTGTTTTGTGAAAGGATGAGTCATGGATGAGAAGGAGGAGCAGAACAAGGAGGAGAAGGGACAGGAACATTAAAGTGTCCTGAATTTTGAGGCACCAAACCCTACCACACTTCCCAGAGGAAGTTTCTCAGTTCCACTCACTACCTAGACATTCGTATCACCTCTTTCTTGCACACTCCGCCATAGTCAGAAGCAATCCCAATTATGTCAGCTGCTCCACTAGGTGTATACACTTTGGCAAAAAGCATTGTCTATTTGCTCCTGCCTGACTCCCAGTGACAAGTCCACTTAGATAAAACCCTCCTCTTAAGGTCATCGCCCCACAGATGACCTTTGGGGCACTCGTGCTCAACTTTCCTGCTTTGAGAGCTTCCTAGTTAAGTCCCGCTTATCGCCGGGAAAACCTGACCTCTAGCACACAAAGCAGGTCATGGAGCAGAGGGAACGGAACTTTCTGTCTTTAAAGTCAGTTTGGCTTTGCTTACCTTTGGAATAGAGCACTTGTATTTTGAAACTGTTTATGGGAAGTTCTCTGAGTACTGACCTGAAAACACAGATACCAAGAAATTCTGGAGGCCAGAGTGTCCAAATAACTGTGATAAGGACAACTGAGTTGATAATAATAAAATCTGGCACCAACTGCTTAGGCTTTTGAATTCTCCAGTGGCCATTCTTCCTTGTCCTGGGCCTTTGGTCTAGGAAAAAGAGAGCAGGATTTTGAAATAAAGTGTATTTGAATCTTCACCTTGCTGTTTAGCAGTTGTGAGAACTTAGGTCAAGAAGTAAAGCTTCAGTTTCATCAGATGTAATGGGGACAGCGACATCTATTTCACAGGGCTTTGAGAGGATTAAATGAAGTAATAAATACTTAGAGTGCTTCACTAGTATTTTATCTTCCTCCCACCCCCTACACACACAATTTATAGATAAAGAAAATGAGGTCCAGAAAAGTTAAATAACTTGTCCAACATAACACAACTAATATTATAGTCTGTAACTTAGGTCAGAGTAGGTGCAACAAATGCCCTTTAAAATCATTTTAATGTCGTGTTACTGTTCTCCCTCAGAAATTTGCTTTCTGGGTGAAAAGAACCATAGTGCTTTTTAATATTTTTATGAATTGTATTAGGTTCAATTTTCTTCTATAAGACATTCTTGGAGATAAAAGGGAGAATAAGCCCCCATTGCATTTATTCTGTGACCTTGTAATGTAAAAATTACAACAGAATTAATCCAAAATGGCAGATATCAATTGAGGAAAGCCTAAACAAATACAGTCCCTGGTACAACATTTCACAGATACATGTTGACTGTGGGTTTAGAAAGATTAGTTTTCTGCTTTTCTGGTAGAGGGCCAACAAGTCCTGGAAAACAAAACAGACATTTTATATCACTTGAAGTGCCCTCTTCTGGAAGAGAATAAACAAGCCTAAAGTTATGACAACAGGACCGGAGTCAACGTGACACTCTAGGAACTACAAAATCCAATCGGTTATTTTGGCAAATGGAGTTCTAGACAACTCGCCACAGCACTAGATGATGTTTATTCCAACATGAAGGCTACTATAAGGTTATCTCTTGGATTAAGTTTTCCCTCTTACAAGGACATCATGTCAGATTCAACTAAAATAAACTAATGTGAAGTCTGCCTTCCAGATGTAGCTGCTTATCCCTTTCAGAAGCACACCTAAATATTCACACATCGTCTTTCTGACTGGGTCTCCAGGACAGAGTGGATGACATTATTTGTGATACTTGTGGGGTGGGCCTGGGGGGGCTGTATATCTTGCATGCATCTGGCAACGTGGCTGGTTCTTAACAGGTCCTCAACAAAACACAAATAATAGTTGTCATTGAATCCTTGGCGAGTGGCAGGTACCACTCTAAGCACCCCATGTACATCGACACATTTCCTTAAGAGGAGTTTGCCCAAACTCTGATACGTGTGTGATTGCCATTCACCAGCTAAGTGACCGTGAGCAAGTTGGCCTGGGTAGTATCACCATCAGGAATATGGGAATCATAACTGGGCTAAAGCTCACAGGGTTATTGTAAAGCTCACCTGAGTCGACACACATAAGGCATTTGGAACAATGCTGGCCCACCTGAATGCTCAGTAAATACTAGCTAGTATCCGTATTCGTCCCAAAGTAACCTCTTGAATCATGGGGGAACCAGGATTTGAACCACAGGCTGCCAGTTCAGAAGCCTGTGTCTCTAGTCACTATTTATTTTGCATGAGTAGCCAAATAGGTAAATAAATTAGAGTTTTGTGGAGAGACAGTGGCCCAAATCTGGATCTCCTGCCCCAGTGCACAGTTCTAGTGCTAGATCAAGTCTGGGTGATGGGAAGTGCAGATTCACTTTCCCAGGGGAAGCAAGGGTAGCTGGATGGATGTCTGTGAGTCTTGTGTCCCTGCTGACCTCAGCTCACAGCTCCTACCTGGCGGCCTGGGCTCACAGAGGTGCACTGCTGCTCTGTGGGATCCTTAGCCCACCGAAGGAGAAATGAATGGCGTGAGCACAGCTGGTAAGTGGCATTTGAATAGCACTCTCCAGTTTACAAAACATTTTTATATCCGTTGGGTCTCCTGATCATTGGGACAAGCCTGTGGGGTAGATTATTATCTTTGATTTTCAGTACAGAGACATCATGTGATCTGTCCAAGTCACAAGGCTGGCAAACCCTGAGATCAGACTTCCATAGGATCTGCCCCCTCTCCCTTCCTTGACAAAAATATTTGATCTTTCACACTTAGGGGTCTCTGTCCTTGGCTTCAGGAAAGAAAAAAAAATATTTTATGGTATTTTCAGTGTTGATTTTGATCTTCTTGAGAAAGTTTCAGTTTGAACCTTCCTGAAGACAGAAGAATGGGACAAGATGAACTTTCAGATCACATCTACAGCCATGGAGCCTCTGACTCTTAAGCTTTTATGAAAGAAATAAAATTATTCATTTGGAATGCTTGGAAATGTTAAGAGCTATAAAGAGTTATGTATTGGGACCATCTAGCCATGTGCCGTAATAGAAAAAATAATGGACAAGCAAGAGGGGGCCTCAGGAAAATTATCCCATTCACTTCATATGTTATTGTCTCCTCTTAGGATATTTTATTTCAAAACTTTTGTTCACAGCCCTCCTCCACATAAAACAGTGCTCTCTGGACCCTCCCTACTTCACCATGCTTCTTTCCCTCACATAGACAGAGATTGTTTTTCATTTTGAACCCAATTGCTTCTTTGATGCTATGGCAAATTGTTCTTCTGAGCATGTGGCATAATTACTTCCACAGCAATGGGCTCCGTTAAAACAGGGCCATTATAGGGGAGAGACTATAGGCTAATTGGAGAGACCAGAGCTCAGTTCCTTTTAAAACTGCTATCCTTAACCATAGCGGAACAGAGGCTGAAATTACCGTCATTATAAATTGCTTTTTTTTGACACAAATTTTGTCCCCATCTTTTAGAGAGCTGTGCCACACAGAGAACATTTCTCTATATTTTTAATTGTAAATAATTTCATGTTAGAAAAACCTCCCAGTGAAAATAATCTAATAAAATGTGCTCTGTTTAGCTTTCAAAGCTCCGTGTCATCCTAAATGAGGGCATGAAAACATACACAAACAGTATTCTCTCTTGCCTAAAAGTATATGAAATAATTTACATCAAAAGTAACGTAGGAAATTGAGAAGTAGAGAGTGGCCTTTAAGTAGACCACCTCTTGACATACTTACGTAGAAGTAAGGATAAAGGAAGTGTGCTGTACTGCCACCTAGTGGTGAGACATGTAAGACCGGTGACTCCCCGGATCCCTCACTTATCCGGAACCCAACGTCCTTTGCCTGGAAGACAAACAAGAAAGAGGAAGAAAGCCAAGGTCCCAGGGCTTCTAAGGTAACTAACTGCTAGGAGAAGGCTCATTCTAAAGCTCATGCACTTTTCTTAAAGAATGCCCCATCAAAAGCTTGTTATCTTTGGCACAATCCTTATAGCCTTGGTTTTCAAACTCTACAGCACAGGGAAATCAAGTAATTAGAATGGAAAAAAGAAAGGCAAGTGAAGCTATGTATTTCATACATTTGTATTTTATTCTAACAACAGCCATTATCAACCAATATTACACTGGTATTATTGACTTACTTTAAAGATGGTAAAAACAGATTCAGAGATGGTCAGCCAGCCAGGAAATGGTAGACCCAGTCCTTACATTCAGGACCCTATGATCCCAAAGCTCCTGTCCCTTCCTTTTCTCTCCCCAGCTTTTCTAAATATGGGCAGATTGAAAAGTAGGCCTTAAAAAAAAAGGTCAGGGCAAAGGCAGGAAATAACATCAGAGCTTAAAAGTGACACACCTTGGACTCTCAAGTGTGGAGGAAAATGACCTCAGCAGTGACAGAGGATAGCCACCATGACTCTGTTCCCCCAAGAGGTTCAGCTGTGCACAGTTTCCTTTGTATAAGCAGCAGGGACATCTTGAGGGGGACATACAGCACCCACGTGTAGCTTTTCTCTCACTAGCTGTAGGAATTAGGTCATGTTTCATTATCTCATTGTGCCACAGTTTCCTCATCTGAAAAACTAATGTAAGAATTATACTACCTGTCTTGCAAAGCTGGATTGGAGAATTCAATGGGGCAATGCATATGAATTGTTAAAGCGTACCTGATGCTTAGTAGGCATTACCCATCAAACATAGACATGTGAGAAATTTAAACACTCAGATGTTTTAAGGACTAAATCTGGGTTCTTATGGAAATTGCTATTTTGTTCATTCATTTAACAACACATATTTATAAAGTATACATTATGATCCAGCAGTGAGTAGCCACTAAGTAAATAAATATAAATAATCTATAGCTCCTCTGAACTAAAATCTCAGCCATGTATATAAACAAAAAATCTACAGTGATGGAGGAGCACAGATATGAGAACACACATCCTATCTGGACCTGAAGATATCAGGATGGCTTCCCAGAGGCAATGCTCAATGAGAGGTTAGGAGTGAAGGGCTTTCCAGGGGAGGATACGGCGTGTGTAAGGAACGATGCTGACGGAGGAGGAGCGGGTGACTGTGCGTGTCAGGGTGCAGGGCATGTGCGAGGGGCAGGAGAATGCGAGGCTGAAGATGCAGGCAGCCCCCGCTCCCAGGAGGCACTTAAGATGCAGAGCTAAATCCTTAGGCTTGTACAGTCGTTTTCAAACTTCTTTGGCACTAGGTTATTTTTTTTTCCATCAAAATCTCATAAAGGACCTCAGCTTGTAAAACAAATAAAAGCATTATTATTTTTTTTAGGGAACATTTAGTTTGTAAATTTAAATATGTAACAGTTACAAAATTAATCAGTGAGAATATATAAGAGGTATTAATACAAAAGTTTTGGGTTATGTGTGACAAGCTCAACTTCCATTTTATACATATTTCTTCTAATTATATAATATTGAGAAAAATGATTTACTTAGGGAACTAGTTGCAAAAGGTAGTTGTTTTTTGTTGGTTTTTTTTTTCTCAAAAGAACTCATCTTGCAATCTTGGGATACTTGACTGACTGACCTGGAAGCTTAAAAGTGGATAAAGCATTTTTACTTCAGATTTAGAATGATCATCTACCAACATTTCTTGTCATAAACACAGAAGCCAGATGAGAACCACCATGATCTTTGGATTGATGCTAAAATGATCTAGAACACATTATCAAGATGTGACCTGGTCCATGTCTACTTATCATCACCTGGTTGTTGGGCTGGGGTAGGAATGTTTACTGGGTCACACCCCCGAGACCTGCCTGGCTTCTGCGTGAGTGAGGCTGTGCCTCTGTGCTCCCGTGGGCCAGAGAGCACTGGGGGTTGAGCAGCTGGCATGATGCCAGCTGGTAAATCCTCAACAAGTGGTAGCAGATTTCTCTCCCAACAATCATTATTACTATTGTTATTACTATAAGTTTGAGTGGAAAATTCAGTGAGTTGCTGGATATAAAATTATATGCGAGCCTTGCCAGTGATACTGAGTTTTAGTCCTTTCCCAATATCTAGTACCCAGACCAGGGCCAGTCACACAGCATGTTCTCTACTGATGTTTATTGAGTGAACTGAAGTTGAGGAGAGTGTGTTGACCAACTCTCTGAATTTGGACATTTCCAGAGTGTGCATATGGTAACTGAAGCCTTCGACAGCTCTTAATAAACTCTTATGGGGAGCGTGTATGAGTGAGAAAAGAAAGAAGTCACAGACAGCGCCTATAGAAAGTCATTGTGAATAGGGAACATGCAAGAAGGGAGGAGGTGCAGGAAGCCGAGAAAGCACCACGATAGTACGATTTTCAGTCAGGTCAGGAGATTTGATCATGCTCCATCATCTTGCATTGTGGGAATTCCTTGACCACGTTATATACCACATGACAACACTACATTTCCAGTGATGTAACAGCCTATAAATAGGAACACGTTAGCAATGTTCACAAGATTAGGGACCACCCTTAAGGATTTGAGGATTCAAGTGTGTAGTCTATACTAGTGCTATAAAGCCACATATGGAAGATATTTAGGCCAGGGTACCTTCAGTACCTGCTCTTCTATTCTTCATTCTCATTTAAGTTTTAATCTTCAACTTTAAGCTGGTTTCATATAGTGCAGCAAGACTTGCTCTGTTTGCTATATCAATATGGTAATGGTGATTCATCACCTCTCTTGGGAGAACCTCTCCTTGAGAAGGAGCTGGTTGAACTCTAGAGTATTCATGGGTTGGGAACTAAGTTGGCACATATTGAAGGCATTGCACTTTCTCACTGGGCTGAATCATATGGCCCAATGGAAACTTTCCTTATCCTGGAGTCATTAATGTGTCATAACCCATAATTTAAAAATGATTGGGTGTTTAGGACTTCCTTTCTTACTCAGCCCAGAGATCCTTATCCTCATACTCAAATTAATCTTCTGAATATCAGTGAGGGGGCAATTCTTCCTATTATTTCTTCCTGGAGCAATAATATGGGAACAGACACGATGACAAACCATCTACTCTGGGCTTCTTGGCTTCTTAAGAAAACAATGTTTGTCCTCTTATGTCCTTGTATCTGACTGTTCCCTATTTTTCTCAAAATCCCAGTACTCTTTTATCCTCCTGGCCGGCCCTGGGTGACTAGTACTCCTCCCAGCCTGGCAACTTGATTACTTGGTTCACCAGGGCCAACCATCAAGGGAATCCTCCATGGTAGAGAGACAGAGGTCATGCTTCTGAGATACAGGTCAGGTTGATCTTGCTAATGCTTTACAAGTAAAGCTGAACTTCCAGGCATCCTCAGCAAGTAAGCATCTTTTTGTTTTCATGTTTGCCTTAAGAGGTCATGACTTGGAGGTTGAGAGAGATGGGGTCAGTGTTTGCAAAGGTCACTCCATTTTGTGTCTGAAAGATGAGCAGTGATTCCAGGACCAAATGGACAGTGAAGACAAAAAAAAGGGTGACAGAAAGAGAGGTTTTTAAAAGACTAACACCTTTAGATTTCTTCTGCTTTCTGTCTCTTGGCACTCCTTTGTGCATCTTGTTGATAAATTTAGATTTTGATGTTTATATTTAATTTAATTGCAGAAAGAAAAAAATAGAGTTAGACACTAAAAGGCAATCATCTGTGTTACTGATTTACTTTTAGCTAAGAAAAGTACCCACATAATATATTCTTGATAAAGACTACTAGGACTATTTGTTTGCCAAAGACAAGTGACTTTATTTTTTTTTAAAAGATTTTAGTGATAGATTTTACAGAGAGAAAAGAGCAAGGGGAGAGGAAGCAAGAAGTATCAACTCATAGTTGCTTCAGTTTAGTTGTTCATTGATTGCTTGTTGTTTGTGCTTGACCAGGCAAGCTCAGGGTTTCGAACTGGTGACCTCAGTATTCCAGGTTGACACTTAATCCACTGCATCACCACAGGTCAGACCACAAGTGACTTTTAAACCATGGACAGTTTGAGACGTTCCCAGAACCAAACTTAATTTCTACTAGCTAATCCTCCTACAACAAGTGAGCATGCACGTGCACGCACACATGTGCACACACACACAGACACACACAGACACAGAATATATTTTAGTCCATTTTCACGGATCTCACCAATCGCCTGCACTTCCAACTGCTCCTGTTTAAAGATATGCATGTCTACATGTTGTGATATCAGTCAAACCTTGTTCCTGCCACCTCTACTGTGTTCCCCACAGGCCTGGAAACAGTTCTGGTTCACTCCTAGCCCATTGAGTCCTACTGTCCTTCAGACAGTTCCACAGGGAGGAGGAGGCTGTCTTGTGTGCAAGGAAATAAAAGCCTAACAGCCTGGCCTGTCTGACTGCTCAACTCATTCCCGCCTGTGACCTCACAGAGGCCTCAATTGGATCAGGCAATTAGTATGGTCAGGATCAAATGCTGCCCCATTTAATTCAATTACTCTTCACTGCAAGAGAAAAATATGGTTATTATAGTGACAGGACCTGTGTGAGGAATACAGGCTCCCAGCCAGCAACCTGCCAACACGTTGCTAAGCTGTGAGGAGCAGCTAGGGCACAGGTGGGGGTGATTGGAGGGTGTGGCGGGGAGCCATGCTCTCTCCGGAACACTCCAACATGTGGTTGAATGTCCAGCCACCATGCCCAGAGCGCATTTATGACAGAAACCCGCAGAGAATGGGGTCATATCTGTTCCCAAGATTCTGACTCAAGGTGTGGAGAACGCAGGTTTAGCTGTTACATGATAGCTGTGAGTTATTTACCAAATGCTGGGGAGAATGGCATGACATGGAACAAGCAACAGCAGCTACCACAGGAAATGGAGTTATTTTAAAAAATTACTGCTTTAAAGGAACTTTGTTATTTATGGTTCATAAGTCTCTACAGCAGCGGTTCTCAACCTGTGGGTCGCGACCCCGGCGGGGGTCGAACAACCAAAACACAAGGGTCGCCTAAAGCCATCGGAAAATACATATTTTTGACCCACAGGTTGAGAACCGCTGCTCTATAGCAAATTTAATAACTCAGAAATCAATGTGGACCTTAAATCATTATTATAAACTTTATCTTCTTTTGCCATTTCCCTCACTATATTTAATAATAATTGACAACACCATTTATTCTGTATTTACTGGTGGTCAGCCACTATTCAATGCTGTTTATATGGGTCAGCTCTTTTTAACTTCTCAACAACCCTGCAAGCAAGGACCCTCACCCCCATTTCATAGATGAAAAAAATGAGTCTTAGAGAGGCTGAGTAACCTGTGCAAGGTGACATAGCTGGTATGTGACAGAGTAGACTCCAGCCAGATCTGCTCATCACAAACCTTTGTTCTTGACCAGTATGCTGAACTGCCCCTTGGCCTTATTTTCTCAAATCTTCTCTGCTTCCCTATGTGCATCCTTGTGTCACTGAAGAGATAGAGCTACCCTCAAACACTCATAAGTATGTTGGATACACAAAAAGCAGTGTCCACATGGAATTGTATCATCATTTCTTAACCAGCACAGTGGTTAAACACATTGGCTCTGGGTTCAAATCCCAGCTCTGCCACTTCTTAGCTGTGTGGATGAGAATTCTCTGTGTATCAGCTCTCTCATGTGCAAATGAGGGGAATATTTCCTTAAGGGTTGTGAGGAGGGCTGGCAGAGTCCACATACTTAAAATGGTGCCTGGGAGAAGTACAAAAATTAGAGGTGAAGAATATTTTCCTCCATATGCGCATATGCTCACTCTCAGAGGTGGACCAGCATGTAGATTAGGGGATATTTTATCGCTTCATATTCATTTTGAAATATCCCCTCAGTTTTGTGAGCAGTATGTTTTCAGTGCACACAATTGTCAGGCTAAAGTTGGGAACCACAGTCATAAAAAGTCACATTGCCTGAGAAGTTAGCCTTGTGGGGGTGGGGAGACTCAGACACTTCTAAACTAAATTCTTTTGGGGGTCAGGTGAGGTATTCCTTTCACTTGTCTTAGGGACTACCTCTTTTACTCGGGAGCACAGCAAGTGAGAGTGATGGAAAGACTCCCACAGGGAAGGGACAGAGCACCCCCACACACACACACGGCAGGGCCCCTTCACACACACACACACACACACACACAGCCACTGCCACCTTCTAGGGAGGCAAGGAATGCATAGTGCGGAGCGTCCCTCAGGCTAAGTGTCTTGTGAGTTTGCTGCATCCTTTAGATGAAATACTGACTAGGAGCTTTGCAGGGAGTTTTGAAAACTCTAGAAACTCACGGGAACTTCCCCCAGGTCTCACCATGTTTCCTGGGCCATCATGGCCACACCTCCGAGCAGCCGGGATGGGGCGTCTTCAGCCTGGTGAAATGGAGTGCAAACGCTTGAGTAACACTGATGCTGTGAATAATGGTTTCTAACCACTTGAACTTCTTCTAGGGCCAGTGTCACTTTTGGCAGGTACCTTAAATGTAGGCTAATGTGCATATCAGTGTACACAAAATAACGCTAGCCCTTAAATAAGGCTATCTATCACTTTGGCGGGGGTTGGGTGGGGCGCGGACCTCTGCATGGAGCTGGGGACAGTGATTTGCTCTCCCCAGAGCCCATCGTGGCTCCCCATCACTGTGGCGTGGGGTGATGATCCACCAGGCTTGGTGCTGCTGTGATCATTTCAGAAAGAGCAGCCCTGCCCCTCTGCTTCACATCCCCTGTGCCAGACGGTACAGAGTTCAGGGACAGAAGCCAGATCTGTTTGATCAGTTTCTTAATTTATTGGGGTGACATTGGTTAATAGAATCATATCAATTTGAAGTATATATTTCTATGATACATGATTTGTATATTGCCCTGTTTGATTAGTATATTTTAATAATTTTATTTTTTAATGGGGCAACATCAATAAATCAGGATACATATATTCAAAGATAACAAGTCCAGCTTATCTCGTCGTTCAATTATGTTGCATACCCATCACCCAAAGTCAGATTGTCCTCTGTCACCTTTTATCTAGTTTTCTTTGTGCCCCTCCCCCTCCCCCTTTCCCTCTCCCTTTCCCCTCTCCCCCCCGTAACCACCACACTCTTATCAATGTCTCTTAGTTTCACTTTTATGTCCCACCTATGTATGGAATAATGCAGTTCCTGGTTTTTTCTGATTTACTTATTTCGCTTCGTATCATATTATCAAGATCCCACCATTTTGCTGTAAATGATCCGATGTCATCATTTCTTATGGCTGAGTAGTATTCCATAGTGTATATGTGCCACATCTTCTTTATCCAGTCATCTATTGACGGGCTTTTTGATTGTTTCCATGTCCTGGCCACTGTGAACAATGCTGCAATAAACATGGGGCTGCATGTGTCTTTACGTATCAATGTTTCTGAGTTTTTGGGGTATATACCCAGTAAAGGGATTGCTGGGTCATAAGGTAATTCTATTTTCAGTTTTTTGAGGAACCACCATACTTTCTTCCATATGGTTGTACTACTTTACATTCCCACCAACAGTGGATGAGGGTTCCTTTTTCTCCACAGCCTCTCCAACATTTGCTATTACCTGTCTTGCTAATAATAGCTAATCGAACAGGTGTGAGGTGGTATCTCATTGCAGTTTTGATTTGCATTTCTCTAATAGCTAAAGAAGATGAGCATCTTTTCATATATCTGTTTGCCATTTGTATTTCTTCCTGGGAGAAGTGTCTGTTCATATCCTCTTCCCATTTTTTTATTGGATTGTTTGTTTGTTGTTGAGTTTTATGAGTTCTTTGTATATTTTGGATATTAGGCCCTTTTGATTAGTATTTTTAAGGAAGGAAGAATGGAAGGAAGGAAGGAAGGAAGGAAGGAAGGAAGGAAGGAAGGAAGGAAGGAAGGAAGGAAGGAGCAGGATGCATCAACTCATAGTTGATTCTCCTATGTGTAAGCCCAGGGTTTCGAACCAGTGACTTCAGTATTCCAGGTTAATGCTCTATCCATTGCAGGTCTGGCAATTAGTTTTGATTTTTTATGGAGTTGTGACTCTGAGAATGCTGTTTTCATTAAAAGGGGAATAGTTTACTGTCCTAACTAGAAATAGCTTCTTGTGTAGGATTGTAGCTCAAACACACTGCGTAAAAGTGAACCAAAAAGCAGGGACCCAACTCCTCTTCCCAGCTTTATACATTCAAACACATGCTTTACCTCTTGGGCCCAGTTCCCCCATTGCTTGAGAATTAAAGTTTTTCTTGCAGTCCACCCTGTCTCCTGCAAATGAGTTGGGTTTGTCTTCAACTCCCTGAGCTCTCCAATAGCCAGCACTATAGATTTAGTTATAATTGCTAGCATTACTCAGACAAGGAAAAGAAACATTACCCACTGCAGGAAGAGCTGCTACAGAAACGAAAGCAGGGAGGCTGCCTGACCACAGACGTGCCCAGACCTTGGGTCCTCCAAAAGGAACCTGGTGAGAATTTGGTGGCCCTAGTCAGGTACTTGTTTCAGCGTCACATGCAGAGATGTGATCTTGACTTGCACACCAGCTGAGCTCCTGGATAATTATATTTTAAGCAAAACAGAGCATAAAACAAACAGATTCACTTAATAGTATCTGGGCAGCCAGTTGCGCCCAGGCCTGCCCCAACTGGCCCTCCTCATTGCAGGGTGTGGGAGAGCGCAGGGCTCTGTGGGTCTCTGGGGGCCTGCCAGGCCCGGAGCTGTTGCTCAGCTGTGGGAGGCCCGCCAGTTCTCAGGTCTACTAATGAGTGGTGTGTTGTCTGGCAAGGGCCTGGCCTGCGGGTGAGTGTGACTAATCATGAATCTTTCCAATAATGCTGACAATTCAATCTCTTTTCCCTTCTTTGCCAGCCCTCTGCGCTGGAGCCAGCTGAAAAGGAGCAAATTTGCCTAATTCTGGAAAAGGCAGGGTATGCTAAAGGAACCCCTGAAAGGTTTCCAGTGCTTCACGCCTGGAGGTTTTGCAGTCAGTATAATTATCTGACTCGGGGCAGAGACAGGGACATGTTTACTGTTGTTCCTCCACTCAGGAGCAGGCAGCATCTGAAGACCATGGTGTTCTGTTATTGCTCCGCGAGCTGTTTAATAAATATAGGTTGAACACCAGCAAAGGCAGTGACATTGTTATTCTACATATGCTCCAGTCCAAACTGATGACCTTTCCTGCTTTCTGTTCAGGGGCTCTGTTTTATCTAATAATATTTCCATCTTCACATGTGAATGTGGTTGACCTCAAATGCCCTGCACTCTGTAAGGGGCTTGGGGTAAAGGAGGGGACTAATCTTTCCTCAGACTCATCTCTCTCTCCCTGCCACCTACTTGTTGCTCGATAAGTTCACTGTCACTGTGCTCCTAACATCAGAGCTGAACTGTGAGTTTTCTCACAGGAAAGGTGTGTGTGTCTGTGTCTCAGGAAGGTTGGCAATGCCATCTGTTGGTTAGTGATTTAGAAGAATGTCAGGCTGCAAGGCAGGTTTTGCTGGTGTTGGATGAAAACTTTGAGAAAGGAGTAATAATTGTCTAATGGATGTGGTCTCTTTATCATAGACTAGAACTCTGCGGACACCTCAAATAAAATTTCCTAACAGAGCCAAAGCTTTTCCATTTTGAGAGATCTGAGCAAGTGAAAGAAAAGGAGACATGCAGAAAAATTGCTAAAAAACACCACGGCGTTTTCAACATTCCACATCTCCTACAATACACACACCATCTGGCACAACCCCCTTTTCACTCTGCAGCCTGTTTCTTCTCTCTTTCCCCGCCTGGAGGTACTACTAAGTTCTAAGGAGGTCCAAAATGTGGACTACATGAAAGCTAATATTTTCCAAATGAAAAATTGAAGTCAGTTCCAATATTTGTCAGAATAGCTGCAGAAATGATAAATGAAAGTATTTAAAACTAGAGTTTCTTTGAACATTCTGACCACAGAACTCTCTTTCAATTTCTGAGGACTGTCTTCAGAAGGTGTCAGAGATTACGGCTTCACGTAGGAGTTGCCACTGGTGACCGGCTGGAGGCCACATCTAGCATTCAGCCATGTTTTGTATGATACATGCAGTGCTGCAAAAACTAGAAAGTTTCTCATAAACATCCAGATTTCTAGCTTCTTTTTAAAAGTCCTAAAATCTGGTGACATTGACATCCTAGAGCAGCATAGTAACAGGTTATTGGATTCTGATTGGCTATTTCTTTTTCACGGAATGTTTTGCCAAGCTGTTCTCTATTGTTTCATATTTAGCCTCCTTTTCCTAGTCACATGATCTGCCTGGTCTCTAGGAAATTGAATATGTGCTTGCTGGTTCACTCATGCAACACATTGGTGGTCAAGACTCTTGACCACTCACCATCAGAGAAGGGATAGAGCTCCCTAACTATTGTCAAGTCAGCCCACCTCAGAGGGCTGGTCCTCAGTGCAATAGTGGTCACAATGTGACATTGTATACTGAGGCGTTGGAAACCCCAATGTCTATGACATAGTTTACTTTTGCTTAGTCAAGAAGAGGAAATCCCCCCAAAAAGGGAATCATCAGTGAATGGTTTGATTTGGGTCATTCCCTGATGATATGAACTGTGAGACACAAACACCTCATATATGGTGTTTGTTCTATGGTTGCTCATCACATTTGGAGCCAGTGTTCTAACCACTATAATCATTTTTAGAAAAATAGATAGCTGGCTCAGAAAGTGGGGCTGGGAAATAAAAAAAAATTATTGGGCTTTCAGATAACATAACAATTAATGAAGATATATTGAGTAAATTGGAATGTCTTACAGTGTTTTAAACTGTTTCAGTAGGAGCAAACAGGATGAGTATGTATGTACAAGTTGAGTTGAGGATTTAGAATGGAACAAGTATGTATGTGAGTACACATGTGAATGTGTGTTTGTGCGTCTTTGTGTGTGTGTGATTGTCTTAGATAATTTCTAAGTCTTCTCTTTGTTTGGGAACAATATTATGAATTTTGTCCCTCTCATTTCTCTATAAAAACATAAATCAGAGATATAATTTAGATATCTAACAAAATTCAGGAAAATGAAAAAGAGATAACATAAATAAAGTTAGATAAATTAGTGTTTGTAAAAATTATGGTGTCATTTAAAAAACTTGTTAGTGAGTAGTAGGTCCATGGGAACAAAAATTCCTTCCTTCCTTCCTTCCTTCCTTCCTTCCTTCCTTCCTTCCTTCCTTCCTTCCTTTCTTCCTTCCTTCCTCAGCACATAATACCAAGAACCCACTCTAAATTGAACCAAATGAAACTGCCAACATTGAATATTTAATCTGTAAAAACAAAAATCTCATGTGTTCAATGTGAAACATGCTAGGTGCTGTTAGGTACTAGGGAGTCAATAATCAGATACAAAAAGACAGACATGCAAATAACAGTGTAATGATGAGTTATAAATGCAGTGATAGGTACATGTAGGAAGATTTATGAGGGCCTAGGGGAGAGAAGGCGTTTTACTTTTGGAGTAGGATTGGTGAAAGGCTTCAAAATAGAGTGGTTACTTAAAACAAATCCTGAAAGAAATCCAATGGTATTGAGACATTTTTACATGTGGTGAAAGAATAATATGTGTGGGTGGGGACAGAGTTTGGGGTCAGCATTCAAGCCTAAGAGAAGAGTGAATAGAGAGAAAGGCATGCTTTTATTTTGTGAGTAATCTGAGCATGGGGTCAAGGTGAGCACTACATTGGGGCCTTATATAGCTCATCTCAGGAGCTCCTCATGATTGTGTTAGAGAAAAAGAGCCGTTGGAACATTTTCAGCAGGGATGAGAGCATGAGCTGATTGTGGCATGTGACAGGAGCCAGGTTGTAGACAAGGGGACATACAGGGTCCATTGAATTGACCTGGACAAGAACCCAATTAAGTGGATTAGTCACCCCTATTTTATGGCAGAAGAAGCTCTGGTAAAGATTCATGGATTATTCAACATGGAAGAGATCTTATAGGTCTTTTGTGATGAATATAGTAGCCTCCCTGATAGACAATGTATTCTTCTTTTTATAATTATTAGTAGTATTAGCTAATATAAATTGAGGATGTTGTAAAGTACCGTACCCCAGATTCTGCAAAGTACCATACCCCACTTCAGTGGGTTTATGTAGAGAGACACCAAGTCCAGATGAATTTTGAAGGGTTTTATTAAAGGAGGAGATTTATTAAATTTGCCAGCTGTATATGGCTGACACGGGCATTTGCAGACCCAAATCGTGTGCCCCAAATACATCTCAGAGGCTGGTTATATACTCTTAATCACACACAGGTGGGGGAAAGCATGACATCATGACACAGTTGTTAACAAACCTACAACATTTGTTTAGGGGATACACAAAAACATTAAGACTTTCAAGGTAACACAATCAAAGACATTTATAATCTTTCAGGGTTCATCTTCTCTCCTTTGCCTAGAGCAGGGGTCGGGAACCTATGGCTCGTGAGCCAGATGTGGCTCTTTTGATGGCTGCATCTGACTTGCAGACAAATCTTTAATAAAAAAATAATAACATTAAAAATATAAAACATTCTCATGTATTATAATCCATTCATTTCCTACCACTCATGTTCATGGTTGTGGGTGGCTGGAGCCAATCACAGCTGTCCTCCAGGACAACATCAAATTTTTATTGGATAATGCATAATGTAAACGGGTCATTGTATGACTCTCACAGAATTACATTTTAAAATATGTGGTGTTCATGGCTCTTTCAGCCAAAAAGGTTCTGGACCCCGCCTAGAGGTATGTTAACTCTTAAGATTCCAGGAAGGGAGGTATGTAAATTCTGTCTCTTATTGAAAGGTAAAAGAAGTTTCTCAGTTAACCTTTATTCTATAGTTAGAACTAAATGACCCATTGTCCTTGCAAGCTAGAAACTTCTACATTTTTCTCCCTCCCCTCCTCAAAGAAAGGATGGAACAGGAAAGTCTGACCTTTCCTCCTAGAACCATGATGGTGAACCCTTTTATAAAAACCGCCCACTTTTGCAGTGCTGGTCAACCTGGTCCCTCCCACCCACTAGTGGGAGTTCCAGCTTTCAGGGTGGGCCAATCGCAGCACCGTTTGGTTGCTCCGCTACCACCCACCATGAAAGCTGGAACACCCACTAGTGGGTGGGAGGGAGCAGGTTGACCAGCACTGCAAAAGTGGGTGGTTTTTATAAAAAGGTTCGCCATCACGGTCCTAGAATATCAATATTAATTTTGCAGCTTTTTGGTACCTTACTGCAAGGACTACTATTACAGCACTGTATTAGGGTTTTATATTTATCTCATGTTATTATTGCACAACCTGTGAAGTAGGTATCATAATAATTCTCATAATTCAGAAGAGGATACTGAAGAACAGAGAGGTTAAGTAACATGTCCAAAGTGACAGAGCTGGTAAGTACTGGAACCAAGATCTGCGTGGAGGCAATGTAGACTTAGCATTGCTCTAGTTGTGAAATAGCAGTGAGCAATGACAAGAATAAAGACTTGTGACTTTTCATGTTAAATCCTTCTGGAGATCTACAACCAACTCAGTTTCAGTCTCCATGATGCAGCTTTCAGGCGCCAGTCTAGACCATTGGTGTTGAAGTAAACAGAAACACACACATTCTCACACTCATACACACATTTATATGTGTGTGCTCATGTACACACTTTGGAAGGGACTTACACCATTATGAATCTTGAGTTTATACACTTAGGGACACAACAAAAAATAAATAAAATGTGGTTCTGTTTCTCAAGCAAATTTCCTATTAATTAAATGGAACTAAAATATTGCCGTGACCTAATTTCCAGGGATAATTACATTAAAAAATCAGCTATCATTTTCTATAGTGATTGATTCTCTCCTTGGAAGAATGGAAATGGCAATTATTCAATGACATAGCCTCAGGAAATATCAGGGAATAAAAAGAAAATTTGCCAGTTAGATTACACTTTATCATGAGTACACTGGGATTTGGTCTCCTGGGTGTTCTCAAGGCTGTTATGCAGCAAGCCCCTGGCTCTGTCCTTTCCAGAAAGAGTTCAGAAGTTACTCCTGCAACAGAACCTCACTCTTGACCTCAGCAGAGCACTGACAGTCTGGCCACAGAGTATGATCCAGGTAGTCTCAGGAAGGAGTAGAGGAAGCAATATAGAATTTAAAACAATAAAGGAGAGAGCACCCTCAGGGAACTGATTCCATCACCTCTTCCCCCTGTTACTTCCTGCACTCCTTAACTCAGTCCCGTCAGCAGCAGCCTCTGTATGAAGAATACCAAGACTCGATCTCTAAGGGATTGACAGGGGACTCAAAAGATATGTTATAGGAAAAATGTCAAAGAGAAAATGTGAAGAACAAGGAAGCACAGAAGAAGTCATCGAAAGAGCCTTCTTGTTAATTCGTATTAGTGAAAGGAAATCACAGTGGTGAGAGGAGGAATGGAGTTTCTGTGGCTGATACACCACAACATGCCATGTTAATTAAGCCAGAGCTAATTGTGGTAACAGGCAATCTCCAAATTTCATTGGGTTAGCACAATGTTTAATTCTTTGTTTAAAGATCATTCTAAGGCACTCCTGGCTGGTTGGCTCAGCGGTAGACTGTCCACCTGGTGTATGGAAGTCCCAGTATTGATTCCCAGTCAGGACACAGAGGAGAAGTGACTATCTGCTTCTCTACCTGTTCCCTCCCCCTTCTCTCACTCTTCCCCTCCCACATGGCTTAAATGGTTTGAGCAAGTTGGCCCCAGGTGCTGAGGATGGCTCCATGGCCTCCCCTCAGAAGTTAAAATAGCTTGGTTGCCAAGCAATAAAACATTGGCCCCAGATGTGTGGTGCTACGCCTGGTAGGGGACTGGCTGAGTGGATCCCAGTTAGGTACATGTGGAGTCTGTCTCTCTGCCTCCCTGCCTCCCACTTAATAATAATAATAATAATAATAATAAAAAATCAGTAAGGTAAGCCCTTTGCAAGGGAGTTTTCCGCACAGTGTTACAGGAACCCAGGCCCTCTCCATATTGTGGTGCCATCCTCTGGTGCCTCCAGCCAGAGTATAAAGATGAAAGAGAGCTTGAAAGATCAGAAGCAGGACGTCACGGAAATGGCGCCGTGAGCAGCGCATCCGACAGCTCTCCCCTAAATCACAACAAATTTATCAACTAGAAACAGAAAAATTTATCCTCGGAGCATTCCGGAATTCCACACAAACTGATAGCGAAAGGACTGTTATCACTTGAATCTGAGAGACGAGGGTGTGGAGGAATCTACCACAGGGACGTTCTTTCAAACCGCAAGGAAGTGCGCCTGTGGTGAGTCAGCCCATATACTTGGGAACCGCGAGCCGCCTCGAGCGGCCGAGCCGCCACCGCGAGCCGCCACAAGCCCCAGCGAGCCACCACCGCGAGCGTCCGCCACGAGCCGCGAGCCACCGCGAGCAGCCGCGCGCGCGCCCGGTCCGGTTGAGCACCGCTGACGTTCCCAGCGGCCCGCACACTGCGAGTGGGGGTCGCTGGCCACCGGTGCCCGGAGCGCCCCATTCGCGCGCATCCCTTGGGCATTCCACGCGCCCAGGGTGCCCTGCTGGCCCGCACACCCAGGGGGCTCCATTATCCTGCGCCTGGTGCGGTCCAGCCGCCAGCGGCGGGGTGAGTGGGAGAGGCTTGGGAGATTCTCTCCGTGGGCGGGGCACCTCACCCAGCCATTCAAGCTAACAATCAAGCGTTGGGGGAGGGGCGCGCGCAGGCAGCCTAAAATACCTTCGGAAGCACAGCTGCGACCCAATCACTGAAATTAGCTTAACCCATAAAATCTGCGCACCCTCGGTTCTAATTGATAAGATCTCTCTCAGTTCAGCGATCCAAGACAAGAGGCGTGATATTTTTTAGTGCCTCTCGCTAAAGGGGCGGGGGCAACTTCTGATTGATAGAGCCTCCATATTCAGGGATAAAGCTAACAAGAAGGACTTGGCAGATAATAAGGTCTATACTACACTAGTCGTAAGCAGAGACTAGTGCCTCTTCTTCCCTGCAAAAACAGGCTACAAAGTGTAGAAAGCCTGGGTTGAGAGGTCCAACTAAATGATAGGCGCTGAACAGTCACCTTGACAACAATTGACTCCCACCCCCGCTTGATTACACTGGAGGCCCTGACTGTCAGAGCCTTTCCCAAAGCCTTGCACTGAGTGGGGATAGAGTGGGGATTTCCCAGCTCTTTGAGCCTCTTACTCCCCAGGCAGAAGCAGTTGCAGCCTTATAGCTGGATCACCAGACTACTAATTCAGAAAGGGGGGACTAGGAGAGAGAATCCAGGAAAGCAAACTCTCTCATCGTTGGACCCTGCAAACGCCAACAAGCCTTTACTTCCAGCAAGACTAAAGCCAATTATATGACATTGCCATAGAATCCCATCAACTGCAAATCCCTACCTAAGAGTGACACAGGGGCAGAGCCTGGGGTACAGAGTCACCAACTAGGAAGAGGGAGAGAAAAGAAAAAGGAAGAAGTTAACCTCTCAAAATCAAGAAAAACCCACAGACTTTAGAACTTGATCCACTAATTTTTTTTTGTTGTTGTTGTTGTTTGTTTCTTCTATCTTATTGCCTTTATTTCCTCCACCTCGGTCCTTCTATTCTCTGCCCATTTTATGCTTCCCCTTTCTTGAACTACACTACCCATGAGTGTTGCATTTTATTTTTCTTCTTCATCCTCACCCTCCTTTAAGGTTATACTCCAAAACACTTAACTCTCACTCTCTCCTCTTTTGTTTTTTTTTTGTCTTGCTTTATTTTGTTTTTTTCTCTTCCTATTTTATTTCTTCCTTCGTTTTTCTCTTTTTCTTATTTTTTCCTTTCTATTCGTTTTTTCTTTTCTCATTTTACTTTCCTCCCATATAATCCTCAATCACGAACAAATTAGTTAATTTGGGACTCAAGGCTTTTTTTTGGCTTTATTTCTCTTTTTTGCTTTTGTTTTTTTTTCTTTTTCTTGTTTGTTTATTTTTGTGGCATTTTGGGTCCTCCCAACCCAAGGTCTCCATTGTATTTAGTCTTCGCTCCACTTAATACAACAGATTTTTACTTATTATTTTTATTTTTTCTTCTTTATTTTTCTTTTTTGGTCCTTTTTTCTGGTTCCCTCTTATCCCTCTCATTATATCTCTTAGTTGACCATCACGTACAAGCAAATCATCTTATGCTTGTCTAAGATTTTCTTCCTTTTTTTTTTTTTTTTTTTTTTTGCATTTAGTAGGTCCCTACTCCCTTTTTTTGCCCCTTGAACTCTTCACCCCAAATCAGGCCCTCCATTATAGGCACGATATTTCCCTGAGGAGGGGAGAGGAGGGAAAGAGAAGAGAGAAAAAAAAGGGGGAAATAATAAATTATTACTGTTTTTTTTTTTTGTGGGGTGTTTTACCTTTTTTTTTTTTTTTTTTACTTTTTACTCTTTATTAATTCTAATTAGTGCTATCAATAAGACCACCCTCAGATGCCGATAAGAAAGAGGAAATAGAATATTATGAATACAAAAGAAAGAGAGGTAACACAAATAGATGTGGAAAAATCTATGGAGAAAAGACTTAACATATTGGAAGCCTTGGAGCTAAATGACAGAGAATTTAAAATAGAAATCTTAAAAATACTCGGAGATATACAAGAAAACACAGAAAGGCAATATAGGGAGATCAGAAAACAACTCAATGAACACAAAGAATATATTACCAAGGAAATTGAAACTATAAAAACAAATCAAACAGAAATGAAAAACTCAATTCACGAGCTGAAAAACGAGGTAACAAGCTTAGCTAACAGAACAGCCCAGATTGAAGATAGGATTAGTGAAATAGAAGACAAACAATTTGAGGCACAACAGAGAGAAGAAGAAAGAGACTCAAAAATAATAAAAAACGAGAAAGCCCTACAGGAATTGTCTGACTCCATCAGAAAGAATAACATAAGAATAATAGGTATATCAGAGGGAGAAGAGAAAGAAAATGGAATGGAGAATATACTCAAACAAATAATAGACGAGAACTTCCCAAGCCTGTGGAAGGAACTAAAGCCTCAAATTCAAGAAGCAAACAGAACACCAAGTTTTCTTAACCCCAACAAACCCACTCCAAGGCACATCATAATAAAGATGACACAAACCAATGACAAAGAAAAAATTCTCAAGGCAGCCAGGGAAAAGAAGAGTACAACATATAAAGGAAGGCCTATTAGATTATCATCAGATTTCTCAGCAGAAACTCTACAAGCTAGAAGAGAGTGGACCCCAATATTTAAAGCCCTGAAAGAGAGGAACTTTCAGCCAAGAATACTATACCCATCAAAGCTATCCTTCAAGTATGAAGGAGATATAAAAACATTCACAAATACAGAAAAGATGAGAGAATTTATCAACAGAAAGCCCCCACTCCAGGAAATACTAAAGGGGGTTTTCCAACCAGATTCAAAGAACAAAAGAAAACAACACCACAAGTAACAGCTCCACCAAGAACACAATAAAACCAAACTTAAACTGTGACAACAAAGGAAAAAAAGGGGGGAGAGGATGGAGATTAACAGTAGCAAAGGATGATGAAGTGCAGAAATACTTATAAGATAGGGTACTACAATGAATATGGTAGGTACCCTTTTCATTACTTAATGGTAACCACCCTTAAAAAAACCACCACAAAAACACTTGACTTAAAAAAAGTAGCAACAGAGGAAAGAAGTATGGAACACAAACAAACAAAAACAAATGATAGAAAAACAAAAAAGAAGAATCAAACTAGATACAAAACTAACAGAAAGCAATTTATAAAATGGCAGTAGGGAACCCACAAGTGTCAATAATTACACTAAATGTAAATGGATTAAACTTACCAATAAAAAGACACAGAGTAGCAGAATGGATTAAAAAAGAAAATCCAACTATATGCTGCCTACAAGAAACACATCTAAGCAACAAGGATAAAAACAAATTCAAAGTGAAAGGCTGGAAAACAATACTCCAAGCAAACAACACCCAAAAAAAAGCAGGCGTAGCAATACTCATATCTAATAATGCTGACTACAAGACAGAAAAAGTACTCAGAGACAAAAATGGTCATTTCATAATGATTAAGGGGAAGTTGAATCAAGAAGACATAACAATCCTTAATATATATGCACCAAACCAAGGAGCACCAAAATATATAAGACAGCTACTTATTGACCTTAAAACAAAAACTAACAAAAATACAATCATACTTGGAGACCTCAATACACCGCTGACGGCTCTAGATCGGTCATCCAAACAGAGAATCAATAAAGATATAGTGGCCTTAAACGAAATACTAGAACACCTGGATATGATAGACATCTACAGGACACTTCATCCCAAAGCGACAGAGTATACATTTTTCTCTAGTGTACATGGAACATTCTCAAGAATTGACCATATGTTGGGCCACAAAGACAATATCAGCAAATTTAGAAAAATTGAAATTGTACCAAGCATATTTTCTGATCATAAAGCCTTGAAACTAGAATTCAACTGCAAAAAAGAGGGGGAAAAACCCACAAAAATGTGGAAACTAAACAACATACTTCTAAAAAATGAATGGGTCAAAGAAGAAATAAGCGCAGAAATCAAAAGATATATACAGACAAATGAAAATGAAAATACGATATATCAGAATCTCTGGGATGCAGCAAAAGCAGTAATAAGAGGAAAGTTCATATCACTTCAGGCCTATATGAACAAACAAGAGAGAGCCGAAGTAAACCACTTAACTTCCCACCTTAAGGAACTAGAAAAAGAAGAACAAAGACAACCCAAAACCAGCCGAAGAAAGGAGATAATAAAAATCAGAGCAGAAATAAATGAAATAGAGAACAGAAAAACTATAGAAAAAATCAATAAAACAAGGAGCTGGTTCTTTGAAAAGATCAACAAAATTGACAAACCCTTGGCAAGACTCACCAAGGAAAAAAGACACAGGACTCAAATAAATAAAATCCAAAATGAAAGAGGAGAGATCACCACAGACATCATAGATATACAAAGAATTATTGTAGAATACTATGAAAAATTATATGCCACCAAATACAACAATCTAGAAGAAATGGATAAATTCCTAGAACAATACAACCTTCCTAGACTGAGTCATGAAGAAGCAGAAAGCCTAAACAGACCAATCAGCAGGGAGGAAATAGAAAAAACTATTAAAAATCTCCCCAAAAATAAAAGTCCAGGCCCAGACGGTTATACTAGTGAATTCTATCAAACATTCAAAGAAGACTTGGTTCCTATTCTACTCAAAGTCTTCCAAAAAATTGAAGAAGAAGCAATACTTCCAAACACATTTTATGAGGCCAACATAACCCTCATACCAAAACCTGGCAAGGATGGCACAAAGAAAGAAAACTACAGACCAATATCTCTAATGAATACAGATGCTAAAATACTAAACAAAATACTGGCAAACCGAATACAACAACATATTAAAAAAATAATACATCATGACCAAGTGGGATTCATCCCAGAATCTCAAGGATGGTTCAACATACGCAAAACGGTTAACGTAATACACCATATCAACAAAACAAAGAATAAAAACCACATGATCTTATCAATAGATGCAGAAAAGGCTTTTGATAAAATACAACACAATTTTATGTTTAAGACTCTCAACAAAATGGGTATAGAAGGAAAATATCTCAACATGATAAAGGCCATATATGATAAACCATCAGCCAACATCCTATTAAACGGCATAAAACTGAGGACTTTCTACCTTAAATCAGGAACAAGACAGGGTTGTCCACTCTCTCCACTCTTATTCAACGTGGTGCTAGAAGTTCTGGCCAGAGCAATCAGACAAGACAAAGAAATAAAAGGCATCCATATCGGAAAAGAAGAAGTAAAGCTATCACTTTTTGCTGATGATATGATCCTATACATCGAAAACCCGAAGGACTCCACAAAAAGATTATTAGAAACAATAAACCAATACAGTAAGGTCGCAGGATACAAAATTAACATACAAAAGTCCATAGCCTTTCTATATGCCAACAATGAAATATTAGAAAACGAACTCAAAAAAATAATCCCCTTCACGATTGCAACAAAAAAAATAAAATACCTAGGAATAAACATAACAAAGAACGTAAAGGACCTATATAATGAAAATTACAAAGCATTGTTAAGGGAAATCGAAAAAGATACAATGAGATGGAAAAATATTCCTTGTTCTTGGATAGGAAGAATAAATATAATCAAAATGGCCATATTACCCAAAGCAATATACAAATTTAATGCAATTCCCATCAAAATCCCTATGAGATTTTTTAAAGAAATGGAACAAAAAATCATCAGATTTATATGGAACTATAAAAAACCCCGAATAGCCAAAACAATCCTAAGGAAAAAGAATGAAGCTGGGGGCATTACAATACCTGACTTTAAACTATATTATAGGGCCACGATAATCAAAACAGCATGGTATTGGCAGAAAAATAGACACTCAGACCAATGGAACAGAATAGAAAACCCAGAAATAAAACCACATATATATGGTCAAATAATCTTTGATAAAGGGGCCAACAACACACAATGGAGAAAAGAAAGCCTCTTCAACAAATGGTGTTGGAAAAACTGGAAAGCCACATGCAAAAGAATGAAACTCGACTACAGCCTGTCCCCGTGTACTAAAATTAATTCAAAATGGATCAAAGACCTAAATATAAGACCTGAAACAATAAAGTACATAGAAGAAGACATAGGTACTAAAATCATGGACCTGGGTTTTAAAGAACATTTTATGAACTTGACTCCAATGGCAAGAGAAGTGAAGGCAAAGATAAATGAATGGGACTACATCAGAATTAAAAGTTTTTGCTCAGCAAGAGAAACTGATATCAAAATAAACAGACAGCCAACTAAATGGGAACTGATATTTTCAAACGACAGCTCAGATAAGGGCCTAATATCCAAAATTTACAAAGAACTCATAAAACTCAACAACAAACAAACAAGCAATCCAATAAAAAAATGGGAAGAGGACATGAACAGACACTTCTCCCAGGAAGAGATACAAATGGCCAACAGATATATGAAAAGATGCTCAGCTTCATTAGTTATTAGAGAAATGCAAATCAAAACTACAATGAGATACCACCTCACTCCTGTTAGATTAGCTATTATCAACAAGACGGGTAATAGCAAATGTTGGAGAGGCTGTGGAGAAAAAGGAACCCTCATTCACTGTTGGTGGGACTGTAAAGTAGTACAACCATTATGGAGGAAAGTATGGTGGTTCCTCAAAAAACTGCAAATAGAACTACCTTATGACCCAGCAATCCCTCTACTGGGTATATACCCCAAAACCTCAGAAACATTGATATGTGAAGACACATGTAGCCCCATGTTCATTGCAGCACTGTTCACAGTGGCCAAGACATGGAAACAACCAAAAAGCCCTTCAATAGAAGACTGGATAAAGAAGATGTGGCACATATACACTATGGAATACTACTCAGCCATAAGAAATGATGACATCAGATCATTTACAGCAAAATGGTGGGATCTTGATAACATTATAAGGAGTGAAATAAGTAAATCAGAAAAAAACAAGAACCACATGATTCCATACATTGGTGGAACATAAAAATGAGACTAAGAGACATGGACAAGAGTGTGGTGGTTACCAAGGGTGGGGGGGGAGGGAGGACATGGGAGGGAGGGAGGGAGAGAGTTAGGGGGAGGGGGAGGGGCACAGAGAACTAGATGGAGGGTGACGGAGGACAATCTGACTTTGGGCGAGGGGTTTGCAACATAATTTGATGACAAAATAACCTAGACATGTTTTCTTTGAATATATGTACCCTGATTTATTAATGTCATCCCATTACCATTAATAAAAATTTATTAAGAAAAAAAAAAAAAAAAGAAATATCAGAGACAGGTTTTTATGGGCCAGACCTGAGTAACATGTTATTTTCATCTGTATTCCTATACCCAGAGAACTAAGCTAGTGTGGACTCACTTTTTGGGCATAACTCTACACTGTAGGAGGAAGCTTGAGTCTTTGATAGGTAGCTGGTGTCTTTGCTACACCTGCATATATTTCAATATAGCTAATGAGATTTCAAAAGACTATTTCAGAGGGTCTTACTCTCCAATCACTGACATATTTCAAATGATTGCTAATATGCCATGCAATTTACAGCAGGACAACTAAAAAGGAAATGTGCGATTTTTATTATTTGTGAGATAAATTATATTATTAATAAACTTCTTTTTATACTGCTAGAATTTTGAAACCTTTCTGCTTGATTCCAAATCCCTGGAAATATTACTGTACTAACTACTTTTCAAATTTGCACTTTGGTGGTAATTGAAGTTTATAATATCATAAACCCCTTCTGTGGTGTATGTATATTATAGCAACATTAAACAGATAATTATGCTTTTGTCTGTACTTGTGGTGTTTCTATTTATAAGACATTTGTAAAAAAAAAAAAGATTTGCATTGACTGGATCTTCAAATAATTTTCTTTATCTTAAGATGTTATCTTGATAACTGGTCCAGTTATCCTTGCTCAGCAGGAAATTAACTCCTCGGGCAGAAGAGAGGACACTAGCTTCTGTTTGCCCGGCATCTGTTGGTGTGTGATTAATGAGGGGCCCTCAATAAGAAGATAGTGGGAGCAAAGCATTAACAATTCTTTACAACTCAGAATGGTAAGGGGCCGTTCTCCGTCTGGTCCTTTCTGAGCATTTCAGTTCTGAATGCATGAACAGCTGAAAATCTGAGAGTAACCAGAAGGGATGTGATCATGGACAATCCAGTGTAAGTACCTGTCCTGCAACTAGTCTAAAATATATCTATAACAAAAATGTGCAGTCCAGATGCCAGTGCAGGTAAATCTGTGCTTGCTTCTCCCATGACCACATCAAAAGTACAATTACGTTACAGAACAACAATCCTTGAGACCTGCCTGAAATCTCACTGGACAGAACTCCTACAACTAAAGATATAAAAAAGAAGCCATGCTTAGATGTAAGAGGGGCAGAGACTTGAAATGAGCTAGTTTCATACCCACATGTAGCGGTTAAGAATAAGGAAGGATATATCTCTGTTGTGGGGTCCCCACTGAAGAACAAGGGGTCCCAGGCCAACATCTGACTTCCCAGCCTGGAGCACCAGTGCTAGGCAGAGAAGTCCCCACAATAGCTGGCTGTGAAAATCAGCAGGGACCCAGCCTGAGTGAGAGGTAGGGTGCCAGGTGTTTCTCTTATGGGGCCTGTGCCCTGACATAAACTCTCACCCTAAGCTCCAGGGAAGGGACAGTGGTTCAAAAGTGCCACTTTTGAACATACAGAATAAAACTGAATTGTCTGGCTTTAAGTTGAAGATTAGAGGGGCAGCTCTCTCAGGACAAAAGGGTCTTCAGCAGGTGCCATTGTTCCTTTGTTGAGCTCTCCCCACATACAAAGCCAGTGGGTCCAAGTGGGTGGCAAATCTGAGTCTCTTGGCTGACAATTCCCTTCTCACCTGGCCTTGGTGTTCCCTAAGACCCCATCCCACTCAACCTGAACCTCTGTCAGCAGCTGTTCTTCCCAAGCTGCCAGCCTCAGCCCATATCACAGACTCTCCTAAAATCCTTCAGTTTCACAAATGCCAGACAAGCAGCATCTTGTCTCAGCATGCTCCGCACCTCTTGCTAAGTGGCTCCAAGCCAGGCACTAGTGGCAGCTGGCCCTCAGTTCACAGCATAGCTTTTTCCAGGAGCCCCTAAGCCCAGCACAGGCAGTTAACAATTGAGGGTCACTTTGTAGCTCCTACTGGCTGACCTTGGCCTGCACAAGAAACCTCTCCTAAGAGGCCCCAGAAATAATACACCTGGTGGCTGGCTTCAGACCACACAAGAGCACTACACAGTTAGATCCACAAATAGCACACCCAAAGGATGGATTCAGCAGACACCAGCAATCAGGCTGACAAGTACCACCTGACATTTTAGTGCTTGGAAGGGCATTGGGAACATACTCACAGAGTTAGAAATCACTGACTTGAGGTGGTGAAAATTGCACTCTTCTTGACCCCACTCTCCCAGGAAAGGCTCCTTTGCATAGCTGTGGAAGAAATGAGTGGTGTCAAGTGAAATTCAATCACAGGGTTAGCATGAACTAAGGAACCTCTGTAAACAATCCATGGAATGTTGTCGAAGTACCTCAATGTATTTAGCTGACATCCTAATGCTTCCTAGCACAAGAAAGACTTGGCATCTCTCTCTCTCTCCATATCTTTCTTCTTCCTTCTAACTCCTTTTGACTGACCATGGGGAGTACGTTCATTGATGGAGTAGAATTAGGTCAGACTCAAGCTGAATATCAAACTGTCAGAGAGGAACTTAGTGCCAAGTTTGATTAAATAAGAAGTGAAAAGAAAGACTTACCCTGCATCCAAATATGGGAATTTAGAAGGGAAAAGACTAATATTAGACTGCTGAAGAATTAGTACAGAAAAATACATTTATCAGAACTGTAAGAGCATGAGGGAACAGAGCATGAGCTTTGTCACTCTTGCCTCCACATAGAAATGGCAATCTCATTAATGATGCTAACTTTATATTGTAAATATATTATTACCACTCTCATACCAACTGCTTATGTTAAAAAAATTCTAGCCCTGGCCGGTTGGCTCAGTGGTAGAGCGTTGGCCTGGCATGCCAGGTTCAATTCCCAGCCAGGGCACACAGGAAAAGCACCCATCTGCTTCTCCACCCCTCCCCCTCTCCTTCCTCTCTGTCTCTCTCTTCCCTTCCCGCAGCCAAGGCTCCATTGGAGCAAAGTTGGCCCGGGCACTGAGGATGGTTCCATGGCCTCTGCCTCAGATGCTAGAATGGCTCTGGTTGCAATGGAGTGATTCCCCAGATGGGCAGAGCAACACCCCCTGGTGGGCATGCCGGGTGGATCCCGGTTAGGCAGATACGGGAGTCTGTCTGACTGCTTCCCCGTTTCCAACTTCAGAAAAATACAAAAAAGAAAAGAAAAGAAAAGAAAAAATTCTAATTAGTTTCAGCAAATGCATTATAAAAAGGTGGCTATTTTTTGCCTGACCAGGTGGTGGCGCAGTGGATAGAACGTCGGACTAGGATGCGAAAGACCCAGGTTCGAGACCCCAAGGATGCCAGCTTGAGCGTGGGCTCATCTAGTTTGAGCAGAAAGCTCACCAGCTTGTACCCAAGGTCGCTGGCTTGAGCAAGGGGTTACTCGGTCTGCTGTAGCCCCCCAGTCAAGGCACATATGATGAGAAAGCAATCAATGAACAACTAAAGAGCCACAATGAAAAACTGATGATTGATGCTTCTCATCTCTCTCCGTTCCTGTCTGTCTGTCCCTGTCTATCCCTCTCTCTGACTCTCTCTCTGTCTCTAAAAAATAAAAATAAAATAAATTTTTTTTTAAAAAGTGGCTATTTTTAACTATTTTCCTCATCCCTATTTTAGAAAAAACAATTGAGTGACTCAGAGAATCTGTTACCTGGAAGAATGTAGAACTTTTCAATGACCTTTGATCAGTGTTCTGGGGACATGAAAATGGTGGTTCCGTTAAAAACAAGAAGTGAATTGCAGCTTGAATTTTGCATCCATCTCCCCCAAATTTTATAATAAAATATAAATCTATGTTACTGACTTTACCTTTGCTCCTAATTAATCTCTAGGATCCCTTACAAGGTGTTGTCTGGGCCCTCCTTCTATTCTGTCTGACAGCAGGCTCATATCCTTCCAGATCTTTCTCTTCCTTCCAGGATACCTGTTCTCTAGCTTTATAGAGATGTCTGGTCTCTGTACCCCCAACCTTGCTCTCTTTAGAGGCACTGTCCCCTGGCTGTGCAGCCTCCCTGTTCAGCCTCCACCCCAAGATGGAATGTGTTTAACTCTCTCCTGCAGACGCTGCTCCTTCTTGTTCTTCTTGTCTTCTCCCACTTCCCAGCAAAGCACAAACCTGGACGCAATCAGCCATCCATCTTCTCTACTTTTAACCAGGACTGCCAGGTACGGCTGGGGAAAACGACAATACATTTTTGTGTTTTGATTCTACTATGAATTTGTGGTTTCTAATATCAGTAGTTACCCTAAACACTCACTGCCCAGGAATCCTGTCTCTTTCGAAAGAGCTTTGATTCTCCAGCATGGTGGGACTAAACTCCACCACTCTCCATATCCAGCTGCAACCACTCTAGCCCTGGTATCGCATGGACACGGGTCTTGCCAAGTTCAACATTGCCTTCTCTTTGCTGAGTGTGTATTAAATGGCCAAAGTGTGCATTCTTGGGCTGCGCAACTGGGCTTCAAATCTCACGCTGCCCCTTGTCAGCTGTGTCATTTTGGCAAGTTCCATTTTTCACCTGTAAAACAGATATGAAAACAAAAGAATTAAAAGAATTAAAGGAATAAGATATAGCTATAATTTAAAATTCAGTCAATAAACTTTTAATTAGAGTAGTGCACTTTCTAAACACTCAATTTAACCATGGATATACTGAGTTTAAAATTCCCGTCTTAGTATTTGTTTTTTATTTGCTCCATGTGTTCTTTATTCCCTTTAAAAAAAAACAACAACTCTGTTCTTACCTTCTTTTGGATTAATCAAGTATTTTTTATTATTATACTTTATTATTATACTTTTTCTGTCATTATAATGAATGTTATTTTTGTTTGGATTAGAGTACTATCATACTGTGGGATTAAAGATTCCCTTCAGGGAAATTGACAAGGATAAAATCGTGTTCTGGGCAGCGCGCTACCAGTCTTATATTCATTGAGCACCTGTTCTACACCACATTTTGTTCAAGGCTCTGGGAATTGAGCAGGGAATAAAAACAGGCAAATGCTCTGCCCTCATGCAGTTTATTTTATAGTCTACAGGAAAAACGAGCATGAAATTTGAGATCAGACAGTTCTGGGTTCAGAAATTTGTGTCGTGTTAACTAGTTAGGTGACTTTGAGCAATTATCTACATACAGTTTATTCAACTGTAAAGATATTTAGAATGATATTTTTTTCTTGAGGGATTATTATGAGGACTAGTAAAAATGTATAGAAATCTGTGGCACAGTGAGGACACACAGAAGGTAATAAATAGTGCTACAATTAATTATCATTATTATTATTATGTTCACCAAACTCTAACCATTTGAATATTTTACTACAAACTCAGATTATTAAATAGATGCCAAATGGGGGTTATTTTAATATTAGTTGCACTCTTTCTCTGCTTACACAATAACACTGTTATACATAGTCTTAAATGTTTATATTTTTCTGCACTCTGATTCTCAACCTGGTACAGAAAATGAAAGTGTGGTGATTGCTGGGAGGAGGGGGATATGGAAAATGGCAGAAGGGGGTGTAGGAGGGATAAATGGCGAAGGACGAAGACTTGGCTTGGATTGGTGAACACACAATAATACAGCTTATAGATGATGTGTTGTAGAATTGTGTACCTGAAAATGTTATAATTTTATTGACCAGTGTTGCCCCAATAAATCAATAAAAAGGAAAAAATATATAAAACTAGCAAATGACAATTAGAAAATCTTTTAACTTGATGACAATGAGAATACGATATATCAAAACTCCTAATATGTAGCTAAAGCCATTCTTAGAGAGACATCTATACTTTCAAATGCACATAGTAGAAGGAGGGCTGAAAAATTAATGACCTAAGTATCCATCTCTGAAAAATAAGGTAAAAGAAAGGAAATAATAAAATATGAATAGGAATCAATGAACTAGAAATACATAGTATAGCAAATATATATATAATATATATAATAAAGTTATCAAAGCTAAATTCTTTTTAAAATGATTAAAGACTAAGAAAATGTATAAATTCCTACCAAGACTGATTAAGAAGAATTAAGAGAACTACATAAATTATGCACAGTGAAGAGTGAATAAAGGAGCTTTGCTATTAATCTTACCAATATTAAAAAGATGAAAGGAAATAGAAACAATTTAATTTTAAAACTTTTATGAAAATGACAAGTTCCTAGTAAAACACAACTCACCAAATAGAAAATTTTAAGTCTCTGAAAAATCTAATATCTATTTAAGAAATAGAATATTAGTAATATAATATTGATGATGAGGGTGATATTTGGAGAACTTCTCAGATACTGGCTTCAATTATTTTATATTGCAAGATTTTCCTATTAGCCTAATGCCTGGATTCTTTCCCCATTTCTTGTTTACTCCTCCTGCCTGGAGGAGAGATGACCTGATGGAGGAGTCCGGAGCAGGAACCAGGCATCCTCAGCTGTCTGATCAGTTGTCATTCTTTCCCTTCACTCTGGTCTGACTCCTGCTGAGAGGAAGCCTTCTACTCTGCTCCCTAAGTAGGGAATAGTTTGCTTATTATTATTATTATTTATTGATCTTTTAAACTTCCAATAAATAAATGGCTCTGCTTCTTAATCTGTAGAATGAAATAATAATACTATTAAATGAGTTAATATGTATAAGACATTTAGATCCTGGCCTGGTAAATAAGCATTTAATACATGTTACTTATTAGGTTTTTTTTTTTTTAATTAAATCTTTACTGTATGCCAGAACTGGGCTAAATGCTTTGCATTGCACTGTTTTGTGTAATATTTAGAAAAAAATCTATGAGGTAAGCACTATGATTAATTGCTTTTATGTTACGAATGAGGAAGCTGAAATTTGGGAAAGTTAATGTTGTCTAAAGTCACACACTTTGTGAAGTCTAACTTCAGAGTACACAACTCTCTGTTGCAAATGCAAACCATTGGTAATAAGTGAGTGGAATAAGAGACAGCAAAGAATTCATGTTGAATTTGTCACTATTACAGAGAATTAATTAAGAATGCAGGTCCTACTGATGGTCTGCTTACCCATAGCATTAAGTTCCGAGAAAACAACAAGTTTGTTATGATACTTAAAAGGACCTAGTTTGGCAGGAGTAAAATTCAAAGCAATAGTACAGCAAAGGTATGGAACTCCAAGCAGATTCTAGAGTATTCATGAACAATTTAAATAATCTCACCATTAAAATGGAGAAGATGGGAGTCTTTTCAAATCACTCTCTAACCTTTGCAGCTCCTACTCTAGTTCCCTTTGGTGTTCTACTTCCTTCACGAGAAAGTCAGAAGGAACCCGAGCTCTTGCTATTCCTGTGCAGACTAAGTTAGATCACTGTTGCTGGTGGCTCCAAAATCACTTCCCCTTTTCTCTACTCTCCTACTGAACTGGGCTCACCAACACCTTTCTTTTCAGCATTAACAGCCTTGCAGTCAAGCTTACCACAAAATTTTTCCTAGTCATTACTGAAAAGATGAAGGAAAGACCTTTTTTGGAAAGAATATATATCTGAAACAAACCTTGGAACAGTGTTAGATGAAGAAAACATGATTTTTTGACAAAAACATAGAGTTCCCTTTATCAGATGTGGAACTTTCTGATATTCATACAAGTATGTTTGGAAAATCTTTACAACCTGAATCCATGCCAGGAATTAGAGGAAAGAATATGTTTTTTACACTTTTGGGAGAGTATATGTGATGAAAGATTTTTCAAGACTATAGTCATTTCTGGAGCCAAAATTGTATAATACAAAGAAGGGGCTTAAGCATCAAATTTCCAAGTGCTATTCAAATAAAGCCAAGTTGACAAAATATCTGGAGTTCATGAATTAACCAATATTCAGAGCATGTGAACAAAACTGGAAGCACTCACAGTTTTTAAGTATATTACATTTGTGTAAAGTCTTGTGGGGTTTTTTTGTTTGTTTTGTTTTGTTTGAGTGAGAAGAGGAGAGAGAGATGGTGAGGCAGACTCCTGCATGTGCCCCAACTGGGATCCACTCAGCAACCCATCAGGAGCTGATGCTCGAATCAACTGAGCTATTTTTAGTGCCTGAACCTGACCCACTTGGACCAACCAAGCTATCCTCAGCACCCGGGACCACATTCAAACCAATTGAGCTACTAGCTGCAGGAGAGAAAGAGAAAAAGGAGTAGAAAAAGATGGTAGCTTCTCCTGTGTACCCTGACTGGGAATTGAACCCTGGACATCCATGCACTGGATCAATGCTCTATCCACTGAGCCAGCTGGTCAGGGCCAAGTCTTGTTTTTAATGACTGATTTGTTCTGTCTTTGGGCAAGTACAAGTGTATTCTCTCAGGGACCTCAGTTTTCACATCTGCAGTTAGGACTCAATAATAAAGCACACTGGTGTGTAGAGGGGATCCTGGCATGATGCCTTGCTTTCGCTCTGACTTTCTTGAATGTGGCAGCTCTAAAACCACAAAAATCTGAGCCAGACTCTCCTGCTGTCTGTATGAGCCACCCCTGCAGGAGTAAGTAAAATACTTTTTAAAAAGTACCATTATCTCCGCTGAATTGCTATTTCTTTGTTTTATAAGGTACCCAGGCATCTTTTCAGTGTTAACACAACTTCCTCAAAGCTAACTCCCTGAGCCCCAAGGATTAACCACGGCGCTTGAGAAGTAAGATCTTTCATTAGTTTAACATTTTCTATGTTTCCATTATAGCTCATATTCATTAGGCCACCCAGAGTTTCCATTTAACAAGAATGCACCTTCCCAACAAGAAAGAGTATTTATGAAGCTTGTTCTAACATTAAATTGCCAATCTGAAATTAATGTTCCCTTTTTAAATAGAAATAATAGTTTTATGAGCCTTGTACTGACACTTCTAATATTAAAACACCATTAAGCCTGTCCCTGCTGAAATTAAGGGAAAGTGATTAGAGGTCTCCGTGTGTCCCATCTATGTGAGGTCTTGAAAAAGCATACACTCTCCTGGCTCTTCAGCTGGCTCGGCTGTCTTTTTCCTTGTCTCTTACCCAGAAATGTTACCCAAAGTTCAAGCTGTGCCCAGAAGCGGGTTTAATAACACACGCACCGGGCACGCACTCTGGGCCCCGACTTCTGAAGGGCCCCGCAAAACCCCAACTTTACACTTTCATCTAATGACACCAGGTTTGGTTTCATATGTGCAATTTTGACATTAATAGTACATAATATTTTTTGTTTACTTAAAAATATGATTAACATGTATTTTTATTTTCCCTGTTTCTTTTTTTTAAGGGGCCCAATATTTTCTTCTGCGCCCGGGGCCTCAACCGACCTTAATCCGCCTCTGGCTGTGCCCTTCTCTTCTTTCTCCCCAAACTCTCTCCTAGCTTCATAGATTCGTACAGAGGTTTCCATAGAGTAAGAGTCCATGAAGTCAGAGGAACTGGCAGCCCTGAATTACCCCCAGAACATTGAGCAAAACCTGTGTCTCTCACTGGAAAACCCTGCAAGCCCAGGGGAAAAAGAAAACCTGAGTGAGAGAGATGAAAGAAGGGATGAAAAGGAGGTAAATAAAAACGTGGGTGACAGCAGGAGAGATCACTCTGTTTCCAGAGGAACCGCTCAGTCACCCAGAACACTCTGACTTCTTGGAAATCTGTCATCAGAGAAGACTCTTGATCAAAACCACAGGTTAAGCATTCACGGAGAAACTGAGAAAAACATCATTTTGCTAAAGCTTATAAGAGCAAATAAATAGAAATTCTTTAAAGACCCTCTCCAACTACCTTTAGAGAAAATATATTCCAGGTTGTTCATCCATGCAACTTTTAAATCAAATTTATTTTCAGAATGACAACCTGAAAAAGAAGTGTTAAACTTGTGTGTTTGTGTGGGCGGGTTGATAGAGGTCAGTAACCATAAATGATAAGCAATACATAATAATCGTGTGGCATGTGAAAAATGTCTCTTTTTTGTGCCCTTTTATTTGTACCTATTAAAGCCCTAACTTAAGAGAGAGAAAATAATTTGTTAAAACAATTTGTTAAAAGTTTGATGTCTCCCCAAACTTTGCATAAATAAAATCTGCGTGCATCAAGGGTTTTTGATGGATGATGCAGCGTCTTCAATCTTTACTCTTGAGGCTTTACTGTGTCTTCAAAATCACAGTTGAAATTATAGTTTTGAAATATTCAGAAACATACACTTGATTTCCTAAGTAGATTACACATGAATATACACTTTAAGCATTTTTTAAATTTATGGTTGCTTGAAATGGGTCTGAGCCTCAAAACAGAGGGGAAAAATACTGCTCACTTTTAAAATACCATTGCCTTTTTATTAAGGCATGCACATGCATTATAGAAAATTTAGGAGATGTATCTAAAGAAAAAGAAAAAAAATACCATCTCCCTGTTAGAGGGGTGAGCATAGTAGAACCCCAGTGCCTTACAAACAGCCAGAAAAACAATAGAAAGATGGAAGTTTTTATCAAATGGTTATAAATCAGTAATCAAACATATATCAATGTTTCAAAAGTATATATAAACTAAGATATGACTTGAAAGGGTTTCCAATCCTTTCTCATTTACTTCTGGGGAAGGGCTACCAAAATTCATAGTATGTGAAAGGCCAGCGAATTTTGTATTGTAGTCATTTAAAAAATAGTAATGTAACAGTTTTAAAAGTACCCTCCAAACATTTGAACTTTATTTGATCAGAATGTTCTATAAGCAGAGATTATCTTGGATTGCACTCTAAGAAGTGAGATTAATTTAAGACTACAAGGTCTTAGTATCAGGTGAGTTTAACTGCATGGGACTTATGGCACAGAGTCCAAGAATAGTCACAGGACCCTCAATCAGAGCCAGCTTCTTCTGTTACTTTGGGGGTAGCCCTATCTCTCTATAAGTGTATATAACCTGGAAGCAAGAAACGCATACACTGTGAATGAAGGTCAGTGAGGCCCCTGGACAGAGGCGATGAAAGGAATGACATAATTTCTGAGGGGTTTTCCAAGGGAATGTCGTCCTTGAGAATGACATAAGATGACAGTTCCTGAGGGAGAAGCCTGCACTTCACCTACAAAATTTATATTCTTATAGTCACGTTCTACTTAAATGCAGAGATTGTTAGCATTTTCGAGTTTTCTTCTGCTTGAAAATTACTTAAATAATAGCCTGATGATACTACAATATTGGGAGCATGCATGAGAAGCACCCAAGATGTGTTGCCTGGGGAGGATTTTAGGAAATTGAAAGTTAATGTAATGAAGGGGCATATGCTAAAATAAATTTTAAAAAATAAACAATCAATCACAGTTCTTGGGAAGTATAATGACATCTTATATGAAATATAAGACCAGCCCTAGAAAAAAATTTGAAACTATTAACAGCCTGTGCCCTTTGGATAACAGGGACTTAAAACTTTATTTTAGGCTCTTCTGTCTGGATATTTTAAATATTACTAGTATATGCATTCCTTGTTCTTAATAAAGGAAAAAACCATAAAACAACTACAATAGATATACCTTTTAAAAATAAATAGTTTAAATTTTAGCTCCTCAGGCTTTGACTCAACACATTGAATCCTTTAAAGAAGCTGCCTTCATAGACTGTGTAGCAGCAAACTGTTACTGTTGTTTTAACATCCCATTAATTGTAATAAAGTGGTCTATAAAGTAAAAAAATTAGACATCATCTATAGCAATTTCTTTAAAATCTAATTTTTTTAATTTAGAAAATTAAATTTAATAGGATGACATTGATCAACATGTGTACATAGATTTCAGGTAAACATCACTACATCATTTGAATAGTTGATTATGTTGTATATCCACAACCCAAAGTCAAATCATTTTCCGTCACCTTACATTTGTACCTTCTTTATACTCTTCCCCTAACCCTTCCCCTTCCCCTCCCCAATTCCCCTCCCCCTGGTAACCACTGCGCTCTTATCTACGCCCATGAGTATACCACCTATGAGTAAAATCGTACAGTTTTTAGCTTTTTATGATTTACTTATTTCACTCAGTATATTTTGTTAACCGATGTCACTCCAATAATTTTGAAATAAATAAATAAATGGGGGAAAATCAATAAAAAATTTTTAAAACAACATGGGCTTACAACAGAATTATCTTTTTGCCACAAATCACCTTGTTTTTTACTCATTCTCAAGTTCTTCTAACACCAGGAAGCTAAACATTTTCAAATTAAATTTAATGAAAATAGTACAGAATAATGATACCAAATAAGAGTACCATTGAAGAAATAAATGTCTCATAAGAATCACTGGTGTTTCAGTTCCAGTTCATAAAAATATCATTTTCTCCTTCATTCTCCATCCCAGATGTAATGAGATTAAATCTTAATAAAGCATTTTGGTTATTGTTCCATACTTATTATTAGGGAACCTATAAGGCCTTTTAAATGACATGTAATTCAACAGAATTAGTTTGAAAATAAAGAGAGCATATGGTTAGCTTTGCTTTTGAAATTAACCTATTAGGTGCAAATCTTGAATTCTAATTTAAAATTCCCTGAATCACTGCATTTGGCAGGCAACTTCCTGCTATTTTCATTTCACAACACAGTGCCTCAGACAATAATAAGCCAGTACAACACACTTGCACATTTAAGCAGGTAACAAAGCATGTCAAGTACTTGTTCTGAAACAAGGGAGTCTGGCACATGAAGTGTGAACCTCCAAGAAGTCCTTGAGGGGATATTACATTCTCTGGTTTGTGCCTTTTCACAGCTTCTGCTGATGCCTTAAAGAGAAGAAAATCTCACCCAGAAAAAGCATCAGTATTTAAAACAAATCATTCTCAACAGGACTTCTGGAAACCACAGATACAAACACAGGCATGTCCATGCATACACACATGCACAGATGCATAAATGTACATTTGCACACACACACATGCACACAAATATATATCAATACAAATATAGATCCAGCTATACTACATAAAAGGTACTTAAAAAGAGGTCTTTGCTGTTGTCAAGTACATTTTGGTCCAAAAAGCATAAGAAGTAAAATGCTATATTTAATTCTTAAGAAAGTGTGTAAAGGTTTGAATTTGGTCTATAAGATTCCCAGCCAGCTGTCTTACAGCCCAGAAAGAAGCCATCAAGTGAGCACTCTTAGATGGAAAGCTGAGACGCAGCAAGACTTACTATGGCTCTTCATGGCGGTTCCAGGAACCCTAAATAAGGACCTGCCACCTGAGATCCATGATGTACGCAGCAACCAAAGAGCTAGTGAGGAGAAAATTGTACTAAATATGTCTTGCATAGACTGCCTTTCAGAGTGAGGCCCATCTGCCAGCAGACATAGCTGCCCACATTCCTGCCTCCCTTCCATCTGGAAAGCCTGGTTGGCCAGCCTGGCACCGCCAGAGGCTAGGCCTTCTCTGTTGGGTGAGGAGTCCACAGGGCCATGAGGACCTGCCCATTCGGAGGCCTGCTCACCAAGATTCAGGTATGCTGTCCCCAGAACACACTTCTCTACCCTGAACAGCCCCAAGCACATTTCCAAGCCCCTTGCTCACTGTTTCTGAGGTTCATCCTCCTGAGGGCAGAGTTTGTTGTGGGGGCACACACTCTAGGCTCAAGAGAGTGGCCGAGGGCTGATTGTTGGAGTGACGATGACTCAGACTTGTGGGCTTGGTTGCCAGTACTTATGTGCTCCATGCCTTTGGGGAGGCAGACAGGTGTCAAGTAGGAACAACTGGGGGTGAGCCTAGGTGGATCTGTTTATTCCCTTACCCCGTCCCACATTATTAGGAAAGGGCCCAGCCACATTTCTGTAGAGAAAACTTATCTGGGTTAAAGGTGGGGCTCTGATCTGATATCTGATAGGATCACAGTCCTTTTGAGAAGAGGAAGAGACTCCAAGAATGTGTGTGTGTGTGTGTGTGTGTGTGTATGCACACACATAGGAAGGACCATCTGAGTACACAGCAACAAGACAGACATCTACAAGTGGAAGAGAGGCTTTACTAGAAACCAATCTTGCTGGCACTTTGATATTGTACTTTCAGCCTCCAGAGCTGTGAGAAAATTAATTTTTGTGTTTAAGGCAGTGGTCCCCAACCCCTGGGCCGCAGACCAGTACCAGTCCATGGGCCATTTGGTACCGGTCTGCAGAGAAAGAATAAATAACTTACATTATTTCCATTTTATTTATATTTAAGTCTGAACGATGTTTTATTTTTAAAAAATGACCAGATTCCCTCTGTTACATCTGTCTAAGATTCACTCTTGATGCTTGTCTCGGTCACGTGATACAGTTATTCGTCCCACCCTAAAGGCTGGTCCGTGAAAATATATATTTTCTGACATTAAACTGGTCCGTGGCCCAAAAAAAGTTTGGGGACCACTGGTTTCAGGTACCCAGTCTATGCTACTTTGTTATAGCAGTGGGAGCTGACTAAGGCGCTATCATTGTCTCATTGTTTTGTTTGTTTGTTTGTTTGTTTGTTTGTTTTCAAAAAGAGAGAGAGACAGGAAGGGAGAGGGATGAAAAGCATCAACTCATAGTTGTATCATTTTAGTTATTGCTGTTTATTTTGAATTAACTGTTTAATCACAAGAATGTGAACTCTGGTAGGAAATGACATCATCTGACACTGAAGTGAGCTTCAACAATCCCAAAATGTTAGCCACAAATTCTTGAAAGAAACATGGGTAACTCAGCCAGCATGAGTGGGGACCAGCTGGGAAAGTGGGGCTCTCTGTATTAACATCTATGTAAAACACCATGTTTATTGAAGACTACATAATTAAAGCATGCTAATTTGAAGGCTACATAGGAATTTTTTTACATGTAAAATCAACAATAACTTTAGCAATTGTTCTAAAACATTAGAGTACAGGTGAAAAAATTAGAGTACAGAATTGCAAATAGAGATGTTAAAAAGTAGACAGACTTACAGTTGATTCAATCATTGCTTTTAAATTTTTTGCAAACTACATACCCCCTTATTACCTGCACTCAGAAAGACCACTTCCCTAGCCCCACCCTTTACATTTACTGCCCCTCTTTATTCTGGGTCTTCTGAGAAGCAACCTATTTACCTTATGGGACAGAACCATAGCCATGGAATCGAGTGCCATCATCACATGATAATTCAGGTATCCTGATACCTGAAGTAAGGAAACTGACCATCTACCAACCAACCCCTCAGGGTTGAAGTGTGAACAAAGCCTCCTAATATGTTTAAGAACTATTTTCTTCAGGTAAAGGTGGATTTAATTGTGTGTGCATCAGGCACCTGCCCTGGGTCCCAACTTTTGAAGAGCCCCAAAAAACCCCAACTTTACACTTTTTTCTAATGTAAGGGGCCCAATATTTTCTTCCAAGCCTGCGGCCTCAACTGGCCTCAGTCTGCCTCTGCCTTCAGGTTATGGTGGCTCTAGTTCATGATGGAGGAGAACACAGGAGTGGTAGAAAATATGCTGAACATCTGTCCAGCTAAGGAGCATTTCTTAGACCTTTTCTTTGTCAGCAAATGATAAAGGTTTTTCTTTGTTGTTTTTGTTTTGTTTTGTTTTTTGAGTCTGTTTTCAGGTGGATCTCTTGAATCATGTTAGTATAGCAGGTCGTGCTGATAGTTAGAAGACCTTAAATTTATTATTGGCTTTGATACTAATGCTCCATGTGATTTAATACCTCTCTGAGTTTTGACATCTCTAATGTTACTTATAGCTGAAAAGGTATAAGTATACTCTAATTAACCACAAGTGAGCTATGGAGGATAAAGGAGCTTTGGTTGATTTTAGAAGCCATGAAGGAAAGCATGGTTGCAAAATGAAGGAAAGAAATTCTAGCTCTTCTTTCTGAAGGAGCTTTTTAGGTCTGTTGCTGAAAGTCCCATCATTTATCTCTGCTTCAGTAATTATATTTTCTGAAAGCTCCCTTGGTCTACTATATCATTTATTAGTTGAGTGCCAGCTATCTGCATGGTGTAGATTAGGGGTCTCCAAACTTTTTACACAGGGGGCAGGTTCACTGTCCCTCAGACCGTTGGAAGGCTGGACTATAAAAAAAAACTATGAACAAATCTCTATGCACACTGCACATATCTTATTTTAAAGTAAAAAAAAAACAAAAACAAAACAGGAACAAATAAAATATTTAAAATAAAGAACAAGTACATTTAAATCAACAAACTGACCAGTATATCAATGGGAACTATGGGCCTGCTTTTGGCTAATGAGATGGTCAATGTCCGGTTCCATATTTGTCACTGCTAGCCATAACAAGTGATATGACACGCTTCCAGAGCTGTGATGCATGCGTCCCTTGTCACCAGAAGTAGTACTGTACATGAGTGATGCAGCGCTTTGCGTCCTGTGCTCCTGTGCTCCTCTCACTGACCACCAATGAAAGAGGTGCCCCTTCCGGAAGTGCAGCGGGGGCCAAATAAATGGCCTCAGGGGGCCTCATGCGGCCCACGGGCCATAGTTTGGGGACCCCTGGTGTAGAACCTAACTTCATCCCTCCTTCTCTTGGAGCAGAAAATGCAAGGATTGTGACTGTGGAGAGATAAAGAGCCACCTAAACAAACCATTAAAATTACTTTTCAAAAGAATAAAAAAAATGTGTCAATTTTGAAGTATGTATTTCAGGAAGATAGTGGGATTAGGAAAAAACTTGCAACAGCCAGACTTCCAAAGGGAAGCAATGGCAGACATGTGTGGGAGCTCAGTAATGTTGAACAAAAGGTTCTCATCTTTTTCGGTGAAGGCAGTAGCTCACTTTATTTTAATTTACAAATAAAGAACACATGAATATGTTCACATTTTACTAGCATATTAGAAAACTCTACGACTAAATATAAACAGAAAGAAGAGGAAGAAATGGTGCTGGGGTGGATAGTTGTGTTCATGAGTTACAACAAAAAAAATTTAGCATCGGGAATAAGAATCCAGGAGCCCACCAACTGTTGAGATGTCTGGTAAGACAATCCCTCAGCAAAGGTCACAGGACAAAGCGTATAGCAGCCTTCTTACCTGAGGTCAGGAAAGTCAGTACCTATGTCCAAAATATCTAGATTAACAAGAAGTGACAGCATCCTCTTGAGTACCTTGCTTTCCTCCAAGGACAGTGACAGTGAAACTCAAAGTCTGTTGTCTTTATTATAACTAGACACTAGGTAACAGCATAGCAGGGATATTATAAAATTATTTTAACTTCAGATAACTCTGTAGAATAGAAATGTTTTAAAGTCCTTTCCTAACTGGAGATTCTATGACTGTGTGATGCTGCACATACCTACTTACTTTCTTACATTCCACTCACCTTAACTGGGCTGGGATCAAGGTGGTCTAAATGAATAATATTCAATTCAGACGTGGAAAGAAGAATCATCCATTCACACCCTCTCCAGTGTATCTTGTCCTTCCTCTGGTAAATAGTCACATTGGTAACTAAAGTTCAGGTAAGGGTCCAACACAGTGTCACTTACTTGAGCTTTGCTTCTGGTGAGATATGCTCTGATGAAGTATAATCCAGAGCTCAACAGACAAGTGTCCTTTGAAAGTCATCTGTAGGCATGGGATAGCATCAAATTGATATTTTTTATTTATATCTACAGGCTACTAACTGCTTTTCTAGTCCAGAGATGTTGGAGCAGAGGGCAAAAATGGGGTGCTCTCAATTACCTAACCAGTGCCTGCTTTGTTGCCCTAAGAGTGAAGAAACAACAAAGTTTATTATGCAGATTTTCCTAACAAGAAGATCCTTAAATGGTGTAAGTTTTTTCTCTAGGCAACGTTTTGAGAAACAGTCTTTGATATGGTCCAAAAAATATTTTTAAACTTTGAAGTGAAGACAAAGTGCTTGTTTCCTCTGACCTTGAGCATGGCCAGTGTGCTCCATCAAATTAACCCTTGGGCTACTGGAGAAGATGCATGGGCACAGAGAGAAATAACAGAAAGGAATGGGCACTTGGTAAAAACAGTAACAGGAACAAGATAGAAAAAAAGCAATGAACTGAACCAAAATGAAATGTTCCATTCAGAGAAAAGACCTTCACAGGCTATTTTTTAATGCACTATTTTGGACTTTCAAAAGTAGTGAAGGCAACATGTTCTAAAATACTTGGACTTAGCTCAAACAAACTGTGGCGTTTTAACTCAACTGATATTTCTTCCAGGAAAGACTCCTTGGACTGCTCCCGAAATGAGTTAAATTCCTTCTGTTGGGTCACAGTTTGTAAATATTTGAGAGAAAACTCAAGTTGATCAAGAATGCACTGTTGCTTGGATAGTGTTTCTTCTTTATAACGCATTGTTATTAATAAGGATTTACTGCTTACCTTTTACCCATCAATTGCTTATTCAAGAAAAAAATTGACATCAGATAAAAAGAAAAGCATTACAGATTGTTTTTGTTTTGTTTTGTTTATTTGCCTATTAGACTTTCTACTTCAATTTTTTTATACTTTTTTGTGTTATATTTTATGGTTCTATATTGGTAAAATTATTTATATAGCAATTCTTTATTATGTATCTGATGTGTACCAATTGCTTAGTATCAGTAATTCAAGCATAAAGAAAGGCTGTTCCTTTATTTCAAAGAATCTGTAGCCTGTTAAGGGAGATGTACTTACAAGCCAGTGAGGGCAATGCAGAGACACGACGGCTTCAGTAAAAGGGGTGTACAAGAGTGGGAGACAAGTTAATCTATACTCTATGGGGAAGAGAAATGTCAGGGACTAAATGAAAATGTTATTTTTTCCATAAAAACTTCTGTGGTGCAAATTGTAAAAGCAATGATCCAAAGGCAGATATTAAAATTTTTTATGAAGATACACTATTACATAAGTTTTCTATGGGTAAGGCTATACATCATTTTTACAAACTAATAACATAATTATTGATAACAAATTTGCTGATACATAATAGGTTTAATTTCTTTTCTTTGCTCTTAATAAAATAAAAAAAGGAATTATCCATATTTATACAAAGTCACTGTAGTTCAAAATAATACTCATCAGCTAACAGAATGAGCAGCCATTGCCACTGAGTAGTTTGAACGAGACACTGTAGCTTATGTTGCATTTGGCCATTTTACCCATTCATTTCCCAGAGAGCTCTTTCAGATTTCAAAGGGTCAGTTTTCTTGTCTTGAATGTTTCACTGATCTTCCAAGATGGATGCATGCTTTTTTTTTTACTCAAACAAGAAGTCTTATTCATTATGCACTGTTGATAATAGCTCAGCCTCAAGTGTTTGGAAAGGTAGCCAAGGGGCTCTGGAAGCACCAGAACAAACAAAACCATATGCACCAGCCTTTACAATCAAAATGCCTGGGTGTTACACGAATCTCCCCTCTTCTTGTTTCACAAAGGAATCGGTGACATTTCTGGAGGGGGCATATTTTTTGGCAGTTTTCTCACAAGAGTGCCCTCTGCTTGCTAGATGGGGAAGTTACATTTGTTCTAATAATAGGCAGGAGTCAGCAGGAAAACAGACAGGGAGGCCAGGGAAATAATCTGTCCACTCTATGCCCAGATGTCAGGATATTCTTTAACTAGAGCCATGGGGAAAGTGGCAAGGTGACTCCCCCAGGTTTACCCATAAGTTCCACTGAGGAGGAGTTGAAATACACTTTTATTTTCCTACTAACCCCACTTTTGTGGGGAAATATGAGTAGTTATCAGCATCCACAGAACAACAGAACTTACAGATATCAATTTGGAAGCCTCATCTCTCTTGAGAAGTTGCAGGATGGAACATCACTTTGATGGTAATCTTTCTTTGTGATAGAGCGATTGGCAGAAAGCGGACCTTTATTGTCGAGCCGATTCATGGTTTGAGTGCTAAAGTCTGTGACACGTGTGTGCATCTGAGTGGAAGACTGATTGACTGCTCAATTTTCATAAGACATTTACATACATTTAGGAAAGTCAGTCACTGTGAAAGGGCCAATGGGAAGGGGCCACGGTTGTTGAAAATACAATATAAACCCTACTCCAAAGAGTTTCTACTATAAGGAAAAGAGCCATTCATTTTTTTTACCTTGAAGAAAACTTGGAGGCAATGTAATCTGACACCCACACTTTAAAGCAGGGGTCCCCAAACTATGGCCCGCGGGCCACATGCGGCCCCCTGAGGCCATTTATCCGGCCCCCACTGCACTTCCGGAAGGGGCACCTCTTTCATTGGTGGTCAGTGAAAGGACCATAGTTCCCATTGAAATACTGGTCAGTTTGTTGATTTAAATTTACTTGTTCTTTATTTTAAATGTTATATTTGTTCCCATTTTGTTTTTTTACTTTAAAATAAGATATGTGCAGTGTGCACAGGAATTTGTTCATAGTTTTTTTATAGTCCGGCCCTCCAATGGTCTGAGGGACAGTGAACTGGCCCCCTGTGTAAAAAGTTTGGGGACCCCTGCTAAAGATTAGGTGTTAGGACCAGTATTTCAGCTCTACATCTAGTAATCTTTTCAAAACAGTGCACTGGCTCTTTTTCTATGAAAGAGAGAAAAAGAGAGACATACTCTTTGATGATGTAATGAGCCAGGTATCATAAAGGAAAGCTCTCCACCTACAGGTCTGGGACTACTTATGAGTAAATGCTATGGTTTGCTTCCCACCATAACCAGCCTCCATTTGAGCAAATCTTGATGGTTGAACAAGGTTTCACTTTCAACCTCAGACTGACAGAAATGTTCATGATTCACTCAAATTCCCTGTGAACAGAAACAACTTGTCTTCTCACACCTCCAGCGAAGAAGACTGGACGGTAGGAGTAGACTGCTTCTGGTCTCAGTTCCAAATTCTTCTGGCCCATTGGGTGCCCTTGAAAGCATTATTTTGATTAGCCAGATGCGTTGTGAATTACATTTCACCTGCTGACAGGGAACAGCCACAGCTGGCTAGTAGGGGTAGAGGCAGGGTTTCACCTGTGTATGGACAGATTCATTGGGCATTGTCAAGGACTCAAAACCCATCTTAGCTGTGGACTAGTTTGAGATTGGTCGTTCTTTAATGCTCTAATAAAAACAGAAACTCCACTAATGGCTGAGCTCTGGGCTCTTTTTAAAGTTCTGCTCAGTTGCACATTGAGGTTGAGCTAGTGGGCTCAACCTTAACAGATAAAGGATGTCCAGGAACAAGCAGAAAGTTAGTGTGTTTTTTTTAAAGAAATATCCTTATCTTATAAAAGTCTTGCTTAGAATCCATTGCTGGCTTTTCTGAGGCAGAAAAATCAAATTATATAATTTCAGGCACAGGGATCATTTGGTTCCAAGTTACAGAGACTCCCTCCAACTAGCATACACTAAAAAGTGAAATTTATCAGAAGGACATGAGCTTATCACTTGGAGACCAAGGGCAGGAAGAAAAGCCAAGGTTCATAAAGGCCTGGAATGAGCAACTGGAATACAGACAGGAAGCAGCATCTTCTCTGGAAACCGGTGGTTACTCATCTCTGCTTCTTTCTACATGTCGGCGTTATTTCTCTCTCTCTCTTTACAAACTGGCTTTGCCTGCTCTCTATAACCTTGGCTCTGCATCGCTTTCCAGTCTTGGAGTCCCCAACCACCTCACCCAGTTTCTAGGTTCTCCTTTCATATTTCTGAGAAAGAGAAGTTTTAGCTTAAGTAGAGATTGGCTTCTCTTGTCTACCCTTGGTTCAACCAACTCTGGCCAGGAGCTCAGCAGCCTGTTGAATGATCAGGCTGCTGGGCCCAGACCTGTGGGTGGAAGAGGCCTACTCTCAGGGGAGGGAGGTTTGGGCTGGGCACCCACCCTTAAAGCAGACCCCAATAGCTGTCATTCCAGGAAGGAGCTCAGAATGATTCATAGATTTAATTGTAGAGTTTACTCTCTCAACATCTTATTAAATTTAGCAGGGTGATCAAAAATATTTTACAGATAGAAAAATGAAAGCAATGAGTTGTCAGTAAATTTCCTATGTCAATTTGAATTCTGAGTTTCTGACTCCTGACTCAAGCTTTATAAAGTCATTTTTTTTTTCTTGCATTCAGTGGTTTTCAGAGATGGGTGGTGAAATTTGTCCAGATAATCTGCAGTGAAGCCAGGGAGAAAATTAAGTAGATCCATGGTTTATGCCATATCATTTCACACTCACACACACACAAACATGCACACAAAAACCTTTTCCCCAAAGTGCTGCTTGCCTCATTGGGCAGTATCCTGGCCCCTTGAGAAAATGTTGGCCCCAGATCAAATGGTGGTGGTTCAGCTCAGTCTGGTTGAGCCTGACATATTTTTAAATCAGTAAAAATGACCTGTTAAAAGTCATGTTGAAATATTCTTCCATCATTCTGAAAATATGCACTTTGCTCCTCTGAAAAATATAACCAACTTGCCAGTTTTTAAGTTGAAATGTGTGTGTCCTGCCTAGAATAACATTGACTCAGTATTTCTTTTAACATCAAGCTTTGGTTATGTTGTCTTTTCAGTTTTTCTCTTCTGTATTCTTCTTACAGTTTCTACACAGAGGTGCATTTACACACACAATTTTATTCTGCAAATAAAAACACAGAAAAATCCCAGGACCTCCAGATGTGGAGACATCACCTTTCAGAACCTTTCTCTAAGATCTACCTTCCATAATTGTTATTTATTTCTTTGTTTCAGCCCCTGACTGCACCCCACACTAACCTCATTCCCACCCTACCTCATACCATGGAGAGGGCAAATGCATTTCTTTCCAGCATGCCTACATGAGTGTGTGTGTGTGTGTGTGTGTGTGCACATGTGCAGAGGTGTGTCACAAATTATAAGGAATTAATGAATACGGAGTATTTTGGGCTAAAAAATACCTAACTTCTTTACATCAATAGTTAAAAAGTCAAAGTTTGGATGAGTGCTGCTTTCTTACACTGCACACCTCTTTCCTCCTTTGTAGAATGTTAGTCCCACTGACAGATTTCTACATCATAGTTTGTCATAGAAAGTGTTTGGCAGCACAGTCAAGTATATTTCAGCCAGAAAAGGTACAGTGCAGCGTTCTAAGAAAAGAAACATTAAATTCTATTTGAATTAGTACACTAATCCCATATTTGAGAATACAGTTTATGAAAGATGGTTGAATGGACTGTAGGTCCTGTCTTTCACTAGTTTCTGATCAAATCACCTGGGCAGTGATTAATGTTCATGAGAAGTAATTTCTTCCAAGTACATGTAATAAAAATAAAAACACAGAAAAATCCCAGGACCTCCAGATGTGGAGACATCACCTTTCAGAACCTTTCTCTAAGATCTACCTTCCATAATTGTTATTTATTTCTTTGTTTCAGCCCCTGACTGCACCCCACACTAACCTCATTCCCACCCTACCTCATACCATGGAGAGGGCAAATGCATTTCTTTCCAGCATGCCTACAAATATTACCTGAAAAACATCAGTGACAATTAAGATTTCTGAACCCTTTCTGCACAGCAGTCCCAGTGCTGATGCCACAATGGCTGTAATTGAATTGCTCCCTCACCCAGCCCTAGGGCATCAGTAATTCACAGGCTAGATGTGAGATCTGACCGACTCCAAACCGCATGACTTCAACCATTAATCAGAATTGTTCATTCACAACAATATAGTTAATCATTATTTAGAGTATTCGAAGTGCTCTAGACCTGGGCAGTGAGAGCGAGGGAGACATTCATAGGCACTCCGTGAGGAGTGAGCCCAATCTTCAGCTCCAGCCTCACCCACCGCCCTTGTCGCAGACCCACAGAGCAGCTGACCCTCCCCGGCTTTGCTAACATGCCTGGAATGGGCTGTGAGAGATAATGCCAGCTCTGGACATATGAATAACCATGAGATCTAGGATCGGTACAACTTCTCCCTCCTGGTGAATTATATTTTTGTTTTTATTTTTTCAACCCTAGAAAATAAGGAAAAGGCATACCTTCTTAAAGACAGTGGATCTCAGGAAATATGAGTTAAAAAGAGAAGTAATTTAAAGTAAATATTAATAATTTTTAGATTCATAGAAAAAAATTAATCATTGCCATAGAATCACAGAGTCTTTAAGTTGAAAATATTTTAAACCTGATTTTCCCCAACTTTTTTTTTAATTTATTGATTTTAGTGAGAGAGAGAGAGAGAGAGAGAGAGAGAGGAACATCTATCTGTTCCTATGTGTACCCTGACCAGGGCTCAAACTTCGGGACGATGCTCTAACCAACCCAGCTACCTGGCCAAGACTGTTCAATTGTTTTTATTTTATAGGTAGGGATACCTAAGAACAAAGTAAAATATCTTAACTTGCAAACTATGTTTTATTCCATGAGGCTAAATATAATCAAAACACCTTTGGAAATGTAGCCCACTTTGATAATCAGCCTTTAAAGAAAAACTAGTTTTTGATAAAATGGCAGTAAAATGCAAAATTTTATTGGTATTCAAAATATTTATAATACCACTATATAATTATAAAGCCTATTAATTATCAAATGTGGTAATTTAAAAAGACTTCAGTTAAAAGGTACTCTGTAGGGGCATGCTTTATTCAACTTTGGTCCCACAAATATTTACTGAACACCCACTATGTGTTAGGCACAGAGCAAGGAGCTACGACTTCAGAAATGAAGGCATATTGCTTTCCTGTTACAACTCTTTAGTCTAGTGTATAATCAACAGCTTTAAGATGAAAGTGATGAAGATAGCCTTTTAAACATTTTTTTAGTAATTTTGCTAGTTATCAAAAGTTTCAAAGTACTTCATTAACATCAAAGACCACACACACACACACACACACACACACACACACACACACTATAAAACATTCCCAATACATAACAATCTGATCAATACAATTATGAAGGGTCTGAAATTTTACCCTACTTGCGAGCTAGGAAGTTAGCCTGTCACCATCTCATGCATGCTGGTGTGTAAGGCCAGCTGCTGCCATCGTGACCATGCAGGTTCACATTGGATTTGGGTAGACAGTAAAAAAACTGTGGAGCCAGAAAATGGTGGGCCATTCCGTTTATTAAAATCTTGTAATGGCAACAAGCAAACAGGCAGGGAAGACTGTTTCCCTCTCACTCACAGGCCGCCCACAAGCAAAACAGCACTCCTGGCCAAACAGGCCAGGCTGAAATCTCAGGGCTCCCACACCCCACAGCACTCCCTCTCTCTCTCCATCTGGATTCTCCTGCAAAAGAGGCTGGAAGGAAAAAACCCTTTGGCAAACAATAGCAAACAATGGTCCCTCCCAAGCAGGAAGGCAATTTGCAATTTGCAATCTGTTGCCCTGAGGGCATGCAGCTTTCCATAGACTATATACACATATGGCGCTTCCGGTACCAATGCAAAATACAAGTGAGCAAACCTAAACACACTCGTTTCACACTTAAAACACATTGGTTTGCCCAACGTTCCACCTCTTTAGGATTGCTCGCTTTACAATCTATACCACAGGTATCCCTGTGCAAGGAACGAGGTACATTACATAAACAAACTATAGCAACATCATGAGTTATATACAATTGCAACAATTACAAAGATGCCCTTCACAATGTCTTCCTGAGCATTCTGCCCAAGGCACAAACTGTAGGGCCATCTCTAGACCCCTACTCCACGAAAGGTGGGAGGGCCTGTGTCTATGGAAACCATAAAGTGTTCTTGGTGCATCTGTCCAACTGGATGCCAGTGCAGGAAGGCCTCCACTAGAGCTGGCTGCTCCCCTCGCTCCCTCCCATCAGGGTCTCTCATACTGTCCAAAAGCGTCATGTCCATTCAACAAGGGAGCCAGTGCCCCCCTCTGGTTGCAGTTCAAGAGTCAGTCTACATAGACAGACCAGTTATCTATGCAAATCACCAAGGTAAATATGTCCATTAGAGGCAACTAAGTTCACATAGGGCCTCAGGCCTCCACCCTCATCCCTGTGGTCATGGCAGAAGATGCCCACCCAAGGAGAAGCATATGGCAACAGTGACCAACCTCTCCAACTCTGCTCCAGAGAGCATGATGTCATCCACCCTTATGTTTCACAATTGCAGCAAACCTACTGAGGGATGTACTCTTTGCTGCTGGCTTTTTACCTTCCAGACGACCAATGGCCAAGCTCTGAGTGTGCGGGTGGCAGCTTCAGCCTGAGCCTCCACATCCTAAGAGGAGCTGGAACACCTGCTCCACTGGCTCAGAACCACTCCACTGGCATAGCTCCATCTTCAGCTCCTGCGGCTGTCAGCTCTTGGCCTGAAGCTGAACCTGCAGTTGTTTCTCCAACAACTGCCAATGCCAAAGGTCAACTTCCCGGTCAAACTGCAACTCACGTACCCGTAGATCACTCCAGTTCCAGGTGACGTCAGTGCTTAGCAGCTCTTGAACCTGATCAGCCTCTTTTTCCAGCATTCGCTCTAGTTCAAGCCATTGCTGGTTTTCAGCCTTTAGCCTGACCTACAGTTCTGGTATCTGCAGCTCTTCATGGAGCTTTCAACCTTGGGAAGCTTTTCACATAGAACTCCCGGTTTTCTCTTGCAGCGCTGTAAAAATCAGCCAGCCAACAGTCCCCAAAAGGAGAGCTGTGGGGAACCATATGCTGGAGAGCAGTGACCACACCTCTACCCCACTCCTCAACGGTATCTGTGGCTCCATACCAATTTGATCTGAATCTTACTGGCTACACCATATGTAAAGCCTGTGGCTGCTGCCATGGCCATGCAGATGCAGGTTCTCTTTGGATTCAGGCAGCCGGTAGAGAAACTGTGGAGCTAGAAAATGGTGAACCATTCCATTTATTAAAGTCTTGTAACAGCGGATGAGTAAACAGGCAGGAAAGATCACTTTCCTTTCTCTCAGCGCCCACCAATCTCAGCATTACCCTGCCAAGCAGGCTGGACCCAAATCAGGGCTCCCAAGCCCCTTAGCATTCCCTCTCTCCCTCTAGACTCTCCAGCAAAATGGGCTGGGGGAAAATCCCCTTCTCCAGCAAACAATAGCAAACAATGGTCTCTCCCAAGAGGTCAAGTACCCGCAGCTTTCCATAGACCACACACACATGATGCTGCCCCATGCCAATGCTAAATACAAGCCAGAAAACCTAAACACACTTGTTTTACACTTGAAACACACTGGTTTGTCCAACGTGGTAGAAAACACTGAACCAGAGACAGAGGACTTTATTACACCAATAGCAGCAGTAGTAAGAGAAATAGCATTCTCCTGTGCTATTGCTCAAGTCTCAGTCCCTACATAGAGACACAGAGAGGAACAGGTGACACCTGTAGACACAAAGGCTTAGGTTACAGAAGAGGAACCCTGAGCTTAAGGAACCCAGATTTTTTCTAATGAGCAGTAAGCATGTCTTTTCTTTGCTCCAGAAGGAGATACTGCCTCTACTATACTGGGAAATCAGTACACCTCTCCTAGACTCTGGAATAAAGCACTATCTCCATCTTTAATACTATAAATAAACCTGCTTCTTGCTCTTGGAAGATACACTATCTCTATTTTCCAAGGCTGTTTGATATAAAGGCATCTTTGAAAAGATAGTTCAAAACAAAGACTTACAAGACATGCAGAAACTCAAGAGACCTATGAGGAATTTTCTACAAGTATATATATTCTTAGTTATTTTATTGTAAATATTACAGACATTTTCTTTACTAAGGTTTACATAAACTGTTAAAACTGCACGTAGAATACAAACTCCTGATACTGGCTCCGTTGTGTAGGTTCTTGTTCCATGACCACCAAATCAATGAATTGCATTCATATTGACATTCTTCATTGCAATCTCATGACTGGGTTTGTGCACAAAGGGAAATTAGCATGCTAGGAATTTGAAACTGGAAAACTACTTATCATTCCCAACAAGCACAAAGAAGCACAAAGGTAAGTCATGTATCCTTCATGGTTAATGTAGCAAGATGTTGGCTTTAACCCCGGGTGTGTGACTCAGGGAAAAGCTATCTATCTGTTCTTAAAATTATTGTAGTTAATTTGTTAAGTTTCAAAGTTTCAAGTTAACAAGTAAATGTCTATCTAAAACTAGAATGCATGTATATGCATCTCCTCATATAAAAAGTTGAGGTTGATTGACTGTTGGTGTAGTATATAGACTTTTAAAAGTATCTTAAAGGAAACAAAGAATTTCATCAAAGTTAAAAAGGCAAAAGAAATTACTTTGCTTAGAAATTTGATCTCAATCGCCATTATAATAATCATGGCTTTCTTGCTTCTATGAAGTCATTTTTTAAAAGTGAAATGGGTGATTATTTTCCTAAGATGATTCAATTTGTGCATGACATAGCTGACTGTCAAGATTCTTAGCCTTGCCGTTCAGAGAGCTGCTTACTGCCTCACCCTTTCCCATTGTCCTCCAGACATGTTATTGTCAATTCCTATAACTGATCTATAACTGCAGTGATCTCCCAGAACAAATCTATCCTTTTGCTCAGCCAACAAATCTACTGGCCATCACTTAAATGGAGGAATTGTTCCCTAGGGCATAGAAAGCGAGGAAACATTTAGTTTCTCTGTGGCAAAAAAATACTACCAATAAATATCTTCAATTGCAGAGACTGATGCAGGCAATGTTGTCTTATGACCTATAAAGAAGGGAGCTAATCTGCTAGATTATTAGATATTAGGTTATTACATCTCTACGATGCTCACACCACCAAGGTTTTGCTCCACTTTTCAAAGACATGAGGAAGAGCAGAACTTCTTTAAAATATTGCTATTTTAAAATCTTTATATTACATAGGTTCTGAAAAGCACCTTTGGAAAAAAACCACTGACTGGTAATTTTTAAACTTACTTGTGTAATTCATAAAAAAAGTATATGAGTCCCTCCTAACTGTTGGAACTTTGATATAAACCTTTTCCCTTCCTTATAGCAATCTTTTAAGGCAGAGAGTTTTAATATCCATTTAATAGGTCAGGACAAGGAGGCTTAAATAGCATGCCCAAGGACAAATAGCTAGCAAGTCTTTTTTCTTTGCCACAACTGCTTCTTTTTCCATCGATGAATAACTACACCCACAAAAATGAATCATATATTATCTTCTTTAGAACTATGGAATCTTAACCTCAACCAAAAAATGTGTGTGTATAGGAATTGAAAATAACCATAATTTGCATATTTATATGGCTACATATAACTTTCAGCAATTATTATATAGATGCATAATTTTAAACATCTTTCCAAGGACTTCACATATATTATTTCATTTGATTCTCATAACATAACTATTAGGTAGTACTAATATTCAATTTCAAAATAAAAATGAAGATTAGGAGATATCCTGAAGCAGTTTCTAGAATAATCACTGCTCTAATCTTGCTTGCATCACCAATTTCCTTTTCTTATGAGATCTTTTTCCATCAGCAAAGAAATCTGCTGTGGTTCCATTCCTTGACATGACCCCTTCAGACGCTGCCCCATGTGTCTCCTTCCCTTCACAATGAGAGCTCTTGCCATTGTCTGTACTTACTGGTCCAACATTCTCTGCTTCTCCTGAACCTATTTCAATGATGGCTTGGCCCCTTTCCCCACTGAAACCCTCAAGAAGGTCACCAATGACCCCTACGTTGCCTGATCCAATGGTCAGCTCTCAGTTTTCATATTACTTGACCTCATAGAGGTATTTAACTCTATAGATCTCTTTAACAATTTTCTTCCATTCACTTCTAGGACACCACACTCCACCAAGTTTCTTTCTTCTTCTCTAGTGACTGCTTCTCAGTCTCCTTTGCAGTTTTCATATTTTTAAACCTCAAATGAAGTAAACAGGTCTTAGTTTTTGAATCTCCTCTCTAATCACACTTTAAAATCTTGGCTTGAAGGACCATCTGTCTGCTGAGATGGACCACCCTTCTGAACTCCAGACACATTTATTGAGCTATACCTTGACATCTCCTCTTGAATATGTAGGAGGCACCTCAAATCTAACATGCCCTAAATTTATTTTTTATTCCCTTCTTGTTGGTATCCCCAACCCTTAAGAAGGTGACTGGGAGTTACTCTTTTTTTTTTAACATTAAAAAATTTTTTTTAATAAATAAAATTTTATTTTAATGGGGTGACATCAATAAATCAGGATACATATATTCAAAGAAAACATGTCCAGGATATCTTGTCATTCAGTTCTGTTGCATACCCATCACCCAAAAAGAGATCGTCCTCCGTCACCTTCTATCTAGTTTTCTTTGTGCCCCTCCCCCATCCCTCCCCTCCTCCTCTCCCTCCTTCCCTCTCCCTGCCCCCCGTAACCACCACACTCTTGTCCATGTCTCTTAGTCTCATTTTTATGTCCCACCAATGTATGGAATCCTGCAGTTCTTGTTTTTTTCTGATGTACTTATTTCACTCCGTATAATGTTATCAAGATCCCACCATTTTGTTGTAAGTGATCCAATGTCATCATTTCTTATGGCTGAATAGTATACCATGGTGTATATGTGCCACATCTTCTTTATCTAGTCTTCTATTTTTTTTACAGTGATTAAAGCCTTTAAGCAAACTCTTGGCCAATACAGAAAGAATCCATAAAAGAGTAGTGTCCTTAACATGTTCACCAAGTCCAAGTTGGCCCCAACACCATGCCAAATCCCTGAAAAATGCAACCCAACCCGAGTTCAGTCTGTTAGGAGCTGTCACAAAGAGCAGGAGTCCAGGTCAAGTTCACATCCAGGAAAAGTCCACATGGCACTGGGAGTTACTCTTTATTCCTTTCCTCACCTGTTACATCTGATGATCCACCAGAAAAACCTATCGGCTCACCTTCAGATTATGTCCAGAACCTGACTGATTTCATCATCTTCTTCCATTCTTACCACCATTATTTCTCACCTGGATTATTACAAAAACTTCCTGCCTGGTGTCCCAGCTTCCGTTCTCAAAAGTGAAGCCAGAGTAATTCTTTCAAATAGAGTTAGGTCATGTACTTCTAAAACTTCCAATGGCTTCTTTATGAATTAAACTGTGTCCCCTCAAAATTCATATGGTGAAGCCCTCACCCGTCATACCTCAAAATGTGAATTTATTTGAAGGTAAGTCTTCACCAATTTAAAATGAGTCCATCAGGGTGAACCGTATTCCGATATGACTGGTGTCCTTATTAAATAGGAAAATGTGGAGAGAGACTCCCATACAAGAATAGTATGTAAACCAAAGATGATCATCTACAAGCCAGGTAGAGAGCTCACAACAAATGCTCCCTCATTGCTCTAAGAAGGAATCAGTGCTTTCAACACCTATAGTTTCAATGTCTAGACTTCCAATTGTGAGACAAGAAATTTCCGTTGTTTAAATCATCCAGTTTGTGGTACTTTTTAGCAACAGTCTTGGCAAACTGAAACAGTTTTTCTTTCCCTCAGAGTAAAATTGAGGTCTTCTCAGAGACCTACACGACCCTTCGCCATTGGTCATTACGTTTCTCAGCTCTCTTCCACTGTTTTCCCACCTACTCACAGCTCCAGCCCATTGGCCTCTATTCTTCCTTAAACAGACAATCTTGCTCCTGCCTGTGCTCTTGATCTCTTCTGTACAGGGAATCTTTTCCTTCCGGTTTGTTTCATGGCTTGCTCCCTCTTTTTCTTATCTTGATCCAGTTGTTGCCTACTAGCTATTTTACTCAATATTTTAAAAATGTATTTTGCTTATTATCTCTTCTGCTTTCACCAAATGATAAGCGGCATGAGATCAGGATTGTTGTTTGCATGCTGTTGAATTGAAAACAGCTTTGACATACAATAGGAGATCAAAAATGTAATGGAATGACTGAATGGATCATGCGCATAAGCTCTGCACTGCCACCTAGATATACTAGTATAGGAGGTTCGGCATGCCTTTGGAAAAGTGGTGGGGTTATGACAATGATAGTTAAGATGTGCTCTCACAGAGAAATACCAAAGGAAGCAACAAGTACAACTTCTCTCCTTGAGATATTCCAAACTAATTGGGGAGACTAAACACAAAGTGCATAAAAAAAATAGACTAGACCCAGAAAACAGTCTAGCAACGTGAGAAATTAAACCCAGCAAGGGCTGGTTTCCAAAAGTGATGAGTCAAGGAGCTTTTTTAGAAAGGCATCTGTTACATAGGAGAAAAGCAATACATTCATGCACCCTAGAAAACATTTTTAAACATGTGCTCATACACACCTTAGAGAGTAAATACGTTTGGGGAATATTTGTGAGAAGGTTTAATTGACCTTCATTAAAGATGTTTAATTGACTACATTAGCACACAAAACATATTTCTAAGCAAATGCTTTGTCCCTTGAATAACACAATCCACCAACTGCTAGCACCAGCAACTTAAAAAAATAGAGAAAGTTGACTTTACTAGGAACACTCTGAATATGCAGAAGGTAATCAACAAACAGAAATCTGGACCCCACCTGATGAAAACCAGTTATAACTTTTGAAGAGGTGGCAAATGATAGAAGAAAATAAACTGGATAATAACCTGTGATGTTTGCTTTTGACCTTTCTGCTGTTTTATCTAGTTTTTTACTTTTTATTATTTGCCCTCCTCATGAAAAATTTTTTCTCATTTCTTAGATGAGTAATTAAACCCTAACTTCAGGTATATGTCCCAAAAGCAGTTATCAATAAACTAATTGAGAGGTGACTTTTCCTTGTTTTGATGCTGATTGACCAAGTGACAATTTAGTCTATAAAGTACTCTGAGTTCTTTGAAAGAAAAGCAGAGGATTATTATGGCAGCAGATACTACTATTAGTTGTCTAATAATAATCTCAGTTTCACTTCTGATGTCTACAAGCTTCTATTTTTCTCTTTCTTTATTTTCTATTTTCTCCCCTCTTCTTACTCATGAAACCTTCCAGTAAAACAATAAACAAGGTCACTGTGGTAGAATAAATTCAAAATTCAAAACAACAAGACATATTTACGTAAATCTACATGATTGTGGACACTAAAGAGTCTTTTAAGTGATTAGTGCATTAAGATAGTAAGGGAATATGCAAGAATACACCTAAAAGGTGTTTTTCATTACATTAAAAGGCACTAAATATTCATTTAACTGTAATATACATTACATTTAACCAGGTTCTAGAAGCATAGCTAAAGGTGAAATAGTTGCTTGAACTCAAGCCATATGTGCCTTAGAATGTGATAAACTTGACCCCCGTGGTTAAAATGTTTCCTTAAACTCATTGATCTTTGCTTTGTAATTTAGAGATGAAAAGTACTTCATAATGGAGAATACACACAGAAATAGTTAACACTCTATCACGCTAAAATTGTTCACCCTTGAGGTAAAATATTTGAACACCTCCAATATAAGCATACTTATTTATTCATAAATTACTTATCATATGAAATATTATATAAATTAAAACATGCACAAAAATAGCACAAATGTTCTAAAAAGAGAATATTTTAAAGGATAAATTAAGGATAAAATAAGCAATACTTTAAATGTCATGTAAGTCTCTATTTCAAATATCTTCTTGATAATGACACATGTTTTCTGCCCAATTCTTAGAGGTAGTGACACCATCAGTGCCCCAAGCTCACGTTATGGCTGACAAAGAGCCCTTATGAGGAGTAAGAGAAGGGTCAACTCTGCCATCTTTTTTTCTTTCCTTGTTCTTACTTCACTGTTATATTTTATTGTGGGCTCTCTAAAGTATTAATTATAAGCCACTGTTTTGTGATAGTTGATTTAATTAAAATTAGATCATAAGACCCATAAATTCTTTCTGCAAGAGCACACATGAATACTATATACTGTCATATGCTAAAAACAATGAAAGCATGAGAACAACTGTGTCTCTGACCTCCTCTTCTTCCCTCATCTGACTCCTGACTATGGACTCAAGAGTCCACGGCAGCCCTGACCAGTTGGTGCAGTGGTAGAGCATCCGCCCAGTGTCCCAGGTTTGATCTCTGATCAGGACACACAGGAAAAGCAGATGGCTACTTCCCCACACCTTCTCCTTCCCTTCTCTCTCTCTCTTCTCTTCTCACAGCCATGGCTTGATTGGTTTGAGTGAGTTGGCCCGAGGTGCTGAGGATGGATCCATGGCCTCTGCCTCTGGTTCTAAAAAAAAACAACAACAAAAAAAACCCTCTGTTGCTGCGTAACAGCCCAGAAGGGCAGAGCATAGCCCCCTAGCAGCTTTGCTGGGTGGATCCCGGTTGGGTGCCAGCCAGAGTCTGTCTCCCTACCTCCCCTCTCTCACTAAAAAAAAAGAGAGAGAGAGAGAGAGTCCGTGCAATCCGTATCATACATAATAGTCAAGTTCAAGATATTTTTTATTGTTTAGATAAATATATAAGAGTTCATAGAATGCTTTCCAACCGTTCATGTGGGGCATGCACACTGGACACCACTATTCTAGAGAATTTTTCAAATGGAGATGCCTCCTAATTTGATAACATACTCAAGGCAGTTCATAACTCTGGTAGTACTAAATTTTAATTTTCAGATATCTACCTAAGAATATCAGAATAGAACAAAGCTACCAAGCCAGGACTGGTCTTCCTTTCCTCACTGAGGTGACTACATAGCCAAATGCCAGGTTTTACTGGTCATGTTTTATTCTTATTCCTGCCATCAGCTGATAATGATTCATCAGCCGTGGTGTGTTTATTTCTTTCAAAAAGTTTCACAATGTAGGTAATTTCTTCACATAGTATATACATATATGACTTATAGTCAGAAATCTTTCAATTAAATGATTCAGGTGTATAAAGGAATACATTACCAATACAGACACCAACATCGGTAAATTTCAAAAATTATGAAAAGAAATATATGAAAGAGATTACACACTGTATGATTCCATTTATATGAAATTCCAGAAAAGGCAGACTAATCCATCATGATTGAAATCAAGATGGTGGCTGTCGCTTCAGGCACAGGGAGGTGGGATTGACTGGGTAGGGACATATGGGAACTTTCTGGAGTGATGGAAATGTTCCACAGCTAGATGAAGAAGTGGATTAAATGAGTGTATGCATTTTTCAATGAATTTAGTTGTACAGTTAATATCTATGCATTCAATTGTATGTAAATTATGTCAATAAAAATGTAGGTACATTGGAAAATAGTTTCCAATGATAGATTTATGCAGCTTTGTGTTGTCTTACTCAGAACCTAAAGAGCTATTTCCATTTAGTCACAATAAAGAGGTTTCAACCGGTAAAATCTACACATTAGTTATCACAATAGAGTGGTAATAAAAACAAAAAGAAAAAGAAGAGGAGGAGGAAGGAGGAGAGAAAGAAGAAGAAAATTTTTTTAATTTTTATTGATTATATGCCAAGCATTATGCTATTGCTATCCCATAGGAAAGAAAACACTCAGACATAGAAAATTTGAGTAATTTTCACAAAGACATCTAAGCAAGAAATGGCAGAGTATTTTAAAATCAAATTTCTCTGATCATGGAGCCCCTACCTTCAACTACTAGGGCAAATATGATCTCTTCTTAGAGAAGAATGTGAGAATTTTCCATTTTAAAAGATTCAGTATAAAAACAAATATTTATTGAGTGCGATCTGTGCCAAGAACCATGCATGTTTCATGTCATTACCTCTGTAGAATTACTATTATGATCTCATTATTCTTTTGCAGATGGAAAAATGTGAAGCTCAGAGAGATTAAGCAACTGGCTCAAGATCACACAATAAGATCTCATTCCAGAGCCATTGAATCCACGGTTCAGGTTTGTCTACTTTCAGTAGTTATTAACTAGGCGATTTCTCAGAATCAGTGGTTGATATATCTGAAATTATATATTTCTGGGTCTATCTTGGAGGTTTTTATACTGTAGGTGGAAGGGGACTTGGGAATTGGTATTTTTCACCAATCCAGTGGTGATGTTAAAGACAATCCTACCTGAGAACTACTGTACCAAGTTGTTTTGGGTTTTTTTTATACAAGACCCCCTACTCTTCTTTAAATGGCTATGCATTTATTTTATTGTAAAAATTAAATAGAGGAGGCCTCTTGCAATGATAAGCAGATGGGAGTAAACGTCAGTAGATCTTGGTTGGAGCCTCACATTGGACATTAACTAGCTGCAGGCAAAAGTCAGTGACATCCTCTGGGCCACAATTTCCTCATTTACAATAGAAAATATTTAAATATTTTAACACTTATTTTTTAGAACTCCATCTAGTTCTAACTTTCAATAACTTAAAACTAGTAGGAATTTGTTAAATTCCTTGACTTTCTTTGAAGTACCAGGAGGGACCCTGTGATATATATTATATAATATATACTAGGTGGCAATTTATTGAAATACTGAAAATCAACATATAAAATAGCTTAAGTATAGTGAGATTTTCTTGGGGAACCTAGAGAGATCATTGGTTTCTAGACAAATTGATTTGTCAAAGAATTCCAAATCTTTGTTAATTCAAAAAAAAAGTTAAATTAAAGCAATCACTCTGTATTTCACACATATTGTGTCAAATTTATAGTGCTGTTTGGGTATGAAAATAAAAGGTGATCTTTATCTTTAAGTAGAGTTCAGAAGACACACAAGATAGACGTGATCAATTGACAAGTAAGATGTATTAACATTATGTGCTTGTGATTATGTTCAGAGAGTGGTAAAGTTGGAGGTTGCCACCACTGGCCAAGCATCATATTATTTGGCACAGAAAATAAAGGTTAGGACTTTTAACTTGTGTGAGAAGTATGAGGCCAACCACAGACTAGGTAGGACTGAACTTGAGAAGAAATAGGACATCAGTTGATTTGTAAAACTGAAGAACTAATACTCATAAGAAAGAGCTGAAGTCATGAAGAAAGGGTGCGAACTATGGAAGATAGATAGATATGAGGGGAATTGAGAACAGCACAGGAAATATCTCAGCGACTGCTGCCCACTCGTGCCCCATCAGTGACAGACGTGCAGGATAAAAATATAACTATGGTGTCCATAATGTTTCAACAACCCACCACCTGGGACTCATTTCAGTCTCAACCTCTGCTTCTCCTCTGAAGCTTGTTTGATCTTTATTCTTTCTTTGCTCTACCACATGGGTCCTACTCAACTCCTCAGCAGTCCCATGGTAAGAGCCTGCTGCCTTTCCTCCCAAGGCTTCTGCCTCCCCTCCCCTGCTCAGTTGTCTTCCCGAGGCCTGAGCTAAAGCCAGGTTTCCACACAGGGAAGAAGACTGGATGAGGGGCAGGTTTGCTGAGGCAACTTAGGATCTATGTCACTGATTAGAAGGAAGGCAAGCCCAGAGAAAATATTCTGCCTTTGACTCCCTTTTCTCACATTTTTTCTTTCATACCACTTCCTCTCATTTTTATCATCATGGTCTCAGCAGCCTTGATAAAAAGTTGAAAAGGTACATTTTTAGGAGAACGAACTTGGTGGGGGGGAGGTCTGCTCTCTTCCTATGGACTTCTGTTCTTTCTACATATTTTGTACTTTCCAAAGAATGGGTTTTGTGCATTAATTTTGTTTTATTTTGAATCTAGAGCACTGTTTTTTGAAAGAGCTCTATGTCCAATCTTACCTCATGGGCCACAGGCTTTCATCAGGCCCAACCCACAGATTACTGACAATACCTGAGATACTGTTCTCTTGTCTCTCGGTTGTGCCTGGGATTATAGTTACACCACCTATGGATGAAAACAACATCAATAGTTATTTTGGTCATTTTGTTTTATTTTATTTTTATTTTTTTTATTTTATTTTTTTAATTTATTCATTTTTTAGAGAGGAGAGGGAGAGACAGAGAGAGAGAGAGAGAGAGAGAGGAGAGACAGAGAGAGAGAAGAGGGGGGAGGAGCTGGAAGCATCAACTCCCATATGTGCCTTGACCAGGCAAGCCCAGGGTTTCGAACCGGCAACCTCAGCATTTCCAGGTCAACATTTTATCCACTGCGCCACCACAAGTCAGGCTGGTCATTTTGTTTTAGAAGAAAGCAAAGGACAGAACAATCAGAGCTTAATGAACTTTTCATTTGTGCAGTTAGAAACAATTAGATTCCCCCTAATCTTAGTTAATTGAAATAAGGGGAATAGTATGTTTCTCTCTAATTAAAGTTTTCCATTTTAAAACACTAAGGGTAAGTTTTCAAGGACATATGGTATAAACATAAACCAAAGTTTAAAGCAATGTTTACAAAAATAAGTACAATAAGGTCTCTTACACACTAGCTTTTTATTGAAATACAATTTATGTACAATAAAATGCATAAATTTTAAGAATACAGTCACCCATGTTGTTGCTTAAAATAACTTTGGTGGTTTTCATAGTTTTAGCTCTGGTATGGGGAGGCAATATGACAACAGCATTATTTGTAAGTTTTATTTGATGATACAGATTATTTTTTTATCAACAAAGTTTTTAGTGCTTCCAAGTCATTAAATAACAGATTTTTGTTTGTCTATCCATTTTCCCTGTCCTTAGCCCTTGCTTTTTCTACTAACAAGGAGGAATAAAGAAAAAGTATACGAGTGATGATTTGCCCATGTACAAAGTCTTCAGTTCTACTGGGCAATGTTCACCCTCCTCTGAAGTTGAGCATAGCCACGTGACCTTTTTGGCTAAGAAAAAAAATGTGAGCAGAAGTGATGTCTGTTCCTTCGAGAGCTTTAAGAGTTTCTGTCCTCTTTTCCTGCCCTAGTGATTATAAGAGCACCTGTGTAGAGAGATCATGGGTCCCCACATGACTACAATCAGCAGAGACCTCTACCAGCTGTGTTGAACCTGAAACATGAGCAGGAAATACTTAGCTACTGAATAATTTAGTTTTGACTGGTTACTGAAGCAAATTAGTACACTAGTTGATCCTGACTAAAAGAGGAAGAAAATGATTTGGCCAAATGAATAAGCATACACAGTTATTGATTGTCATATTTCAGTCAGAGATCTATTATTCTTTTCTTTCTATCTTGCTCAGTGGCTCCAAAATAAACCTCTTCCTTTCTCTTTATCATCAGTTGCTTGAAATTTATATTGAAAGAGCAAATGTAGTTATTAAATATTCAATGAAGCTAATTCTCTGACAGATATTGTCATTTGGCAAAGAGATCATGTTCTTTCTACACAGCGTTAGATTTTAGACAGAGTGTAGCAGGCATGAAATGATTCATCATTGGAGGAATATAAGAGTGAGCAATGTCAAGCTCTGTAGCACAGATTTCTCATGCTCCCCAGTGTCTGCGATGTCTTTTTCTTCATGGGCAGAGCTAGACTGCGCTTCCCCACACCTTTTCGTGTGAGTCACCTTCCCACCCAAGCAGTTAAGAGCAGGTGCGTTTCTCCGTTCTCTCTTGCTTCATTTGTTCAAATGGCTGAGTGCAGAGGATGACAAGGCCATAGAAGAAGGTAAATCAACATGAGAGAAGGAATCCAGGACCCTTAAGTGACAGCATGTAACGAAGTCTGTCTACTCACTTTCCATTCCACCAACCTGCAATGGACTCTGTTGTGAGCCAGAAATAAACCTTTACTTCCATAAGTATCTGAGGTTTGGGACTCGTTTGTTATATCAGCCATGTTAGTTATCCTGACTAATAGAGGATAATTTAACAATGCTACAAACTAGAGTCTGAAAGCATAAATTTCTCTACTCAATTTAATCAAATTTAACACAACCTTGTTAACCCCACATTTTTTGTGAAGAAACAGAACTTATGTGGGTTTTCAAGCCATTTACAGGACAAATGGCAAGTATCAAAATATGTCATCTGTCCTAGATCTGGTACTCTGACCACACTGTGTAACAGCAAACAAAGGCTGCAGTTTCTGAGCAGTTTACTGTCTCAGCCTTAGTAAGTTACACACAAACATATATGCAAACATACATATTTCAGGGAACAGGCTAACAATTGTGGGGTTTGGTTAAGTCATCTCTGTAAGGCTCCGTCTCTGCATCTGATGTGGAAGTTGAGGTACACTGTGGGGAATCAGGAGGGGAAGATCATGAGGAAGCAGGAAACTACAAGCCAAACTGAGAGACACAAGAGCAGACTGACACCGTGGCTGCCCTTGTCCACTGCAAGAGGATATTCCGCAGCAGAAGCTAGCCCTTCATTCCAGAACTGCACATTCACAGACCTGACACAGGAGTAGGAGAAACCAGAGGAAGACCCAGGGGAAAGCAGAGCAGACGCTGCCACCTCTCACCATCGAGGTAGATCAGCAGACCATAACAATGTGTGTGAGTTTCAAAATGGCCCCTGACTCTTCCTTGCCCTCCTCATCTCCCAAGAATCGTTCTTATCACACACTCCAACTAGAAAATTGCAAGATAGGAAATCTTAGGAAATGTGTCTAAGCCTAGTCAAATGGTCACATTATAAAGCCACCACAGATGCTTTTAAGATTTTACTTTCTTTGGATATTTAGCAGTTTGCAAGTACTGATCAGCCAGTGACACTAAAGCTCTCTGTCTTGAGGCAAAGTTGCTAAATAGGTGTAGCTTATCTCAGTACTCTTCTACCTTTTTACACTTGGGGACCCATGAAAATGGGAGAATTATTTGGGGGACTGCTAAGTTAGAAATAAAAGCCACTATTAGTATTGTGTGCATTACCTTTTAATTATGGTACTATAAAGAGAAAATTTTCTAAAATAATCAGTTTATATATATAATAGGCTACATCTATCTGAAATTTCTAAGAGAACCTCAAAGATATCTAATACACCAATGATATAGGCTGATAAGTGGCAATCACTTTGAGCATAAGTGAACTCGATTAAGATGATTGAGTCTATAATCTTCATACAACATCAGGTTGGTTAACTCTTTTGCAGACTGGCAGGAAATTTCTGGTAGACTGGCATCAGTCCATGGACCGGCACCAGTCCAGGGACTGACAGTTGAAAAACACTGGTTTATCTGAACTATTTCCATCCTTCAGGTCTGGGCGACCTTCTCATCTTGCTGGTGCTCAATCCCCAACTGGTGCTTACTTCACTTTCTCAAAACCTTCTCCCAGGGAAGGTGCTGATACTGTTTGCAAACACCTTTCCATAGCGTTAAGTCAAAGCTATATGCTGGGCACTTACATAGTAAGCCTCTTCTGCGTTTGGAAACCCCAGGCCTCTGTTGCAGGGACCACAGAGATGTGGTCTTTGGGAACTACACTCAGTGGCAGTATTTTCCGTAGAATAAGACAGGTAGCCTTGGTGGTATGTGAAATGATATTAGGCAAAACAGAGATGTGCTCATTTGAATAGACATGTCCTTTTAATGTGTAATGGAAAAATAGGTCAAGAGATCTAATAAAACAAGAGTAGTGATTTAAAGTTTTCTTCGGAAATAAATAGTTTTACATTATAAAAAGTGAGCATCTTTAAATTCACTAAATGAATGATAGCAAGTTGGTGTTTAAAAATATTAAGTAAATACCATTGCAAATGGTTCATTGGGGTTTTAAAAATTGTTATGGTGGTATTCAAACTACTAAATTTTGAGAAATGCGGGTGAGTGATTTAAAGTCCTGATCTTTAGGAAAGTTCAATGAGAAGCTTTAATTCTATAAACCAGCCAGTGAATCTCCCCTCTGAACTCCCCACTCAATTTTCAAAGCTATCTTCTAAGTGAAGTTCAAGTTTTCATCATTTTATGAAGGCACTAACTGTGTCACAGGCTTTGGACCCTAATGAACTAAACAGAGGGTCGCGCAGACACCAGCTCAGAAAGAGTCCACTCATTGGAGTAGACACACCTAGTTGTTTCAGACAGCCTTGAAATCAGTGACTCCATGGTGTCTTCTAAGAATTCAGAAAGTAAAAATAGAATATGTCTACATACTTGTACCCTGCCTTTCTCCCAAAACCTTGTACATGCAAAACACAGAATGAATTCACTTTCTTTAAATTTCCTAAAGCTCTTGAAAAATGACATATCTTTGCTCTTAGACTATGGGTACCAGAGTCTAAAATACCAAAAAAAAAAAAAAAAAATGACCTTCCAAAAAGGGAGTGTATTTTTGAGATAAGCCTTTCTGCTGATGTATTCAAAGGGCAACATTTGATGGTTGGTTTTAGGGGAGACAGAAAGTAGGCTCCCAGTGACATTCATTCTTATGACTCATCCATTCTTTGTCACAGTTCATATATTCCTTTGTCTCTCTGGTTCTGCATTTATGGAGAGTTAGTGGGTATAGGATATCTATGTACACTAGATGCTTTCTGTAGCTGTTGCCCAGGCCTGGTCAGTTCATACCCCAGAAGCAGCCAGCTCAGCCTTCCTCCCAACCTGGTGAAGAGTTTTTCTTATAGATCTACCATGTCTCAACAGAATTCTGGTTAATTCTTGATGCCAACACAGCAGTCTCCAGAGTCAGGCCTTCTTGACTAATGGCAGGGAAAAAAATGGGTACAAGGAGCAATTAGTCAAGATAGTCCAGATTGGGTTTATTGGATGTGTTCTGGTATGTGTACGTGTGCACGTTCATTTGTGTGTTTAGGTACGTGTGTGTAGGAGGGGCAAGGAGGGAGGAGAGCAATGGGAGTGCGGGGTAATATACTGGCACACGGAACTTGTGCTACATCTGGAAAGGCAAGGGGAAGAGAAAATTAGTGTCCTCAAGTGTACTGTGTACCCCAGACTTGTTGATCATTCAGACTTTACTTAAGATTTAGTTTTCAGGGGAATAATAGTTACTAGCATCAAAAACTTGCTGCTACACGTGTACAACTTGCTACCATCTAGTTCCATGTTTTATCCAGTTTCATGTTTTCTCCAGCTCCAGGCTCAGCCAGAAATTTGCAGTCATTGCTATGGCTTTGCTCCAGTTTGCCCACCACTGGGCCCCCTCCAGCCAAGGGAATGAGGCAGACAGTGAACTGTACCTAAATATACCTGGTCCAGGTTCATCTCCCAGCTCAGTTTACCATTCTTCCTACCAATAGGCAGCTTGGCAACCGCAGACCATGAGAAGTATTAAATGGAGTGTTGAGAGATATTTGGTGCCATATTTCTACACTTCAACCTGCAAAGTTTAGAGGACTAACTTTTTGGTTTTATTTCTATTGGCATGATTAAGTGGCTGTCACAACCTAGGAGTAAACAAACCCCTAGTGTATAAAATTTAGAATAGGCTTAGCCATCAACTCCAGGATATCTAATTTAATTCTTCATTAAATTCTTATTTAAATCATTTAAAATAACATAAATGTGCTTCAAAGGGAGTCTTTACCTGTTTGATTCCCCCAAAATGTCACATGGAAACATATGTTAGTGTCATTTGAAACTCTCTAATTAGAAAAAGAATCTCTTGCTGCTTTTCACAGCTCCACCTTGCATGCCATGAGGCCACTGCTTTACAAGGTGGAAGGGCCCAGGATATGTTCTGTTGGCTTTCCTTAATGAATTTTTTGCCAAATTCCAGTTGAGCCCAAATGAAGTGTCGTATTATTTGTCCAGTAATACATCACAAAATAAAAGCTGAATAGGAGGGATTGAGGAGCTGGAAAATGTGTGATGGTTTGAGCCTATCTTTAAATTCTGTGTTTTATGCTATAATTATCTTTGTACATATATCCCCACCAGAAGGAACTTTTTTCAAGCTGGGGTCATATCTCTCTGACCTTTTCATTTCCACATATAAGCACAGTTGATCCATTTCATAACTCAAATTTGTATCAGAATAATTTTTAAAAATTATCTCCCTTTTTGCATTTCTAAAACACTCTTTTGCCCAAAATGTTATCTATAAGTCTGAATAGATAGGAGTACAAAAAGAAAGAAAAAGTCAATGTTCATCATCTTTCCAAATATCAAAATAAGATTTTGCATTGTCTTGGGAGTTAGGATTTGTCAAAAGTGACAAGGATTTTCTAGACTGTTGTCCTGTCTTTCTTAGGGATCCTGAAAGTAGCCAGTGGTGCTTATCCGCACAAGTGTCACTAGGTTCGCTATGGTGGCCACAGAGGGTATCAATAGGACCCAGCTATTAGTTGCAGCCATGCTTTGGGGGAGTGTCAGCAGCAAAGTTGAGATGGACTGAGACATGATGGTCATGTATAGAATGTCATTTGTGAAAATAAATACCTATATCTATATATAAATATTGATAGGTATACAGATATTGATATCTAACAATTTATGGGTTTTTTATTAGCTACCAACTTAAATATGATAAAAAGTTTTATGAGCACTTGAAGTAATGAAGGCTGTAAACTAAAAGCTTTTCTTATCTTTTCATTGATGATATAAGAAACAATATGAATAAGGATTTTTCTATGGTTCTATAGTTCTAGACAGAGATACAGATATAGCAATATATTAAGGCATGCTGGAAAGATCCAGGAAGAAAAAAAGATGGTCAATTCATGGTCTGCTTAATATTCTCAACAATGTTTAATAAAAACAGCAAAATACCTGCCTTGTTAATGTTTTGGGTTTTGTTTTGTTTTTTGTTTTTTTGCTTGGTCAGAAATATGTACAAGGGAGTAAGCTTGCTCTTTCTTATAATATGAATATGCTTATTCATTTATTTTTTAAAAAAATATTTATGCTTATTATATGCCAAAAGTCATGTTTGGAAGGCACTGAGGGGTTTTAAACATGATATTTTTGACTTTGGAATATGAGACATAAGTTTGTTTTCCTCCCAGCACTGCTCTCATATGTGTTCTGCCAGATCTTTCTTTCCAACCTTGGATATGTCAAGGTCCTGTAGGATTTCACTCACGCTCAGCTGTGAGAACAGTATCACCTTGAGAATGAACTCATTTACAGATGTTAAAAAGTCCAGTAGAATCTAAATCAAAATACCAATCTCACACTCAATACATAGCTGCTTCTGTGCCTCGGCTCAGTACCGATCCAGGTGTGTAGCCTGCAGTGGGTTCTACTCTGTCACCCCTGCTTCTGGCTCCTCCAGGACAAGAATTTTAAAGAGGAATAATTTGTTTAAAAGGAAAACTTTCTTTTGTAGGTGCATTTTCAAATTTCTTTGGAAGACTCTAAGATCTCTGCATCTCTCTAGTATGGGTGATATGTTCTAGAGATCACCTCTTGTGATACTTCCTCAGCTTCTGCCTCCAAAAGTATATCCCTTCCCCGCCAGTCAATTACTTCTGGTAGGTCAGAATACCTGAAAAATGGTGGCAATCCAGTTTCCTTCTGTGGCATGCATTTTCCCATGAATATTTGTGTATCCTTGCTGGGAGCTCGGGTTGGTCCATTGTTTCTTCTTTTCCCCCACTTGATTTTCTTCAGACTACCCCTGAAGAAAGGCACTCACCTGCCTCTATCTTCATACCTGTTGGCAAACTCCAGGGCATGTAAGTCAAGTTCTCTCAAGAACTCTATTGTGTTCTGCTTTGAGTTGCTAGTTCTAAGGTGATGTCATTCAGTAAACATCAAGTTCGGAAGTAATTAATGTTCTAGTATCTTCCTTTGCAGGCACCTTCACTTTTCATTAAAATTCTCTTACATCCTAGACTTTGGCTTGAGGATATATCCAGTGCCCCTACTTCTTCCCACAAGAAACAAAGAGAAAAGTTAAAGCGTTATTTTCTTTCATCCCAGACCTCAATGACATGTTCTTCTCCAATGACTTAACGAGCTTTAGTCTTGTGAGAGATCCTCATCTCATTGAGCTGCTTGTCAGTAAGCTCTGGAAGGAAGTGGCTGGTGGCTCTATGGCTCTTCAGAGTGAACCATTGTTCTCAGCAGTAGGACTCCAGACAAAGTTCTAAGACAAGAGCAAAACCTCCATTATTCAATATGTTACATCTTACATAAATAATATCATAACAACACTATGAAGAACTGATTAGAAAGAGATGAGACCAGAGACAGAGATTTCAGATAGCAATCCAGGTGAGAAATGAATGGAGTCTGAACTAAAGTAGTAGTAATAAGAATGGAGAGAAAGAGCTGGATTTGTGAAATATTTATTTAGAATTTTGACCTAGGTGAGTGAGCATTCTGTTCGCAAAGACATAACATAGAGAAAGATAAGTAGGCTTTGAGGACAAGCATGGACAAAACTGATAAGTGATCTGGATCGTATTGACTTTGATGTCTCTGGGGGGACTTGGACAGAGGAGCCCAGTAGGCATTAGATACGTAATATGAGGCTCAAGAGAAGGGTTTCACCTGAGCTATGGCTGAAAAACTCCTCAGAATCCAGGTAGCTATGGAAACCATAAAAGAATCTGGGCTTAGCCAGGAAGAGTGAATAACATGAGAAGAAAGGAGGCCCAGGAGAGCCTTCAAAAGCACCAAGTATAGCCCAAAGAGCTATAATGATTTGCATAGGATACTGTAGAGAGACCAGAAAGATGGGAGGAAAATGTTTCCTGTAGGATACTGAAAAAGGATGTATCCTCCTCTCTTAAACCCTTTAGTTTGTCACTAATCTCTCTAAACTAGTTTAGTTTGAACGCTTCTCCTGTTCTCCTCTTCATCGGCCCTCTAAAGCTGACTTCTTCCTTGATGAGCTATTTCATGGGTACTTAAAATTAAAAAAATCACTTTCTTCTAGGACTTCGGTTGCTATCTTAAACCACAATCTTTTTAACCAAGGCTTCTAAGATGATAGAGAGCTAATTGGAGAAATATTGTTTACATTTTTAAGTGTGCTGCCACTTCGATGATGGGCAGGTTGCTGCAGTTCTGCGGTGGTTCCCTGCCTTACTTCTCGCATGGCTGGCAGAGTGGGTGCTTGTGCTTTCTCTTTCTTAGCATCCTACACACTGACAGTTACCAAATGGCTGTGCCTTCAATGTCCTGCAGACTTGAGAAACAAATAGAATAGGGTGGGCTTGTCCAATTCTTTGCATAGCTAAAATGCGTCTCATTGTTACTGGCAGAAGAGAAAGACAGTCATCAAATATTATAAGAGATTCATTGTCATGGAGTTCCTTATGCTTCTCTTTAAAGAGTATTATTAAAGGCTCTTCTAAATCTTCAAATAGAAAGACTTCTATTCTTACTAATAGACTTCTATTTGATGGGGTGGAGAAATTGAAAGGCAAATCAGAAGAATAACAAAGAGAGAGAAACGTTTTGAAGACACTTGACTACCCCAGGCAAAATCAAAACATCTAGAAAGAAAGAATCTAGTCCATAAATTCTTTTTCACTTACAAAAGCATCAGTTAAGTAAGCCAACTATGTACTTTCAGTAGTTGTACACTCTGCATGCTTTAAACAAAATGAGTATTTCCCCTTTTCCTGTACCCTTGCCTGCCCAACTGCCAGAATCTATGTCTACACTCACATCTGCTTTTGTTTTCCAGCCCTTTTGAAGTAGCATGCCAATTTGAAACACCATTTTCATGCCAGGATAACCATGCTATCGTGTGGGCAAGCTTTTAGTTCCACACCCTGTGTGGCTTTGCCAAAGTGATGGAGGAGGCTGGTGGGGAAGCCAGGAAGAGCACATGCAGCTTCATACTTTCAGGACCATCCATTGAGCTACAGGAATGCTATTTCTCTTTCTTCTTTCTCTTCATTTAGCTCTAGTAGGGAGTGATTTTTTTCCTTCAAATGAAACATGTAGAGTATCTCTTAAAAATACCTTGTAAATATTTCTCTGAGTGATATATACACAGACATAGGGTATTGTATGCAAATTTCTAATAGCTTCCTCAAGCTAAGAGCCTGTGCTACTTTCATTGATAGCTACATAATTAGAGTAATAGAATCCACAATTCATGGCAAAGATTCAAGGTAAAGATTATAGAGTAATGAGAACTTTTTAAGGCAAGAAAGTGTTTTCCATACGTAAGCTGTGCTCTGAAAAAGCCAGTTTACAACACAGACCATATGATCATAACTACAAGGTGAGTGAAATAGAAAACATGCAAACTGTGTGTATCACTATAGAAGTCCCTTTGGACAACCATATTGGAACAATAACAAATATTTACACTTATTTACTCAGCTCTTGCTTAAACCACAGAAGGGACTCAATGGACCACCTTTGATTCTAATTTCTGCCAATGTTTGTATAATGTGACCAAGGTCTGAAGCCTGTTGTTTGCTTTCCTGAAAATAAAAATAATAATATTACTTACCTTAGACATTTGTTGTAAGAAATAAATGGCATACTTTTTTTATTACAAAAGCTATATAGTACAAATGTTAATTATTTTCTATAATAAGAAGTTGGGAGTTCATTTTAGTGCATGCTTTTAAGCACTAGCTTGCTGTCTCCATCAAAGCATTGTGAAATTCTATTCTCTATCATGATTTCTTAAGCCGTTTCTTGTATTTTCTCCATGTTCTTTCCCCTAAGTTTTGTAGGCACTTAATGTGGGAACCCTGCTGACCTAGCATCAGTGCTGCTGGCAAGAGTTGCTTTATTTGTCTAAGTATAAAGGTTTATGATACCTGAAGATCATCGCTAAAATGTCTTGATTCTGTAATGATTTTGTTGTTTTTGAAACATTCCCTGAGACTGTACCATTTCCAGGACTCACATCTCTAGTTGCTTTGAAACTTTATAGTTGATCAAAATATTTGGGGAAACAACTGAGAAGTAAGTATAATTTTTAAATTGGCATGATATCTGAGTTAGTGTCCTGGAAACTTACCTGATACTTAAGTTGAAGCTTGCCTGTGGGAACTCATTCTACATAATTGTATCATTGTTATTAAACACAATAAGTATGATGACCCTGAAAATTCAAATACTCTTCCCAGAGTGATCTCTTTAGACCACTGCCTTGTTTTCCTAACTGAAGCTTCTAATTCTTTTTTTTTTCTTTACTCCTTTTGAAGCATGAGAATTCCAAAGCTTTCTTCAACCCAGTTTCGTATTGAATGAATCTTTGTAAAACGTTGTTAGGTCTTCTGAGGGGAGTGTGAGACATGATGTCTGTTAGAATTTTATCTAATTGCTAAGATCTGGCACACATATATCAGAGAAAACCACAGGTGCTTCCTGTAACATCAGTTGGACAGTGAATGTGGCTCCGGTGAGGATAGGCTAGGTTATGCTATATTAACAAATCAACCTCAAATGTCAGAACCGAAACTCATATATCAGTTATGTGATGGCTATGGCCTGTTGGCTGGGCTCTCCTCCATACTATAATTTGGGATCCAGCTTTTCTCATCTTATGATGCCACCACCTCACTGTGGGGCTCCCAGGGTTGCTGGAGCAGGGGAAGAAAAGGCTAAAGTTGGCACCCAGCTCTAGAGTTCCTCATCATGAGAGCGACACAAGTTAGATGCCGGTCATTTCTTTCTCATTCCTAGTTCTCCTTTATACCTCAACACAGACCTCCTGACAAAGTGGTTCTCCTCATTGTTAAGGTTAGCTCTGTTCCTATACTCTTTATTCTTGGACACTTTGTTACCTTTAAGCCAAAACTTAAATTTATAATCATGTATTCTCATGCCAACATCCTTTAATACTCACAAAAGATATGTATCTAAACTTCAGGCAAACAAGAACTAGAATTATCTTGACTTTTTATAGTCATTTAATGTCTACAGCTCATTTCTTCTACCTCTGTAACTTTCTCTTATAATTTGAGTTTTGGCTCTGAATTTTTCAGCCAGAACTTAAGAACTGAGATTGCTGAACAGAAGTTAACACTTGATGACATTTTTCCACCATCAAAATGACTGTGTTAGCAAGGAGTTGCTTCATATTATTGTAGGGGGGAAATAGAGGTAGAGGGGATAGTTGAAAGAAGCTTGTGAGTTTTGATAACTATTGAAGCTGGGTAGAGATAGACTTCCCATTTCAAACAACTTAGAGTAGTTCATTCTAGTAGGCTAATTTTAGAATACTGAAAGAATAGAATCCAAGAATAGATCTGTCTCCCAGCTCATAGCTCTTTTAAACTGGGAATTGTATACGTTTTTTATCCACAGAAAGTTTCTCAGGGTCATCAGTGAGTGAGCAAGGACTTGGTGGTGGTGCTGGACTCTGTGACATTGCTTTCCTCACTTGAAATGCTTTATTTCCACGGTGTTACTTCTAGATAAACATCCTTTGCAGACGTAATTTCTATAAATCTGCATGGAATACTAATAAGTAAAACTTTTTATTATCTCTCTTCCCTCTGCTTTTTCATATGAAATTTTTTTTAATAAAATTTTTATTTTAGAATAACTTTAGTTTTACAGAATAATTGTGAGCTGGTGCAGAAAGTTCCCATACGCCTCTTATTATTGACATTGTACATTTGGATGGTACTTCTGTCACAACTAGTAAACTAAAATTCATACAGTATTATTAACTGAAGTCCATATTTTATTCAGATTTCCTTAATTTTACCCATTGCCTATTTTCTGTTCCAGATTCCACTACATTTAGCCATTATATATGAAATAATTTTTAAGAGAATATGTTATGTGTCTTTAATCATGAGATCAACTCAATGTTTTCCCAGAATATTTGTTTTGCCTGGAAAATATATGGGTTTTTGCTCTCTTTTAAAATATTTTCTGATTAAAAATTTGACTTTGTTCTGAGAATCTCATTATGAATAGATATTGACAGTTTGACAATTCAGGATAAAGAAATAGAAGCCAAAAAAGAAAAAATCTTTTCTACTTCAGAGGGCAGTTTCAGTTGGTCAGAGCTTAAGGCCTCAAGGCCAGGGCTTTTCCTAGCTCCCCAAAATTGGAACACCCCAAAATGAGACAAAATCTTATCCATTAATATTTTCTATCTTCTCTCATTAGTATATATATTAATTCATAATCCCCTGAGAAACTTTTGTTGATAAAGAGGGGAGAAATTATAGCTCCTTAAATCTGGTGGATGGAGGCTTGGTGCTAAATATCAGAAAATTATGTTCTACTTGCTAAGCAGGTAGGACAAATACCACAGACAGGGAAGAGAAAGGATGAGGAGAAACCCCCAGCCTAGAGGCCTTCCACCCTTTGACATTAGATATCTAACCACATCCATCCTCATAACTGACCATATTGGTGGCTGACTCAATGCCAGGAACAAGATTACCACTATCACTGGAGAAGCAGGGACAGTAAATTTGTTGATAAAAGGGGGCAATTACAGGTAGGCAAAAAAAATTTTTTTTAATTATTATATTAAAATTTTGCCTCTGTAAATTATTGTGACCAGCCAAAGCTTCAGTCCTAAGCCAGTTTGAGACATCCTCTGCTTAAGTTTCACTGATGTTCCCCAAAAGGAAAGCTAAGTGTGCAGGAAATGACCATTGCCAAATTCCCATTGTTCAGAGGGACCTGCTTGGCTCAGTGTTGGGCCAAACATAACTGCCAAGGTCTCTGAGGCCCAGCCAATGACCAAGTCTGGCCAACCACACTTTCTTCACACTGATGTCACCACACCACTTCCATTCTTTCCACCCACCACTTCTGCACCTGTGATCATCTAAGATAAGCACTGCATTTGCTATCAGAGAACCTGAGTTGATAAAGCAGTTTGAAGCCAAACAGTACTTCTGCCTGGTAAATGATAAAAACTCTATTTAAGTACATCAGCAGGTTGCTAATACAACCAAAGCTGGGGGCTTCAAGGTTCTGAAAAAGACCCAAGCAGTGGAAGGTGAGCTAAGAGTCATGAACTGCATTCTTGTTGGTAAGGTGACCAACTTTTTTTACAATAAAAAGGACAAAAATAAATTGAAGAAAACAATATCGTAAATAAAAGAAACCTTTTATTCATTGCAACAATAATACACTATAATATGATAAATGCATAATTAAAAATTTTGTAATATTTTATGTTGTAATTATTATTACATGCCTATTAATTTTTAATAATAATTATAAGAAAAATATTATTTTTATAATATCTAAATGAGTACTTTTCTATTGAATAAATATTTTTTGTCAATGTATCATCTTGTTACAATATATTGGAAATATCTGAACAAGAAATATCCTTCATACTGAATTTTATGGCAAATGCAGCTAGAGGATCAACATTCAATCTCGATTTCTCACGTGTCCAAAATTCATTAGCAATTGAAAAAACTCTTTCAACTGCTGCATTAGTTCCAGGGTTGCACAATGTAAATTGAACAACAATAAATGAATTTTCACATGGAATATGTTCATTATTGAAATGGCTGAATATTTCCACCCATCTTTTATCAATTTCAATGTGTTTATTTTCCCATTGTATTAATTTTTCAGAATTTAAATATACATTTATTCTTCTAATTTCTTCAGAGACAATTGTCATCTATTTTGATCTCTGGCATTTCTTTAGATAAAAATTTAAGACAGATTCAATATCTGTCCAATATACTTGCGATGAAGTAAAAAAACACCATTAAAACTATTATTTCCTGTGATGTTTGTTTCAGACCATTCTTCGATATGTTGAAAACATGTCCGGTAAAAATTCTGCACTTCTTTGATAAACTTTTCTATTATGCCTGGATATGATTCCTCTAAGCCTGACAATTTTCTTTTTATAATTAAAAGAAAAAATTTCTCTTTAAAACGAGATTTATAATGAAGGATAAAGTCATTCAAAATAAGACTAACTTCTGTAGCTGAAATCTGTATACCTTCAATCTTTTGAATCATTTTGTGAAAAATAGATGCTTGATTATGTACAAAAACATTAATATCTCAGATATTTTATTATTGAAAAACGATTCCAGGATTTTTGGACATTTGTCTAAACTTAAAAAATATGAATGAAGAGGCTCAAATAATTGTAGAACACACTCTATAGCAGGTGTTAGAACAAGCCATTTAACTTTTGAATATCCTAAAATTTGAATATCCTATTCAACATTTGTTTCTTCACAAAATTGTGTTAAAGTAACAACACAAATGGTAAAACGACTAAAATTCAAATAAATTGTACTGTAGTTATTACTACTTTTATATCAATTGGCATGGCACATGACACTGTGTTGATTGCATTTGACAAAATATGTGCATTACAACCTATTTCTAGTATTTTCTTTTGGAGTAACTTTTGTAATTTTACATATATATTATTCACCCCTTTGCATCTTTGCCCATCAAAATTTGTATTTGTATTATCAGCCGTTAGTGCAACAACTTTGGATTTCAAATTGTTTTTCATTTATTACTCTGTATAGATGGATTGACAAAATTTCAGAAGTTTTGCCCTCAATGGATTCTAAATTTAAAATTTTTGTTTGTCCTTGGTAACATTAAAATATCTTATTATTATTGGGTACAATTTAATTTCATTATGATTTGATGCATCAGATATAATCATTACAAATGCTGCAGTTTCCTAGTCCTCTGTGAAACTTTTTCAATAATTTAGTTGTACAATTCATAGTATGAAAACTTTTATTGTGAATTATGGTATGAAATACAAATGTTCCCTCCATTGCAGCCAACTTTTTCATCTTCAGAATAATTTGAAGTTTTGAAAAAACTTGTTACTTTACAACTGGAAGCTGATGCATCTAATGATTGCTTATGTTTGTTGGTGGTCAAGTGTTTCGTTATTGCTGCTCTGCCCCCAACTGTAATACAAAATTCTCTGCTGCAAATATTGCAGAAAACAATGCTATCTTTCTTTGATATGAAGAATAAAAATTCCTTTTTCAATTTATTGTTGAAATGACATTTTCTCTTTTTTGATTTTTTCATCCCTTAAATGAAATTTAGAATTAAAAATAAAATATAGAGCTACACGAATGATACAAGCACATTATGAACTGAAAATGTTACATCATGGTAGGTGAATTTTCCAGAAGCTACATTAACAAAACTAAATATTAAACAAAATCACTAATTTGGAGTGATATTAGGGTGTACTTATCTATTTTCTAATTTAAAAAATGTCTGTTTTATGCAACTATTTAATCAAAATGTGTTATTATAGATATGGTTTGAGGTTAGATTTCCACTTTAAAACTCAAATTTCGGGAAAATGCTTGTAAATAAAATTATACCTATTTGGAAATTATTCAACCGATAATTAAATAATAAAACATGATTTGTGCTTACCTGTCTGTGATTGAATATTCACTAAGAAAGAAATAATCGTGAGTCTACAATGTCATATGTGCCGTGTCATGCTTCAGTAAAAATAACACAAAGCCATTTGTGAGCTCGTTATATCATGCACTCTTTCAGGGTCTCCCGTGTGGAGCACATGCATCTCATAATCGCATCTCACCGCACTGTACTGATCCTTGATGAATAGTCATGTCAAATACAAATACGTCACATCACACGCAATGGATCGACTGTGCATCGATTGAATACGGACATTTACAGATTAGTCTTCCAATATCAAAAAGAAGGACATGTATGAGAACACTTTTAGAGGGAGGATGGAACTTACAAAAGAAGGACTGTCCTCCCTAAAGGAGGAGAATCGGTCACTTTATTATTGGGAACGGTTGCTGAATCTGGCTTCCGTAAAAGAAGCTGTGTTTTCCTTGGTCAGCTCAAGCCCACCAAAAAAAAAAAGAGAAGCTAACAGAGATTACAGCAGTCTCATGATTGAAAATTCAAAATTAGAAACTTGGTAAAGCAAGATCATGTTGAGAAGAGTGCATCAGAAAAATGGGCCTTGATGGTTGTTTAAGATATGACCGTACTTAACACTGTGAGCCTAAGGAGCTAGACAAGACGTTTCTGAAAAGCATATTGAGTTCTTGGTGATGTTGCCATACTAAAGAGATAGGTTGAGAGCTCAGGATCATCTAGAAGGAGAGGTACCAATTAGTATATCAGGTTTTTACTGTTTCATTGGAGGCAGAATTGCCAGGGAAAATACAGAACAAGGGCCAGTTCAATTTGAACCTCAGATAAACAATAAGAAATTTTATATTATAAGTATTATCTGTATAATAATTAAGACAGACTTAAAAATTTTTGTTGTTTATCTGAAATTCAATTTTTAACTAGCATTCTGTAGTTCTGCAGAGGGAACAAGCCTCCCTTCTGCTTTGACGGGGGAGAAACAAGGGAAGAATACAAGGGAAAGGAGCCAGCACAGATAACTGAGTCTTCCAGTTATAAATTAACCACATCCCACAGTTCTCTAAATGGTTGCATTGAGCTACTTGCAACACAAAGCAAGAAAAGCAGGACCTCTATGTAGCTAGAACTAGTGATCTGGAAACCCCTTCCTCCTTGCTGACCCCACTGAAATTCCCCTTGCCCTCTCCTTGAATCCTGGGAAACTTTAAACAAAGGAGTCACGTGCTTATTGTTTGGATACTGTAAAGGTATATACTCTGTAAGAAAATCTAATTTGGAGAGCTTGTGTTTTGGTGCTACTAGCTCTATGTGCTCTGCCGGCTATTAATATTCTCCTTCCTCTATTAATTGAGTTGTCTGAGTGTCTCCTCCATCAGTGTTACTTCCTGCAACACTTTGATTTGTTAAATCAAGCATACCTATTTGGTGTTTGTAATGGCAGAATACTGGTCTCCAAAGGTGTCCACACACTAATCCCAGAACTCGTGCATATGTTATCTTACATGGCACAAGAGACTTGGGAGAAGTAATTAACAATTGAGATAGGGAGATTATCTGGGGGTAGGGGACAATTTAATCATAAGGGTCTTATAAAAGATCAGCAGAAGTATCAAAGGTAAAAAAAATGTTATTAATAGCAGAAGTAGAGAAATAGAGAGATTGGAGGCTGCTACACAGCTGGCCTTAAGGATGAAAGAAGAGCCCATTAGGTAAGAAACACAGGCCTCTAAAAGAGAAAAGGCAAGGTGATGGGTTTCCCCCTAGAGCTTGCTAAAAGGAAGGCAACCCTATACACACCTTGATTTTTATACCATTGAAACCTGTTTTAGACTTCTGACATACAAAACTTGTTTCAAGCCACTGACTTTGTGAAAATTTGTTATTAAAGCAGCAGAAAACAATAGGGGAGCAATAGGGGTACTCTACAGAAGGGGAGTCAGAGATAAACAGCTCCTTAGTAAAATTTCTAATGCTTTCAATGCATACGTGGATTAAGATACTGTTTGTCGAACAGAGGGTGGGTCTCTGAAGGTAGATAACACTATCTGAGAACTTTTTAAAAAGTTTATTAACAATGTCCAGCATTAAATAACAAAATTACTAGACAGAATCATATGACTGAAAATGTGAGGAAAAACCTGAACACAGAAACTGTCTCCCAGTTGATTCAAATGTTGAAATGAGTAGACCAAAGACCTTATAGTTATAAGTAATGTGATTAATTAGAAGAGTGAAATGTGTAAAAATAGATTTAAAAATAAAGAATCTCCAAAGAAAATCTTTCTTGAACTGAAACAAACCAAAGCAATAACTAGAATTACATACTCACTAGACGCATCTAATTTATACACAGCAGAACTCTAAAACAAGTCAATAAAAAATATTCAAACTAAACCTCAGTGTGTGTGGAAAATAAAAAGGAACTTTAAAAACACATGGGACATTATAAAAAGGCCTGATAGTCATGTAATTGGAATTTCAGAAAGAGAATGGGATAAAAGTATTTTTAAGAGATAACGGTCAAGAATTTTCTAAAATTTTTTTAAAAAGAATAAGAAACATCAAGCTGCAGATTTGATAAACTAAACAAAACCCAAGCAAAGTAATATAATATCTATGGAAAGAAAATTTTTATATACTATTGAAAGATAAACAAAGAATATTGAAGAAATTTAAAAATAAAATTTATTTTACATAGAAAAATTCAACCTCATAAATATGTCAATTCTCTCTAGGTTAATTTATAAATTAAATGTTATCTCACTTAAAAAACAAAAGGAGTATGGTTGTGTTTCTGAAGCTAGGCAAAATTAATTATAAAATTTATTTGAAAGGATAAAAGAATCAGTAATAGCAACAGAAAACCAAAAAAGAATGGGGGGGTCTAACTCTATCCGATACTAAGACATATATAATGACTACAACTTAAAGCACATATTCAAATAGGTCAAAGTAGAACATTTGGAACTAAATTCAATGCAAGTAAAAATTTAGTATATGGTAGAAGTAGCATCTTGTATCTATGAATGGTGAACTTCTCAAGTAGTGCTATGATAACTGTATAAAAAAGATAAAATTATATTCATACCTCATACCATATGCCAGGATTAATTTAAAATCAATTAAGGATACATATGTAACCCTATCTTTACAATTTCTAGAAGAAAACCTAACTTGTGATGAGAAAAACTTTACAAATTATAATTCAGTATCCAGAGACAATAAAGAAAAACAATAGATAAACTGGATTACATTTTAAAAAACTTTTGTATGACAAAAACACCAAAACAAAGTAAGAAACTCAATGATTATAAATGAAAATATTTGCGAATTATATCACAAAGTGTAAATATCTCTAAAATTTGAAGTTCTAAAAATAAATAAAATGACTAACAACACTATAGTTTATTGATAGAGTATAAAATTATAAAGCAAATTAAATGTATAAAGCAGTCCCTAAAACAAAACCAAAATTAACAAATGAATCTATAGAGTTACTGACTTAATCACAGAGGACAATATTTGAAGTGACATTAAAACAGTATAATTTGACTGTATATCTATAGTTGGAATATATCTTAATATCAAGATTACAAGAAAATTTTAAACTGGTTTTAGCAATCATATCAACAGTAAAACGTTGCATTTGTTGTGAAACTATTGCATTTAGAGAACAAGATTTTCAGCATAAGAGAAGTAAAATACAAAATAATAAAGTTAACATTAGAGAATTATGAATTTCATTTGGAAATCTTTGAATAATCTCATATTTTTCCTCTAAATATAAAATGTATTTTCTACTTCTGTCTATTAGAAGTGCCAAGAAACAATAATAAACCAGGTTATACTGGCCACCTCTAATATTCAGACTTTGGTCTCTAAATGTCATTTCCCTATAAAAGCAGACACAGCTGCTTAGAGAAATGGCAGTTTCAAGATCTGGGGCAGAAAATGTTCAAGATGAATCAAGAACATTTTGTTGTGTTGAAAAAACAAGGAAGTTACTTGAGGTTACTGGGGTCATGTTAAAAGGATTTAATAGCCAACTTGGAGGCAGTTCCACTGGCCAAGATTGAATGTTAAAAAGAAGAGTAACTGTAATGGGTTGAAGCACACTAAATATGTGAAAATCTATGCATTCATAATCACACTGAGGAGCAAAAACTGTAATAACATCATTGGTCACCTTTGAAGTATGTTAGAAAACTAACTCATTATCCTGAAAACTGGTCAAGTGAAACTTGTTAACATTTCCATTGTCTTTCCTACCCCTGTTATACCTATGAGCAATCAAATGCTTGATGATTACAAATTTTTACTTATAAAAGAATTCCAGCCAATAAATAAAAAAGATAGGATTAGAATATTAGTGTTTTGCAAACCCTGATGATATAATTAGTCCAGTAGCAATGACTAGTGGTTTTTGAAACCATTAGAAAAACTTTATAAAAATTTAATCAAGCTGACCTTGCTCCAACTCACTGGTCAATCTTAGTGTCACCAAAAAAAGAAACAACCACAGAATATATGCCTCTTGAAGATGGTGCAGAAAGAACGCAGCAGCATCTGTAAGGTATTCTTAACAAAATGTCTAACCTAAATTTAATAAGCCTCTGGATCTAGCTACCAATTTATTGGAAATACACAAGATTTAAAAAAAAAAAAAAAAAAAAGAGGTGAAAAACATGGGGATGCAACTAGCCAAATCCAGAATGTTGAAAGCTCTATAGAACAAATAACCCAGTTTCTTTACCAAATTTATTGCAATTGAAAGATTGAGAAAGAACCCATAAATGTGATATATAAAAGACAGATCAATCAAATGCATACAGCAAGAACTCTTGGGAGCAGAAACACACAGACATCGGGTTTCTAAGGTGACTATAATTGAGGAAAGCCTGTGTCATCCGCAAGCAGATGCTGTGGGCGCTCACTGCTGCAGCAGTGGGAAAGCGAGGTTTCAAAGAGGAAAGCACATGAACAGGGAGCGTGAATGGAGGCCCTAACGCAAGTCTTCCTTCCTCCACTCATGCTCAAGGCTACCTGGCTTGAGAAATGCATGCGCACATTGGGCATATATGGAGTGTAGGTTCAATGCACGTTACCCCTATGTAAAGACTGCCTCTCCCTCTAATGGTAGCCCAAGGTGAAGCTCCCACTATTTGCAGATGTTAAATGCTGTCTTTATTCACTCAAGCATTATTGTCTACCCATATAAGTCAGTCCTGCAAGAAGCATTTTTACATATATTACCTCATTTAATATCTACATTACCCTAATTTAAGTATTATCTCTACTTTACACACATAAAAAGAAAAGACTCTTGGATGTTAAAGACATGTGCAAGATCACATACATAATATGAGACAGAGCCTAAATCAAACTGCCAACTACAGTGCTGACGTTGTTTTTCTTCAGGTTTTTGTAAGTGGGGAAAAATTAGCCTGCATTGGGCTAGCTTGACGAATCATTCCCTAATGAATGATGACAGATGCCACACCCTCTGTCCCACCCTGAAATTATCTCCATCAGCAAGGCACTCTTATTAGACTTGGCATCAAAAGATCTCCTGGGGAATTTTTTTTTCTCCTTCTCAGATCATTTTTATTTTGGAGCTGAAGGCAGAAGAAAACGTCTTTCTCCTCAATCATTCTGAGACATTCAGATTAAAATGACACCCCTGTCAAAGTATTCTTAATGCTGTCCTCAGAGCTACACAGATGCAGGCAGATGAGGAAGGGGTGGGGTGAAAAGGAGGTGTCCCTGCACTGATTAGAGATTGCTCAAAATGGATCGGGCTCAACTGAAGGATCTTCATTCTCCCCATTGTTTTGCATTTTGATGGAGCAGTGTCAGATTGGCAGGTGGAGACTATGTTGCATCTTTTTTGTGCGGTTGCCAATTCACCCCACCTATGTCTTGTCATTTGCAGCACAAGCCTCCTCTGAGGCCATTACTGTGTGTCTGTGTGGGAATGGGGTTGCTCAGAGGAGTAGGCTCCTAACATGGACTATAAGCTTGTCAAGGTAAAACTAAAGCTTCAGAAAAAAAACCTGGGAAGAAAAGACTTGTTCTTCATCCCAGTAATGATTAAAGAGGACACTGAGGAAGGGTTTTAATAAAGATGCACTGAACTGTGTTTCAGAGACAATGTCCTGTGCTCCAGCACTTCCGACTGCATATTTATGACACTGACCTTTCCAAACCCATCTTTGCGGCAGAGCAGATCATTGCAGTAGATTGAAGGTGATAGATATTCCACAGAAGCCTATTTCTTTCTCACATTCAGCTGCTAAGTGCATTAGGATAGGCAGTTGAACTCTGTTATGTATTCTATAGTATTCTCCATAGTACATATTTTTCGTAAAGGAAAAAAATCACAGCACAAAGCAAAGCGGTGCAGTTAATTCAGTCAGGATCCAGGCCCCGTATTTCCACTGTTCATTGTTTTTCTACCACATCACCATGCAAGGTTCCAGAATAGATTATGAAGAGAATATTTTGTTCCATAATTTATGACCACATTGTAAAGCTGAGACAAGAATTTTTTTAAAAGTTCTCATAATTTGTCCAAATCTTGTCAGGTATGCTAACCTAGTTTAGAAACTGAATCATGACAAGCAAACTCATTCAGCATCTTTGGCACAAAGAATATCCATTCTTATATTTTAGCCTTAAGATCTCCCTAGTTTTAAATCTGACAAAATATTTAACACTCTTATTTTATTTCATTGAATGTGAGCACTCACTTTATAGGACTTGCTACTTTAGAAGAAATGAATTACTATTGCAGTGATCTTGAAAAGGAAGACGGGAGAGAGGGAGAGTAGATAAGTAAGAAAAGTATTTGTTCTTTATCAAGATGTAAGTAGGCAGCCCATTTTTAAACATTCTATAAATAGATCTGTCATTCAATCTCAATTAAAAATTAGCTGTAGCTCTGGCTGGTTGGCTCAGTGGTAGAGTGTCAGCCTGGCGTCTGGATGTCCTGGGTTTGATTCCCGGTCAGGGCACACAGGAGAAGCAAACATCTGCTTCTCCACCCCTACCATCCTCTATCTTTCTCTTTCTTTCTTTCCCTCCTGCAGTCAAACATCTGCTTCTCCACCCCTAGCCTCCTCTATCTTTCTCTTTCTTTCTTTCCCTCCTGCAGTCAAGGCTCCACTGGAGCAAGTTGGCCCAGACACTGAGGATGGCACCACGGCCTCACCTCAGGCACTAAAATCGCTCCAGTTTCAATGGAGCAATGCCCCAGATGGGCAGAGTATCGCCCCCTAGTGGGCATGCCAGGTGAGTCCCAGTGGGGTGCATGTGGAAGGCTGAATCTCTGCCTTCCCACTTCTTACTTAAGAAAAATACAAAAAAAATATTAACTGTTATTGCAGGGAAATCTAAATCAGAAAGTTTACATGAATAAGCCACTGTACATGGACAGAGTGCTTTCTACATATTACATTTCTTAGCACAAATTCAGGTATGTTATAAGTACTTGCTAACCTTTGCTGTATGTATGTATGTATTAACTACATAAAAAAATTAATTTAAGATTTTAAATCAGATGCCTTAGTTTAAAAAATGCATCATAGAAAAGATAATATACATCCATGAAACCTACACTAAATTTAAAATATACAAACATTTTATATTTACTTTAAATTTCTTTTTTAAATAAAACATTACCAAAAAGGTTGAAGTTCTTTACACTACCCTTTTCTATTTCAACCCTTTTCTGCCTTCAGAGGCAATACTGGATGTTCATTTTCTAAGAACAAATATTCGTTGTTACTTGGAAAAATCAAAGAGAAAGTATGGTCAGAGGGCCTCCTTTCTATTGATTGTAACTATTTATAATAATCAGAGCCCTACCTATAATGTCGGGGTAACCTAATAGTAATCATAGAGATAATGGCTAAGTTCAAAATATGAGGACATGATATAGCTTTAAGAAATATATGTATGTGTGTGTGTATGTGCATGCATGTATGTACACACTCTCAACGGCTCTATTCCAGGAGCAAAGAAATCTGAAACAATGGTAAAAACTATGTACTCAGAGCAATAAACATGATTCTTCCACTCTACTTTTCAATGAACCATTTCAAGTTGAAGAATAAAAGGAGTGACTATTCTAAGCTTTTCACAAAGCATTTAGGAGATGCATTTTATAAAGCATTTATAATACTTTATATAAGGCAAATAAGAAAGCAATTCTTATTCTTCAGATTATGTTGAAATGTCATTTACTGAGGTAGCTTTTCTGATTTCTCAAATCAAGTCAGGTAACTCTGTCATTCACTGCCATTGTAAACTTTTATATTACTTATTATAATTGTAATTAAACTACTTTGTCAAATTATTTGAAGTTTACCTCCCACCAGAAATTGGATTTTTTTCACTATTGAGTTGTGTAAGTTCTTTATATATTTTGATCTAACCCCTTATCAGCATATGATTTGCAAAGATTTTCTTCCATTTTGTAGGTTATGTTTTCATTTTGTTGATTTTTTTACTATGCAGAAGTTTTTAGTTTGATATAGTCCTATTTATTGATTTTTGTTTTTGTTGCTTACGCTTTTGTGTCATATCAAAAAAAAATTACTGCGAAGACAAATGGCAAGGAGCACAGCTCTCCCAAGAAGCCTGTTGTTTTTGGTTTAAGATTCTGATAACATACTTCAAAGGATGCGGGGATAACTTGGTTAATGAAAATAATTTTCACCATGACAGAATATCTGCTTCTGCATTGGTTCAAGAACAAATACCAACATTTTTCACGGAAAAGAAGTTTTAATAATCCTCTTGAGCTCATGATGATGAGCTGTGGAGGGGGCCCTGGCATTGCTCCTGCTCTGATGCAGCTCTTCTATGGAAAACTAGAACCTGACAGAGAAGCAACTGGAAACTCAGGGATTTCTATTTTTCTTAACATTTTTAGTTTTTGTGTTAAGATCCCAAAGGAAACTGTTCTTTCAATTATTTATTTGTTCTGTAACATTTTCCTGAGCTATGCAAGGTTTGGAGTACCACGGTGAGCAAAATATACATCAGGGGTCCCCAAACTATGGCCCGCGGGCTGCATGCGGCCCCTGGAGGCCATTTATCTGGCCCCCACTGCACTTTTGGAAGGGGCACCTCTTTCATTGGTGGTCAGTGAGAGGAGCACATTGACCATCTCATTAGCCAAAAGCAGGCCCATAGTTTCCATTGAAATACTGGTCAGTTTATTGATTTAAATTTACTTGTTCTTTATTTTAAATATTGTATTTGTTCCTATTTTGGTTTTTCTACTTTAAAATAAGATATGTGCAGTGTGCATAGGGATTTGTTCATAGTTTTTTTTAAAGTCTGGCCCTCCAATGGTCTGAGGAACCGTGAACTGGCCCGCTGTGTAAAAAGTTTGGGGACCCCTGATATACATGGTCCCTGCCCTTGTGGATCACTAATGCATATGAGATTGAATTAATCAATCAAATAAGTAAGGAGAGATCCAATTTAGATAGAGGAGGAATTGGAGCAGTCCTCTTTAAGAAAAGAATGTTGGAGCTGAAGGATGATGGATGTGTAGGGTTAGTCATGCAGTTAAGTTTTACTGGGAGGGAGGATGAACCACTCTGGGCTAAGATGCAGAGGGAGGAAAGACCTTGACCTCTTGAAAGCATGGCAAGATGTCATGTTGGACAAAAAGGCAGTTACCAGCTAATGCTAAATTTTTCAGACATTGTTAAAATTTTCAGATTTCATTTTAAGAGCAATAGGAAGTCATTCAAGTCTTTTGAGCAGTGGAGTCATAAGATACAACTTCTTTATAATCACTGTGGCTACTATGTGTAAAATGTATCAGAGAATCCACAGAATAAAGATAGGGATACTTAGCTAGGCTTCTACACTAGTCAAACCAGGTATGTGATGATAACTTGGACAAAGATGTCATTGAAGACAGGAGGACAAGAAGAATTGAAAGTGTATTTGGAGAAAAAAAAATGACAAATCTATTTGATTGGATTATATGCAGGGGTGATGACATAATAGAATCAAGATGTCTTTCAAGTTTCTGTTTGAAGAACTATAGGGACATTTATGAGTTTATGAGCAAAGAGCTGGTTTGTGGGTTGGAGAAAGCATGAGTTCTCTGAGATAAGTTTTGTGATAACAAACTTGGTAGAATCACTGCTTCCAGAATGAACACATTCCTGTGCACAAAAGCACAGAGACCACCTGCCCAGCAACCTTGCCGATTGGGTCTGCAGGCAACCGGAGGGAAGTCTCCCTTAGATACTTATCATCTTTTCAACTAAAATACCTAACAACCTTCTCCAGTCTCAAGGAAACGATGAGTTGGGGAGGTAATTTAAGGAAAGATAAAAGATAATATTCTGTATGCTAGCTCTTTATATCTGTCTAAGTAGTTTCCAGAAAGAAATATTTAAATAAGGAAACCAGATAAGGGGACTTAAACTTGTTTTTTCCTCATTTTGAGGTGGGTTTCTACAGTAAGATATCATTATTTCAGTTATTTTGAAGTGTTCATTTTGAATGCACACTTTCTTTAAATAACCAGTTCACTTTTTAATTCAATTTATTTTTAAGTTGTAGTTGATATACAATATTACATTAGATTCAGGTGTATAACATAGTGATTTAACATTTATATACCTTACATGGTGATCACTAGAGTCAGTCTAGAAACCACCTGTCACCATACAATGTTATTATACTATTATTTACTACATTTTCTCTGCTGTACTTTATATCCCTCTAACTTATTGTATACCTGGGAGTTTGTATCTCTTACTCGCCTTCACCTTTTCCAACCATCCCCTCATCCGCCCCCCTCTGGCAATCATCTGTTTATTCTCTGTATCTATCAGTCTGTTTCTTTTTTGTTTGTTCATTTGTTTTGTGTTTTAGATTCCACCTGTAAGTGAAATCATTAGTGACCACTTTAATATGGTCATTTAATATATAAATACAAAGATCATATATATATTTTAAAAAACTACACTACTGGGTTCCCCTGTTAGTACAAAAAAGTGAAGTGTCTACCAAATCTAAGAAAATTTTACTTTTTGTCTTTTGCACAGGAAGTGGCTTCTATAAAATATAATAAAAATCAAGAGATTTCATACTGCCCTATAGCATTTGACACAAACACAATAATCTTGAGAAAGTGAATCAGTACACTCTGAGTTCTTACTGAGGTGGTATCTGAAAACTTAGAAGCTTAAGTCCTATAAGATTTCTCATGAGCTAAAAACCTTCAAACAACACATTGTTTAGTCTGCTGAAATCACTGCACTTAGAAGACTCTCTATGTGAAAATAAACTGCAATCATTACTTGGGTTTTGAAACATGTTCAACATAATTTCTATACTGTCCAAAAAACACATGGCTTAGACCATAAGTCTAATAAACACTTAGAACTTAATGCCACTGATAGCAGCTTATCTCTTTGGACTTGTCTACAGAGCATATTAAGTGATAATTCTAATTAGAACCCTAATTATGTTTCTGCCCAGAGTATTTTTGGATAGCCTTAACATTTGATCTGTTTAGTCTAGTTTTACAGGTGGCAATAGATTAAAAACAGGTTTTAAAATAAGATATGACTATTACATTTCTAATAATAGGCGATTGTGGTCCCAAAGCCACTTTTTATTTAGTGACGCATGGAAAAACCCTTTGATGATGGTAATTGTGCCCAACACACCCTGTCCTTACACTGGGAAAAATAGGCCACCCTTTGTAGTTGGTGCCTTATTCCTACCATATAAACTTTAGCCCTTTCAATTCAGAATCTTGAGTTTCTCTCATATTTTTTTTCTCTAAAATAACCTACCTTTTCAATTCTGCCAAAACCCTCTGGTTACATGCTCCCAGGAACACTTGTCCTGATAGTACCTGCATAGCCTTGCTACCCTTTCATGAAAAGGCACATGTCTTCAGTGTGGCTTCTCAAACTTGAGTGTTCATAAGACTCAACCAGGGAGTGCATGAAAATGCAGATTCCCAGGTTGTGCCCACAGGGGTTCCACCTCTGTGTGTCTTTCAGCATTCTTGGAACCTATATTTGAAACAAAAACCTTAAGTGGTTTTTGGATAGATTTTTAAGAAACATTGCTCTACAAGCCTCATTTTTCATTTCCAAGTACACGGTTTAAAATTTTCCATCATGCTTACTTCGTTTTTCATGTGTGACAATGTCCTACGATTCTAAAACTTTAGATAAATAGACAAATATAAGGTATTATTTTTAGTATTTTTCTAGGATGACTGTGACTCAATCTATAGTCAATATGATTCTTTCCTTGCTTTATCAAGTCAAAGAAAGGAAGGGAATCCCAAGATTATTGCAAATGCAGGGAGGGACTTCAGACGAGTTCACTTTGACTGGGCTTGGGGTAAGCTATGGCTCCATTGTCCCCACTTAAGAGGCATGCGCAGTCCCCCAGCGTCTCCTGAAGGCCTGGGGATTCTGACACACGTGCGCCATTAGTTGCACCTGACACATAAGGCACACAATACTCTCAGCTTCCCCATTTGCCTGACACTTTTTAAGGTCCCAGGCTCTTTTATCTAAGACTTCACATGATACTCAGACTTCAGCTTGACCATGCCATGCAGTATGGCTTTTAAGTGGCCAATTCCACTGTCAAAATCAGATAACTCTAAAGACAAGTCAGGATTTAAATTTATTTATTTTTATCTTTATTTTTTTTGTAAGAACAAAACAAGAACAGCTTTAGAGCTGCCCAAGGTATAGAGAATATTTTTTGGAGAGGATGACCTCAAGTGATACTGGTTTGCAAAGCCAAAAGCTTTGGTAGCTTAAAATGTTTATTTAAGCCACGGTAGCAAGATGCTTTAGTTTAGCACTGAATGGTACTTAATTACCTGAGTGTGAGTGCGTTCTACAGTATGTGCAATGGTAATAGTACCTCTTACACTCCTATACCATCTAGAAAGAGTGAGTTAACCATTCACTAACATTTATTCACGAAGTTATATTGAGCATCTACTATGTACTAGGCAACAAAGAGAGTAACAAGAAATAATCCTGGTCCTCAAGAAACAAACCTTCTAGTTGGGGAAACATCTCACCTGAGTGTGACATGTGTGACAACAGGAGACATGACTTAGTAACCAGTGCAGAGGACAGACAGGCAGGAGAAATTAATCAAAGAGGACTTCCTGGAGTAAATTTACATTTGAAGAACAAATAGAAAATAACCAAGGGGATTGTACAGAGAAAGTAATGGCTGACATTCTAAGCAAACACTATGTGTGCAAAGAAATGAAAGTTAGGCCCTGTCCAGCTGGCTCAGAGGTAGAGCATCAGCCTGTAGTGTGGATGTCCTGGGTTTGATTACCCGGCAGGGCACACAGGAAAAGCGCCCATCTGCCTCTTCACCCTTCCCCCTCTCCTTTCTTTCTATCTCTCTCTTCCCCTCCCGCAGCCAAGGCTCCACTGGAGCAAAGTTGGTCTGGGCACTGAGGATGGCTCCAGGGCCTCTTCCGCAGGTAATAGAATGGTTCCGATTGCAGTGGAGGAGCAAGGTCCCAGAGGGGTTGAGCATCACCCCCGGGTGGGCATGCCAGGTGGATCCCAGTTGGGTGCATGTGGGAGTCTGTCTGTCTGCCTCTCCCCACTCCCGCTTCTCATTTCAGAAAAAAAGGAAGCTAAAATGAATATGGTTTAATTTGAAATGCAAGTAATTTTTTCATAATAGAGAGAAAAGGAGGATCCACATCGAAATCACAAGCAGACTCCAGTATTTCTTTAACAAGCTATGACAGTCTTTGAAAGACTGTCAGTAAGGACTAAACATGGCAGAGTTTATCCCTTTTCTTCACAAATGTTTGTTACAAACCAGCTATGTCTTACGCACTATGTCATGCTAAACCTTGAGAATATAAAGCTGAAGACAGAAACAGTGCTTGTCCTCAGGAAGCTTAAAGTCTAATGGAAAAGATACACAATAAACCAGCAAACAAGAACAAAGAAATCACAATTGGGCCAAGTGCTAAAAAGGAAATAAAAATGGATATGTGACAATCACGGGGGAGCTGTTCCTTTTGATAAAATGATTGGGAAAGCTTCTCTTAGGACCTGATATGTAAGTTGAAGTGTAATAAAAAATAAATTAGAATTTGGCTTTATTTATTGACTTCAATTAATATTTATTATATTCTAATTTTGGAGTGATTTGGGAGATAAACTGAGTGAAGAACATTCTAGGCAGAGATAAGAAGAAAAAAAAGTCCTAAATTGGCCTAAGAGCTGATATAAGACAAGACTGTCAAGTGTGTGGTGGACAGACATGGAACAGCAAGAGATGAAGTGGGAAAGGTGGGTTTTGTGTGGAATTTTTAAGTAGGGAGTGACATGTCTTAATTTACTTCTGTGAATAGATTCTGACACCTTTGTGGAAGGGAATGGATTAGAAGGGATGAGGATGAGCAGACACACGAGCCAGGAGGCTACTTCAGGGGTCCAGCTAATATTCAAGGAGGTAAGAGGTAAGCATGACCCAGACAAGACAATGGCTGGGGAGATGGTGAGAAGTTGGAGAGTTTGTACTGGACAGAGTAGGAAGGAGAGAGCCTTGCCAAAATCACACTGCTGTTTAGGAGCTAGCTGGCTAACTACACCAGAGTCCAAACTCTGAACCAGGTCTTCCCAGTCCTTCCAGCAGTTTTTCTACCACATAATGCAAACTCTAAAGAGTAAAAAGATCTATAAAGATTGGACAAATACTTTTTTGTTCTTTGTTAAATAGCTTTGATTTTAAATGCTGTCAAGAATCATAACAGCTTGGTGACATGGATATTACAAGTAAAATGAAGAGAGAAAAAGTAATTCTGTAAAGTTTTGTATTTTCCTTATCATTTATTTATTCATGGGTTTTTTTATTTGAAACATATTTGCCTCGATGATTTGCTATATAAGAATTTGTAATAAGTTTTAGTAAGCTCAAATATATTTTTTTTAATGCTCAAGAAGATGTCAGCTATGTGCTGAACAGAGGATAAAGGTTGGACTCATGCCCTAGCCAGTCTCTGCAGCAGTCTTCATAGAATGACAAGCCCTCCAGGAGGTCTGAAAAACAGCACTGCTTCATCCTGTGGATCAGGACACCCAGACCTGAGCGCGGGGGGAAGAACGCGATCCCCTCTCGTGCTGCTTCATGGACACCTGTCACCAGGATCCTCTTTTCCTACACCTTCTATACTTCCAACACAGTTCTTTCACTCTCTTTCTTCTTCCACTCTCTTTCACTCTCACACACACCTGCAATACATAAAGAGGGGAAAAGACAAGATGAAACGTTTTGTGAGAAAAATGGCAGAAGACATTTGCTGTTACAATCACCACATGTCAGTGCCATTCATTGGTTTTGTGTATTGTTCCTTCAAATTATTCCCTTCATCTAATTGAACTGTGATGCTCTCTTGAAATTTTCTCTATCTATGTCAAAATCAAAGATAGAGGGCGGAGGAAAGACTATGTTTGGCAAGATGGTATTTCAGATGTGGATTTATCAAAAGAAAATGCCACTCTTCTTCTGTCTATCTTTGTAAGCCTTTGTTCTTAGTGTACAAACTCCACTAAACATAGGTCCCACAAGTCAGCCCAATCTTAGGACCTGCGCTCTTTCTACCTCGTGCATCATCTTCCATAATGTTTACAAACAATTTACATAAAATTCACTTTTTGAAAGTTTATATTTATTATTTATACTGCAGCAAACCCAAAACGTACACTCAAATGTGTTTGATTACACAGGCTGCAACACTAGAGTTGTTATACTCATCACTTTCTGCGTAGTTTATTGACTGACAGGAAAATGCACTAATATTTCCCCTGCCTACCTTTTCTGCCCAATTCAGAAGAATGCAGAGATTACAAGGGCAGATGTTAAAAAACTATTACCTTTTTACAGCTGCTTGCCTGGTATATTAGTTACTAATTGCCTCATAACAAGTTACTCCATAACAGCAGTTGTTATCTCACAGTTTCTATAGGTCAGGAATCCCAATACAGCTTAACTACTTATCTGGGTCTCTCTCAGGCTGCAATCCAGGTGCTGGCCAGGGTTTTATCATCTAAAGCTTTCAGTTATAACTCACCTGATTGCTGGCATGGTTCATTTCTTCAAAGACTGTTCACTGGAGGCCTCTCTCAGTTCCTTGCCCCATGAGTCTCTCCACTGGGCAACATGGCAACTGGCTTCTTCAGAGCAAGAATGTGAGAAGAGCCAGAGAAAATGACAGAAGGCACAGTCTTTTTATAACCTCATATAAGACATGACATCTTACCGCCTTTGCCATGTTCTATTCATTAAAAGCAAATTACTGGGTCCAGCTAATATTCAAGGAGCAAATTACATAAAGACAGGGATACCAGAAAGCAAGGATTTTGGGGGACTATCTTAGACATCAGTTTGCCACACCTGGTGGACCAGTGGATTTCACACATTATGAAACCAAAACAAAACTGAGAAATGACTCGATGCTAAAGGTAATGGAGTTATTGTCGTTCCTAATTTCAAATTTTAAGTTTTTGTATTGAACAGGCTAGCCTCTTTGATTTAATAGACTCAACTAGTAATGCATTTCAAAAGATACCAATAGATTTATGTTTATAAAATATCTCTTTATTTGTGTGTATATATTGTACTTCTCTGGACAAGTTTGTTGAATGGGAGTAAATAGGTAGAATATCAGTTTTGTTTTGTTTTTGTTTCTTGTTTTTGTTTTTTAATGTATGAAATTATCTGGACTTCCTGCTTTACCATGGAAGTGAGTGAATTGAATTTTTAAATTATATTGAAGATTTTTTTTAGATCTAACACTCATTTTTCTCATCTGTAAAATGGTCAAACTACTTTTTCTCTGACTACCTTACAGGTTGTTGGCAAAATTAAACAATCATAATAGATATGAATGTGCTGGGTTTTTTTATTGTGGGGGTTTTTTATTATAAAATGCCATTTAACCCAGAGGTTTCCAGTGCTCACCCAGGCTGAAACTCAATCAAAGTGCCAGGTCCTTTGAGTTGTCTTGAGGTAAGAGGGAGGGCAGTTGTGAAGAGCTTCCTAAACATCCAATAAACTGCTGTGATTGGTCGACAATTGGCATCCTGAAGTAAAAACCCATTTTCGCAGCATGCTCTATAAATGACCAAGATCTAAGGATTGTAACTTCACAACCTGGGTGACAGAGAGTGACTCAGAACTCAGGAGAAGGACATTTCTTCCAGGTGATTTAGCTAAAAATAGTTTAATCATAAGCAATTTAATTCAAAACAAGATAGCAGTGAACAAAATCAATAATTAGTCTTAGAATGAATATTTGGTTTGAATAGACATTTCTTAAAACAAAATAAATATTTCTCAAACTCTATATTTTCCTTGAATTGATAATTTGAGTTCATCATCAGTCAGTTTTATAACTATTTATACAAATGCTAATTATTTTGCTTTTTAAAACAATTTACTAGTGGATATATTTCTTTTCTCCTGGGTTTCTTTATTCCAATACATTTTCTGTAGTGAAATTATTGTACACTGGGAATTCATAATAGTGAAAATGTAGCAGTAATTTAAATGTTGTTTCCAATGCCTCAATATTACAAATAGTACTGGGCAAGAACATTTGGCCAAAACAATTTTGAAATGAAATATTATAAAAGTAGAAATATTCTTAAGGGACATAAATAAAATTTGGGGTTATTTCATTTGGATCATGTTATCACATCAACCAAACTATTGTCTTGTTACTTGTTTTTCTCCAAAACACATTTCAAATGTTGGGTTCTTAGAGGAGCCTCAAGAATCAATATCTTCACCAAGGACCTTAGTCATGGGGACAGTGGCCAAGCATCCCCTTCGACTGACTGCCTGGGTAGCAGGCCCAACCCTGAGGGTGTAGAAGAGACCGTGAAAAGATGACTTTTAAATACATGTAAGATGCCCCCAAGAAGACCCAGCAATTATTTAATGGAACTTTAGGCAAAATTGGATGTTTTGTAATACGCAGGCAAGTTCAAAATGACTGAAATTGAAAATGTCACTATAAATGGTCTGTCTTTTAAGGTCTCTTCATTGATTTCAATATATGGCTTATAAGAAGTCATTATATTTTTTTCCTATTATGCTACCATTCATTTAACCTAGGCATTGTCAAGATGGATGCAAAGATGATGCAATGAAACTAAAACTTTTCTAGAAAATAAAGTCTATATAACAAAAGATAACTCAATGGGGTATTGGAAAATATTTAAACTTATATTTTTATTTATATTACATACAAAATATAAATGAAATTAAATACACTAATATATGTATAAGGATTAACCCTGCTTCCTCACTTAGTCTATACATCCTGTGGTCCCAGGTCACCAATGGCAAGTGAGGAGGAAAGTCAGAAACCTATCAGAGCTCTATGAATTGCAGTGTGTTTCTGGTTATATGTGCCATGGCTAAGTGAATTGTGCCATTTAATTCTAACTAAATTAATACTACCACAAGTATACAAAAAGTTTTTAAAAGTTTCTACAACTTAAATGTAGGTAACATTGAATATAGTTCTAACAATGAAAGAGCAAATTATCAGTAAGAAAATTGTAAAGCTTCTCCATTTAATACAAGCATTTACTAGACACAACAATAAATTTTAAAAATCACCTGCTTTAGATTGGTGAAGGCACTATGAAAAATAGTGTGCAAGTTCCTCAAAAAATTAAAAATGGAGTTGCTTTATGATCCAGTGGTTTCACTTTTGGGAATTTATCCAAAGAAACTCAAAACACTAATTTGACTAGGCTGGAACAGTAGTGTTCAAAAAACTAATTTGGAAGGATATATGCACCCCTGTGTTTAATGCAGCATTATTTACAGTAGCCAAGATATGGAAGCAACCCAAGTGCCCATCAGTAGATGAGTTGATAAAAAGTTCTGATACATTTACACAGTGGAATACTACTCAGCTGTAATAAAGAAGGAAACCTTACTTTTTGCAACAGCATAGATGGGCCTGGAGGGTATTTTGCTAAGTGAACTAAGTCAGACAGAGAAAGACAATTACCATATGACTTCATTATATGTGGAATATAAAGAAGAAAATAAACAAACAAAATAGAAACAAACACAGATACAGAGAACAGACTGACAGCTGTCAGTGCAGTGGGGAGTTGGGATGCTGGGTAAGAAAGGTGAAGGGATTAAGCAGTACAAACTGGTTGTTACAGAAGAGTTACAGAGATGTATTTACAGCATGAGGAGTATGATCAATAATGTTGTGATAACTATGTGCAGGGCCAGTTGGGTACTTGAAGAATCAGGGAGACCACTCTGTAAAGTACATGATTTTATAACTACTTTGTTGTATGACTGAAACTAATACAGAATAATACTGAAAGTAAACTGTAATTGAAATTTTAAAAAAATCCCCTGATTTTTGAAAGAAACACTGGCTAGAAAGAGAACACTATGGAAAAAAATGTCTGGAAATGTTTCCATTATTTTATTATTTTAGGACCAGAAGCCATGTGTATTTCCATAAAAACTTGTAACATATATTTGAGAAACTTGGATACTTTTTCTAGCATGTCTAAAAATCCTCCAAAAGAAGAGCTTTCATAGTTTTTAAAACCATTTATTAAAAACGTTAAAAGGGGCCGTGGCCGGTTGGCTCAGTGGTAGAGTGTCAGCCTGGTGTGCGGAAGTCCTGGGTTCGATTCCCGGAAAGGGCACACAGGAGAAGCACCCATCTCCTTCTCCACCCCTCCCCCTCTCCTTCCTTTCTGTCTCTCTCTTCCCCTCCTGCAGCCAAGGCTCCGTTGGAGCAAAGATGGCCTGGGTGCTGAGGATGGCTGTATGGCCTCTGCCTCAGGTGCTAGAGTGGCTCTGGTCACAACAGAGCGAAGCCCCAGATGGGCAGAGCATTGCCCCCTGGTGGGCATGCCGGGTGGATCCTGGTCAGGTGCATGCGGGAGTCTGTCTGACTGCCTCCCCATTTCCAGCTTCAGAAAAATACAAAAAAATACAAAAAATAAATTAAAAAAAGTTAAAAGGGGAGCTGAGGATCAAATCAGCGAGTTAGAGGACAAGGCAAATGAAAGCATGGAAGCAGAGCAGCAGAAAGAAAAAAGGCTCAAAAAGTCTGAGGAAATGCTAAGAGAGCTCTGTGGCAACATGAACAGAAATAACATCCACATCATAGGGATTCCTGAAGGAGAAGAGAAAGAACAAGGGATAAAGAATCTGATGGAAGAAATCATAGCTGAAAACTACCCTAAATTGATGAAGGAAAAAGTCACACAAGTTTAAGAAGCACAGAGAATTCCATTAATGATGAACTCAAAAAGGCCAACACCAAGACACATCATAATTAAAATACAAAAATTAAGAGATAAAGAAAGAATACTGAAAGCTGTAAGAGAAAAGTGTCTATTACCTACACAGGAGCCCCCATAAGGAGGACATCTAACTTCTCAACAGAAACATTACAGGCCAGAAGGGAGTAGCAAGAAATATGTAAAGTAATGCAAAACAAGAGCCTACAAGCAAGACTTCTCTATCCAGCAAGGCTATCATTTAAAATTGAAGGAGAAATAAAAAGCTTCCTAGGCAAAAAAAAAAAAAAAAAAAAAAACTCTCAAAGAATTCATTACAACCAAGCCAATGCTACAAGAAATGTTAGAAGGCCGGCTGTAAATAGAACAAAGAGGGGAAATATAGTAAAAGAGGAATGTAGATTTAAAGAATAAAATGGCAACAAACAACTATATATCAATAATAACCTTAAATGTAAATGGATTAAATGCTTCAATTAAGGACATAGGGTAGCTGTGTGGATAAGAAAATAGGACTCATATATATGTTGTTTACAAGAGACATACCTCAAAACAAAAGATACACATAGACTGAAAGTAAAGAGATGGAAAAAAATATTTCATGCAAATGAAATGAAAAAAAAGCTGGGGTAGCAATACTTAAATCTGACAAAAGAGACTATAGAACATAAAGCAGGTCACTACATAATGATAAAGGGAGCAATCCAACAGGAAGATATAACCGTTATAAATATCAGTGCACCTAATATAGGAGCACCTAAATACATAAAGCAGACCTTGATGGACATAAAGGGTGAGATCAACAGCAATACTTTAATAGTAGGGTATTTTAATTTCCCACTAACAACACTGGATAGATCCTCAAAAAAAAAAATCAATGAAGAAACAGCAGACTTAAAGGATACACTAGATCAACTGGATTTAATAGAGATCTTCAGAAACTTTCACCCTAAAGCAGCAGAATATACATTCTTTTCAAGTGCTCATGTTACATTCTCTAGGAGAGACCACATGGTAGGACACAAAATGAGTCTCAACAAATTTAAGAAGATTGAAATCATATCAAGCATCTTCTCAGATCAAAATGACATGCAACTATAAATCAACAACAATAGAAAAACTGGAAAACACTCAAACACTTGGAAACTAAATAGCATGTTATTAAATAACAAGTGGGTTAACAATGAGATCAAGGAAGAAATAAAAAAATTGTTTCTTCTTGAAACAAATGAAAACGAACATACAACAACTCAAAATTTATGGGACACAGCAAAAGCATTCCTGAGAGGGAAGTTAATACACTACAGGTATATCTTAAAAAGCTAGAAAAAGCTCAAATAAACAATTTAATCCTGTATCTAAAAAAACTAGAAAAAGAATAGCAAGTAAAACCCAGAGAAAGTAGAAGAAAAAAAATAATAAAGATCAGAGCAGAAATAAATGACATAGAGGTTAAAAAACAATAAAGAGGATCAATGAAACCAAGAGCTGGTTCTTTGAAAAGGTAAACAAAATTGATGAACCTTTAACCAGACTCACCAAGAAAAAAGAGAGAGAACTCAAATAAATAAAATTTAAAATGAGAGAGAAGAAGTAACAACTGACACAGCAGAAATACAAAGGATTGTAAGAAAATACTATGAAGAACTGTACGCCATAAAATTAGACAACCTAGGTGAAATGCACAAATTCCTCGAAACATATAATCTTTCAAAAATCAATATAAAAGAATCAGAAAATGTAAACAGACCAATTTTATCAAATGAAATTGAAACAGTTATCAAAAACCTTCCAACAAACAAAAGTTCTAGGCCAGATGGCTTCACTGACGAATTTTACCAAATATTCAAAGAAGAACTAACTCCTATCCTTCTCAAGTTATTTCAAAAAATTCAAGAAGAGGGAAGACTTCCAAACTCTTTTTATGAGGTGAGCCTAATTCTGATTCCAAAACCAGGCAAAGACACTACAAAGAAAGAAAATTATAGGCCAATATCCCTGATGAATATAGATGCTAAAATTCTCAACAAAGTATTAGCCAACTGAATCCAGCAACACATAAAAGAATCATACATCATGATCAGGTGGGATTTATTCTAGGGAGACAAGGCTGGTACAATATCCACAAATCAATCAATGTGATTCAAGACATAAACAAAAGAAAAGAGAAAAATCACATGATAATATCAATAAATGCAGTAAAAGCATTTGATAAAATCCAGCACCCATTTATGATCAGAACTCTCAGCAAAGTGGGAATATAGGGATCATACCTCAACATGATAAAGGCCATCTATGCCAAACCCAAAACCAATATCATAATCAATGGGCAAAAATTAAAAGAGATCCCCTTAAGATCAGGAACAAGGCAGGGATGCTCTCCCTCATCACTCTTATTCAACATAATTTGGAAGTCCTAGCCACAGCAATCAGACAAGAAGAAGAAATAAAAGGCATCCAAATTGGAAAAGAAGTAAAATTATCATTATTTGCTGATGATATGATACTGTACATAGAAAACCCTAAAATCTCAGTTAAAAAACTACTGGGCCTGATAAGTGAACTCAGCAAGGTGGCAGAATATAAAATTAATATTCATAAATCAGTGGCACTTTTATACACCAACAATGAACTGTCTGAAAGAGAAATTAAGGAAACAATACCCTTTAGTATTGCAACAACAAAAAATAAAGTACCTAGGAGTAAATTTAACCAAAGAGGTTCAAGACTTGTACTTGGAAAATTATAAAACATTGTTAAAGAAAATCAAGGAAGATACAAACAAATGAAGCATATACCTTGTTTATGGATAGAAAGAATAAACATTATTAAAATGTCTATATTATCCAAAACAATCTACAAATTTAATGCAGTTCCTATTAAAATACCAATGACTTACTTCAAAGATATAGAACACATATTCCAAAAATTTATATGGAACCAAAAAAGAACACAAATAGCCTCAGTACTTCTGAAAAAGAAGAATAAAGTGGATGGTATCACACTTCCTGATATCAAGTTATCCTACAAGGCCATCGTACCCAAAACAACTTGGTCCTGGCATAAGAACAGGCATACAGATCAATGGAACAGAACAGAGAACCTAGAAATAAACCCACACCTATATGGAAAATTGATATTTGACAAAGGAGGTAAGAGCATACAATTGAGTAAAGACAGTCTCTTTAACAAATGGTGTTGGGAAAATTGGACAGGTAATTGCAAATAAATGAAACTGGATCAGCAACTTATACCTTTCACAAAAGTAAACTCAAAATGGATAAAAAGACTTAAATGTAAGTCGTGATACTATAAACATCTTGGAAGAAAACATAGGCAGTAAACTCTCCGATATCTCTCGTGTCAATATTTTTGCTGATTTATCTCCATTGGTAAGTGAAATAAAGGAAAGGATGAACAAATGGGACTATATGAAACTAAAAAGCTTTTGCACAGCAAAGGACACCATTAACAAAATAAAAAGACAAGCCACACAATGGGAGAATATATTCGCCAATATGTCTGATTAGGGGTTAATAACCAAAATCTATAAAGAACTTGTAAAACTTGACACCAGGGAGATAAACAATCCAATCAAAAAATGGGCAAAAGAAATGAATAGACACCTCTCCAAAGAGGACATACAGATGGCCAATAGGCATATGAAAAAACTTCACTAATCATTAAAGAAATGCAAATTAAAACCACAATGAGATACTACCTCACACCTGTCAGAATGGCATTCATTAACAAAACAACACATAATAAGTGCTAGTCAGGGTGTGGAAAAAAGGGAACCCTCCTGCACTGCTGGTGGGAATGCAGACTGGTGTTGCCACTGTGGAAAACAATATGGAGATTCTTCAAAAAATTAAAAATGAAACTGCCTTTTTTTGACCCAGCAATCCCACTTTTAGGAATATATCCTAAGAATACCAAATCAGAGTCAAAAGAAGAAATGCACCCCCATGTTTATTGCAGCATTGTTTACAATAGCCAAGATCTGGAAACAGTCCAAGTGTCCATCAATGGACGAGTGGATTAAAAAGCAGTGCGACATATACACAATAGAATACTATGCAGCCATGAAGAAGAAGGAAACCTTATCTTTTGCGACAATATAAATGGACCTGGAAACTATTATGCTAAGTGAGATAAGCCAGGCAGAGAAAGAAAAATACCATGTGACCATACTCATTTGAGGAATCCTATGAACAATGTGAACTGAGCAACGGAACAGAGGCAGAGGCGGGATCAAAGGAACCAGAGGGAAAGTGGTCAGAGGGAAAGTAGAAGAGAAGATGGGATCAGAGAAGGGAAAGAAATTAATGAAATTATATATACATAACACAGTATTATAGAGAACAGGACAGCAAATCCTGGAGGGAAGGGTGGAAAACATTGAGGTGTAGGGGCATGGGGGGGCCGAGGGGGAACAGGGGGTGTGGGAGATATATTCAGTGGGACTCTGAAATCTATGTAAACACAAATTAAAATCATATATAAAAAAATGTTAAAAGGTAAACATGTTCTGATCAGTTGAAAGAACCTCTTATTGACTTCAGGGAACTTGGAAAATTACTAGCCATGCTCAATTAAATCTTTTATATAATTATAGGAAGGGCTGGTTAAGAGCATGCTATGATTTAATAGAAGCAGCTTAGATGCATGTCCTCCACCTAAAACTAGATAGCACACTTTGCGGTTTCTTTGCCAGCTATGACACGTTTAAACTATTCATGTAAATAAACCCAGTTTATATGTTGAATTTCAAATCATTGTATCACAGGGTGAAAAGCCAAGATTATAAAGCATATTTATTCCCTTTATTCTTACTAAAATATGACTATTAACAAAACATACACAATTATAAACACACCTATATTGAGAAGAAAGCTGAAGTATTTTATTGGTAGAAGTACAAAATGAAAAAATTTTAATATATATTTAAGACAATAGTGAGCCCCAATAAATCTATAATCAACATACTTGAAGCACTATGACCTCTTCAAATGAGCTGATATTAATATTAGCAAAAGTAACTGCTTCTGTCTTCACACTGGGTCTTCACAGTCACGCAGAGCCCTGGAGTGGCAGAGACTGACTCCCACACAGACCTGGTGGAGGCCAGGAGGCCTCAGGTCTCAGTCATTGTTATCCTGTGATAAGTCGTGCTCAGGTTACAGATGACAAACTTATTCCAAAGTAGACTTAAATTCTTAGAGGTGCTTCAGAGAAGATGGTAGTCAGTACTTCATGGTGGTTTTGAGGTGGAGGATAAGAGGAGGACACTTACAAGATTGTCTATCCATGCTTTTCTAGACTAAATTTGCCAAGAAAGTGTATGCCACTCCCCATTTGACCTGAGTGGAATTACCAGACTGTTCCACCAAATGCACAACTCCCTTCCACTCTAGTCCAGGCTCAGATGATGGCCCATGTGGATTCCTGCAACAGTTTGCTCCTGGTTTCTCTGATACAGCTGCTTGTCCTGCTGGAAAGCTCAGAGCATCTATACATCCATTCTGGGGACCATCACCAGATGGATCTTCCCCAAACGCTATTACCTTATTCTGCATATAGAACGGGCTATATCAAAAAAAGTTTTAATTCAATTTTTAAATAATATCTGACATTCAATATTATATTAGATAAGGTGTACATAATGGTTAGACATTTATATAACTTATGCGATGACTGCTAAGGCCTTCTGCCATAGGGTTCCACCTTCTCTACTGGCTTTATTTCTTCTGACTCATCGGTGACAACCCAGGCATCAAATTAGAGCAGCCTCTTCAACATTCCAAAATAACATTGTCCTCACTGCTCTTCTTTTCAAAAGGTTGTTTCCCTGAAAAACAAATAAACGATACCCGTCATTTCTTCTGTTCCTACCCAAATCCTTCAGTATGTCCACTTCATATTTCATTTCTTTATAAATCTCCCCTTGTCTATTCAGCCTTTATCAACCATTGCTTCTCTGGATTTCTGGGTTTCTATAATGCTTAAAATATGTAAGACATAATCTAAGATTCTCTTCAATTGGTTATTGTTATTTTACTCTATTATCCCTATATTTCCAAGTATATTTTTAGAATAATTAGACCATTTTTAGCCTTTATTTATTTCTTTATTGTTCATAGTACTTATATATAATAGTTGGTCAACAATTGCTGTCGATTCATTGATTTCTTCGTTCAGTGTAATTTTCTATCTCTATTTATCTTGTTGCACTCACTTTCATTATCTGACACATTCTTAAGATAATTGAAATTTGATCCTTTCAGCAAAGGTTAAAAGCCAATCTTCAATTCCACCCAGGCTTTGCTATTTCTGACTCTATAAATGAGACCATTGTTTGTTTAATAAATAAGTAAGCACGCTTTAAAATACTTTCCGGAAGTTTCATTATTCTGGAATGAATTAAGCAAAAACATAGACTATAACCACCATATAAACCCTTAAATAAACATGAATTTTTATTAAACAAGGCATAGAAACAATAGTCTTCAGATTTTAAATCTTGACATTATCACAGAAGCATTTATATGTGTTCAACCATACTAATTAACAGTAAATATCACTGTTGGTCAAATAAATTTGTAAAATGTGATTTTTATGTTTGCTTGCTTATAGTTTGCATTGGGGGCTGGGCAGTGCCAGGTAATTGTGGTCTGTGAAATTGCAAATTACCTTCCTACTTGAGAAGGGCCAGTTTTTTGCTAATGTTTGCTGGAGGGGTTAAGTTTTGAAAAGAGAGAGAAGAAGGAGAACAGGCAGAAAGAAGCTATGTTTGCAGAATGAGAGAGGAGAGAATGCAGAGTGCTGAAGAAGAAGCCAGTTTGTGCAGAGAGAGAAGATGTACAGATGGGGAACCAGAACTGAGGGGCTTTTGTGAGCTCTGCTGAGACTGGTGAGGTCTTTGATTCTAGGAGGAACCAGAGAAGATTCTCCTGGCTGTGGAACTGGATAATGTGTCAGGGCTTTGGGAGCTCTGAATGAGTGAAAAGGAAGTATTTTTCCTGTGTGTTTGTTCATTGGCCGGTGTAAGAATTTAATAAATGAATGACCCACCATTTTTTGGCTCCACCATTTCTTTACCATCTGTCCGAATTTAATGAGAACTTGCATGTGCATGGCCACAATGGAGGCAACCCTTGGCCTTACAATCACCTAATCACATTTTTATTCCAAAAGTTAAATTTTAAAAAATTAAGATCTTGTGGATTCACCTGAGATACTGACTCATGGGAGTAATGCTGAGTTGGCGTCCCTACTGTGAAGTGCAAAAGAAGCGACTCAAACAAGTGTGTGGTAGAAAAGCAGCTTCAGTTACTGATGGATTGATCAAAACAGAATCTACTTAACTGACTAACTTGGTAATAGATTTTAAATAGAAACAAAAATTATGCCTTGCCTTTTCCTCTCTTTTTCATAGACATCATGTTTATTTGTTTGCTATTTCCAACATGTTTACAGCAGAAGTGAGATGAATGGAGCTCATGGCAATGCAAGAAGATGGACTTCACCTTGAATAGCACAGCAGCTGCGCCTTTTGCCTTTGCTACTTTACTTGACTTACTTTTTTCTGTGCATAGCATCTTCTTAATTAACATTTTAGATGAGAACATCAAAAACAGGGAGCTGACAGACTGCTACTATTCTTGGTCTTGCTGACACTTTCCCTGTGGAAGAATGACAATCACAGCTGCAAGTCATTGCTAGGAACCCACTTGAAATTAGTATTAAGGTTAGATTAAAAATAGCTTCAATTTTTTGAAATAGTGTTATTTGTCCTGGGCAGTATGTAACCCAAACCTGGAGCTATTCTCATGAGCAGGTTTGTATGGGGGCCTTTTTCTGAGAACAACAGCTAGTATGCAATGGGGACACCACAAAACAAACTGCATTTCTCCATACATGATTATTGAGCATCTGTATTCATGATATTGTGAAGAATACAAAGAAGTGTAGAAGACTGTCTCCGCCTACAAGTGGTTTGTGATTGTTTTGGTTTAAATTAAGACAGTCCACCACTCCAGACTTTTACGAAGGCTCAGCATACTCCATGTTGTTTACACCCAGATGTACTAAACGACATCACTTCAATTGTTTAAAAAGAAAAAATAAACCTTGGCAATTAAATAGTTATGTTTACTGAACATTTAAACACTAAAATCATCCAACACAGTGAACATACATCAGAAAGGTAAGTGGGGTGAGAGGGTACTCATTCTTTAAGAGCAGGGGTGGAGGGAGCCAGCATTAAATGGTTGGTTTCCATCCTCTTCACGTCACTTTGCCAGTGTAGGTGGTGATGTCAACTCATGAAGTGGTCATGGCCTTTGGCCTTGAGATTGTGACTGCACTCACAATGAATGGGTATTGCTGACTGTTTTTTGCCAACTGGGAAGTATGGGACAGGTGGCTACCCAGAAAGAGGTGCTTAATCAGAGGCAGACTGGCAGGACTCATCTGAGCTCTCACCCTTGAGATTGAATTCTTTCTAATAGACACTCATTGGTTTTTACCTAATTCTTCTGTCCATACCTGCACTGGATGCTTGATGTGAGAGAGATTTTTAACGGGAGTCTTTTGTAACAGGCTTTAAATATACACCCACTCTGTTAGCAACAGTACTTGCTGTTTTCCCCCAAATAAAGTGATCATCAAATAATTTTTTTTGCATCAACAAAGAGTTTTTATTTTTTCCTGCCTATAAATCTTGCCTGATTGATCACCATGGTAAAACTCAACTTTATGCTTAGTAGAATTGGTTGTAATGGTTTGGCATCTAGATTTTCCCTGGTACTAAAATTTCCAGAATTTTTGGAATCACCTATCCCTTTCAAAGACCTTTAAAATGTTTTGAGATGACAGCTGATTATCTCTTTGATGCCATCTATAAGAGGGCTTAGAAAGAAGGTTATACAAGGGTGAGCAAAAGAAGGTTTACAGTTGTAATACAAATAAGTAATATAATAATTAACAAATAATAATACAAGAATAAACTGTTTTATGTACTCACAACTGTAAACCTATTTTGCCAACTTCTGTATTTCCTGTTAGACATTCCAAGATGTCAAATCAGTTCAGTCAATATTTTTGAGTAATTAGTTGGTTACACTCCTGCCTTCTATATTCAGAGGAAGTTCATCAAAGCACTGAGAAGACTCAAACATAAGGAAGTAATTCACCAACACCAGCATAAGTATAACTATGTTTAAGCAAGGGCCTTCATTTCCCAAAGCTCACTGAACTCACCAGAAAGTTTATTCGAGTACACATTCTCATGTCCTGGAAAGGGAAGTTGGAAGAGATGATCCCAATCAGCTGCCTTTTAATTCTGCTTCTCTAATTGCCCTCTTACACTTATTTCCTGCCCTACTTAATTGTATCCCTTCTCTCATCAAAATTTCTACCTATTTCCAGAGAACAAACAGCAAAACTGAAGATCTAAGCTAGGTAGGAGCCATCACTCAAACCACAGAAGCAATTTTTAAGCTTGTTGCTTACTCCAGTATACCTCCTAACTAGTTGTAAAGTTCAACCATTGATTCCCATCATCTTCACCACCACACTCTTCTGACATCAGTAGTTTCTTGTTTGGCCTGGAACTCAGCTTTTTAACTGGCTACCAGTTTGATAACTTCTACCTAGATTCCATCCTACAATGGAGGGAGCTTTCAAACTCACACATGTGGTCATGCTGCTCTAATGTTTAAAACCTGGTAAGAGCTTCTCATAGTGTTATTTATGCAAAGTCCAAACTTCTCAACATGCCTTCCAAGGCTCTCCCTAATCAGATCTTTGCTCACATCTGTAGTCTCACGTCTCACCAGTTTCCATCTTTCATTCTCCTTTCTAGCCATATTGAATGTCTCTCTGTCTTATGCTCCCTCTGTCTCATGCCTGGGCATTTGTCTATGCTTGTCCTTCTCTTTGGCATATTCTCTGCTACTTCAACTTCCCAATAACCATTCAACTTGACTAATTCATTATTCAGTCTTTGGATTTCAGCTTAAACACCACAACTTCAGTTCTAGACTACTTGACAATTTCGGATTCCTTATTCTGCTCTCTTATCATTCTCCCCTTTCAAAATAACCAGCATGCTCACTACAATTACATGCTTAAAGACTTCCCTTTTAAACTATGGGTCAGAAATATATAACCTGCAGGCCAAATCTGGACTTCCACTTGTTTTTTAAATAGGGTTTCATTGGAACACAACTATGCTCATTTATATACATATGTACAGCTACTTTCATGCTACATTAGCAGAGTTCAGTAGTAGCAGAGGGGCCATAAAATATTTATTGGCTTTCTGTTTATAAAAAAAAATGTTTTCCAAGATATATTCTGGACTATAAGCTCTATGACTGCAGAGACTGCATCTAAGTATCAATGTATCTTTAGCACCTAATACAGTACCTAGAGGTTAGTGAATATTCAGTAAATGTTTTTCAGATTGAAAAAACAATAAATGAAGTGGGTATGCTTAGAATTCGATGAAAACCACAGGGACGCTTTATTTCCCCCTTTTGAGGAGGACATCAATTAAACAAATTAGAGCCATGAAGGGAATGTGTAGACCTTGATTCTTGCTATGGTTTGAGTAGAACCTAAGGGAGATTTAGGTTTTCTGTCTCCCTACTCCTGTCCCACCACACACTCACCCCTTCTTCCAGCCTACCACATAGTCAACTTCCTTTATTACTCCTTCAGACCCTTCTGTTCAGTGTTTGGATCACTGTAGATATTTAACAAATGCATGGTGTGTGTTTTGAAAGGTCCGTAGTGGCTCCCCAATCATGTTCATGTCTAATCCAGACTCTCCTCATGATTCTCCAGGCCCTCTAGGTCCTGCCCAGCTGGATGTCTTGGTGTGAACCTGTTCTCCTGGTAGGTAATTTCCTTAATCTCCCTTCCAAAGACACACTTTGCTTAAGGTTGTCCTGATGTTTTTGCTCTATCTGGTCTCCCATAAGATCCATCAGAACCTTCAAGGTTCTTTTAACAGGGAGTGACCATGAGGAGCCATGCCAATTAGAATAAACTGAGTCAACAAGCACACCACTCAGGCAGACCCAACATTTACCTGAACCCTGATTGTAAACACTGCTTTCTGACTCACTTCTCACACTGGACATGGAATTCTGACTCCCTAGTAGTGCTTTTAGTGTCTTCTGGAATGGGTACCTATCACCAGCCCTATGACCCTCTCCCTGCAGGCAACTGTATACTGTACTACCTCCTGTGATAGCTCCCTCTGTGAATGCCAACCCTGATCATACTACATCTAGACCCCATATCCTCCATAAACACTTCTCCCTCTATGCCAAACTACTTCAGGAATCATTTGATCCTTACTTCTTGAAAAACTAAAAGGATATGGCATCAGAGAATAAAAAATGAAGCTCCAGGCTAAGTGGGGAGCAGATTCATCCATACTCATTGGTTTCAAACCACAGAAACAATTTTGAGTGTGTTGTTTGCTCTGGTGACATCTCAAGGCTATTAAAGGCATATAGAACACAAGAAAAGGGAACTGGGAAGTCAATTACTAGCATGATCATTTCCTAGGAAAGACTGTGAAGTCCAATCTGTATCTCACTGCTACTATAATCTCAGTGGTTTTCCACAGCAAAACACATGTGACACATGTGACAAGGCAAAGGTATATTGGAATATCTTAGTTAAGAAATTAAAAATGGGCAAGTTTTCCCTGGCTTATTATCTCTGTTGGTGAAAGGATTGTCCAGAAACAACAAGGTTGTGGGTTTGATTCATGCTCAAGGCACATAAAGGAAGCAAACACTGAATGCAAAAAAAAAAAAAAAAAAAAGTGGAACAACAAATGAATGCTTCTCTTTCTCTCTCTTCCTCTCTTTATCTCTCTAAAAACAATCAATAAAAAAATTTAAAAGAGGGTAGATTCACCCATTAACTAAAGGATGTATTCTGGAATGATAGTGCATACTTTGCAAAAGTTATAGTGTTGATAGCATATCACAAAAGAGAGAAAAGAGGAGAGAGAGGAGAGAAAGAGACAGAGATAGAAAATGTATATTTGATCATCCTAGTTGGTTTTTGGGAATAAATCTTCCCAGAATGGCTGAGAGATCTGACTAGAGGGTGTGGATTGGAAGCTGCTACAGGCAAAAGAAGCCAATAGATTTTCTGGGCTCAGTGCAGGCTGCAGCTAGAGTCAATCCAGTCATTCAAAATTACTTACTGCCTACATGCCTGACATTGAGATGATGTCAGAACACAAGTCAGTTGTGGCACCTATTCTCACTGAGCTTTAAATCTAGTAGATGAAAATCAACCCCATCCACAATCAGACAAAGGACAAATTTTGTCTCTGCCAGGTGGCCACAGTGATGAAATTGATCCTGCGGCCCTGGCCGGTTGGCTCAGCGGTAGAGCGTCGGCCTAGCGTGCGGAGGACCCGGGTTCGATCCCGGCCAGGGCACATAGGAGAAGCGCCCATTTGCTTCTCCACCCCTCCGCCGCGCTTTCCTCTCTGTCTCTCTCTTCCCCTCCCGCAGCCAAGGCTCCATTGGAGCAAAGATGGCCCGGGCGCTGGGCATGGCTCTGTGGCCTCTGCCTCAGGCGCTAGAGTGGCTCTGGTCGCAATATGGCGACGCCCAGGATGGGCAGAGCATCGCCCCCTGGGGGGCAGAGCACCGCCCCTGGTGGGCGTGCCGGGTGGATCCCGGTCGGGCGCATGCGGGAGTCTGTCTGACTGTCTCTCCCTGTTTCCAGCTTCAGAAAAATGAAAAAAAAAAAAAAAAAGAAAAAAAAGAAATTGATCCTGCAATACAGTGCAGATAAGAAGGAAGCACCTGCTGTCAGCATCAGAATACAGGAGGAGTTCAGCTGTTTGGCCCCTGGTGAGTACCAACATAACTTGACAACTGAAGGACAGTAGAGACGATGAAGCTTTGTGAGATGTCATCAGGATTCTTCTCTCAACCTAACTAGAAGAAGAGCTCAAATGGAAAGGCTATTTTCATTCAGCTAGAGAGCACAGTGCTTACTTGCTGTACTCAGGCCTGTGTGGACTGCAAAAATACCTGTACTACAGAGTGCATGGCAAACAGTAGACACATGTTAACACTGCCATTTTCCTTCAATTTTTCCCAACTTTATTGAGGACTTCTTTATTCATATTTATGGTAATTTAGGCAAGACAAGGGTGACAATACATGACAGTATAAAATTCCTCCAGAAGATGATAAAAATATGAAGGCAAGATAACATCTAATGATGTTCTCATTGGATAGTTTGGATAAGGAATGGTTAGAGGGAGCTTAGACTTCCACAATTAGTACATTAACAACTTTTCACAAGCTGACTCTGACTTTGAGGAAATAGGAAAAAAATAATAGAAATCTAAATCTGAGAAGCCCTAATCTGAGGAAAGAAATTCTGGCTTCCGGAGTGATGTCATTTTTAATGATAATGCTGGAAAATCCAGATGGCCTGCTTTTGGACAGCATGCTGGAAGCAAATCCCAGTATCTCAGATTTTAAAATGAGAGACTGGAAAGGAAATAAAGAATTAACTTTGATGGTCTCTCATCCAAGGGTATTTGGGTCAGTGTGGCTGATGATTGTGATAATCACCAAGTTCCTGAAAGAGAAATTCTCTCAAACACTACAAGGGAAAAGTTCATACTCCTGCTCTGTGCTCCAGCTCCTGAGATATTTTATGCATTTTTCAACAGATACCAGTTCAGTGTGATAATAAAATATCTTTAAAAAGAATGTAGTGTTGGTTGTAGGTCTTTGCCTTTCATCACTTTGAATATTTCATACCAATCTCTTCTGGTCTGAAGTGTTTCTGTTGAGAAATCAGCTGACAGATTTATGGGAGCTCCTTGTATGTATTGTCATTTTTTTAAGAATCTCTTAAGATTCTCTCTTTGTCTTTAACTTTTTCCATTTTAATTATGATGTGTCATGGTGTGGGCCTCTTTGGGTCCATTCTGTTTTGGACTCTTTGTGCTTCCTGCACTTGTGTGTCTTTTTCCTTCACCAGGTTTGGAAAGTTTTCAGACATCTTCACATTGGTTCTTGATCTTCTGCTCTTTCTTTTCTCCTTCTAGTACTCCCTGATGCAAACATTCCTTTGCCTTTTTTGTTCCAAAGTTCCTTTAAACTATCCTCATTTTTTAAAATTATTGTTTCTTACTACTGCTCTAATGGGTTGCTTTTTTCCTTTGTCTTCTAAATCACTGATTCAATCCTCTTCTTCATCCAACTTTTTTTTTCTTCCACTGTATTTTTGTGTCAGATATAGTATTCATCATTCCTGGGTGGTCCATTTTATAATTTCTATGACCTTTTTTATGCTGTTATAGTTCTCACTAAGTTGCTTGAATATCCTTATATTATTACTTTGAACTCTATATCAGATAAATTGCTTGCCTCTATTTCATTTAGCTCTTTCCCTGGAGATTTATTCAATTATTTTATTTAGGGTCTGTCCATTTAAAAAATTTTAAAAAGCCTTTATTTATTCATTTTAGAGAAAGAGAGAAGGGGGAGAAGAAGGAATCAGCAACTCCCATATGTGCTTTGACCGAGCAAGCCTGGGGTTTGAACCAATGATCTCAGTGTTGTAGGTTGATGTTTTATTCACTGTGCCACCACAGGTCAGGCTAGGGTCTGTTTCTTTATCTCCCCATTTGGCTGCCTCTTTGTGTTTGTTTCTATGTATTACATAGACTTGCTATTACTCCCACTCTTCATGTGGTAAGTGTCCTGTAGGAGCCAGAGGCACAGTCTCCTGAGCTGGGTGCTCCAGGAATGTTCTTTGTGTGGGTTATGTGGGTCACCCTGTTTTAATTGAGTCTGGTTGCTATTGGCCTATTTGTGTATGGGATCAACCCTCTGGCTGACTGACTGTGAGACTTGCCCTCAATGACAGTGTGTAAGCTGCAGTAGAGGGGCTGACCACATGAGGCTTAATTTGCTTCAGTTGAGTTTGATGCCTGTCAAGATCTTCCTCTGGATATGCTGCTTGTGAAGCTTATTAGATCCTGGTCTGATGTTGTCTGAAGTTGGCCTCTGGATGTGTTGGTTCTGGGCCTTTGAGAAGGACTCTGGTACAAGTCAATGTCATATGCCTTGTGTTACTGGTCTTGGGTCACCAATTTGGAGCTCTCGGTAACCCATAGTTAGTGGCTGCCTCTGCTGGGCCTTGGAGTGCACAGGAAGGATCATGCTGCCCACCAAGGCCAGGTTTTATGATACTAAGTCTGGGGGCAAGTCAACAAAAGTCCCAAGGCACCATGAGATCTGCCTCCACCTGGCTCTTTTTGCTAGCTGCCTGTTAGGCTGTCACTGAAAATTTAGGCTTGAATTTACAGAATATGCCCTTACCTTCTTGTTCCCATATTTCTTTTTCTAGAATATACTACTCCTTAATATTGTTAAAGAGAAAATCACAGGCCAAAATGACATCACTTGTGCTAAAGTCCATGAGAGCAAACTTAGGTTTAATACCTGCTTGACCTAGTTGCTGGTTCAACCTCTCCCAGAAATCTAATTTTAGACAGTCTGAAATTGGTCAACACCAAAGAGGTAATCTGTCACTTGGGTCTTCTTCATTTTCCCATCAATTTATACATTTAAAAAAAAAAAACTTGAAAAAAAATTTCATCTCAACCTATGCAGTCATTAGAATACCAGTATTTATTAAGGAAGTACAAACTCTGGGTACATCTCTGGGATGCTTGGGTTCCTGTGTCTAAAATGTGTGCACCTCCGTTTTCTGCAGAATTTTCCCCTTTCCTCTGGTATCAACTTTCCCTTTTATCCTGTAAATATCATTTCTATATATCAGTTTTAGGAGCCTATTCAGTTTTGATTTTGAGACTGGGAAGAGACTTGGCAGGTGGCAGGCCTGACTTGCCTAATTTTTCTTTTCTCTTGTCACTCTGGTGCCTCATGGCAGGGGATCACTTACTGAGGAAGTTGTCCCCGTGGGGGGTTGGGCGAAGGGATGGGGAAATTAGTCAGGTTTGCTCAGGTGGGGAGTTACGGAACTGCCCTGGCCCAAGATTACTTAAAAGTTTAGCCTGAGGTGTTTTGGTAAGGGGTCCTCTTCCAGAAACTAACAGTTAATACTGTGCCACAGGCAAGAAAAACTGAAAAGAGCTGCTGCAGAGGTCTTGTGTCCTTTCCATTTTTTTCTTCAGAAACCAGGAGCTGGGGGAAAAGCTTTACATCTAGATTAAAAACCGCCCAAAGGCTGCTGAGGTGCAACGTGCACTTGTGTCTGAACCCTGCCTCTCCCACAGAGAGTAGCCGGCTACCTAAAATGGTATTTTATTGCCTAAAATAATGTCTTTACCCAATCTTACCCTCTTGTTCCAAGACAACTCATGCTTTGGGGTTTTTTAATGCATAGATCACTGAGATAACCTCTTAGCAGGGTAAACAAATTTTCCTGGGTGGGCTCAGCTAGGAAGCTGCCCACAACTCTGATTCCTATGGTGAGTTCACAACTGTTGAATGAACACTGTCTCCAAAAGAATATTGCCTGGTCTCTGAGGCCGTGAATCTTCATGTGCTCAGTTCTGCCCTTCATGATCTTCAGTCCTGACTTCTCTTGTAGTCCCCCAAAATTTATCTTCCAACATGCCTTCTAAAGGCATCCACCCAAACCCTCCACATCACCCACCAGTGATTGCCAGTCTCTTCCCTGATGTTATCATCAGCAGGAAATCAAAATACCATGTGTGTGAACAGAAAATTCTGTCATTTATTTATGCTAGTCTTCAGGAAGGAAAAATAAATCACAGCTTTTTATTAAAGAAAAATTGCACAATGTTCTTCATTGCTGACCTTAAATCAGCCTGTTATTAACAGCCAAAAATGCCTGACCCAAAGGTCTTTACTGCTATTATAAACTGTGAAAATTATAAAAAATGAAACAAAAATAATTACCTCTTGAAGATTTAAAAAGTTAAGTTGAATGGCCTGTTGCCACGGAGATGACTTCCTGTGTACTGTGTTCCTCTTTCCCAGCCGTTAAAGACCAGTCACCAGCCAACGGGATAACAGCATTAACTTTCCATATTCGATTAACATTTGCCGTAATAACTCAATACAGTCTATACCTTAGCAGTCAGTAAAATTTGGTCAATTGTATTTTTAGATGTACTAGTGGTTTTTAATTTTTATTCAATTTATGAAATTTCTACCATGGTCAAAAGTACTACTTTATATTTTGAATGGGGGGAAACCTATATTTAAAATACCCTAGCTCTTTTAAAAACCTGATACCAAGTTTTTGCTGAAGCAAAAGGACTCCCATGGTGAGACCTTCTTGTCTCCGTATTGCTTTTAAGTACTGCTGTATTGTTACTGTCAACCAGTGGTTGTTGGTGCCAATTGAATGCCAAAAGAAATCCCCAATACAGGGTATGGTGAAGAAGGGTGTGAATTTAGTACATACAGCTCAATTGTGATACAGCTCAATTGTATTATGAGAAAAACGTGGCTGCAAAACGGCCCCTGAGTGAGGCCCCTCCTACAGTTATACAGCTCTGCTCTGCTTTGGGCCACTCCACATGGCTTCACTCTGCTTTGTTCTGGCAAGAAGCTTTTGGTGGTTCAGCTCTAGCCAGAGAAATACAGGCATCAGTAGTCTTTGGTGGAAAGGGAAAGTGTGCTCTCCAAGAGCCAGAGAGAAACTGACTTACATAGACAGAAGGCCCTGTTCCTGGATCCTGATTGGTTTGTCTTTATGCAAATGAGAACATCAAATACTTGCAGTTTGATTGGTTCAAAAAGCATTGTCATGATTGCTCAGAATGGAACCATTTTAATTGGCCAGTGAAGATGCTAATGAGGATATAGTTGCACAGCTCAGATTGGAAAAGGAATGTGTAAATCCAATTGGTTGAAATAGGATTCCAGGAACTCCTTTATAATGTTTGGCTCAGATGGCAAGAACACAGTGCCAGCAGGTAGAAGACAGGCAGATTAATGTGTGCTTCTCCTGGAAGTGCAGTTTGTGGCTTGCATTTAGAAATAGCTGGGAGTTTCTCTCTCTCTCCCTTCCTCTCTCTCTCTCTCTCTCTCTCTCTCCCAGTTAACCACCAGAATCCCTTCTTGGTAGGTATCTTATTTCTCAAATTTCACATTACCAACAGTAATATTATTAAGATTCACATCAATTATAGTAGAAACCAAAACTGCCCTTCTTATTAACTATATATCATTTTTTGGGCTTTTCACTTGTAAAATCCCAGGATTCTAAAATAAATTACTCTATGCATGATAATAAATAAAGTTGTTTAAAAACCAAGGAATTTTTTGCTTTAATGTAAAAATAAAACCTAATACAAAAATATCAAATGACTCTTAGGAGATTGAACCACAGATTGAGTAACAGAGTTTTTAAATGAAGAAAGATGTTGTTTTTGTTAAATTTTATGTTTAACAAGATGTTGACTTGTTAAAATTTTAAGACCCTATGGAAATTTAAAGTGTGGAAATCAAAACAAAACAAGAATTGTACACTTTTTCTAGAACATTGGTCTATCAATAAGAAGGCAGCTGAGTAGATTTGACCAAAAGCTGCAAAGTGCTCTTGTACATTTGGCCCCAAACCACAGAGCTCCAGCAATGCCCTTCATTTTGTCACTTTCTGTGCCCTCCCTAATGGCCCCACCTATGCCTCTGACAAAGTCCAAAACTTCCACATTACAACTCTGCTTTCCCACCATTCCCCTTCCTATTCAGTACTCCTGATGATCCCGCCCCAGCTCTTTTGATTCGAGCATTTAAGCCATTTATATTTAAAGTCATTATTGATAGGTATGTATTTATTGCCATTTTATTCTTTTAAATATGTTTCTCTGTCTTTCTCCTTCTCCTCTTCTCCTCCTTCTCCTTCTCCTCTTCCTACTCCTTCTTCCTCTTCTTTTCTTCAAACAGACCCTATAGCATTTCTTGTAATACTGGTTTAGTGGTAATAAATTCCTTTAGCTTTTTCTTATCTGTGAAGCTCTTTATTTCTTCTTCAATTTTAAATGATAGCCTTTCTGAGTAAAGTAGTCTTGGTTGTAGGTCCTTGCTTTTCATCATTTTGAATATTTCATGCCAATCCCTTCTGGCTTGAAATGTTTCTGTTGAGAAATCAGCTGACAGTCTTATGGGAGCTCCCTTGTAGGTAACTAACTGTTTTTCTCTTGAGGCTTTTAAGACTGTCTTTGTCTTTAACCTTTTCCATTTTAATTATGATGTATCTTGGTGTGAGCCTCTTTGAGTTATCTTGTTTGGAACTCTCCATGCTTCCTGCACTTGTGAGTCTTTTATTCATTGGGTTAGGAAAGTTTTCCATCATTATTTCTTCAAATAGGTTCTTGATCACTTGCTCTCTTCTTCTTCTGGTACTTCTGTGATGCGGTTATCATTATGCTTTATGTTGTTCAAAGGTCCCTTAAACAAACCTCACTTTTTAAAATTAATTTTTCTTATTGTTGTTCTAAGGAGGTGTTTTTTTCTACTTTATCTATCAAATTGCTGATTTGATTCTCTGCTTCAAACTAATACTTATTTCTTCCAATGTATTCTTTATTTCAGATATTGTGTTCTTTATTTCTGACTGGTGCTTTTTTATGGTTTCTATACCATTTTTCATGCTGGTAAGCATCCTTATAACCATTACTTTGAGCTCTATATTTGATAAATTGCTTGCCTCCATTTCATTTAGCTCTTTTTCTAGAGATTGATCCTGTTCTTTTATTTGGGGCCTATTTCGTTGTTTTTCCATTCTGGCTATCTTTTGTGTTTGTTTCTATTAGATAGATCTGCTATAACTCCCAGTCGTCATAGCATGGCCTTATGTATTAGGTGTCCTATTGTGTAGAGTGGTACAATCTTGTTGATCACCTGAGTTGTGCAGGTTATGTGGGCCTTCCTGTTATAATTGAGTCTTGATTGTTATTGACCCATTCATGTAAGGGGTCTCAAACTCGCGGCCCGCCAAACAATTTTGTGCGGCCCGCAGACTAATCCACGAAGTTTGGATTAGTCTGCGGGCCGCACAAAATTGTTTGGCGGGCCGCGAGTTTGAGACCCCTGATCAGGCTAGCTGACTGTGAGGCTCAACTATGATGTCAGTATGCAAGCTACTGTGTAGGTGCTGACCACATGAAACAGATTTTACTCCAGCAGGAATTAGTGCCTGCCAAGCTCTCCCTTTGGATAAGCCTCTTGTGAAGCTTATTAGGCCTTGTTTTAGTGTTGTCTAAAGTTGGCCACTAGAGGTTCTGGGCATCTTGGGAGGGACTCTGGTGTAGGCCAATGTCCGACACTTTCTGTTACTGGTCCTAGGCCACTGGTTTGGAACTATAATTGACCTATAGTTGGTAGCTGCCTCTGCTGGGTCATGGTATGCATAGGAAGGGTCAAACAGAGCACCAAGGCCAACTTTTACCTTCATGGCACTCAGATGCAGGTCAGCAAAAGTCTCAAGTCACTCCAAAATCCATCTCCAGCTGCTTCTGCCTGCTGACTGTCCTTTAGCTTCAGTCACTGGAAGAGCCTTTGGCTGTACTCAAGCTACCTAAGGTAAGTTCAAAGTGAGTTACCAGGTAGGGGAAAGTGGTGATCCCTAGGCTGATACAGGTTAAATCTTGGTGCCAGTACTGGGTCTGAGGCCATTCAGCAAATGTCCTTGAGTATACCTCACGTCTAGCTGCTACTCACTAGGACTGTGCTTTTGTTGTTGTTGTTGTTGTTGTTGTGTTGAGTTGAGGTCTCAGGGACACATCAAGGTGAGATCAGCAGAGTTTATCAAACTCACCAAGATTTGGCCTTATGAAGAGAGGGCTTTGCTCCAGTCAGGCATGCAAGAAAAATGTGGCCCCTGTTCTAGAGCCACACAGCTCAGTCTGTGCCAGATTCTGCTGGGAGAAGACATTGCTAAATAGGGTGAGACTGACAAGAGTTGGGAAGATGTGGCTAGTAGGTTTCCTATGATGGGGAAGTGCCAATCAGGTTTAAGAGAAGGTGAATGTTGTGGCCCCTGCACTAGAGCCACACCACTCAGTCTAACCTGAATTTTGCCCTAGGGTTTACAGTGTATGTGGCCTCTGGAGCTAAGCCCAGTGGATAGATCTGCCAGAAATCCAGAGGGCATTTCTAGGGGATCTCCAATGAAGAGTAAAAGCCAGTCAGATTCACAGGAAAGTGGGAGAAATGGAACCCATCCAAAATCACACAACTTAGTCAATGACACAACCCGGGTCTGCCCATACTTTTACACCCTGGCCAAGGCAACTGACTCCACAGCAGGGCATAAGCTCTGTAGGGTGAGATTATTGCTTTCTCCCAGGCTGATATCACATGGAGGGGTTGTGCTCCACCTAAGAAAGATGGCATCTGTGGCATTGGGGAATGACTCAGCTCAAGGATCCTGCTGGTGGTCCCTGTATCTCTCTTCCAGAGTCACAAATCTCAGTCTCTCCTCACCCAACTCCAGTCTGATCTGCCCTCCCTCTGCTGGAGCCCTGGTACTCAAGGGTAGGGAGCCCAGTTTGGAGTTTTTACCCCGCTTTCTCAGGGGGAACCCCATACAACTGAGATATGCCTCCAGAACCTCAGTTTCCTTTGGCAGCAGAGCCAGCCATTTTTATGTCTCCATCCTTCAAACCAGTCTCAATGTAGCTTTTTCTGTAAATCTTTGGTTATAGACTTTTTCTCAGCTAGTCTTCAGTTGGTTATTTAGGATGATTGTTTTATAATTTAGTTTTAATTCCAGTTTGGTCCTGAGAGTAGGTAAGTGTAGCTTTCATCTAGTTCACTGTCATATGGGATCTTCACAAACTTATCTTTCTTTATGTGAAATAAATATTTACATTTTATCATCATTGCTCATTACGGAGTAAACAACTCCCTAATCTTTCATGGGCAGGTTGAGAAAGTTTGGTTTCTTATATCTGAGATGGTTAAAGGGGAGAAGTAGAAGGAAGACATACCCCTTAGATGGTCTTGGCAGTGACTTTGAGATCAAAAGTGTACACTCTTGTGGAAGTCAGGAACTCAGGCATGATCAGATGGCACAAGTAGGCCAGAGAATTATTCTGGAAACAGAACCTTAAATATTAACACTAGCAGCTCATGCCACTTTGAAAGTATAAGAAATGCTTAGATTGATGTCCCAGGGATTAGAATTAATAGTCAATGTTTCATCCATTATTTCACATGACTGCTTTCATTTCTGTTTGCTTTGATTCTTCACCTTGTTCATGACCAAAACATTTTGGAAGCCTGTTATAACAGTTTATATTCTTCATCTGTCTACAGTTAAGTTACATAAAATGTATTGAAAAGTAATGAACCTCTGCCTTCTGAAAGAGGTAGAAGCTAGAAGATTTCCACTGTGCAGTTCAGAAAAGGGAAGGGATGCATAACAGACTTATCTGTCTGACACGTGCCAAGGAATAATAGGTGACATTAAAAGAAAGGTCAGGCATGTCTGCCTCTAAAGAGACTGATCCAGACACAGCAGTATTTCATAAAAGCGCATTTTCCCAGTCTTTAAGTGCTAAATGGTAGAGCACTTCCATTCTGGGGGAAAAAAAAGATACATGCCTGTGTACAGCAGTTTCATTTATTTCCTATATCTAGATTTGACATTAGTCATCTGTTCAGAAACTCTGGAGCAACCGTGGGATATATTTAATATGCTAGGTGTTGAGTTGAATCTGACACACAGAATTTTTTAAGGGTGCAATTTTTGACAGGTTCATCAGGCATGAGACTTTATGTATGAGGAAAGTGAGTTGTGATGTGAAATCAGAAACTATTGTGGCGACATGAGCATCCAGCTGATGTGGTTGCTATTCAGCAGTACTGAGAGAAGTGAAGGTAGCACCTGTAAGAGACTGAACCATTGTGTTAAGGGAACATTGGCATTGTCATCATTAGTGTCATCATCAAACTCTTAGAAAGCTCTTGCTATGGAATCTTTTTGCCCCAGGATAGAAACATAAGGGAAGGATCTGCAAATTAGCTCAAGCATCCTCTCAGCGTTCTTCAGTGTGTCCAACCCTTCTCTCCCTTCCTGACCCCCACCTAATAGCTCTCTCTTTAGCGAATGGCTTAGAAAATATGTCTAATTGGTATATAATGTGAGCACAACATCTGCAATTTTAGCATTTTTGTGTTTTGTTTTTACACAGAAACAGAAAAAGAATCAGAGAGAGGGATAGACAGGGACAGACAGATAGGAACGGAGAGATGAGAAGCATCAATCATTAGTTTTTTGTTGCGCATTGTGACACCTTAGTTATTCATTGATTGCTTTCTCATATGTGCCTTGACTACAGGCCTTCAGCATACCGAGTAACTCCTTGCTGAACCAGTGACCTTAGGTCCGAGCTGGTGAGCTTTTGCTCAAACCAGATGAGCCTGCACTAAAGTTGGCAACCTCGGGGTCTCAAACCTGGGTCCTCGGCATCTCAGTCCAACACTCTATCCACTGATCCACTGCTTGGTCAGGCTGCAATTTTAGTTTTTTAAAATAAAAAAATAAGAAACCAGTGGTTTTAATTTTAATCTTATTTAAACCAGTATACTCAAGATCTTAACATTTCAACAAATAATCAATATAAAAATATTGACATAACTTAAATAATTTTTTTCATACTAAGCTTTTGAGATCCAATTTGTATTTTGCAATTTGGCATGTTTCCTTTTGAAGTAGTCACATTTTAAGTTCTCAATAACCACATTTGGCTTATGGCAGCATATGTTGGATGGCACAGCTATAGCTGCTCCAAGTGTAATTCTCATGGGTGACTAATGAGGAGCTCAACCAGCATTTCCATCTCTGTGACTGCACCATCAATGTGTCCTGTGACTGCTGGCCTTCCAATCAGCACAGAACTCTGAGCTGCAGCTCTGAAAGGAGTCCTCCTGGGCCCTCTAGTGACAGTTGTCAGAATGCACAACACTATGCAAAAACAACTTTTTAAGGAACTTTTTATAAAATCCAATTAAATTACAATAACAGGAGCTCTGTGAGCCTCACATTTCAAAGCAACTCCTCTTGGTCATTACCAGGAGCAGGACCCAGCTCATTAACTTGCTCCGTAAGTAGCTGTATTCCATGGGAGATTCCTCCAGAACATTGCAATGTAAGGCTTTTCACTCCTTTCTGCCACTCCTGGAATTCAGCTGTCCAGAAAACTGCTAAACTGCATGCTCCTCTTCATTTGCCTCCCCTTCTCCTGTGATGCTCAGGGTATAATCTGCCCCACAACCATTTCAACTTGTTGTCCTGGCTTAAGAAAACCCCAGCTTTGAACTGGTGTCCATCTCTTCTCAGAGCTCACAGGCCTCAAAGCTGCCCAACCCCAGAACCAGGACCAGACCTGGTTGGTCTTGGGACAACCCTATGCCTCCTGTCATTGGTTAATTGAGATGCCAGGACTAAGCTAATCAAGGGGAGTTTCCTGGACCAAAGACATTTGAATCAATTAGATACTAGAGGTAACATGATGACAGTCTCTAGGCAAGAAACGTCTTCCCTCTTAAGACTGAGTCACTGGAAGAGACAGCTATTTTTCTTTTCCCTTAGCCTTGCAGTGTGTAGATGTGAAGTCAGAAACTACTGTAGCAATTTCTGCTGCTATGACAGAGGAAGGGAGTTGGAGACAGTGGGTTAAACTGACTCTGAACCCCACCTTTCTGTATTTCCAGTTACATATTCAACACACTTTCTAATGTTTAAGTACTCTGTGCAGGTCAACTGTGACTTGCAATAGGGATCTCTCTGACCGAAACAGGCATAGAAAGTGGATTGTAAAAACTTTTCTGCATAACCTACAGCATCTGATGGCTGATGAGCAAAAAAAAATTCTTGGAAATATGTGTGTACAACACATACAGAGAGAGAGAGAGAGAGAGAGAGGTTGGCTGATGTCTTATACTGCTAAGTTAGGATTGAAGTGTTGGATATATACCAAACTGGGAACAAGAGGTGAATAAAATGGAGCATCTGCTTATTTCTCCTGGTATGGGGACAAAGATTCACTCTTATATTTATTTATTTATTTTAATTTATTTAAGTAGAGTTGGCATACAGTGTTATTAATTTCAAGTATACAACATAGTTATTCAGAATTTATATACTTTATTTCCCCATGTATAAGACGTACCTTAATTTTGGGGCCCAAAATTTGAATTAAAAAGTGCTACATAAAGTTATTGAACTCAAGTTTTACTCATCATAAAATTCATACAACTCCTCATTACTATCAAAACTCCCATACATTAGCTTGTCTTCACTTGTGTCTGATGATGAATCACTGTCTTCAACAATGAGCACAAAAACAAGTGAGAAAAAGTGGAAAATGCAAGTAAAAAAATCTACAACCACTGTATAAGATGCACCCAGTTTTAGACCCCCAATTTCTCGCAATAAAGTGTGTCTTATATATGGGGAAATATGGTACCTTACAATGTGATCACTACTATAGGTCTAGTAACTACCTGTTACCATACAAAATTATTATGGCATTATTGACTATATTCCTTGTGCTGTACATTACAGCCTTGTGAATTATTTATTTTATAACTAGAAATTTTATTTAATAAGAACTATTTTAAAAATTTGAGACCCCATCACTCTACAGACAAAATTCTATTGTAAATTGGTAGAAATGGAAACATTAGAATAATAAATCTTTAACATTTCTGTCAAGAGGACTTTCTCTGGTTCTTGTGTGCAGGTGATATACTTTAAATTTGTTCTGCAGATGGCCACCTCAGTTGGGTCCACCAGAAAGATGGTAAGACAAAGCCACACATCCCACTTTCCAGTAGACCAGTCAGCTTCACTTTCTCTAGAAGCACAGGCTCTACCCTTCCTACCCTTAGCAGCTGCTTCCAATCCTCATGTCTATGACAAGTGAAGGTGGGGACAGATGGCTCCAGACTGATTCACCTCAGACTGGAAAGCAATCCTTGGCCCTGACCTTGTGAGAAAGATTATCTTCCCCACCAACCCATCTGGACTAACAAAAGCTAATTCCACTGCAGCTCCATTCATTTCTTGAAATGGGGTCTCTCTTATGAAGATTGTTTCATTTATTTTCCGTGCAACGCAAGCCCCCAGTACTAACTTCACCTTCTCACTCAGATCAGAGATTTGTTCTCCTATATTTAGTAAGAATATCTAACCCATCCAAAGTGAGTGTGTACAACCTCCAATCTCTCCGTCTCTACCTTTCTTTTCTTTTTTTTTTTAATTTTATTTTTTTAATGGGGTGACATCAATAAATCAGGATACATATATTCAAAGATAACAAGTCCAGGTTATCTTGTCGTTCAATTATGTTGCATACCCACCACCCAAAGTCAGATTGTCCTCTGTCACCTTCTATCTTGTTTTCTTTGTGCCCCTCCCCCTCCCCCTTTCCCTCTCCCATTCCCCCCTCCCCCCCGTAACCACCACACTCTTATCAATGTCTCTTAGTTTCACTTTTATGTCCCACCTACGTATGGAATAATGCAGTTCCTGGTTTTTTCTGATTTACTTATTTCGCTTCGTATCATGTTATCAAGATCCCACCATTTTGCTGTAAATGTTCCGATGTCATCATTTCTTATGGCTGAGTAGTATTCCATAGTGTATATGTGCCACATCTTCTTTATCCAGTCTTCTATTGACGGGTTTTTTGGTTGTTTCCATGTCTTGGCCACTGTGAACAATGCTGCAATAAACATGGGGCTGCATGTGTCTTTACGTATCAATGTTTCTGAGTTTTTGGGGTATATACACAGTAGAGGGATTGCTGGGTCATAAGGTAGTTCTATTTGCAGTTTTTTGAGGAATCACCATACTTTCTTCCATAATGGTTGTACTACTTTACATTCCCACCAACAGTCTTATATCACTCAATTCAGAGGAAGACTCGAGTCTGTGTTAATATTGTCTCTTCCTAATATTTCAACCTAACCAAATTTTTAGGCTTTAGCCTCTTCCTTCTCCAGCAACTTGTCTAAGAAAGACAGTAAAACACAGGTGATAAGCCTGAAATTCTATGTCATACTCCCTGCTTTTGAATCCTGGCTCTGCCACTTACTAGCTGGTAGCTTTGGGAAAGTTAACTGGTTAGTTTTATTTTTCAAACACAAGGGATAATATTTCTAGCACATGAGAATCAAAGTAGCTGATGTATGTAAAGCATTTAAAACATTAAAACACATTAAAGGTTAAAAATAATCTGTCATGTTATAAACATTCAATAAATGTGTTTGCTATAAAAAACTATTTCAGCCTGACCAGATAGTGGTGCAATAGTGGCATCTGACTGGGATGCGGAGGACCCAGGTTCGAGATCCCGAGGTCACCAGCTTGAGCGCAGGCTCATCGGGTTTAAGCAAGGCTCACCAGCTTGGACCCAAGGTCATTGGCTGGAGCAAGGGGTCACTTGGTCTGCTGTAGCCCCCCCCCAGGTCAAGGCAAATATGAGAAATCAATCAATGAACAACTAAGGAACCACAACAAAGAATTGATGTTTCTCATCTCTCTCCCTTCCTGTCTGTTCCTCTCTCTGACTCTGTCTCACTCTCTCTGTCTGTGCCACAAAAAAAGCTATTTTATAAGAAACTTAAAATGTTGCTATTCCCATATCAAAATAACTATTAGCTCCTATTTTACTGTTATTACCACTATCATAGTTATGCTGTTTCTCCTGACCTTCTTAGCCAACGGGTTAAGGGGTTAGGGGTGGGGGACTTAGAAAGGGCTAAAGGGAGCAGATGGATTTATGATTACTCAGGTAACGATTCAAATATTATTTCTGTTATTTACAAATGTGTGAGCTTTGTCAAGTCATTTATAGATTCTGATTCTCAGTTTTCCCATCTAGAGAATGAGGTTAAAATATCTAAATGAAAGCATTTTGGTGAAAATAAATAACATGCAGTAAAACACATGATACTTGGTAGATGTTCAAAAATATCACCATCATTATGACCTTCCTGGTGAGTACTTCTGATAAAATGATTTAGGATGAGGATGCCATATTATTGACAAATAGGTAGTCAGAATTATCAACTAATTTTATTTATCTATGGCAATACTGATCCTATCAACACATTAATGGGGACAATTGCATAAATAATTTTATTGAATTTCCATTGTTATAAAGGTACACCCTTTTATTTATTTATTTTTTGTATCCAAGATTGCATTATTGGAACACCTTGTTATTTATTATTTTTTAAAAAAAATGTCAACACAAGTAGATGTAAATAATTCTAACAATTAGCTGAAAATGTACAACATTAAATAAAAATGGTATGACAAGATAATGACAAGGTTTATAGCAACAGATTGACTCTGTTTACTGACTAATCACATTTTTCCCACTTAGAGCTCTTGTTTGGTTATTTAGGTATTACAGACATGTCTCTACTACCATCACCAAACATGCATTCACACACACACACGCACACACACACATGTGCTCACACACATATATACACACCACACTGCATACACATTGTGTTGGGTGTAATGGGATTCTCTTTCTGTTTCACAGAAAAGTCTAAACTTTACCCTTTGTCCTCATTGGCTATGCAATCATTGCCCCCTCATACATGTCACCTGCTCTTGCCCTCTTTGAACAAGAACTCAGGACTTAAAGGAGTTCAAACAACATTACATTGCATTTCAGAGTACTTCCATTTTCAGAACTTGTTGGGTCTTTGAAAAGCTATGCATTTTTTTACATATTTTTCTGAAATAAAAAGCAGGGAGGCAGTCGGACAGATTCCCACATACGCCCCACCGAATGCACCTGGCATGCCTACCAGGGGACCATGCTCTGCCCATCTGGGGCATTGTACCATTACCGCCAGAGCCATTCTAGCGCCTGAGGCGGAGGCCATGGAGCTGTCCTCAGTGCCCTGGACAACTCTGCTCCAATGGAGGCTGTGGGAGGGTAAGAGAGAGATAGAGAGGAAGGAGAAGGGGAAGGGTGGAGAAGCAGAGGGCATTTCTCCTATGTGCCCTGACCGGGAATCGAACCTAGGACTTCCACACGCTGGGCCGAAGCTCTACCACTGAACCAACTGACCAGGGCCAGCTATGCATATTTTAAAATAATTTATTATTACTGTTAAGAAAAGAGTTTTCTTAAGAAGCTTTAAATACCAATAATACAAAGTAACGAGCAAATAACAAAAATCCCAAAATAGAAGCAAAAGTGAGCCTCATCTTAGAGAAGAGATGTTAGAGTTTTATTATTAGGCAAAGCAAAATGTGTTTTAAAACACTTGGGAGTCTGAGAAGTTTTTCTTCAAAGATTTTTTTTTTCAAAGAGGTCTTGTTATTTTAAGAGCATTTTATCATATAAGACAAGAACTGATGAGGCATGTTTTGCTTTCCTGAAACAAGCTGTAAACTGACGGTGAGGAATAAGCTGACCCAGAGCTATGAGGGGCTAGACAAATGTTCCAATTGTTGTTTTCCAATGTTTGGGTTTTTCCAAACCAAAGACATATTTTGCCCTAAGCTCTTTCCCCTGGATTTTAATAAGTCACATGTACTTGAGATATTAAATCTCTATGTGTCTAATCTATTTATACTTAAATAATTGAAGGTAAGATTATTTAGGTGACCAAGAAACTTCTCACACTACAAGTCCTCATTCTATAAAGAGGTCACATTTGCCTACAGGCCTATAGCTAAACTTTATTGTACATTTATAAAGTACGTCCCTGAGACTATTCTTACTTACTAGGTTGATACCATATGATTTTCCAATTCTGAGGAAGAAATGGCATGTGCTCCAAAACAACAAACCACTCCAAAGGACCATTTGATAGCAACAATGATGTCTTATTCAAAAGTGGGATGAGGTAAGAGTAGATGAATTAGGAATAAAAATATACACTATAGACACAAAATAGGAGGATAATTAAAAGGTTGAAATAGACCCAAACTAATCCTTCGGATTATTAGAAATACTGAAAGCTAGAGGGAAAAAGATACACTACCCAGTAAGCCACAGAATGAATCACGATTCTAATGGGCTTGTTCTCACAGGTTCTTGCAGTGACAGTTTTAAAAATTACAATCACAGGAGAAAAGAAACCTAAGCATGTTATTGAATCACACTTTACAAATATGGTATTTTATGCAGAGCTTATGCAAGAATAAATGATGGTCATTAATGTTGTTACCCTGCAAAGACTTGTCAGAACTTCCCATCGGAGCCTCCACTGGACATCTATAACAGAAGAACTCCATTATGTTGACAATACCAAGGCAAAAATAATAATAATAATAATAAAATAAAAAATAAGTGTCAAGAGTAAGCTGCTATTTTGACTATTCCAGTAAAACTATTCCTTCCAGCAAGACTAAGTCCAGTTACAACTCACCATACCACATTATGAAAATTAAAATCAACTCTAATGTTTGCAGACTTTATGCCTAAAGAATTTTATGAAAGCGGTTGTACACCCAGTTTAATGGAAACAATCATAAAAGGAGTTTTGTCTTCTACTGGATACTAACAACTCTTAGCAGGATGTCCCAGGGTTTCCCTTCCTGAAAACATGCTATAGATCTCAATGAGACATATGCCTAGAGCTGACCTAGGGAGAGCTTGGCTTGTGGCCAGACTCCCTAGGAAATACTGGCCAAAAGCTTGACTGATCTCTAGTTTTCATGTAGCTGCTTTTTTCTTATTATCAGCAAGACATCAGTGCTCAATACATGTTTTAAGAGAGCAGTAAGTGAAAAGTTAACACATACACACACACAATCACATTGTCATTTTTCCACCACATCAGAAACCACATTTCAGTTCCCTGTATCCTGACGCAAAAATGCCAATATATGCTAGAGTAAAGCCTTTGCTTTCCTGAACACAAACTAAAGGCAGAGGAGCAGGGCCTAATATCTGATGGGTAATGTCGAGATGCCAAGCTTGACACAACCACTTTATATACAACTAGCTCTCAGAATAATCCTGTGTCAGAAGACAAACTCATACACATGGAACATCTTCTCTATTGATGACTTGACATAGATTAATTAAATCTTTAATTTACCCAAAGAGCCTGGACTGAATGTTTGAAAAATTTTTTTCACTTTCTAAAGAGAAATAAATATGTCAAATATTCTACAACTATCTAACAGTTATGTGGTATTGTACTGAATAAACATACCATATTTTATTTGATAGGGCTCTTACTGAACATTTATGAAATTTCTAATGTTTTGCTCTTGTAGGTAATGCAAAAATAAACTCTGTTAACTAAGTTTATGTTCACTTCTATAATAATTTAGAGTTCATTCCAAAATAAAAATTTATCAAACTATATTTCCAAAAACAAATTACTGGGCCAAAGAGTTGGCATATTTTAAAGAATTTTGATTCATCTATATAGACTTCTTTCCTGATATATAAAATCAACTTTTATTCTCTGCACAGAATGTGTAAATTCTCCTACAAGACTAAAATCTCCTTTGGGACTGTAATTACAGCCACTTCCTCATTATTACACAAATTTTATTTATTTTGTGGGGTTTTTTTCTCCTTTTTAAATTATAATTGCCAGAGATTTGTCTAATTTATTGCCTTTTTTATTTGCTTGGGTTTTTTTTTTAACTCACAAAGATTTAACTCTTGAGTTTATAAATTGTAATATTTTTCATTTCTTAATTTCACTTATTTACCTTTTATTACTAATTTTTGGTATACCATTATAACAATGTGAGAACTGGGATAGTATACCTTATTTCAACTCTTAGAAATTTATTAACTTTTAGGGCATCAATTTTCAACCTGTTGTTATTGTTTAACTAATGCAACACTTTTATAAAATTAAAATTGCAGTATATAAAAAGATAAAAAAACAGAAAATTTTTAGTTGAATGGACAATTGAGAGGTTTAGAAACTTATTCATAATTAGAATTCCTTGATTTTGACCAAGGCAACCCCAAGGTTCTCTTGAAACCGTGTGCAAAAATGTTTTGTTTTGTTTTTTTGTTTGTTTTTTTTTTTGCTATCATTATGATTATTTGAGCAGGAAGTTAAGAGAAGTTATTTTAGGATCTGTTGGCCAGATGAATTTATACCAGAAATCTGTTGCTGATTTTATTTTTAAATACAATTTTAATTATGTTAATAGTTGTCTGCCACTATTACCAATTAGTAAGATCTTATTTCACTCTACTGGCAATAAAATTCTAGTTCTTCCTTTCAAAGCAGACATTCCAAAATTCTTGATCAGACTACTCAAAGGCCACCTGTTGAAACTTCCTAATTGCTTGACATAATTAGACTTTATTATAATAAAAATAAGACATTTTGGAAGTCAGTCTGGTCCAACTTAAACTATAAGACTCAGAAACATCTTTGAAATCAGAATTCTCAGTAACAATTTTTTGTTCAGAATTTCTATGAATGTATATGCTTCCTTTGCATGATTTGAGAGAAAGTTTTCTTTTCATGAAGAAACTTGATTTCTACCTATTAAAAAATTGCTGTATTATACCTATTTTTCAAAACAAGTATTTTGACAGATACTTTACTGTCATCTGCCATAAATTTGCCAAAGTAAATATTGACATGTACAACACTTATAATGGGAATGGTTTCTCTGAGGGTTGTGCATTGTACAGCATATACAACTGTACGTGACAAACTTGTTCTTGTTTTTGAGAAAACTACTTTTAGAAATCACAAGAGAACTTATGGTTAAATATAGCAAGTTGAACAAATGCTCATTCTCCTGAAACCCCACTAAAATGAAAGGAAGGAAAAAACGTGTTAAAGTATTTTCCCACAAGGATAAAGAGCAAGAGAGAAAGAAATGAGAATAAAACTAAGGAAACTAGAATGCAAAAACGTAAAGGATAATTGAAATAGCAAGAATTTAACATTCGATCACTAAACTTCTAGTGAAAAAAGGCGAGAACACCATTTGCACCATGGCACTCCCCCTTTTAATGTTTGGAAATTGGCAGCTGTTATGGAAGTAGAATCATAGATCAGTATGAAGGGGAAATAAATTCAAAGGTATTAGGGATGAAGGAGGAGTGAATACAAAAAAAAATAGAGAAAAGGACAACTCCATCTCTACCCACGCTTCTCCCAGATCTGCTGAGGGTGAGGGGAAAGAGTGGACTTGGAGCACACTGGACACTGGTATGTAAGAGGTACTCCTGAATATCCTCAGTATATCTGTCCTGTTAAGAGGGAAGCCTCCAATAATAATATATGATATGCACACTCTCTAGCACGTAGGGAATGACAAAGGACACACACTGTTTAGAAAGAAACTGCATTCAAAAACTCAGGAAAGAAGGCAGCATGCCCACTTGCACACGTCTAAATTCATTTTCCTGTTTCCTTTTCCCACCAGCTGCTCAACTCTATGGTTTTACTGGCTTCTCTCTCATTTGGTGTTTGTCTACCATTGCCATCCTTCATCTGATAAAAAAAAAACCTGTAACAATTCTTGTCAGAGTAAAGAACAATCCCTTTTCTCTTCATTCAATACAGACAAAGTTAGTTTCTCAAGTCTATACTGAGAAAACACATTAAAAAGGCCAAAACACGTAGCCTTTATTGTATTCTGTCTGACCCATTTCACTTAGCACAATACCCTTTAAGTCCATCCATGCTGTTGCAAATGGTAAGATTTCATTTTTTATGGCCAAGTAATAGTCCATTGTTTATATGTACCAAAACCATGTCATATGTACTATTGTTTATATGTACCAAAACCATGCATATCACTTATATGCAGAATCTGAAAACAAAGTAAATGAACAAAGAAAACAAATAGACTCATGGATGAAAAGAACAGACTGATGGTTGTCAAAGGAGAAAGGGGTTGAGGGCCTGGGTGACAAAGGTGAAGATATTAAGAAGTACAAATTGGTAGTTACAAAATAGCCATGGGTATGTAAAGTACAGTATAGGGAATATATATAGCCAATAATATTATAATAACTATGTATGGTGCCAGATAAATACTTGAAATACTAGGGGGTCACTTTATAAATTATATGATTATCTAAGCACTGTGTTGTACACCTGAAACTAATAATATTAAATGTCAACTGGAATTTTAAAAAAAATTGTTAAGCCAAACTGAAATTATAGACATTTTCTTTCCAAGGTCCATTTGCCTTCCACAACTTTTTGGTCACAGATTGATGTGACTTGATTAACACCCAGTAGAAAAAACAAGATTTCCTTCTTTTTTTCCAATTTTGAGCCTCATTTCACCATCTTTATCCAGATCATACATTTACTGAGATGAGAATAACAATTACAACATATATGTAAAGAAATGAGTTGTTGGGAACTAAATTAAAATGAAAATGAGAAGAAAATTATAGAAATAAATGATGATTAAAGAAACCTGAATTGTTCAAAAAAAGTATAAAAATAAATATAAAAATAAATTATCACTTCAAATATCTGAATTATTTTGTCTTAAACAATAAGAAGAGTACTTTTCTCATCCACTTCTTTTTGGGACTCCAGCAGATTGGCTCATGTGAAAAAAACAGACATTCAATGGTTACCTCTTTTGTTTTCCATTGATTTGAGAGAGAGAGAGAGAGAGAGAAGGGAAAAAGAGAAAGAAAGAGAGAAGCACCAACTCATTGCTTCACTTAGTTGTCCAACTTAGTTGTGAACTTATGGATTGCTTCTCACACAGGCCCTGACCGAAGATTCAACCAAGACCTCAGTGTGCCGGTACCATGCTTTATCCACTGAGCCACCCACCAGGGTGTAGATCTCTTCTTATTGACAAAGAAAAAGTGGTCATAATCAGGTGTAAACCTTCTCGTGGCACCTTAATAGGCAGAAAGGTCACCCTACCCAATGTTCTCTTTCCAGTCCCTTCCGATGCATGCCAATATTATTTCTCCAAAGCAGAGCTTATGGATTCCTCCTATTACAGCAGACATCACTGACACCTTTATTGCACCAAAGAAACAAGTTAAGTAATTTTCAGTTAGCCATGAGAACATTATCTGTTGTGTGGATTATTCATAAAGACACAAGGCCTACTCCTTCAACTACCTGACAGGACAGATTTTCACAGATATATTCAAAACAGGATAAAATTGTGCTGAACACGGTAAGAAACAATATGAGTTTGTGATTGTATGTCTGTCTCATTGAGTGTGAATTTCTGATGGTGTTACAGAGATAATATAACCTTTTTAGTCACCTTTTTTTGTATTATTTATAGCTCTATTTCTTGTCAGCATGGAAATTTTTGCATTGGTTGTATTTATCTGAAAGTGATCAAATACAAACAGACATAAAGACTGGGCTGGCACTCATATTTTAGTCCCTTTGTTGAATAATATATGGTAATCAGATTTGGCTAAAAATAATCACAAATGCAAAATTAGGCAGGCATGTTATATACTACAGTGGAATCCCAGATTTTTTGTACAATTTATTAAAGGCAATGGACTTTTGCCTCAGAAATAAAGTAGAGAGGAAGTTATGCTTAAAATTTCAAGGACTTATGGATGACCTAGAAGTTATTCATAGCACTTTCACAATTAAATGTGAATTCTGTATCTCCAAAATAAAGAATAAGAGACTTTGAAGTCTTGCAAATGTAATATTCAAACTGTGTGTGACTCGAAAAAATTTCTAACGGGTAACTAGTCCGCTCTTGGGTATGTTCTCTTTCACAAGGCAATATGCCTTTGACATGAGGCCCAAGGTTTTCACACAGCAAGCATTGGTCAATGCTGAGGCTTGATGCAGTTACTGAGGAAAACACACTTCAAATGGCTGCTCCAGAAGATTGTAAAACCAAAACAATAGGCAGAGAAAAGCTAATAAAGAAAGAAAGAGAACAAAGAAAGAAAGAAAGAAAGAGAAGAGGATGTCCCATAAATAGAAGAGTATGGCTGTCACCTAATGTATAATTTATAGCTATGTATGACAAAAAACAGGATGTCAGATTGTGTTTCTTTCAGTGGGTATATGCATCAAGGGAAGTTCTATAACTACATTAAATAGCAACCAGGAAAGCTTTCACCACTGTTCATTGAACAGACCTAGATGGCTATTACCCTTGAAATTAAAAACATGCAAAAAATGCTCATCAAGGCTGAGGGCATTTGAATTCTTTATTCAATGACCAACATTAGGCTGGAATTAGTAGATATCTCTGACAGTTTGTAACCCTTGATCATCTTGCCCAGTCCTTTCTCATATTTTTATATGCCCATTGGCTTAGCTCTGTGTGAAATATCATCTCACCTGAACATTTCTATGCTTTTAGAGTTCAAATTATTTGGTTCCTCCTAAAGTTATCATTCCTTAATTTATAATTCTATTCATGCTCATTTAAGATTGGATTCCTGGTGCTTCATTTCCTGGTATGTGATGCTGTTGAATTCAATTTTGCAAGTACTTTTAGTCTAAGGGACAAGATGACAGTCATCAATGGATAATGTTTATTAAGAAAGCCAGGATGCTACTGTGTTGCTACTCTTGCACTGGTTTGAAAAAGCATAAGTAAAAAGGCACAACATCTTTTCTGTATCAAGGACATCATCAAATAAAAAGTTCTTAAAAGTGATAAAATGAGTAATTAGCATTAAATGTTCCAATCTGAACACCACAAGGGAATGGTCCTAGAAAAGGACAAGCCTTCTAAGCTTTATACTTGTTCATAATCCTGTTCTTATGTCTCCTAGAAGACAATTATTTTAAAAAATTGCTTAGACAAATTAATCTTAGTTATTATCTAGCCAGAGGCAATGCATTTGAAATTTAAAGTCTCTGTCTTCTAATCATTATGCAGCTAGTAGTTTGTTTTGTGACCTTGGGCTAGTCAATTAACCTCTTAGTGGTTCACATTTTGTCATCTGCAAAATAATAATCAGGAAATATTTTATGAAACACTTGCAAATACTAATGCAAAATAATGCTGTTCTTCTTTTACAAGATATGGTTACTGATCTGAAATGTTTGGCTCATAGTAAGCAACTTTATAAATGTTCTTTATGTATACGAATGAATGAATGATCCAAGTGTGCTTTTGCATATTTTTTAATGCAGCTAGTCTTTTTAAAGTCAATATATGTAGTCCTACAATATTATCCAATTACCCCAGCTGGGTGGCTGTTGGATAATCTTCCCTCCCCACTCCTAACCTTCAGTTTTCTTTCCATTCCTAGCTCATTCCCAATTACTTCTTCACGACACCTCTTTCTTTCAATCTGGTGTTCCTCAAACCAGTCCTATTTTCCGTTCCTCACTTATTTCAGTACTAATCTAAACTAGCTCAAGGCTGGTCTATAATGACAAGACAGACAAAAATAGATAGTCAAGAGCCTGTAGAAAGATGACAGCCTCAAGTTATGGTACTCCATCTACCTATCTTTTAATAATAACCCAATTAACAACAACCGACTCAGTGAAGAAGAAAGGTCATTTCTCAAGCACACGACATTCATAACCTCTAGGGATGCTTCTGGAACATGTGATCACATTGGCTATATAAAAGAGAAAGGTTCTGGCTCTAGGCAAACTGCAATGTGCTGCTTCATAAAGCTTAGCAACTGTTCCCTGTGTCTTGAGATTAATAATACAGGTTTGTCTGTAGCAGTGTATGAGCTCATCCTCAAATTTTACGTAGGCTCTGCAAGTTATCCTTGAACCAAAAGTTTCCCAATCAAAGCCATGGATTGTTGTCATCTTAAAACAATCAAAACCTTTTCTCTCTTTTTGTGAATAATTGGTTAATTTTTATTTGAAAGTTTAAATATTCTCTGCACCTTCTAAATACAGTTATAGCTTCCATGTACCATTAGAGCTTATATGTCAAATTGCACACACTTGTAAACAAGGATAAAAAGAGTAAAACAGCATAGGCCAAATAGAAGTGGCTTTACTAACAATATAATGTGAATAAGGTTTTTCAACAACCTTCAGACTGAAAAGCCTACAAGGTCCAGAAGTCTCTCCATTTTGCTCTTTGGCTCCAATGTAAAGTTATGGCTGAAATGTCTCTCAATGGAATACTACTCAGCCATAAAAAAGAAAAAATTTTACCTTTTATGCCAACATGGATGAACCTGGAGATTATTAAGCTAAGTGAAATAAATCATTCATAGAAAGACAAATACCATATTATTTCACTTATATATGGAATCTAATGAACAAAAATAAACAAAAAATAGAAACAGACTCATAGCTATGGATAAGAGACTGACAGCTGTCAGAGGGGCTGGCGGCTAAATAAAAGGATTAAGCACAGACAATAATGTGGGCATTGCAAGAAGGAAAAGGGGGTAGTGGGTGGTGAAGGAAGAAAGAGGGGAGATAAATGGTGAAGGACTGAAACTTGACTTGGGGTGTTAAACACACAAACAATACTCAAATAAAATATTATAGAATTTTACACCTGAAACCTGTGTAAGTTTTTTAACCAATATCACCCCAATAAAGTCAATAAAAAAAATTTTAAGTGTCTTGCCAGGAATCAGACCTACTGGTATAAGAAGGTGAGAAAATGTCTTACTGCAGACTAAAAGTCTTAAAAAACAAATATAAATATAAAAATAAAACAAAATAGCCTAACCAGGCGGTGATGCAGTGGATAGAGCGTTGGACTGAGATGCGGAAGGTCCCAGGTTCGAGACCCCAAAGTGGCCAGCTTGAGCGCGGGCTCATCTGGCTTGAGCAAGGCTCACCAGCTTGGACCCAAGGTCGCTGGCTCAAGCAAGGGTTACTTGGTCTGCTGAAGGCCTGCGGTCAAGGCACATATGAGAGGGCAATCAATGAAAAACTAAGGTGTCACAATGCGCAATGAAAAACTGATAATTGATGCTTCTCATCTCTCTGTTCCTGTCTATCTGTCCTTGTCTATCCCTCTCTCTGATTCTCTCTCTGTTTCTCTAAAAAATAAATAAATAAATAAAGTGTAATGCCATATGTGAGTATTTTGTCTACTAGGTGTCTGTAAATTTTTAAGATACTGGGAAGGTCAGAACTATAAACTGTTCATAGGTGCCAGACCTCTGATTTTATTCAAATCTGTACCATTTGGATATTGCCCATATTGAAGCATTGATTGATTCATTCATTTACTTATTTATAAAAATTATTAGTAGTAGTATTGTTAGTATTAAATATTAACACCTAGGATATGCCACAGGCACTGGGCATATCTGTAAACTTTAACTTAATGATATCTACAAAGACCTTTCCTCCAAGCAAGAAAATAATCATAGCTTTTAGGGAATAAGACATGAATATGTCTTCCTAAGGTCCACAATTCCTGCTACTACAGAGAGCTAGCCTTCCTGAAGATAGTCGACATTAAAGTTGAGGACTAAAGGATGAGTCAATATCTGGAGAGTTGAGTTTGAGAGTGTTCCAGACTGGGAATGGCACTTTCAAAGCCTAGAGCAGTGGTCCCCAACCCCCGGGCCGTGGACCGGTACCAGTCCGTGGGCCATTTGGTACCAGTCCGCAGAGAAAAAAATAAATAACTTAAATTATTTCCATTTTACTTATATTTAAGTCTGAACGATGTTTTCTTTTTAAAAAATGACCAGATTCCCTCTGTTACATCCGTCTAAGACTCACTCTTGACGCTTGTCTCAGTCACGTGATACATTTATCCGTCCCACCCTAAAGGCTGATCCATGAAAATATTTTCTGACATTAAACCGGTCTGTGACCCAAAAAAGGTTGAGGACCACTGGCCTAGAGGCAAGAGCATGGTGCAATTTTGGCCCCAGCTTAGAACACAGAAAGGATGAAATAGGAGAAACAATGCTGGAATCAAATTGTGTGTCCACCATATGAAGTTTTTAATTTATGTTTAAGCAATGGCAGAGGTTGATTAAGGTCAGTTGAGGCATCGGGCGCAAAAGAAAATATTGAGGCCCTTAAAAAAAAGAGAGGGAAAATAAAAATACATGTTAACCATATTTTAAAATAAATAAAAAATATTATGTACTATTAATGTTAAAATTGCACATATGAAACCAAACTTGGTGTCATTAGAAGAAAGTGTAAAATTGGGGTTTTGCGGGACCCTTCAGAAGTCGGAGCCCAGGGCATGTGCCCAGTGCACCCACCGTTAAATCCGCCTCTGGGCAATGGGAAGCCATTGAATGCTGTAAGAAGAAGAGATATATTCAAATGTGCACTTTTGAAAGATCTCTGACTGGTATATGGAAAACTGATCAGGAGAAATTAGAGTAGAAGCAGGGGACCAGTGAGGAAGTTACACAGATACACACAAAAGGAGACCATCATGTGAAGATGAAGGCAGACATCGAGGTGACACTCTACATACCAATGAATGCCAAAAATTGCTAGAAAAGCACCAGAAACCAAAGGAGAAGCATGGAACAGATTCTTCTTCACAGCACTCAGAAGAAAACAATCCTACTGACACCATGATCTTGAACTTCTGGTCTCCAAGACTGTGAGACAATAAATGTCTATTTTTTTATTAAATAATTTTATTTTTTTAATGGGGCGACATCAATAAATCAGGATACATATATTCAAAGATAACAAGTCCAGGTTATCTTGTCGTTCAATTATGTTGAATACCCATCACCCAAAGTCAGATTGTCCTCTGTCACCTTCTATCTAGTTTCCTTTGTGCCCCTCCCCCTCCCCCTTTCCCTCTCCCTTTCCCCCCTCCCCCCCCCCCGTAACCACCACACACTTATCAATGTCTCTTAGTTTCACTTTTATGTCCCACCTACGTATGGAATAATACAGTTCCTGGTTTTTTCTGATTTACTTATTTCACTTTGTATCATGTTATCAAGATCCCACCATTTTGCTGTAAATGATCCGATGTCATCATTTCTTATGGCTGAGTAGTATTCCATAGTGTATATGTGCCACATCTTCTTTATCCAGTCATCTATTGACAGGCTTTTTGGTTGTTTCCATGTCCTGGCCACTGTGAACAATGCTGCAATAAACATGGGGCTGCATGTGTCTTTACGTATCAATGTTTCTGAGTTTTGGGGGTATATACCCAGTAAAGGGATTGCTGGGTCATAAGGTAGTTCTATTTGCAGTTTTTTGAGGAACCACCATACTTTCTTCCATAATGGTTGTACTACTTTACATTCCCACCAACAGTGGATGAGGGTTCCTTTTTCTCCACAGCCTCTCCAACATTTACTATTACCTGTCTTGCTAATAATAGCTAATCGAACAGGTGTGAGGTGGTATCTCATTGCAGTTTTGATTTGCATTTCTCTAATAGCTAAAGAAGATGAGCATATTTTCATATATCTGTTGGCCATTTGTATTTCTTCCTGGGAGAAGTGTCTGTTCATATCCTCTTCCCATTTTTTTATGGGATTGTTTGTTTGTTTGTTGTTGAGTTTTATGAGTTCTTTGTATATTTTGGATATTAGGCCCTTATCTGAGCTGTTATTTGAAAATATCATTTCCCATTTAGTTGGCTTTCTGTTTATTTTGTTATCAGTTTCTCTTGCTGAGCAAAAACTTCTTAGTCAAAAACAAAAACAAAAACAAAAACTTCTTAGTCTAATGTAGTCCCATTCATTAATTTTTGCCTTCACTTCTCTTGCCTGTGGAGTCAAATTCATAAAATGCTCTTTAAAACCCAGGTCCATGAGTTGAGTACCTATGTCTTCTATGTACTTAATTGTTTCAGGTCTTATGTTTAGATCTTTGATCCATTTTGAGTTAATTTTAGTACAGGGGGACAAACTGTAGTCCAGTTTCATTCTTTTGCATGTGGCTTTCCAGTTTTCCCAGCACCATTTATTGAAGAGGCTTTCTTTTCTCCATTGTGTGTTGTTGGCCCCTTTATCAAAAATTATTTGACTATATATATGTGGTTTTATTTCTGGACTTTCTATTCTGTTTCATTGGTCTGAGTGTCTACTTTTCTGCCAATACCATGCTGTTTTAATTATCGTGGCCCTATAATAGAGTTTGAAGTCAGGTATTGTAATGCCCCCAGCTTCATTCTTTTTCTTTAGGATTGCTTTGGCTATTCGGGGTTTTTTATAGTTCCATATAAATCTGATGATTTTTTTGCTCTATTTCTTTAAAAAATGTCATTGGAATTTTGATGGGAATTGCATTAAATTTGTATATTGCTTTGGGTTATATGGCCATCTTGATTATATTTATTCTTCCTAACCAAGAACAAGGTATATTCTTCCATCTCATTATATCTTTTTCGATTTCCCTTAACAATGGTTTATAGTTTTCATTATATAAGTCCTTTACATTCTTTGTTATTCCTAAGTATTTTATTTTTTTTGTTGCAATCGTGAAGGGGATTATTCTTTTGAATTCGTTTTCAATTGTTTCATTGTTGGCATATAAAAAGGCTATTGACTTATGTATGTTAATTTTGTATCCTGCGACCTTACTGTATTGGCTTATTGTTTCTAGTAGTCTTTCTGTGGATTATTTGGGGTTTTCGATGTATAGGATCATATCATCTGCAAAAAGTGATACCTTTACTTCTTCTTTTCCAATATGGATGCCTTTTATTTCTTTGTCTTGTCTGATTGCTGTGGCGAGAACCTCTAGTACCACATTAAATAAGAGTGGAGAGAGTGGACAACCCTGTCTTGTTCCTGATTTAAGGGGGAAAGCCTTCAGTTTAGTGCCATTTAATATGATGTTAGCTGATGGTTTATCATATATGGCCTTTATCATGTTGAGATATTTTCCTTCTATACCCCATTTGTTGAGAGTCTTAAACATAAAATTGTGTTGTATTTTATCAAAAACCTTTTCTGCCTCTATTGATAAGATCATATGGTTTTTGTTCTTTGTTTTGTTGATATGGTGTATTACGTTAACCGTTTTATGTATGTTGAACCATCCTTGAGATTCTAGGATGAATCCCACTTGATCATGATGTATTATCTTTTTAATATGTTGTTGTATTCGATTTGCTAGTATTTTGTTTAGTATTTTAGCATCTGTATTCATTAGAGATATTGGTCTGTAGTTTTCTTTTTTTGTGCCATCCTTGCCTGGTTTTGGTATGAGGGTTATGTTGGCCTCATAAAATGTGTTTGGAAGTATTGCTTCTTCTTCAATTTTTTGGAAGACTTTGAGTAGAATAGGAACCAAGTCTTCTTTGAATGTTTGATAAAATTCGCTGGTATAGCCGTCAGGGCCTGGACTTTTATTTTTGGGGAGGTTTTTAATGTTTTTTTCTATTTCTTCTCTACTGATAGGTCTGTTTAGGCTTTCTGCTTCTTCTTGACTCAGTCTAGGAAGGTTGTATTGTTCTAGGAATTTATCCATTTCTTCTAGGTTGTTGAGTTTAGTGGCATAAAGTTTTTCATAGTATTCTACAATAATTCTTTGTATATCTACGGTGTCTGTGGTGATTTCTCCTCTTTCATTTTGGATTTTGTTTATATGAGTTCTTTCTCTTTTTTCCTTGGTAAGTCTTGCCAAGGGTTTGTCAATTTTATTGATCTTTTCAAAGAACCAGCTCCTTGTTCTATTAATTTTTTCTATAGTTTTTCTGTTCTCTAATTCATTTATTTCTGCTCTGATTTTTATTATCTCCTTTCTTCGGCTGCTTTTGTTCTTCTTTTTCTAGTTCCTTAAGGTGTGAAGTTAAGTGGTTCACTTGGGCTGTCTCTTGTTTGTTCATATATGCCTGAAGTGATATGAACTTCCCTCTTATCACTTTTGCATCACTATGGGATGCTTTTGCTGCATCCCATAGATTCTGATATGTCGTATTGTCATTTTCATTAGTCTATACATATCTTTTGATCTCTGCACTTATTTCTTCTTTGACCCATTCATTTTTTAAAAGTATGTTGTTTAGTTTTCACATTTCTGTGGGATTTTTTTCCTCTTTTTTGCAGTTGAATTCTAGTTTCAAGGCTTTATGATCAGAAAATATGCTTGGTACAACTTCAATTTTTCTGAATTTGCTGATGTTGTTTTTGTGGCCCAACATATGGTCAATTCTTGAGAATGATCCATGTACTCTGGAGAAAAATGTATATTCAGTCACTTTGGGATGAAATGTCCTGTAGATGTCTATCATATCCAGGTGCTCTAGTGTTTTGTTTAAGGCCACTATGTCTTTGTTGATTCTCTGTTTGGATGAATGATCTAGAGCCGTCAGCAGTGTATTGAGGTCTCCAAGTATAATTTTATTTTTGTCAGTTTTTTTTTTAAGGTCAATAAGTAGCTGTCTTATATATTTTGGTGCTCCTTGGTTTGGTGCATATATATTAAGAATTGTTATGTCTTCTTGATTCAGTGTCCCCTTAGCCATTATGAAATGGCCATTTTTGTCTCTAGTACTTTTGCTGTCTTGTAGTCAGCATTATCAGATATGAGTATTGCTACGCCTGCTTTTTTATTGGATGTTATTTTCTTGGAGTATTGTTTTCTAGCCTTTCACTTTGAATTTGTTTTTATCCTTGTTACTTAGATGAGTTTCCTGTAGGCAGCATATAGTTGGATTTTCTTTTTTAATCCATTCTGCTACTCTGTGCCTTTTTATTGGTGAGTTTAATCCGTTTACATTTAGTGTAATTATTGACACTTGTGAGTTCCCTATTGCCATTTTATATCTTGCTTTCTGTTAATTTTGTGTCTTGTTTGATCCTTCTCTTTCATTTTTCTATCTTTTGTTTTTATTTGGTTGTATTCCATACATCTTTCCTCTGTTGCTATCTTTTTTATCTCATGTGCTTCTATGGTGGTTTTTTCAATGGTGGTTACCTTTGAGTAATGAAAAGGGTTTCTACCCTGTTCATTGTAGTGAACTATTTTGTGAGTACTTTTGCACTCCACCGTCCTTTGCTACTGTTAATCTCCATCTTCTCCCCCCTTTTCCTTTTGTTGTTGTCACAGTTTCAATTTGGTTTTATTGTGTTCTTCTTGGAGCTTTTACTTGTGGCTCAGTTGTTTGTTTTTTCTTTGTATCTGATTGGAGAACCCCCTTTAGTAATTCCTGGAGTGGTGGTTTTCTGATGATAAATTCCCTCATCTTTTCTGTATCTGTGAATGTTTTTATTTCTCCTTCATATTTGAAGGATAGCTTTGATGGGTATAGTATTTGTGGCTGAAAGTTCCTCTCTTTCAGGACTTTAAATATTGGGGTCCACTCTCTTCTAGCTTGTAGAGTTTCTGCTGAGAAATCTGATGATAATCTAATGGGCCTTCCTTTATATGTTGTATTCTTCTTTTCCCTGGCTGCCTTGAGAATTTTTTCTTTGCTGTTGGTTTGTGCCAATTTCATTATGATATGCCTTGGAGTAGGTTTGTTGGGGTTAAGAAAACTCAGAGTTCTGTTTGCTTCATGAACTTGAGGCTTTAGTTCTTTCCACAGGCTTGGGAAGTTCTCATCTATTATTTGTTTGAGTATGTTCTCCATTCCATTTTCTCTCTCTTCTCCCTCTGATATACCTATTATTCTTATGTTATTCTTTCTGATGGAGTCAGATAATTCTCGTAGGGCTATCTCATTTTTTTTAATTTTTGAGTCTCTTTCTTCTTCTCTCTGTTGTGCCTCAAGTTGCTTGTCTTCTATTTCACTAATCCTCTATTCTATCTGGCCTGTTCTATTAGCTAAGCTTGTTACTTCGTTTTTCAGCTCGTGAATTGAGTTTTTCATCTCTGTTTGATTTGTTTTTATAGTTTCAATTTCCTTGGACATATATTCTTTGTGTTCATTGAGTTGTTTTCTGAGCTCCCTTAATTGCCTTTCTGTGTTTTCTTGTATATCTCAGAGGATTTTTAGGATTTCTATCTTGAATTCTCTGTCATTTACCTCCAAGGTTTCCAATATATTAAATTTTTTCTCCATAGATTTTTCCTCATCTAGCTGTGTTACCTCTCTTTCTTTTGTATCCATGATATTCAATTTTCTCTTCTTTAATGGCATCTGAGGGTGGTTTTGTTGATAGTATTAATGAGATTTAATAAAGAATAAAAAGTTAAAAAAATAAAAAATTGAAAGGAGTTGTTTTTTTAAAAAAAAATTAATAATGAAATAAAGAAAAATAAAATAAAATAAAATTTTTTTAAAAAAGGAAATTATTCCCCTCCTCCTTTTTTTCTCTCCTCTCCTCTCCCCTCTTTCTTGAGAAAATCTTGTGGTGAACTGTGAATTATAACAAACAATGCCTGTAATGGAGGACTTGAATTGGGGAAAAGTAATAAAGGGGCAAAAAAAGGGGGGGTATGGACCCACAAAAAGCAAATAAGGAAACAATTTGGGTCAAGAATAAAATGATTTGCTTTTAGGTGTTGGTTGACTAAGAGTTATGATGAGAGGAATAAGAAGGAAACAGAAAAATGGGGGGACAAATTAAAAAATTACTATTGTATTTATTGGAACAAGAACTAGATAAAATGGAGAGCCAGGGATGGGAGCACTGCTAGTGAGTTAAAAAGGTGAAGTAAACCCCCCCAAAATGCCACAAACATAAGTTTGAGTCCCAGATAAGATAATTTGTTTGTTATTGATGTTTGAATGAGAGGAGATGTAAAGGAGAAAGGAAGAAACTAATATAGAGGGAGAAAAGAAAGAGAGAGAGAGAAAAAAAGAGGGAACCACTAAAAGAAGAAAAAAGAAGAGAGAGAGAGAGAGTTAAGGGTTTTGGAGTGCAACCCTTATAGAGAGAAAGGAAGAGGAAAGAAAAGATAATGGGAGATGTAACACTTATGGGTAGTGTAGTTCAAGGAGAGGAGAGAGTAAGACCAGCAGAGAGTTAATTGCCCAAATTGGAGGAGGAAAAAAATATATCAAGAATGAAGATAAAGGCCCTGGCCGGTTGGCTCAGTGGTAGAGCGTCGGCCTGGTGTATAGAAGTCCCGGGTTCAATTCCCGGCCAGAGCACAAAGGAGAGGCACCCATCTGCTTCTCCACCCCTCCCCCTCTCCTTCCTCTCTGTCTTTCTCTTCTCCTCCCGCAGCCGAGGCTCCATTGGAGCAAAGATGGCCCAGGTGCTGGGGTTGGCTCCTTGGCCTCTGCCCCAGGTGCTAGAATGGCTCTGGTCACGGCAGAGCGACGCCCTGGAGGGACAGAGCATCGCCTCCTGGTGGGCAGAGCGTGACCCCTGGTGGGCGTGCCAGGTGGATCCCGGTCGGGTGTATGCAGGAGTCTGTCTTTCTCTCCCCGTTTCTAGCTTCAGAAAAATACAAAAAAAAAAAAAATGAAGATAAGAGAAACAAACAAACAAATATAATAAAATGGGATAGGTTATAAAGTCTGCAGATTATTCTTGATTTTGAGAGGTTATCTTCTTGCTTTTTCTTTTCTCTCCCTTTTCCTGGTTGGTGACTCTGTACCCCAGGTTCTGCCCCTTTGGCACGCTCAGGTAGAGGTTTGCAGTTGATAAGTCTCTATGGCGATGTCATGTATTGTGCTTTAGTCTCGTTGGCAGTCGAGGCTCATTAGCATTTATAGGCTCTGACAGTGAGAGAGTCCGTGTTCCTGGAGCCTTTCTCCTAGTCTTTCCTTCCTCAATTAGTAGCCTGATAATCCAGCTATGGGGTTGCTGCTGCTTCTGCCTGGATAGTAAGAGGCTCAAAGAGCTGGCAACTCCCCACTCTATTCCCACTCAGCACAGGGCTCTGGGTAAGGCTCAGTCAGTCAGAGCTGCTAGCATAATCAGGCAGGGTTTCTGCCCACTCAAAGACCTCTGGCTCTGCCACTCTGTCCGGTAACACAGGCGGGCGCCCACTCCAGGGGCGCTTGGAGGAAACTCTTGCTCACTATCTGCGTGCGCAGACCAGGATATCAGGCCAGCAGTCTTACGCTCAGAGTGAAACCCCCAACCGCATGGAAAAGTTCCAGCGTTGGAATTGGCTCTCGCTCCGTTCCCAGGCGTGGCTTTTGCAAGGTGCTGGGGTGGCCCGAGATTCCGCTTTGGCCCACACAAAGGCCCCTGACTCTGCCCCTCTGTGCGATAACATGGGCGCGCACTGCTGAGGCACTCAGAGGAATCTCTCGCTATCTGGGCGCACAGACCAGGATATCAGGCTGGCCGCATTTCCCTCTGAGTGAAACCCCCACCAGCACAGAAAAGTTCCACCGTTGGAATTAGTTCTCGCTCCCTCCCGTGCGCGGCTTTCCCAGGGTGCTGGGGCTGCCCAGAGATTCCACTTTCGGCCCACACAAAGGCCTCTGACTCTGCCTCTCTGTGGGATAACACGGGCACACACTCCCAGGGCTTTGGAAGGAATCTCTCGCCCACTATCTGCGCCCGCCGACCAGGGGATCGGGGAAAATGGCTGCCCCGCTTGTCTTTCTTTGTCTGGGTTTGGCGCCAGTGTTAGCTTGTATTGCCCGGGTTGCCACAGGAACAGTTTTTCCTCGGCTTGGATCTCCATGCCACAGCCTGGTTCGGCCGTTTGTGCCGCGGCCTGGATCTATTCACCCCCTTTGCCCACCTCAGTTTCTATATTCACAGTTCCCAGAGAAAGCCGCCCTGTTTAGGTTAGTGAGGAAGGCAGAGCATTTCTTACTCCCTATTTTCTTCAGGGTTTGGTTATATAGTTAGCCAATTTTTCGCTCAACCGTACCTTCGGGTGTATTGTGAAACATCTAGAGGCTCCAAGGATAGGTTTTTCTGTTTCTGTTTGAAGATCTTGTTGAGTTTTGGGGGAGATTTATCGGTATCACTTCCTACCCCACCATTACTCTGACATCATCTCCATAAATGTCTATTTTTAAGCCACTCAACTTATAGTACTTTGTTAAGGCAGTTAAGGAAACTAAAATCCTGAGACACTGGCTGATGTCACTTATTGAGCTAAAGAGCACTTAACTTACCAACTGAAGTAACTTTCAGCCATCCATCAAAAACATTGTTGTTCTTTTTAATCTGGATTTGAGATAATACATAACTTAAAGCAAAATCAGTTCCCAAAAGATCAAGGAGTTGATCATGCAAACTAAATAAAAGTTGTATTGTTACTTGAATACAAATTAGAGGCAAAGTTTTAAAAAGAAAAACTATAATCTTCTCATGATCTTCACCCATACGAAATGACATAGTTGTGGTCCTAGTTTCTTATTTGAAGGAGAAAGTTTATTAATTATTCTGATATTCTGCTCTTCAAATGGTATACCCATAAAACTGTCATTTGCATGTGTCTTAAGCTATGTATAAGTGAGATGTGTGGTTACTACAGAATATTTATTTTATTACAAAGCAGCATTACTAAACTTGTTTCTATCAAGTAGGAAGCAAGCAGTGCCTAGCTCAGTGTTGGGCACAGAGTAGGAACTCAGTAACTATTTAATGAATGAATAAGAGAATTATATATTTATTAAGTATAAACATCACAAATTTCTGTGAAAGATTATCTAGACTAGCTATTTTCAGAAAAACTTTAGCTGCAGAACTTCTTGTTCAAAGATATCTTTCACGGAACTCAAAACTTCATACGGATGAAAGGTACTATCCTGATTGAAGCCTTGTTAGAGACTCACTGTCTCCCCACCTCCCCCAACCTACCCCCGTCAACTAGCAAGACTAAGGAAGAGTCCTAAAGCCGTTAGAGAGAGTGTTTTCAGAAGTACTGGTTGGATTTCCAGTTAAGCATGGCAGGGGCCCTCTTGATTTGAATTTTCTCCTGAAACCCCACTAACAGAATCGCAAAGAACCATTAAATTTTTTTAAAAGGTTGTATTTTACAAAAGCCAAAAGAAAGGCAGAGTACACAAAAGATTTCAGCAAATTTTCAGCATGCAAAAACACCGTGAAGGAGTGATACTTGACCTAGCAGAAGGGAGGAGGCTCCTAGCTAAGTGCTTGTAAAAGATGTGCCAATTCACAGACAGAGCCCAGAAAGGCCCAGGACGGGGGGCCCTGTTGCCACAGAAGGTGGGGGTAAAGTACAGGTTGGAAAATAAGGTTTGTTGAAGTCAGTGGACATAACGATAGAATTTCTATGTGTGCCATCCCATCCACGACCAGGTGACTGTACATCTGTAGAAGGTTTCCCCCAGGAAACATCATTAAGACAAAATTGAGACCCCAGGACTCCAAGTACAGCTAAAAACAGAAAGAGAGAAGAGGAAGGAGGGCTAGATGAAAAAGTCTGCAATCTGAAAAGACGACGCCCCTAAACCCCGGCCCTCCCCTGGACTCGGAATGTCAGCCGCCAGCCTGAAGACAGTCTACCAGGCAGGAGATTTAAAAATTTAGTCCTGGAAAAACTGACCAGCTGCCTGCTAATATTTAAGGGTTCCCCAGCTAAAAGACTTAATTTAATCTTTTCCCAGTCTCTTCATGGTAGCTTTTATTAAAAATTATGCAAGAAAACAATTATACAAGAAATTTCTTCAAAACTGAAGAGTTGAAAGGCCTCCAGTTTAAAAGGGTCTTTCAAACACTCAGCCAGAAAATTTTAATTGTTTTGGAAAAAAAGACCTACATAAAGACTCGTCCATTAAAAAATTTAAAACATTGAAGATAAAGAAAAAATCTGAAAGCTTCTAGAGAATTAAAAAAAAAAGTCAAATACAACCAAAGGCTATATAAAAGCCAAACAAGAATGCCTTAAAATCAGGAGAAAAAATATTTTTATTATTATTTTATTTTTTTTGTATTTTTCTAAAGTGAGAAGCAGGGAGGCAGAGAGACACACTCCCATATGTACCCGACTGGGATCCACCCTGCAAGCCCGCTAGGGGGCGATGCTTTGCCCATCTGGGGCCTTACTCTGTTGCAACCGAAGCCATTCTAGTACCTGAGGTGGAGGTCATGGAGCCATCATCAGTGCCCGGGCCAGCTTTGTTCCAGTGGAACCTTCGCTGAGAGAGGAGGGGAGAGAGAGAGATAGAAAGGAGAGGGGGAAAGGTGGAGAAGCAAATAGGCGCTTCTCTTGTGTGCCCCCACTAGGAATCAAACCTGGGACATCCACATGCCAGGCCAAAGCTCTATCACTGAGCCAACTGGCCAAGGCCAGAAAAAAATTATTTTTAATTTAAATGGTAATACCCAGCAAAACAATAAATTAAGTATAAAGGTAGAATAGACATCTCAAATGACTAAAGATTTTTTTTTAATTTAATAATAAGATTAGCCTAGAAGACAGTTCAGTCATATTCTGATGCTCTCGGGCCCTGCTTTCCTCCTGAGCGCCAGGCCCAGTCCCGTGTGCCTCACTCCAGTGCTGTCCCATTCTTCCCTCCAACACCCAAGGCTGAATGGCTGCAAGAAACCCGACTGCCCCAGGGGATCTCCACTGGAGACCAAAAGCCAGCAAAATAGTAAAAGTTAGCAAGAAGAAAAGAAGGGAGATTTTGAAAATACTCTTTTAATTAGGTGATTCACAACAACTAGAGACCATGTATTGATTTAATTCCACAGTGTTGTGGTTTCCAGTAATGAACTTTAAATAAATATGGTTTTACTGTACTATATTTGGTGAAAAAAAAATTTTTTTAAGTGAGAGAAAGGAAGATAAAGAGACAGGCTTCCACATGTGCCCAGACTGGGATCCACCTGGCAGCCCCATCTCCTACCAACTGTGATGCTCAATGCTCGTATCAACCGAGATATCCTAGGTAACCCAGCCGATGCTCAAGCCAGTTAAGCTACTGGTTGCTGGAGGGAAAGAGAGAGAGAAAGGGGAGAGGAAGGGGAAGAGAAGCAAATGGTTGCTTCTATGTGTGCCTTGACTGGGGATCAAACCCAGGCCCATCCACGGAGCCAACAGGCCATGGCCAAAATTTTAAAATAATGCAATATCACATTTCATGGGCCTGACTGGTGGGGGTGCAGTGGATAGAGCATTGACGTGGTAGGCTGAGATCCCAGGTTTGAAACACTGAGGTCGCCGGCTTGAGCTCGGGCTAATCTAGCTTGAGCACAGGATCTCCAGCTTGAGTGTAGGCTCACCAGCTTGAGAACAGGGTCTCCAGCTTGAATGCAGGATCATCATCATAATCCCAAGGTCACTGGCTCAGATTGAGACCCCCAGTCAAGGAACGTACGAGAAGCAATCAATGAACAACTGAAGTGATGCAAATATGAGCTGATGCTTCTCATCTCTCTCCCCTTATGTCTCTCTCTCTCTCTTTCTTTCTCTCTTAAAAAAAAATCAAATTTCATAAGATGATGATGGTGATAATAATGGTAATGATGATTACAGATTTAAAAAAGAAAAAATACCCTGGCCAAATAGCTCAGTTGGTAGAGCATCATCCCAAGGCACAGAAGTTGCCATTTTGATTCCCAATCAGGGCACATACAGAAATAGCTCAATAGTCCTCTCTCCTTCTCTCTCCCTCTTTCTCTCCCCTTCTCTCTCACTGAAATCAATAAATAAAAAAGTTTTTAAATATTTTTTTAAAGAAAAAGAAAAGCAACAGTCATAAGGTGATGAGTCCAGGTCTTCTAGAGCAGCTGACAAAATCTCAAACAACTTGTGATTGGATTATAATTTATGCTTGTTTTGTTTTCTACATAACACATAGTTTCCAAATAAAGTCTTGGAAAGAGGTTGCAACTTCCTTGGGACAGATATTTGTTCACAACAGAAGCGTAAATTATGTCTTTAGATTTTCCGAGTTCTAACCAGGGCCTACCTTGCTTAGCTTCCCAGATCAGACTAGATCGGGCTCTATCACTTTGGGATGGCTTTAGATTCAGAAGCATAAATTAAGAATCCTATATGATAATCAGAAGGGCTGAGCATACTTCTCTTCAAACCAAAGTTCCCTTCTGCTAGAATTTATAAGCTGCACACAAAGACAAAACTGTCATGGAAATGTTGCAATTAAAATTTTATTTCTACAACACCAAATGCTGGCAAAGAAGTGGAGCAACAGGAACTCCCAGTTATTGCTAGTGGGAACACAAAATCACACCGGCCACTTTGAAAAACAATTTGGTAGTTTTCTAAAATACTAAATATACTCTTTTTTAAATTAAATTTATTGGGGTAACATTTGTAAATAAAATGATATGTTTTCCAAGTGTATAATTCTATGATATATCATCTTTTTATTGCATTGTGTGCAAACCTCTCAAAGTCAAATCTCCACTATCATATATTTGACCGTTATTACCTTTAGTACTGCTTCACCCCCCATCCCTCTGGTAACTGATAACCACCATACTATTGTCTGTGTCTATGACTTTTTATTTGTTTTTTGGGGTTTTTTTTTATATGTTTTCAGCTTTATATTCCACATATGAGTAAAATTATATGATTCTTGGCTTTTTCTGTCTAACTTATTTCACATATGATTCAGCAACTGTGCTCGAAAGTTATATTCTAAACCAGGGGTAGTCAACCTTTTTATACCCACCGCTCACTTTTGTATCTCTGTTAGTAGTAAAATTTTCTAACCGCCCACCAGTTCCACAGTAATGGTGATTTATAAAGTTGGGAAGTACTTTACTTTATAAAATTTATAAAGCAGAGTTATAGCAAGTTAAAGCATATAATAATAATTACTTACCAAGTACTTTATGTCGGATTTTTGCTAATTTTGGCAGAATACATCTTTATAAAACAACTTACTATAGTTAAATCTATCTTTTTATTTATACTTTGGTTGCTCCGCTATCACCCACCATGAAAGCTGGAATGCTCACTAGTGAGCGGTAGGGACCAGGTTGACTACCACTGCTCTAAACATAGGTGTTTATATCAGCTTTATTCATAGTTGCCAAAACTTGGAAACAATCAAGATGTTCTTCGTTAGATGAATGGATCCATAAACTGGAGACTATCCAGACAATGGACTTACTCAGCAGTAAGCCATCAGGCCATGGAAAGACTTCAGAGAACTTTAATGCATATTACCAAGTGAAAGAAGCTAACCTGAAAAAGATACATGCTGTGTGATTTCAACTCCATGACATTCTGGAAAAGGCAAAGCAATGGAGACAGTAAGAAGATCGGGGGTTGTAGGTGGGGGCGAGGGGGGATAGAGAGGTGGAGCAGTGAAACTGTTTTGCATGATACTAGTGAGTTACATTCCTATTTATTATTATATTATTTTTCATATAAACAACTATAAACCTACTTTGCCACATCGCATAAATAGTGACTTCATGCCATTTTACATTTATAAAAATATAATATACAACACTAAAAGTGAACCCTAAGGTAAATGGTGCTTACAGGGTGTTTGCAGTGGGTCAATGTAGGTTTCCCAACCATAATAAATGTACACTGTGGAGAGGGATGTCGTTGGTGGGAAGGTTGTGCATGTGAAGACAGGGGCCGTATGAACATTTCTGTACCTCCCTCTCGATTTTTAGCACTAAAAGTGATACTGGGATCCTTCTTAAAATGAAATCATTCCAGGAAATAGGCATGCATTAAATTGTGAGGCCTGCTGTGATTGCATTTTAGGCCCTTTCAAAAAAGCAGGATTTTATGGGGAAAGGAACCACAGACTAGGAATGTAACAACTGAAATGTAACAACTAAGTAAACAATGAGTTGATGCCTCTCTCTCTCTCTCTCTCTCTCTCTCTTCCTCTCTCTTTTTCTCCTCCTTCCTCCCACTCTCCAGCTTCCTCTTTCTCTCTTTTTCAAATCAATGGAAAATTAAAGAGTCCACTGGGTGTATAATCATATAATCAGATTCGAAGTTTAAAAACTTTAAAGTGCATCTGTGCAACTGTTAGACACTGAAATTTCACATAACACATGATCTTAGAGGCAGTGAAGGCTTTTACTATCCTTTGTGGATATCTATAGATGTTCAAATAACATCACATTCTCTCCTTCATTGTTTTATGAATTCAAGGGACATGTTGAGTTTCACAATGAAAAACAGAGGAAAATATGTGTATTTGAGAGATAACACACCTTCACCTCTACTCATCTGCAGGCTTCCATAGGTACAAACCACACTTATTAGATGTTACTTTCATCAGCATACAAAAATATTTAACTCTTTGAATCAAGTATACTTTCAAAAACTGATGATTGCATACGTTGAGAGTGCTGTGCTCTGCTGTACAGAGAAAAAAATAAAAGACCAGAGAACGTATTGCCTTAGTACGTTCTCCCTTTCTGACCAAAGACAGGCTCTGAGTCACCAGGTTCTGCTCCCTGTCATTAGCATTCAGTGGTTTGAAAAAGCATTACTTGGTCATTAAAGGTCATTGAAAATTGCAAGGGAGAAGCAGTCATGAAGATCACATGTAAAAACAAGAATTACAGTTAAGATTATTCTGTCCCAGATTGATAAAACTATGCCCTGAGTTTACTTTGTGTTGACTTGAGTCCCTACAGCAGTCCTCCATTAAGCATTTTCTAACAAGATGTATGTGCAAAGACAGGGGAAACAAAGAAAGAAGTGGTCAAAAATTTAACCTGACTAATGTCATTACTGAATAAAACCAAACAATTTATTAAAATAAATCCTTGTGAAGCAAGATTTTTTTTACCCCAAATGCATGTGGCAGACATTTTAGGCAGAAGTTACCTGAGTAGCAGATGGTGTTTTGCTTCAAATGTCTCAAATTTGGGGTATCTTGAATAAATCTATGGTAAAATTTTCTTATCAAGAGAAGTATTAACTGTCCCAAATCCAAGTACAATTCCTGTTGGGTGGAAATCCCCTTCATGTGTCGTGTCACTTAGGCCTTCCTCTGCTGCCCCCAGAGGTACAGACAACATGACCCAAGACCAATCCATAGAATGTTTCATCTGGAGACTTTGAATCCTGTGTGTGATACTAGGATGGTGAGCAGGTAGAGTCTGTTCAACGCACGTAGGACACATAGTAGTGGAGGCAGCGGTCTCCGTGGCCATGGCTGAAGTGTCTGCAAAGTTAGTCTGTCAGCAAAGCCATATTTTTTCTTCAGTGGGACTTGTCTGTAATTCTAGTTATGTAAACTCCTGGAGACATCCTGTCCTAGTTCTGAAGTCAATCTCCTCAGCTCTACCAGCCATTCTAAAGCTCACTGGTAGTTTATAATAAATTTATTCTCTGTTCAAATTTCCTTATCTAAATCAAGAAACTTGACTAATAATTTCCATGTAAAACCTGAAGGCTTAGCTCTTTCTTCTTACAGAAGAGGAGAAGTTATCTGAGAGAGGAGATGACTTTCTCTGGATTATATAACCCATGGTTCTGTGACATTAGGAGTCAAATCATTTAATCCTTAATTTTTCCAGAATAATATTTGGCTCTTATATTTTTGATATCTAATATTTCCTGGTACCTTTTGTTTCCAAAATATCTTGCAATCATTTCCATTCAGATTTAATTTAACAAACATTCACTGAGGACCTATGTGCTAGCCAACATTTGCCCAATTAGATTTGGCATCATTACCATCTGTAATCAGCCAGTAAATGTTTTGTTCGTTGTTTGGTTAGTTGGTTGGTTTTTAAAATATGTACTCTTTCAAATTTGAATAGAAGCAATTTTTTTTAATCAGTTGGGAGTATAAACTGGAGATTCAGATTATTTTTCTCTTTTAACTGTAATTCCTTTTCTTTATATTCCCTCTGTAACTTTAGCTACATACAACTAGTGGCGATACATTTGGAGCAATAATAGAATTTTAAAACCACAGAGGTGCATACACCACAGGAATCCATCTCATCCCTTTTCCTGCTTCAGGCCAGAAGGGATCTTTACAACGTTACGCTAAAAAGGGATATACCTCATCTGGGGGTTATTTTTCCAGAACTGTATATTTCTGCAATAACTTTATAAAAGTTGATCCTGTATTATAAAATATCATTTTATAGATGAAGAATCTTAGGTAGATGATTTAACTGTGTTCTAAAGTATAAAATGAAATTTATTATGAAATTGGGATTAAAATTCACAGAAAGCTAAAATTATTCAACTTCTGAGTAGCTTTCTGAAGTTTACTAATTTTTATATCTCCACAATTTCTTTTCTAAGATAAATAACAGTATTTTCCCACAAACAAATTGTCTTTTGGAATAAAAGTATATGCCTTTTAACTCTATAAATAACTCCACTTTGAACCCCCTCTGAAAACTGGTTTTAATTGATACATGTAATAATACCATTTTCAAAGATATAGTTAAAATTCATTATAATTAACCCTATGAAATGTTGGGATGTGTTAATTAAATACTTGAAAGTGGAATTTCTGCTATAGTGGCCATTAAATTCAGATAGTAAATTCTTTTTTTTTTTAGAGAGAGAGACAGAGAAGAGACGAAGAAAGGGACAGAGATGAGAAGCATCAATTCTTTATTGCAGCACCTTATTTGTTCATTGATTGCTTTCTCATACGTGCCTTGACTGGGGAACTCCAGTCAAGCCAGTGACCCCTTGCTCAAGTCAGCAACCTTGGGCTCCAAGCCAATGACCTTGGGCTTCAAGCCAGCAACTTTTAGGCTCAAGCTAGCAACCATAGGGTCATGTCTATGATGCCACATTCAAGCTAGTGACCCTGTGCTCAAGCTGGTGAGCCAGTGTTCAAGCCAGATGAGCCCATGTTCAAGCCAGTGACCTCAGGGTTTCAAACCTGGGTCCTCTGCATCCCAGGCCAACATTCTATCCACTGTGCCACTGTCTGATCAGGCCTGATAGCAAATTCTTAAGCAGCAGAAAGAGGAGAGGACACAAGACAGGTTTGTAATTGCTCAGAACTAAATTAATTGAAAGACAAATGGCAAAATCAAAGATATTGTGCTATTAATAACAATTACCAGACTGTACTAAGCTCATTTCACTTATTTATTCTCACCCCTTCTCTCTTTCAAAGTACCATAACTTTGATTAACTGGAATTTCCTACCTTTGGTTAGTTTCAGTAAATAATTGATTAAATTGTTTTGATTAATATATTTCTTTTCTCTGGTGACAAGAATAATAAAGTGAGAAGGAATAAGAAATGGTAGTAAGTTCCAATTTGTGATTATTACCTGAAGATTGAGTGAAAAGTCCTATTTTGCACTGTATCTCCTAGATATCTCCAAGGACAGTTATATCAGGTTTTGGTAAACTAAGGTCCTATTCCTAGAGATCACTGCTCACCATTAAATGGGTTTCTAACTCAGGAGAAACAAATTGTCTTGGAGCAGTTCGATATCAGAGGTGCTCTCTTCCTCCTTTATAAAGTTGGTATGGAAAGAAATAAGAAGAAGGAGAATTGGGCCTGGTCAGTTGGCTCAGTGGAAGAACATCGGCCTGGCATGTAGATGTCCCAGGTTCAATTCCTGGTCAGGGCGCACAGAAGAAGTGACTATCTGTTTCTCTACCCTTCCTTCACCCCTTCTCTTTCTTTCTCACTCTTTCTCTCTTCACCTCTTGCAGCCATGACTCAATTGGTTTGAGCACATCAGTCCTGGGTGCTGAAGATGACTCCATAGAGCCTCCACCTTAGCTGCTGAAAATAACTCAGTTGTGAGCATGGCCCTAGATGGGCAGTACATCGGTCCCAGATGGGAGTTGCTGAGTAGATCTTTGTAGGGGCACACGCAGGAGTCTGCCTGTCTATATCTCCTCCTCTCACTTGTAAAAGACAAAAAAAAAAAAAAAAAAGGAGGAGAATAACCCAGACTGAGAACTCTCTTTCCAAGCCTCACTCTATACAGTGGGAATGCTTGTTGTTTACCTGTGAAGTTTTAAGAAGCAATACAATTTATTTTTGTTACAGTGCTTTCCAATTCAAACTTAGAACCACTTACACACCTTTTATAATCAATAATTCTTGGGCCTTGCAAACAAATTTTTCAATATTCATCAGGCCACATAGACAAACTCACAGTCTTGTCCCACTAAAAGCAGTTTTGTTGGCTTTTTTAACCTACAAGGCTTCATTGTGATTCAAAGTCTTAATAGTCTAGCATCACAACCAGAAAAAAATAATCACACCAGTGGTTAATTAAACCTAAGAGTGATAAGGAGAAAAATGTTCACATTAATCATGTGTCAAAGATTAAAAACAGCTCCCCAAAATAGCTGCTGAAATTCACATCACAGCATAGGATACTGAGCATTTTAAAACTCTCACTACAATCAAAGGCTGGAAATCAGCTGAATGAGAGAAAAATTCCTAATCTGGCACAGAATGATAATGAGAAAATGAGCTATTATGCTGCTAGCCTCAAGGTCACGGTAAGTTATTTATTGCATGGGGTTTTACCAGCCATGTGTATTTATAGTTAAGTACAAATCTAGCTATGTCAAGGTTACAATACTTAGTTGAAGAAAATGTTTCAAACACCAAATTACTGCATATTTTTAACCATAGGATCAAAAGGAGGTGACTTTTGCTCCTTATTGTATACAAGTGAGGACCTGAAATATTTGGGGCAGAGCTATCTCACAAAGGAAAAATATTCTATTTGATACACACCAATGTTCTCTAGGCCAAGTGTAGACTTACAAAATTTCAGAATAAAAATGGAATTTGGAAGTCACCTGATTCAAGTCCTTCATATTTCAAAAGAGGAAACTGAAGTCTTAGGATGATAAGTAATTTTCATAAGGTCATAGTTAGACCAAAATCCCAGACTCCTGAATGCCAACTGCTTCTCTTTGTTGGACAGGGCAGGATCCCCTTCCTGGGGTTCAGCAGAAGGCGAGCCCAATGCAACAGCATGTGCAAATCAGGTACAAATAAGGTAGATCACCTTTGTCAATAGGGGGTGTCACCTTTCCTGGATACAACAAATTCTGGAGCCAATTTAAGAAATTATAAGCTCCGAACAGTTGGATAAAGCTTATAGCATGGCTAAGAGTTAGTTTCTGCATTAATACAACAAGTAATTTAAAGTATATCCTGTTTCCACATTAAACTGTTTCTCAAAGACACATACGGGAAGCAACTACTACGAGTTGATGCTTTGCACTTTCTCTCTCTCTCTCTCTCTCTCTCTCTCTTCTCTCTAAAAATAAATAAATAAAATCTTATAAAAGGATATTCTTATTCATTTCAAGTTTAATTTGAAACTTTATCAACTCTACCATTTTTCTATCACGGTTTCCCATACCCAAACCATTGCACCTAATTTTTATTCTCCAATCTAGGCTCAACAGTAAGTACACTTACTTAGTATGTTGATATTGGAGAAAAAGCAAACACAATTTCTTTTTGAGAAAAAAATACTTTCATTTTTTCCAGTTCATATGATCCTTGCTGACACAAATAAGTGGGGATGAATGGCAACAAGGCCACCGCCTTTTTGCATACAGTTCCTCTCTTACTCAACAGCAAGGACTTTGCAAATGGCAGCATGGATCTGTATCCAAGTGGAAAACCTGGAAAAGGACAATTCTACTAAATTGTAGAAACCCTTGACTTTGGTGTCATGATCATCACTTTCCACATCTTTAGTTGACAACACACACTGTGAGAAATAAGTTATCATGTTTATAATGGAATTACATTTCCTGAAAGGTCAACTGTATGAGGTAATATTCTCATTCTAAATACAAACATGAGAATGTTGTTAAAAGAAACAAGTTGTAGGCCCTGGCCGGTTGGCTCAGCGGTAGAGTGTCGGCCTGGCATGCAGGGGACCCGGATTCAATTCCCTGCCAGGGCACACAGGAGAAGCGCCCATTTGCTTCTCCACCACCCCCCTCCTTCCTTTCTGTCTCTCTCTTCCCCTCCTGCAGCCAAGGCTCCATTGGAGCAAAGATGGCCCGGGCGCTGGGAATGGCTCCTTGGCCTCTGCCCCAGGCGCTAGAGTGGCTCTGGTCACGGCAGAGCGAGGCCCCAGAGGGGCAGAGCATCGCCTGCTGGTGGGCAGAGCGTCGCCCCTGGTGGGCGTGCCAGGTGGATCCTGGTCAGGCGCATACGGGAGTCTGTCTGACTGACTCTCCCCGTTTCCAGCTTCAGAAAAATACAAAAAAAAAAAAAAAGAAACAAGTTGTAGACTGAAAAATATAATGTTTATAATATTATTTTCAGAATAAAACTGAATATTCTGAAAACAAAAATGTAAATATAAAGAGATCAATATGCCATTACTTTGAACATCATCACATTCCAGTATAAATATAACACTGGGAAACAACTTTTTTCCTTTTCTGTTGCATGACATTTTAGAACTGTTTCTATATATTTCTGAATCATTGATTCCAAATATAAAATTTGTTTTTCAGTGCATGTTCTAGATTTTATGCAATTTTAATTTCATTTTGTTACAGTTAATGGCATACATTGGTTTTTAAATTGGAGTTAAAGGGCAACGACTTTTGAATTGAACATAACCACAAGGCAATTAATGTTTTACAAACATCACTTTTACAAAATTGTAGTTGTTTTTAAATGTAAAAAATTATCTGATAAAAACACCCTCTTACTTTGTTTTAAGATTGAATCATGGCTTCTTCAAGTAGGCGTAAATGTAAGAATAGTCCTGACACCTTCTGTTATATATGTGGCTGTTACACTCTTCAACATCAAAGGTGCAATATTTCATCATTTGTGACTCGTGCATATATTGCTTATTTTCAAGTTCCCCTTGGTGATCAAGACAAGAATTAGGCTCCCATATTGTGTGTCATAATTCTGAGGAAATGCTTCATGACTGGACAAAAGGAAAATGCAAAGAAATGCCTTTTGGTATTCCCATGTTTTGGCGTGAACCTAAGGACCACAGGAGTGAGTATTATTTCTGTCTGATCCATACAAAGGGCATTGGCAAGAAAAAATGGCATATGATCACATATCCTAATATTCCTTCAGCAATACGACCTATCCCACACTCTGAGACACTCCCGGTTCCCGGTTTTAATGGTTTTATTTCTTCTAAGGACAAAGAAAGTGAACATGGTGATCAAGTATATTTTGATAAGATGCATGAGTAAATGATTGTAAAATCTGAAGGGTCTTCTTCTGATTCCAAGCAGTCATTAACCCCTCAGCAGTTTAGCCAACCCGAATTGAATGACTTAGTAAGAGATTTGGGCCTATCAAAGAAAGCAGCTGAGTTATTAGCCTCCGGGCTTCAAGAAAACAATGTACTTTACTGGTCAGCTAAAGTATACCATTTCAGGATGCGTGAACAAATTTTTGTAAACTTTTTTTCCAAAGATAAACATTTTGTTTACTGTCATGATATCAGTACTCTTCTCAGCTAGTTAGGTGTTACCACTTACAGTCCAACAGAATGGCGGCTATTTCTTGATAGCTCTAAACGGAGTCTGAAATGTGTTCTCCTACACAACGGTAACATTTATGCAGCAGTTCCAATTGGTTATTCAATTCATCTGCGGGAAGACTATAATGACATAAAAATTGTCCTCAACTTTCTGAAGTATAAGTAGCATAACTGGATCATTTGTGTGGATCTTAAAATGGTAAATTTCCTGCTCGGACAACAGAGAGGTTTCATGAAGTATCCTTGCTTTCTGTGTTTGTGAGACAGCCGAGCTCAGGAGAAACAATGGACACAGAAGGAGTGGCCGAAACATGAAGCTTTGGAAGTAGGTATGCAAAATATTGTGAATGAACCTGTAGTTAACTGAGTCAGGATCATTTCCCCCCCAACTTCACATCCAACTTGGCTTAATGAAGCAGTTTGTTCAGGCTTTGAATAGAGAAAGTGAATGCTTTCATCATATTATTTCTGCTTTTTCTGCCCTGTCTTTCAAGAAGATAAAAGCAGGTGTATTCGATGGACCTCAAATTCAAACTCTCATACGTGACAAAGAATTTGTCACGAAGATGAATAAGGAGGAGAAAGCAGCATGGCAGCCTTTTGTGTCAGTTACAAAGAACTTCCTTGGCAACTAAAAAGCAGAAAACTATGAACTTCTCGTTCAAAGGATGCTATTGGCTTTCCGCGACCTTGGATGTAACATGAGCATTAAGATTCACTTCCTGAACAGTCACCTTGATAAGTTTCCTGAAAATCTTGGAACTGTTAGTGATGAGCAGACTACTGCTGGAGCATCAAACGAGATTGTCCTCAAGAAGTACACAAACACAACAGCTACAACGCAAATTTTTGCCTGAATAGAATTTAAATAAGTTTTGCGGAAATTTTATGATTAAAATAAGTGTTTTACTATGATCTATTTTGAAATTGTAGACAAATTCTGATGCAATCATATCTTTTGGTGTATAGTGTATTTACTGCATTATATAAATTATTATATTTTCACAAAGATGATGCCCAAGAAGACATTCTACTTCTTTATGTTAAACTAAATGTTGAAAATTTTACAATAAGATGAAAACCTAAAATCTTTAATTGCAAAAAAACTGTAGCTTACAGAGAAAAACTAATGTCAGATTTGAGATCAGCACACTCGAATTAGGTAAGAACAAGTGTTTTTGTGGATGCAACAAAAACTTTGTTCCCCAATGTAATCAAAGGGGACAAAGAGTTGGTTGAGATGTAATAATGGTTCCTCAGCTGGAAAGAAGCCATACTTTGAATAGTTCAAATTTTAGTAATACTGTAGTCTCTTGAAATATGGGATGTGAAATTATAAAACTATATTAATTTGACAGACTTATCATGGATACTCTATTATTATAAACAAAAGTATTTAAACTCTAAATTTTCAGTACCTAAACCACTTTAGTCAGGTATGACATTTTTTTTCTCTCCCAAAGATGTAATAGCAAAGAGTAGTCTTGGGTGTTTTATAAATGAATTTTAAAGTTATATAGCTACTGCCTGACAAGATTCACTCTGGCTCACTCAATTCACTCAGTTTCCAGAAAAATATCTTTAAAAAAGCTTCTCTCACTCCTTTTTAAAATTCTTTCTTCTTTCCTTCATTTTTTGGAAGATAAGTCTGATCACCTACGATCCACCGGGCACTCAGCAAGTTGCTGTGGAGACAGAGTCATAATTCAAGGCTTCTGTCCTTGAGGAGCCTATGACCCAATGAGGGAGAACACTTTGTTAATGGACAAATTCTTTCTTGAAAATATCCTTTTCATATTTTTGTTCCTGCTGTGAAGATAGGGAGCAAAACATGTACCAAAAAGACATTTGTCAAAGAATGCTATACAGTCACCTTAAGACCTGCACTGGAGTTAGTATTTTACTCTTCTTCAGTTTTTGAAGTGTAACAATCTTTCTTAAGTCATGTGGCCAGTTTCATTTTTCTCTCTCTATTTCTCTTTCTTTCCATCTTTTCTTTACCCTGGCTCTCTGCACAGCACTATGATCACCCAAAACTGTGAGCAAGGGCAGATGCTCAAGTCCTGGCTTTCTGTGCAGCTTTCTGCTCTTTCAGCACTTCATGCCCTCACTGTGGGCAAGGCTGGGTCCTCAAGTCCTAAGTCTATGCAGGGCACTTTGCTCTCCTAGCGTGCTGGGTTCTCTTTCCAAGGCCTCACCAATTTTCCCCCTTTGGGGATGGTGCCTGCCAGCCTGTAGAATGGGAGCTGGGTGCTCTTCCCCTCCTCAGGGTGGTAGGAACGGTGTTCATCAGGAAGATAGGAGCTTCAATTCCAGGATACCTCCAAACATCCTTGCACCTGCCCAGCTGGCTCCCAGACAAAAGCTTACCCAGAGACATCTGTATGCTGTGGACAGGGGAGGCTGGCCCACTTCCCAGGGCCACACAGTCTAGTCACTGTGTCTCTGCCAAAATTCTCCCCCAAAACAGGGCACTGCAAAAGACACTGCTAGGACTGAGCATGGCAGAGGGGCCTCGCCAGCAGTAGAGGATAGGATGTGCACTCCCCTGACTGAAACAATAGGAGTCCCAGTCCTAGGGAAGGTAGTGTCTGGGACTCTGCTTTTCACCTACAGATGCTATGTGAGCTCCTCTTCTTGTCCTCGTTGTTCTGGACTGGGGATCTTCGCAGGGGTTTGATTCCCCCTACTCTCCTGGGAAGAGAGAGCTCTGTGGATGCAATATTTCTCTGGCTTTTCAGACACTGCACGTGGGTGCAGGTGTTTGCCCTTTCTCTGCCTCTGCCTCCTGCCCAATCTCTATGTGGCTTCTTCTGTAAATCCTTGGCTATAATTTCTGAGTTCAGCTAGGCTTCAGTTGGTTATACTGGTTGAATGATCAATGTTTTAGCTGAAACTGATTTGGGTCCAGGAGCAGGTGAGTGTAGCATTTACCTACTCTGCAGCCATATTGAAATCTCCTTCTAAATGTATTAAGACTTGTTTTGTGGCCCAACATAGTCTACCTTGTAAAGTGTTTCATGTGCACTCAAAAATAATGTATAGTGTGGTACTTTGTGGTAAGATGCTCTAAAAATACCAATGAAACTCATTTGGTCTACTGTATGATTTAACACCACTGTTTCCTTTTTGATTTTCTGTCTGGATGATTATCTATTGATGTCATAGTTGTGATAGAGTCTGCTACAATTACATTATTGTTGTCAATCTCTCTTTTTATGTCTGTCAATATTTGCTGTGTACATTTAGGTAATCTAACATCGGATGCATAATTGTTTTCAGGAGTTATATCCTCTTGTTGGATTAATCCCTTTATCATTATGAAATGTCCCTTCTTTGTCTCTTGTTATAGACTTTTTTATAAAGTCTATGTTGTCTGATATAAGTATTGCTACTCCAGCTTTTTTTCATTTCCATTTGAATAAAATGTCATTTCCCATCCCTTTCAGTCTATGTGTGTCTTTTAATCTGAAGTGGCTCTCTTGTACACAACATATATATGAGTCTTCTTTTCTTTTTTTTTTTTTTCTTAAGTGAGAAACGCGGAGGCTGAGAAACAGATTCCTGCATGTGTCCCAACTGGGATCCACTTGGCAAGGCCCCTCTGGGGTGTTGCTCCATTGCTCGGCAACTGAGCTATTTTAGTACCTGAGGCCAGGACATGGAACCATCCTCAGCACCCGGGGCCAACTTGCTCCAACTGAGCCATGGCTACAGAAGGGGGAGAGACAGAGAGAGAGAAGGAGAGGGGGAGGGGTGGAGAAGCAGATGGTCACTTCTCCTGTATGCTCTGACTGGGAATCGGACCCAGGACATCCACATGCCGGGCCGATGCTCTACCACTGAGCCAACCAGCCAAGGCCAAGGGTCTTATTTTCTTATTCAGCTACTTTATGTCTTTTAATGAAAACACCAAGGATTAAAAGTCCATTTACATTTAAAGTGATTATTATCGGGTATGTAGTTGTTGCCATTTTATTATTCATGATTTTTTTCCCTTGTTTCTTCTTAAAGAAGTCCCTTTAACATTTCTGTAATATGTTTTGGTGGCTGTGAGCTCCTTTATCTTTTCTTGGCTGAGCATCTCTTTATCTCTCCTTCAATTCTAAATTATAGCTTTGCTGAATAAGGTAGTTGTATGTCTTTGCTTTTCATCACTTTGAATATTTCATACCAAGGTTTTTGTTGAGAAATCAGCTGACAGCCTTATGTGATCTCCTTTGTATGTAACTGCTTTTCTCTTGCTACTTTTAAGATTCTCTCTTTGTTTTTAACGTTTGGCATTATAATTATGATGAGCCTTAGTGTGGGCCTCTTTGGGTTCCTCTTGTTTGCAAGTCTCTGTGTTTTCTTGGACTTGTATGCCTATTTCCTTCACAGGTTAAGAAAGTTTTCTGTCATTATTACGTCAAATAGGTTTTCAATTTCTTGCTCTCTCTCTTCTACTTGTGATATCTCTATGATGCAAATATTGGTACTCTTGATGCTATCCCAGAGGTCCCTTAAACTAGCTTCATTCTTTTTAGTCTGTTTTTTCTTTCTTCTGTTCTGAGGGGGTGTTTTCCCCCACCTTGTCTTCCAAATGACTGATTTGATCCTCTGCTTTATTAAATCCAATTTTGATTTCTACTAGTGTATTCTTTATTTTAGTTATTGTTTTCTTCATTTCTGACTTTTTTATGGTTTCTCTAACCTTTTTTAATGCTTACTATCTCTTTTTTTAAGTTCTAATTGAGATCCTTTATTTTTCTTTTACGTTCATTGAGCATCATTTGAAACAGTGTTTTGAACTCTGTATGTGGTAGACTGCTTGTCTCCATTCTATTTAGTTCTCTTTCTGGAGTTTTGTCCTATTTTTTCCTTTGGGACATGTTTCTTTGTCTTCTCATTTTGTTTGTTTCTCCATGTTTATTTCTAAGTGTTAAGTAGGTCTGGCTCATTGTTTAGTCTTGGAATCTTGTAGAGGGTGTCCTGTGGGGCCCAGAGTAACAGTCTCAGCAGTCACCGGCACTGGGTGCTCCAGGAGTGTCCGTGTGTAAGTTGTGAGAGCCCTCCTATTGTGACAGTCTCAGCAATCACTGGCACTGGGTGCTCCAGGAGTGTCCGTGTGTAAGTTGTGAGAGCCCTCCTACTGTGACAGTCTCAGCAGTCACCGGCACTGGGTGCTCCAGGAGTGTCCATGTGTAAGTTGTGAGAGCCCTCCTACTGTGACAGTCTCAGCAGTCACCAGCACTGGGTGCTCCAGGAGTGTCCGTGTGTAAGTTGTGAGAGCCCTCCTATTGTGACAGTCTCAGCAGTCACTGGCACTGGGTGCTCCAGGACTGTCCATGTGTAAGTTGTGAGAGCCCTCCTACTGTGACAGTCTCAGCAGTCACTGGCACTGGGTGCTCCAGGAGTGTCCGTGTGTAAGTTGTGAGAGCCCTCCTATTGTGACAGCCTCAGCAGTCACCGGCACTGGGTGCTCCAGGAGTGTCCGTGTGTAAGTTGTGAGAGCCCTCCTATTGTGACAGCCTCAGCAGTCACCAGCACTGGGTGCTCCAGGAGTGTCCGTGTGTAAGTTGTGAGAGCCCTCCTATTGTAACAGTCTCAGCAGTCACCGGCACTGGGTGCTCCAGGACTGTCCATGTGTAAGTTGTGAGAGCCCTCCTATTGTGACAGCCTCAGCAGTCACCGGCACTGGGTGCTCCAGGAGTGTCCGTGTGTAAGTTGTGAGAGCCCTCCTATTGTGACAGTCTCAGCAGTCACTGGCACTGGGTGCTCCAGGACTGTCCATGTGTAAGTTGTGAGAGCCCTCCTATTGTGATGGAGACTTGACTGCGTTTGTCACATCAGTGAGTGGGGCTGACTGGCTGTGAGGACTGGTCACAACCACAGGTTGAATAACTGCCATGTGGGATCTGTCTCTGCAAAGCAACATTCACCCCATTGGACTCTCGTGCCTGCCTAGACCCTTTTTGGGTTTTCTGTTTGTGGAGCTAATTGAGTGTTACTCTGGAGTGATCTGAAGCCATCCACCAGTAAATTTTGTGTCTGAGGTCTTTTGGGAAGGGATCTTGTGCATGTCAAGGTCATCTGCTGCCTGTGTTCAGCTCCAGGCCACATGGTAAAATCTACAAAGTAATCCATGGTTGGTAGCTGCCTGTTCTGATCCTGGAGACACCTGTGAGAACGCAGAGTGTTAACTAAGGCTAACAGCCACCAGTGCCAGGACTGAGGTCTCTCAGCAAAAGGCACTGCCACCTGCCTGGAGCCTGTAGACCTTTGAAAGTTTTTAGGAAAGTGTGCAGCATGGGTTGAGGCTAGCTACCTGTGAGGAACAGCTGCTGAAAGTGACTCAAGCAGGTCAGGAGATGGGTTGGACAGGATCTTAGGTAGTTACCAGGGTTGGGTGAGCAATGTTCACCAGGGTAATGCAAAGTCAGATTTGTTGCCCATCTGTGCCTGCAGGCTGTGTGGGAAGAGAGCTCAACAGTAAAACGATGGTGGCTGCACCACTTTTGTTCCCTTCAGTCCTCATTCTGAAGCCACATATTTCTGTTTTTCCACATATGTTCATGGCACCTTTCAAGCTGCTCCCTTTGTTGTAGCTTAAGGTGAGTATATAAGAGTTTGTCTGAGCATGGGTCTTTAAGGGGAATGCCACAGACCAGCACCCCTTCATCTAATCCAAACGGCATCCCTGCTGATTTTCACAGCAGATGTTGTGCAGACTCCTCTTCCTGGCATGGTGCTCCAGGCTGGAGAGCTCTGTGCCAGGCTGGGACCTTGGCTCTTCAGAAGGGACTTCCACAGCTGAAATATCCCTCCTGATTCTCAACTGCCACATATGGATGTGGGACTAGCTTATTTTATGTCTTCATCCCTCCTATCAGTCTCTACATGTCTTCTTTATATCCTTAGTCCCATTTAGCTAGTCTGCAGATAGTTCTCCAGGGTTATTGTTCTATAGTTTAGTTGTAATTTTTATGTAGTCATGAGAGGAGGTAAGCACAGCATTTACCTATTCTACCATCTTGATTAGAAGTTGGTAGAGTAATATGTTTATTTATTATGATAGCAAAAGTAAAATATGATTATATCCTGATTAATTGCTATACCTTTCTTATTCAGCTTTCTAATAGTATTTTTCTTATTTTTTACTTTTTTCTTATTTTTTAATTTTTATTTATTGATTTTAACAAGAGAGGAAAAGGGAGAGGGAGAGAGAGATGGGATCATTGAGCTGTTTCTGTATGTGCCCTGACTGGGGATTGAACCAGCAACCTTTGTGTTTCAAGATGATACTCTAACAAACTGAGCTATCCCGCCAGGGAAGCTCTCTAATGATTTTAAAAATATATATCTATGTGCTTCTCCTGGTTTACATATCACTAATTTTAATATTTACCTTTCTTAAAACTCTCATTTTACTTCATTTTTATTTGTACTTTTTGCTTGTGTAACAATTGTATGGATCATAGTGTGTATAGCTGTGAATTTTCAGAAAGAACCCATCCCCTGAATCTCACACAGGTGTAGAAATAGAATATCACAGCATCTGGAAGCTCCTCATTCCTTCTCTCCAAGGTTATTTGTCTCTTAACTTGTCGTGCCATAGATTAGCTTTGCTTGCCTTTGAATTAATATTGTTTTAAAATTGCTTATTCACTAGTGGCATATTTTTAAAAGATTCTGATTTCTTATGTCCTTTTCTCAAAAAAAAATAGGTACCCAGGGATGTATTTTTTCTTCATTTTAAAAGTTAAGTTTAATGATGAAGTTTATTGTCTCAGTAATGCTGTGCTCATAATTAAGTCTGTCTTTCTTATGACTAATGGACCTCCTTTGTTTTTTTTTTCTCTCCAATCTTTTTTTTAAGGCCTTGAAAGTTTCTGTTATCTTTCTTCCCACTCATTCCTTCTAGGAACTACTGTCCTTTCCTGTCTCTTGCAGTTATCAGGATTGCTATACTATGAGTCTACCTTCTTTGATATTTTCAGAGAGATCATTTTATACATTTAGCAATGAAATTCTTTATCTTCCTCTGTGAGTCCATAGTACAGCTGTACTTCTGCTTTCTTTAAAAAAATTAAATGCCATCTGTATTAATTATAAAGAGTTGCTTAAATTTCTAAAGATTCCTGGGGCACTTATAAACATTTAATAGTTCTCATTTCACTTGGCTGAAATGAGTTTTATATTTAAAAATTTAAACATAAAAATGAAACCCTCTACTGCTTTGAGCTATGCATTCATCCATTTTTATTATGCAAATTGCAGTGGTCACTGGTGCTCTCCTTTTTATAATTATTATCCTTATTTACTTCCCTCTCTTTGTTCAGAGGCAGATTGAGACTTTGGCTGAGGCTCTGTTCTCTGCTTCTAACATCAGTGTTTCTAAAGAGCCATTTGGATGATGGATGTACTATGTGCTTATTTCCCAGAAAATGCCTAGAATAACTCTCCCCAATGAAATATTTTGAGCATTTTAAAAATTTTGAAGAATTAAAAACTCTAAGTACATCTCACATTCTTGATACACTTAAACTCTGGGGACACAGAATATTACAGATGATAAAGTTCTTGACTAAAAGACAGGAAACATATGCTTTTATTTGGGGTAGGCAGCTACCCAGCAATAGAATCTTAGCCAGGTCATCTCTTGGCATTCTTTATCTATGGGATTTTACTACAAAAATTCTTAGTGGATATGGGGAAGGGAAGTACCTAGTTCCTCTGGGGACACATAAGAATTTGTAAAGGTGCATATTTACATGATTCCAAACATAAAAAATGAAATTACTCAAAATCTTTGTGTTATAGACATGCATAGAGATTCATTAAAAAAATTATTTAAGAAAAAGGACTTAAAAATGTTGAGAGCACTGACCAAAGGAATCTTCAGAATATCTAAGAATGTGATAAAGAATGGATAAAGAAGATCTTTAGGTATGTTTCATTTTTTAAATTTTTGGTCACATCAGTCATTCTTTTTCATTGTGTGCCCTCCATAGAGTTCCTTGTGGATCATACAATTCCCTGCCAGAGTTTCTGGGTCTTCTACTTCTTCATATTTCCTAATAAAAACAAATGATTTCTTCTACTCAGAAAGAAAAATAATCAAACCCCAAAGGATCAAGCCCTTTGAGCAGGAAGTGCTCCTGGATGACCCTCTGCCTATACTTCCTGTAGCTGGTTCTTCCAGCACTTAGAAGCTGGAAAGAAAACTGAGTTGAAACTCAGATATGAATCTTTTTGGTTCTGCATTGTCCTCTGTGTGTGAATGGTGAAAATGTCATTTCATCTCATGAAGCTCAATCCCTGAACGAGTAGTTAGAATTTTACTTCCTGTATTGGTAGTGCCAACATAGAATCAGCTCTAGGGAGAGCTTCTTTATTGTAGAAAGACCAAGAGCTCCTGTGGATTCTCCGTTGACCCAAAAAGTCTTCTGACTAGAGCAGTGTTTTTCACATGGATAGGTTTAGGCTGGGATGATGGGCAGGTGCTCACAGAGAAAACCTGCTAAGAAGAGCAGACCAGAATAGTGGAGTGTAAGAGGTGTGAACAAGGTGAGGCAGCTGCGTTTTCTTCACCAGTCAAACATGTCAAACCTGCTGGGACACCAAGAGGAAGACTGTAAGACAGAGGTTCTTAACAGGTGCTTCGTGGTGGTGGCACCTAGGAGACAAACTACAAAATTTTATTAACAGTGAAAGGATAATCAGAAAAGGAGGCATGGAGGAAGAAGGAGGAATAGGTCAAAAGACAGCTGTAAAGAAGTTGGAAAATGATCATGGATGAAATTTTTTTGAACTTTGTTTTAAAACAAATTAAATGAGACCATATCATTTTCTGTCTGTGACATTTGGTTTCATCAGAAGTTGATCTAACAGTGAAAATTTATGGAGTGAATCTCAGAAGGTAGCCTCCCAAGAACTTGTCCTTTCTGTGTATCCTGAATGCAAGGTTCTGTAAAGGGGCTGTGATAATAGTGAGGTAGACTGGAGGTAAGCTCTAAGTGGTTAGCAGACCTTTTCCTGTACCTAAAATTTCTTGCATTATCATGGAAAAACAAAGCTTACAACTGTAAAGAATTAACCTGCATAAATAGTGAGTAATTGGAGTGCAGTGAGCCAAAAGAAAGTTAGACTTTCTTACACACACACACACACACAGAGAGAGAGAGAGAGAGAGAGAGAGAGAGAGATTATGGGGGAAGACACCTAAGAAATGGACATTTTCTTGATGATTGTTTGTGGGCTTCTTCCACCAAATGGCAAAATGAACAGTGAGGTTCTTCCTTGGACTTGGAAGTATTTTAGTAAAAGAAATAAAGGTCTGGGCCTATTTCTCTGGCTCCCACAGGAAGTGGTAGGCTGTAAGCACAGCTACAGGCTTTCCTGTGCAGCATAAATTGGCTCAGTGTGAGCAAAACATTCTTATCTGATGAAGAACTGGAAGTGTAACTGTGCTTTAAAATGTTGGAAACAGTGCTGGTCTCTGCTCCACTGTTCCCTCATATTTTTTTCCTGCTGTCCTTTCATCCTTGGCAGTCATACTAGGCTCTTGGTCCTTTCCTAGCTTCTCACATGGCTTTGATTAGGGAGGAAAAACAGAACACAACAGAAATATTCCTGGTTTTTCTCCTCTTCTTTCATATTAACGTGCTCCATGGTTAATCTTTCTGTTGTATGTTTGTGTTTAGAAAATACATATATCTCAACCCTAAAGTGTCCTTTTTTATCCTATCCCTGTTTAAATTTGTCTTGGGGAAAGAAGTAGTCATATGAAACAATTAAGCTACACTTTGTCTAGAAACTATTCATTTTCTAGGAGAAATAAACTGGTCAGCCATTTTGATTTCCAGGCCTGGGCTTAGCATCTAAGTAGATTGTTGGCCTTGGAAAATGCACTTGAAATTCCCAATGTTAATTCTCTCAGCTCTAAAAATGACAAAGTTGGATTAGGTACTCTCCCAGGTTCCTCCCAGAAGATTTTATGGTTATCTTTACCAGATACATTGGTACCACTTTCATGAGATAAGTCAAAACAGGACTTCTAACATGCACACAAAAGTGAAAAAAAGAAAGAGAAAGAGAGAAAGAAAGAGAAATACCAGTTCTTGTATTTATTTTTCTAATAAAATTTAAAAAGGCAAAAAATAAAGTGTATCCCAATTTACTAACACCATTTTTTTAATGACTTAGATGCAGAGGGAATGCAGAACACAGAGCTACGCCCAATATCAGAAACCCAGAAAGCAGACAATCAGCATTGCCGGAGTGTGCAGTGCTCTAGTTGCAGGCAGAGGCACACAGCCTTATAAAAAGAGCATGGAATTTATAAAATAGAGGTTCAATTGTGAGCTTAATCACGTTATGATTTAGAACTAGCCACTTCACCTTTCTGAGCCTCAGTTTTCTCAACCACAAAATAGGACGAGCATCTGCACTTCCAATTTTTGGGGAGAAACAAGTGACATCATGCACATGAAAATGATTCAGTGTTTGGAGTCCTTGAAAATGTTCTTGTACAAAACCAAACTTAATCCACATAGGCAGTAGATTGTAAATTAAGGAAATTGGCTTCTGTGATCTGTAAAGTGCCTTCCAGGGTTGAGCATCCTTTACTCCATGACATGACTGTGCTTCTGACTCCTGGGTGCAGATGTGTAGGCTCCAGGCAACCTGGAGCAATACTTAGTGTGTCTGTAATTTTGAAGAGAGAGTTGAGGAGTTTCATACAACCTCACCCTTGGCCTTTCATCGTATAATGAAGCCCTTCTTCAAAGACATTGATGGGCATGTCCACTAATCTTGTTCACCTTGAATTACTACTAAAATATTCCAGCTCTGGGCTTCAGGTGCTATTATCATTTTAAAAAAATACTCTAGTCCCAAAATACAAGACACTTGTCTTTGTGTCAGTGTTTATGCATGCAATCTAAAAAAAAAAAAGAGGAAAAACATGTTGGTTGTAAGTAGGAAAAAAGGTCAAATTATATACTTTGTTTTTCAGTCCATTTGAGTAGTTCTTGCTTTTATTTTACCATTTATTAAAAATAACCAAATTTCTAGTAATAGTATCCTAACCTTATAATGTGGAAGTGACTGCTTGTCGAATCGCATGAAAATCTCAATTATTTAATGTAGAAGTGAATTTACTATTGCAAAGTGTAGGAAAATCATCTCCACCAGAAGGACTCTGACTCACCACTCTTCCACCTTCCGAAGACCTGGAGGGACTGCTGCTGAGAACACCCTCCTCTAGCAGCCTGGAAGTCAGAGCCCATCATGAGAGCTCCACAGAGTGTGAACCTTCCCACATAGCAGCCTGTTAAGTAAAAGGTGTGAATGAAAGCAAACTCTTGAGCTTGAAGAAGTAAAAAAAATAAAAGGACAGAGGAATGATTGGTCAGGGAACAAAAACCTCAATTTATAATGAAAACATCTTTTGAAGTTTGTGAGATTCATTTTTATATTTTGGAATCAGTTTTCACATACTATTCTCGATTACTTATCCCAAAAATGAGTGTCGATGTGATTATTCATCTCTCATGAATCTGTGTGTCACCAGTATATGAAGCAATATCTAGATATTTTTAGACATGATAATTATACAAGCAAAAGGTCACATTCCACTTTCATCCTGATGAAGGCAGGCTACACCCTGGCATGATGACCATTCTGAAGCAGCCTTTACTCTTCTTAGACAAAGGCTTTCATTGACAGGGTAGTGTGCTGTGGGTTGAGGAAGAGAAACAGAAAATAAAGGAAAGATATTTCCAGATTTGAACTTGAACAAAAGTTAATGCCAACAGGTAATTAATAACAGTCAGAACTCAGAAGTATAGACAAGCAATTTATTTCTGAGACCTAGTAGTCAGTGTTCTCTGCAAATCAGGACATCTTCTATGACCCATGGGACCTTCAGGGTAGAATTGGTATTGAAAAACCCCAGAGGACAAAATTGATCTTTGTGGATTTGCCAGTTTCTGTTTAATGGTTGAGTAGATATTTGGTAGAAAGGAGATGATACCATGGAGCTCTGACCAGCCTCCCCAACCCTTGTTGATAATCAGAGATGCCTCTCCTTTCCAGAAATCTCAGCTCTCTGAGACTGAGAAAACCCAGGTTTTTGGGATAGGCTAACACCCATCACCTCAGACTGTGTCACAAGAGCTAGATTCTTGTTCACTCTTCCACGTTTTAGTTTAAAAATGACACCTATAATGTGGAAATACCTTATTTCCCCATATATAAGATGCTCTCATGTATAAGATGCACCTTAGTTTGGGGGTCCAAATTTTGAGAAAAAAATTATATAAAGTTATTGAACTCAAGTTTTATTCATCATAAAATTCATACAACTCCTCATTACAATCAAAACTCCCATCCATTAGCTTGTCCTCATCTGTGTCTGAGAACAAATAACTGTCTTCCTATATTGCAGGGGTCAGGAACCTTCTGGCTGAGAGAGCCATGAATGCCACATATTTTAAAATGTCATTCCATGAGAGCCATACAAAGACCCATGTATGTTACACATTATCCAATAAAAATTTGGTGTTGTCCCAGAGGACAGCTGTGATTGGCTCCAGCCACCTGCAAACATGAACATGAGGAAATGAATGGATTGTAATACATGAGAATGTTTTATATTTTTAACATTATTATTTTTTTATTAAAGATTTGTCTGCGAGCCAGATGCAGCCATCAAAAGAGCCACATCTGGCTCGTGAGCCATAGATTCCTGGCCCCTGCTATATTGCCTCATCCTCAGTTCCATCTATGGCATTTGAAATGCCACACTTAAATGACTTGACAACAATCTCAATCTTAATATTATCCCAGGATCTTTTCACCTAGATACAAATTTCTCCTATAGTTGGTTTCTTCACTCTTCCTACTCATGTTAAATTGCCCCCAGAAGACTTCATCCATTGGTTCTATTCATCTCTCATAGCAGCTTTGAAGGGTTTGTTAATGCTGACATCAGCGTTGGAGCTAGGATGTCTAGCCTCCAAGTATGATGGCAACTTTTGTTTTTTGCTCTGCAGCAATCTTCTTTGTGTTTTTTGTTATGTGTGCCCTGAATTTATCAAGCACCAATAGGGCAGGTTTGCATAAGGACCCACCTGGTCGCCTTCTCCAAACTTTCTCAAACCAGATCTTCATCCCATCCTGATCCATCCAACCCTTGTCATGAATGTGGACAATCACTCCTTGAGGAATGTCTTCTTTTGGCATTGTTTTTCATTTGAAAATCAGCATGGGAGGCAGCTTGGTTCTGTCGGCACAACAGGCTAGAACAAGTGTATAATGGCTCTTTTCATGTCCACTTGTCTTCACAGTTACAGTTTTCACTCCCCTTCTTATCAACAGTTCTGTTACTTGGGGCATCAAGTTGAAGGGAAGCTTTGTCCATATTTATGATCTATCCCAACTCAATCTGATGTGTCTTCTGACATTGAATGACAAAACAATGAAATTCAAAGACCTTCTGCTCATAGCTTTCAGGCATCTTTTCGGCAAGTCTGTGCGTGTATGCATGCTTAGTCCATTCCATTTCATGAACCTGAAGCATCAATTATATCCTCCTTTGAAATCATCAACTTCTTTTTCATCAGCAATTCTTCTTGCTTCATGCTGAACCATCTCTGTGGACAGAGGAATTCCAATTATCCTTTGCTCTTCAATCTATACCTTCAATTTCCTCTCTAAATCAGGCCATTTTGCTGACTTGCTTCTCATGGTCTTCTTCTGCTGTGGCATTTTCAGTAGGGTTTCTTCTTCCCGTAGCTAGTCTCGGATTGATTTCTCAGTTGGAGGACTAAACTTACGTTCAGCAGCACGATTTCCATTCACTTTTGCAAACTGGATCACTTTTTTTTCACTTGAATTCTGCACTACAAAAATCTTTTCTGAGCCATTTCTGGACAAAATATGGCAAAATGTAACCTACCATAATATAATGGTAATAAGTGCGAAACTATGAGCGTAAAGACAAGAGCAAATAAGTGGGAAATGGGAGTAAAAATATATGTATATACAACCACTGTATAAGACACACCCAGTTTTTAGACCCCAAAGTTTTGAAAAAGGGTGCGTCTTATACATGGGAAAACGTGTAAGAGGTACACCATCTCTCCAGCTACTGGGGTGCTAAAGCCAGGTCATAGGTTTAAAAGTGATTTTTAAAGTTTAAAATGAACAAATTCAGAGGTCTTTAGAAGCATATTTTTTAGTTTTACTAGAAGAAAAACATTTTATTTCAATCAATAAAAAATTAGGCCCTGGCAAGATAGTTCAGTTGGTTGAAGCATTCTCCCAAAGTGTAGAGGTTATCAGGTCGATCCTGGGTCAGGGCACAGACAAGAGAAGCTAGATGTTCCTGTCTTTCTCTTGCTGCCTCTCTCTTTATAAATAAATAAATAAGAATGATATAATCGTAAAAGTTCTCTTTTCCTGTAATGGTCCATAGGCATTTTTGCAACTTAGCAAGTCTGTGTTTATCATTTTGTCAGGAAGGTAAGCGATATACCTATTAAAACTCATTTAAAACGCTGGAAACTCTAATTCTGACTTCTTTTTATAACTCAAGTTCAGTGAGATGACACCAATCTTTTAGGAGGATTTTTTTAAAGAGAGATAGTCAAAATCAAATTGATTCCAGATTTCTCTGTTTATGAACTTCCACTTTGTTTTTTGCTGCTTCTAAGGCCACTGTGCGTACTGCCTCCCATTACTGGGCTGCAGGTGCTATATGAATCATTTTTCTCTTGGATAGACTGTGAAAAGTGAAGAGACAGCATCCAGTGGTCTAAACTCAGTTGTTGGAGTGAGATGGGCCCCCATTTCAGGAATGAAGTTTAACACGCAATTAAAATAGTAGCACTTTATTGTCAGTGAGAATAGCATCAGAGATGAAGAAAACAAAGTCCATTTTATTTAGCCCATTGGCTGGGTAGTGACTTTTGCAAATCAGTTCTTGGTACCTTCTTTTTGCTTCTCCTTAGGTACAGTAGCAAAAGCCACAAAACATGGTAGAAATGCCTTAGATTTTATCATCTAAAAATCTGGAATATACACTTAATATTGATGATTTTGACAAATTACTTCAGTTTTTGAAGCCTGAGTTTCAGTTTGTTCATATGTTAAGAGGGTTTCAAAATATTAATATAATATTACATATTTTAAGGTATTGCCTTGAGGATTGAAAACATTCTATATTAAATGCCTAATGTAGTACTTGTCACATAGCACATCTCAAATAAAGAGAAGTCATAATTGCCATGTTGTCAAATGTTTTTTCTGCATTGATTGACATGATCATGTATGTGGGAGGGGTCTTCATTCTTCTTCTGTGGTGAATTATATTTATCATTTTCATATATTGAATTATTCTTGCATTCCAGTTGTTCACAATATATAATCTTTATAATTTACTGTTGAATTCAGTTTGCTAGCATTTTGTTTAGAATTTTTACATCAATATTCATAAAAGATATTGGTCTATGAGTTTTTCATTTTATCTTTTTTTTCATACAGCATCCTTGCTGGATTTGTTATCAGGGCAAAGCTGACTTCATAGCATGAGTTAGGAAGTGTTCTCTCTGCTTCAACTCTTTGGACAAAATGTGAATTGGTGTTTTGTTGTTTGTTTATTTTTTTAATGTTTAGTAGAATTCTTCAGTGAAGCCAAATGGTCCATGACTTTTCTTTGTTGGGAGATTTTGATTGTTGGTTAATCTCTTTACTACTCATAAATCTATTCATATTTTCTACTTTTTTCATGATTCAGTTTTGATAGATTTGTATTTCTAGAAATTTGTTCATTTTGATTAGGTTATCCAATTTATTGACATACAAGTGTTTATAACATTCTTTTACAATAGTTTTTATTCCTGTAAAACCCGTAGTAATACCTCACTCTGATTTCTGATTTCAGTTATTTAAGTTTTGTCTCTTTTCACTTAGTCTAGCTACAGGTTTGCTAATTTTGTTGGTCTTTTCAAATAACCAACTTTTAGTTTAATGTAGTTTTACTCTTGTTTTTCTTTTCTATATTTGTTTGTCTCTGCTTTAATTTTTATTTTCTTCCTTTAGCTAGATATGGGTTTAGGTTGCTTTTTACCCTTAGTTCCTTAAAGAGTAACTGAAATTCTTGATTTGAGAACTTCTGTTGTTTTTAATGTAAGCATTTATAGTTTTAAATGTCGCTTTTAGCAGCACTTTCTTGCATCCCACAAGTTCTGATATGTTGTGTTTTACTTTTCATTTGTCTCAAGGTATTTCTTTTTTTTTTTTTTTTTTTTTTAGGTTTAACTTTTTTTTTTTTTTTAAATAATTTTATTTTTTTAATGGGGTGACATCAATAAATCAGGATACATATATTCAAAGATAACAAGACCAGGGTACCTTGTCGTTCAATTATGATGCATACCCATCACCCAAAGTCAGATTGTCCTCTGTCACCTTCTATCTTGTTTTCTTTGTGCCCCTCCCCCTCCCCCTTTCCCTCTTCCATTCCCCCCTCCCCCCCCGTAACCACCACACTCTTATCAATGTCTCTTAGTTTCACTTTTATGTCCCACCTACGTATGGAATAATGCAGTTCCTGGTTTTTTCTGATTTACTTATTTCGCTTCGTATCATGTTATCTAGATCCCACCATTTTGCTGTAAATGTTCCGATGTCATCATTTCTTATGGCTGAGTAATATTCCATAGTGTATATGTGCCACATCTTCTTTATCCAGTCATCTATTGACGGGCTTTTTTGGTTGTTTCCATGTCCTGGCCACTGTGAACAATGCTGCAATAAACATGGGGCTGCATGTGTCTTTACGTATCAATGTTTCTGAGTTTTTGGGGTATATACCCAGTAGAGGGATTGCTGGGTCATAAGGTAGTTCTATTTTCAGGTTTTTGAGGAACCATCATACTTTCTTCCATAATGGTTGTACTACTTTACATTCCCACCAACAGTGGATAAGGGTTCCTTTTTCTCCACAGCCTCTCCAACATTTGCTATTACCTGTCTTGCTAATAATAGCTAATCGAACAGGTGTGAGGTGGTATCTCATTGCCGTTTTGATTTGCATTTCTCTAATAGCTAAAGAAGATGAGCATCTTTTCATATATCTGTTGGCCATTTGTATTTCTTCCTGGGAGAAGTGTCTGTGTATATCCTCTTCCCATTTTTTTATGGGATTGTTTGTTTGTTTGTTGTTGAGTTTTATGAGTTCTTTGTATATTTTGGATATTAGGCCCTTATCTGAGCTGTTGTTTGAAAATATCATTTCCCATTTAGTTGGCTTTCTGTTTATTTTGTTATCAGTTTTCTCTTGCTGAGCAAAAACTTCTTAGTCTGATGTAGTCCCATTCATTAATTTTTGCCTTCACTTCTCTTGCCATTGGAGTCAAATTCATAAAATGCTCTTTAAAACCCAGGTCCATGAGTTGAGTACCTATGTCTTCTTCTATGTACTTAATAGTTTCAGGTCTTATGTTTAGATCTTTGATCCATTTTGAGTTAATTTTAGTACAGGGGGACAAACTGTAGTCCAGTTTCATTCTTTTGCATGTGGCTTTCCAGTTTTCCCAGCACCATTTATTGAAGAGGCTTTCTTTTCTCCATTGTGTGTTGTTGGCCCCCTTTATCAAAAATTATTTGACTATATATATGTGGTTTTATTTCTGGACTTTCTATTCTGTTCCATTGGTCTGAGTGTCTATTTTTCTGCCAATACCATGCTGTTTTGATTGTCGTGGCCCTATAATAGAGTTTGAAGTCAGGTATTGTAATGCCCCCAGCTTCATTCTTTTTCTTTAGGATTGCTTTGGCTATTCGGGGTTTTTTATAGTTCCATATGAATCTGATGATTTTTTGCTCTATTTCTTTAAAAAACGTCATTGGAAGTTTGATGGGAATTACATTGAATTTGTATATTGCTTTGGGTAATATAGCCATCTTGATTATATTTATTCTTCCTAGCCAAGAACAAGGTATATTCTTCCATCTCATTATATCATTTACAATTTCCCTTAACAATGGTTTATAGTTTTCATTATATAAGTCCTTTACATTCTTTGTTATGTTTATTCCTAGGTATTTTATTTTTTTTGTTGCAATCGTGAAGGGGATTATTCTTTTGAGTTCCTTCTCAGTTGTTTCATTGTTGGCATATAGAAAGGCTATTGACTTCTGAATGTTAATTTTGTATCCTGCGACCTTACTGTATTGGCTTATTGTTTCTAGTAGTCTTTTTGTGGATTCTTTGGGGTTTTCGATGTATAGGATCATATCATCTGCAAAAAGTGATACCTTTACTTCTTCTTTTCCGATATGGATGCCTTTTATTTCTTTGTCTTGTCTGATTGCTGTGGCGAGAACCTCTAGTACCACATTAAATAAGAGTGGAGAGAGTGGACAACCCTGTCTTGTTCCTGATTTAACGGGGAAAGCCTTCAGTTTAGTGCCATTTAATATGATGTTAGCTGATGGTTTATCATATATGGCCTTTATCATGTTGAGATATTTTCCTTCTATACCCATTTTGTTGAGAGTCTTAAACATAAAGTTGTGTTGTATTTTATCGAAAGCCTTTTCTGCATCTATTGATAAGATCATGTGGTTTTTGTTCTTTGTTTTGTTGATATGGTGTATTACGTTAACCGTTTTATGTATGTTGAACCATCCTTGAGATTCTGGGATGAATCCCACTTGATCATGATGTATTATTTTTTTAATATGTTGTTGTATTCGATTTGCTAGTATTTTGTTTAGTATTTTAGCATCTGTATTCATTAGAGATATTGGTCTGTAGATTTCTTTTTTTGTGCCATTCTTGCCTGGTTTTGGTATGAGGGTTATGTTGGCCTCATAAAATGTGTTTGGAAGTATTGCTTCTTCTTCAATTTTTTGGAAGACTTTGAGTAGAATAGGAACCAAGTCTTCTTTGAATGTTTGATAAAATTCGCTGGTATAGCCGTCAGGGCCTGGACTTTTATTTTTGGGGAGGTTTTCAATGGTTTTTTCTATTTCTTCTCTACTGATAGGTCTGTTTAGGCTTTCTGCTTCTTCTTGACTCAGTCTAGGAAGGTTGTATTGTTCTAGGAATTTATCCATTTCTTCTAGGTTGTTGAATTTAGTGGCATAAAGTTTTTCATAGTATTCTACAATAATTCTTTGTATATCTATGGTGTCCGTGGTGATTTGTCCTCTTTCATTTTGGATTTTGTTTATATGAGTTCTTTCTCTTTTTTCCTTGGTAAGTCTTGCCAAGGGTTTGTCAATTTTATTGATCTTTTCAAAGAACCAGGTCCTTGTTCTATTAATTTTTTCTATAGTTTTTCTGTTCTCTAATTCATTTATTTCTGCTCTGATTTTTATTAGCTCCTTTCTTCGGCTGCTTTTGGGTTGTCTTTGTTCTTCTTTTTCTAGTTCCTTAAGGTGGGAAGTTAAGTGGTTCACTTGGGCTCTCTCTTGTTTGTTCATATATGCCTGAAGTGATATGAACTTCCCTCTTATCACTGCTTTTGCTGCATCCCATAGATTCTGATATGTCGTATTGTCATTTTCATTAGTCTGTATAAATCTTTTGATCTCTGCACTTATTTCTTCTTTGACCCATTCATTTTTTAAAAGTATGTTGTTTAGTTTCCACATTTTTGTGGGATTTTTTTCCTCTTTTTTGCAGTTGAATTCTAGTTTCAAGGCTTTATGATCAGAAATATGCTTGGTACAACTTCGATTTTTCTGAATTTGCTGATGTTATTTTTGTGGCCCAACATATGGTCAATTCTTGAGAATGATCCATGTACACTGGAGAAAAATGTATACTCAGTCACTTTGGGATGAAATGTCCTGTAGATGTCTATCATATCCAGGTGCTCTAGTGTTTTGTTTAAGGCCACTATGTCTTTGTTGATTCTCTGTTTGGATGACCGATCTAGAGCCGTCAGTGGTGTATTGAGGTCTCCAAGTATGATTGTATTTTTGTCAGTTTTTGTTTTAAGGTCAATAAGTAGCTGTCTTATATATTTTGGTGCTCCTTGGTTTGGTGCATATATATTAAGAATTGTTATGTCTTCTTGATTCAGTCTCCCCTTAGCCATTATGAAATGGCCATTTTTATCTCTGAGTACTTTTCCTGTCTTGTAGTCAGCATTATCCGATATGAGTATTGCTACACCTGCTTTTTATTGGATGTTATTTGCTTGGAGTATTGTTTTCCAGCCTTTCACTTTGAATTTGTTTTTATCCTTGTTACTTAGATGAGTTTCCTGTAGGCAGCATATAGTTGGATTTTCTTTTTTAATCCATTCTGCTACTCTGTGCCTTTTTACTGGTGAGTTTAATCCGTTTACATTTAGTGTAATTATTGATACTTGTGAGTTCCCTATTGCCATTTTATATCTTGCTTTCTGTTAGTTTTGTGTCTTGTTTGATCCTTCTCTTTCGTTTTTCTATCTTTTGTTTTTATTTGGTTGTATTCCATACATCTTTCCTCTGTTGCTATCTTTTTATCTCATGTGCTTCTGTGGTGGTTTTTTCAATGGTGGTTACCTTTGAGTAATGAAAAGGGTCCCTACCCTGTTCATTGTAGCAAACTATTTTGTGAGTACTTTTGCACTTTATCGTCCTTTGCTACTGTTAATCTCCATCTTCTCCCCCTCTTTCTTTTTGTTGTCACAGTTTAAATTTGGTTTTATTGTGTTCTTCTTGGAGCTTTTACTTGTGGCTCTGTTTTTTTTTTGTTCTTTGTATCTGATTGGAGAACCCCCTTTAGTAATTCCTGGAGTGGGGGTTTTCTGATGATAAATTCCCTCATCTTTTCTGTATCTGTGAATGTTTTTATTTCTCCTTCATATTTGAAGGATAGCTTTGATGGGTATAGTATTCGTGGCTGAAAGTTTCTCTCTTTCAGGACTTTAAATATTGGGGTCCACTCTCTTCTAGCTTGTAGAGTTTCTGCTGAGAAATCTGATGATAATCTAATGGGCCTTTCTTTATATGTTGTATTCTTCTTTTCCCTGGCTGCCTTGAGAATTTTTTCTTTGCTGTTGGTTTGTGTCAATTTCATTATGATATGCCTTGGAGTAGGTTTGTTGGGGTTAAGAAAACTCGGTGTTTGTTTGCTTCTTGAATTTGAGGCTTTAGTTCTTTCCACAGGCTTGGGAAGTTCTCATCTATTATTTGTTTGAGTATGTTCTCCATTCCATTTTTCTCTCTCTTCTCCCTCTGATATACCTATTATTCTTATGTTATTCTTTTTGATGGAGTCAGATAATTCTTGTAGGGCTATCTCATTTTTTTTAATTTTTGAGTCTCTTTCTTCTTCTCTCTGTTGTGCCTCAAGTTGCTTGTCTTCTATTTCACTAATCCTCTCTTCTATCTGACCTGTTCTATTAGCTAAGCTTGTTACTTCGTTTTTCAGCTCGTGAATTGAGTTTTTCATCTCTGTTTGATTTGTTTTTATAGTTTCAATTTCTTTGGACATATATTCTTTGTGTTCATTGAGTTGTTTTCTGAGCTCCCTAAATTGCCTTTCTGTGTTTTCTTGTATATCTCGGAGGATTTTTAGGATTTCTATCTTGAATTCTCTGTCATTTAGCTCCAAGGTTTCCAATATATTAAATTTTTTCTCCATAGATTTTTCCTCATCTAGCTGTGTTACCTCTCTTTCTTTTGTATCCATGATATTCGATTTTCTCTTCCTTAATGGCATCTGAGGGTGGTTTTGTTGATAGTATTAATGAGATTTAATAAAGAATAAAAAGTTAAAAAAAATAAAAAATAAAAAAGAGTTGTTTTTTTTAAAAAAAATTAATAATGAAATAAAGAAAAATAAAATAATAATTTTTAAAAAAAGGAAATTATTCCCCCCCTCCTTTTTTCCTCTCCTCTCCCCTTTTTCTTGAGAAAATCTTGTGGTGAACTGTGAATTATAACAAACAATGCCTGTGATGGAGGTCCTGAATTGGGGAAAAGTAATAAAGGGGCAAAAAAAAAAAAAAGAAAAAAAAAGGAAAAAAAAGGGGGGGGGCGGTTTGGACCCACAAAAAGCAAATAAGGAAAAAATTTAGGTCAAGAATAAAATGATTTGCTTTTAGGTGTTGGTGTTGTCTAAGAGTTATGATGAGAGGAATAAGAGAACAGAAAAATGGGGGGACAAATTAAAAAAATACTATTGTATTTAGTGGAACAAGAACTAGATAAAATGGAGAGCCAGGGATGGGAGCACTGCTAGTGAGTTAAAAAGGTGAAGTAAAAAACCCCCAAAATGCCACAAACATAAGTTTGAGTCCCAGATAAGATAATTTGTTTGTTATTGAGGTTTGAATGAGAGGAGATGTAAAGGAGAAAGGAAGAAACTAATATAGAGGGAGAAAAGAAAGAGAGAGAAAAAAAGAGGGAACCAGTAAAAGAAGAAAAAAGAAAGGAGAGAGTGTTAAGGGTTTTGGAGTGCAACCCTCATAGAGAGAAAGGAAGAGGAGAATAAAGATAATGGGAGATGTAACACTTATGGGTAGTGTAGTTCAAGGAGAGGAGAGAGTAAGACTGGCAGAGAGTTAATCGGCCAAATTGGAGGAGGAAAAATAGTATCAAGAATGAAGATAAGAGAAACAAACGAACAAATATAATAAAATGGGATAGGTTATAAAGTCTGCAGATTATTCTTGATTTTGAGAGGTTATCTTCTTGTTTTTTCTTTTCTCTCCCTCTTCCTGGTCGGTGACTCTGTACCCCAGGTTCTGCCCCTTTGGCACGCTCAGGTAGAGGTTTGCAGTTGATAAGTCTCTATGGCAATGTCATGTATTGTGCTTTAGTCTCGTTGGGAGTCAAGGCTCATTAGCTTTCATAGGCTCCGACAGTGAGAGAGTCCGTGTTCCTGGAGCCTTTCTCCTAGTCTTTCCTTCCTCAATTAGTAGCCTGATAATCCAGCTATGGGGTTGTTGCTGCCTCTGCCTGGATAGTAAGAGGTTCAAAGAGCTGGCAACTCCCCACTCTATTTCCACTCAGCACAGGGCTCTGGGTAAGGCTCAGTCAGTCAGAGCTGCTAGCATAATCAGGCGGGCTTTCCGCCCACTCAAAGACCTCTGGCTCTGCCACTTTGTCCGGTAACACAGGCGGGCACCCACTTCCGGGGTGCTTGGAGGAAACTCTCATTCACTATCTGCGCGCGCAGACCAGGATATCCGGCCAGTAGTCTCACGCTCTGAGTGAAACCCCCAACCGCATGGAAATTTGCAGCGCTGGAATTCGCTCTCGCTCCGTCCCCGTGCGCGGCTTTTGCAAGGCGCTGGGGCGGCCCGAGATTCCGCTTTTGCCCACACAAAGGCCCCTGACTCTGCCCCTCCGTGCGATAACACGGGCGCGCCCTGCCGAGGCACTCGGAGGAATCGCTCACTACCTATCTGCGCGCGCACACCAGGATATGAGGCCGGCCGCGTTGCCCTGAGTGAAACCCTCACCAGCACGGAAAATTTCCACCGTTGGAATTAGTTCTCGCTCCCTCCCGTGCACGGCTTTCCCAGGGCGCTGGGGCTGCCCAGAGATTCTGCTTTCGGCCCACAGAAAGGCCTCTGACCCTGCCTCTGTGGGGCAGCACGGACACCCACTTCTGGGGCTTAGGAAGAGATCTCTCGCCCACTAACTGCGCACCAACCAGGAGAACAGGTAAAATGGCTGCCCCGCTTGTCTTTCTTTGTTTGGGTTTGGCGCGAGTGTTAGCTTGTATTGCCCGGCTTGCCACAGGAACAGTTTTTCCTCCGCTAGGATCTCCGTGCCACAGCCTGGTTCGGCCTTTTGTGCGCGGCCTGGATGTATTCACCCCCTTTGCCCGCCTCAGTTTCTATATTCACAGTTACCAGAGAAAGCCGCCCTGTTTAGGTTAGTGAGGAAGGCGGAGCATTTCTTACTCCCTATTTCCTTCAGGATTTGGTTATATATTTAGCCAATTTTTCACTCGACCATACCTTCGGGTGTATTGCGAAGCATCTGGAGGCTCCAAGTATAGGTTTTTCTGTTTCTGGTTGAAGATCTTGTTGAGTTTTGGGGGAGATTTATCGGTATCGCTTCCTACTCCGCCATTACTCTTCAAGTTATTTTCTAATCTCCCCTGTGATTTTCTTTCTGATCTGTTGTTTAATTTCCACATATTGGGGATTTTCCAGTTTTCCTTTTGCTGTTGATTTCTAATTTTATTCCATCATGATCAAATAAGAAACCTTATATAATTTCGATCTTCTAAATGTATTGAGATTTGTTTTGTGGTCTAATATATATGTATAGGGTCTATCCTGGAGAATGTGCCATGTTCCAGTTGAGAAAAGTTTGTATTCTGCTATTGTTGGGTATAGTATTCTGATAGCTTTACTTGATCTTCAGTGTTGTCCAGGTTCACTGTTTCTCATTGATCTTTTGCCTGGTTGTTCTATTCATTACCAGAGGTAAGAGTATTGCCATCTCCTACTATTATCTTAGAGTTTTCTATTTTCTCCTTCAATTATGTCAATGTTTGCTAGATATATTTTGGAGTTCCTAGGATGTTTTGTGCATAGGTACTTAAAACTGTCATATCTTCTTAGTGAATTGACTATTTTATCACTATGTAATATCCTTCTTTGTTTCTTTTCTTTTTTTTTCCCCTGAAGCTGGAAACAGGGAGGCAGTCAGACAGACTCCTGCATGCGCCCTACCAGGATCCACCCTGCACGCCCACCAGGGGGCGATGCTCTGCCCATCCGGGGCGTCGCTCTGTTGTCGCTCTGTTGCAACCAGAGCCACTCTAGCGCCTGAGGCAGAGGCCACAGAGCCATCCCCAGTGCCTGGGCCATCTTTGCTCCAATGGAGCCTCCGCTGCGGGAGGGGAAGAGAGAGACAGAGAGGAAGGAGAGGGGGAGGGGTGGAGAAGCAGATGGGCGCTTCTCCTGTGTGCCTTTGTCACACTCATGATACAGAATTCAGGTGAGAGGCAGGGTGCAATATTCAAGCAAAGCAAGCAGGTTATTAAGCAAGGCTATATACACTTGGCACAAAACACAAATAGGCAATTCAGCTAGCCTGAGTGCCCCTTCTTGTTGGGGTCTTAGATTATACACTTTTTAGCTATAAATTTCAAAGCTCCTCTTCCGTGATACTGTGACTAACATACAGTGTTATAAGGCTTCCTTTTGTTTTGTTTGTTTGTTTGTTTTTATTTGTTTTGCTTTGTTTGAGAGAGAGAGGCAGGGAGAGAGAGAGAGAGAGAGAGAGAGAGGAACATTGAGCTATTTCTGTATGTGCCTTGACCAGGGAATAGAACTGGCAACCTGCTCCGGGACAATGTCCCAACTGACCAACCTATCTGGTCAGGGCTTAATTTCTTTTTTATTGGCCCTGGCCGGTTGGCTCAGTGGTAGAGTGTTGGCCTGGTGTGCGGGGGACCTGGGTTCGATTCCCGGCCAGGGCACATAGGAGAAGCGCCCATTTGCTTCTCCACCCCCTCCCCTTCGTCTCTGTCTCTCTCTTCCCCTCCCACAGCCAAGGCTCCATTGGAGCAAAGATGGCCCGGGTGCTGGGGATGGCTCCTTGGCCTCGGCCCCAGGCGCTAGAGTGGCTCTGGTCGCTGCAGAGCGTCGCCCCTGGTGGGCGTGCCGGGTGGATCCCGGTCGGGCGCATGCGGGAGTCTGTCTGACTGTCTCTCCCCATTTCCAGCTTCAGAAAAAAAAAGAAAGAAAGAAAGAAAGAAAGAAAGAAAGAAAGAAAGAAAGAAAGAAAGAAAGAAAGAAAGAAAGAAATTTTTCTTTTTTATTTTCAGAGAGAGAGAGAGAGGAAGGAGCAGAGAGGGGAAGGGAGAGGGAAACATTTGTTTGTTGTATGCATTCATTGGTTGCTTCCCGTGTGGGCCCTGTCCTTTATTTTGATATTGTAAGTTTTGTTTGTGTGATTGATTTGTTGAAATCTATGATAGTCCATTAGTTTTAAGAATTTTCCAAAAGTCTGTTCTTGTCAGCTGTGCTAACTAAAGTCTCTGATACTTTAGCTTGTGTTCAGTTAATGTTTTGATAGAGATTTCCTTAAATTCCAGGAGCTGAAACAAAGGGGAAAAATACACAGAGAAAGAAACAAAGAGGGTGAGGCAGACAGACAGAGAGACAGGCAGGCAGAGACAGAGAGTAAAATCCCCACTCCTACTCTTAGTATACTGGCTCTGTAAGGGGGTAGTCTTTGTACTTAGTTAGACTTGCTCTGAACCTAGGGATCATCCTCAGGTGAAAGTTCAATATTTTCTCTGGATTATTGGGAATTCATATCGTACCCATGTTTGCATGTGGCTTTCTAGATGCACTTATAAAAATGACTGCTTTTAAATCTCCTAATTTCTCCAAAAATCTGATGCCACTTTCTCCTCTGCGCCTTAGATGATTTATTGTACGCCTCCAGCGAGGATCTCTTACCCCCAGGTGTCTGTGAGTGTGTACTCTCCTGGTAGATTTTGTAAGCAGAACCTTCAGGTTTTCCTGCCTGTGGCCTGAATTATGAGAGAAAGAAATAGGGAATCAATTCTTCAAGTATGCCCTGCCAGGTAGAACAGATGTGCACTGTAATTTGCAAACAAGTTCTGCTCTCTCCCTAGAACTGGGAACTAAGTTTCCATTACTGAAGACCAAGACTGTTGCCATTCGTGCAAAGGCTTGTTGTGTTGTTTTTTATGATTTTATGGAGGAATATGAGCTCAGATCTTCCTAGTCTACCATTTTGCCGATGTCTTGTAATATTTTGTGTGGATTTTCCACATAGAAAAAACTGCAGTGAGCAGGTTGTTTTCTATTTGCCCTCCATATCCACTCTTTACCCTTCTGTGTCCCAGTCTGTGCCTGTGGGCTGATCTATAGAGGCCACATCAATGAACTCTCAGCTCATGTAGGAGGAGAGAAAGGCTGTGTGCTTAACTGCCTTTCTATGGTATACAAGTCGGCCACATTTTTCCAGGAACTGTCACTGTTCTATTCCAGTAACCCTCTCCCTATAGCTACCCACTGATGAGATCTGGGACTGGCACACAGGTCTTCAGACCTGGGGATAATAAAGACTTTAACAATCACATCACCTCTGCTGTTTTAGCCCCAAGGTCTTTCAACATCCTTTGTACCTGTCTCTAAATCTTCCCACATCTTTGTAAATCACTCTTTTAATAACACTCCTTACTCAGTTTGAGAGTGCCAGCTGTTTCCTGCTGGAACTCGGATTGAAACACTACACTATTGGCTGCTATTTCTCTTTCAAAGAAATGTTTTTGATTTTGCATTAATGTCATCAGATATCAACAGATTCTGAAGGCTACTTTGTGTCAAGTAATAGGAATTTACTTTCTTTTTTAAAATAAATTTTATTTCTTTCTTTTTTAATTTATTGATTTTAGAGAGAGAGAAAGAGAAAGAGAGGGGAAGAGACAGAAACACTGATTTACTCCTGTATGTGCCCTAATCAGGGATTGTTCGGGCAACCTCTGCACTATAGATGATGCTCTAACCATCTGAGCTATTTGGCCAAGGCAAGAATTCACTTTCTTGAATGACTTTATAATATTTATCAGGATGGTACTTAGCTTAGGATTCAGAAAACCTCTCATTAAAAATGCAGCCTTGCCTGACCTGTGGTGGCGCAGTGGATAAAGCATCAGCCTGGAAATGCTGAGGTTGCCGGTTCAAAACCCTGGGCTTGCCTGGTCAAGGCACATATGGGAGTTGATGCTTTCTGCTCCTCCCCCCTTCTCTCTCTCTCTCTCTCCCCTCTCTATAATGAATAAATAAAATCTTTAAAAAAAATGCAGCCTTACCCTGGCCAGATAGCTCAGTTGGTTAGAGCATCATCCTGAAACGCAGAGGTTGTTGGTTTGATCCCTGACCAGGGCACATACAGGAACAGATCAATGTTCCTCTCTCTCTCTCTCTCTTTCTCTCTCTCTCTCAAATGAATAAAATCTTTTTTAAAAATGCATCCTTGATTCTGAAATCTGAAATGTGAAACAAATTTATGACTCAGTTTTTACAAAGTGAATGAAAAGACTACAGTCCCTTCATGAGGGAGCAGAGCAGAGCAGCAATCCCTCATCACAATGACTGTGTCCTAGAACAGGACCATCTTGTCCTCTCCCAGATTAAGGGGAGGAGTGGCCAGGAGGAACTGCAAAGGTGGATAGTATGGCTGTGTCTAGTTACTCATGAGGTGAGATCAAATACATTAATTGCTCCCTTTCTGATTCATCCTTCTCGTTGTTGACACTCTTTGTGAGCACAGACCCGAGAAGGCCACTTCCTCTGTCAGAAACCCCCAGTGGCTGCCTTTGACCATAAAACAAGAATGACAAATACTCAGCCTGTGTGTGGTCCCTCTAATCCCACCTCTCATGGCCTAACTGTCCACTAAAACTGCTTTCAGTTGTAGAGCCATTCCATCACAGATTTCTAAGTAACCAATTCTTACATTACTTTTTATTCAAGTTAAATATTTTCCTCAATCTTGTCACGTAAGATAAAATACGTTCTAAGTCCAAAAGCATGGCATTACACAATCTGTCCCTAATTTTCCATTCTAACATCTTAGGAATTTTCCTCTTATTCGTGTTGCCATGTTTTTAGCTCTTTGCATTATTTGTAGCACATATTGGGTGTTTGAAATTCATATAATCTTATTATAGAATTGAAGTTCTTTTTAAACACACAAACCGAATTTACCAATATTATCTGGTGTTACATCAATATTCTAAAAATATGTTGCTCAGATTTAAATGTTGTGTGTGTGTGATTAAATCTGAGCAAATATTTTTAGAAAATTGATGTAACACCAGGTAATATTTGTAAATTAGTTTGGAGTAGTTATTGGTATACAATTATTTACATATACACTTAAATGTATATATGGTATATTAAATTACAAGTTGGAAAATATATCCATTATAGAGTAAACCTATATGTTCACACTCAATGTGTCTTTAACTGAATCTTGCAAGCAGATGGCCCTGATGACATTGATTTTCTAACAATAGAAGACTCAACATATTCACGTGAGGTATAAGCTTTTCTTAGTTATGGCTCAGTTCTCCACACCGTAGATCATTGTTTCAGGGACAAGACCTAAAGCAGAAAACTTCGTGCTATTCTCCCAAGTTGCCTCAATTTTAAGTTTCTTGGAAAAGCCAATTACATCCTTTATTTGCTGACTCTTCTTAGTTGTGAGCTCTTTAACACTAATTTACTGACTTTTTTTTTTTAATTTACTGACTTTCAACTTCAGTTTCCTAAATGGAAGAGTGAAACAAAAACACTATTTTTAAAATTAGAGTTAAATTTTTAAAACATATTTAGGAAAAAAAATATCAACACAAAATAAAAACAACTATTGATAACTCCTACTTATTGATGCAATGGAGAGCATGGCAAGTTGCTATTCAGATGAATTTCATTCCCTCAATATTCATTAAGAGACTGCTCTGTGTCAGAAATGGGCTGAAGGATGAGAAAGACTGAAGGTCAAATGAGGTCATTGCCCATCCTCTCAGAGTATACAAGCATGTAGGGATAGAAGACATGTACAGAAATTATTGTAATCCAATTATTAATTTTAAGCTTAATTTTTTTTCTTCTTCTTCTTTTCTAAGTGAGAGGAGGGGAGATAGAGAGACAGACTCCCACATGTGCCCTGACTGGGATCCATCTGGCAACTCCTATCTGGGGCTATACTCACAACCAAGCTATTTTTAGCACCTGAGGCAAGGCCATGTAGCCATCCTCAGCCCCTAGGGCCAATGCACTCAAACCAATCAAACCATGGCTGCGGGAGGAGAAAAAATGAGGGTGGGGGATGGGAGAGAAGCAGATGGTCACTTCGCCTGTGTGCCCTGACCAAGAATTAAACTTGGGACACTCACATGCTGCGCCAGTAGTCTACCACTGAGCCAACCATCCTGGGCCAAACTTCACTTTTTAGATAATATTTTAAATTTGCACCCTTATTAAGTACTTACTGTGTAATGAGCAATAATTATTTTACATGCATTATGTCATTTAATTCTAATGGCAACTGTATAAAGTAGGTAATTCTCATTTCACTTTAGAGATGAGAAACTGAAGCTCAAATAATCTGGGGTAACATAAAATTCAATTAGTTAATAAGCTCATGCTCACAAGGAGCCAGAAATTAATGATCGGAGTTATATAATTTGACAGATATTGAAAATCTTAAAACATAATAACAAAGCCAAGGGTACAAATAATCCTATAACTGAATTATCAGTTCCTGGATAACTCAAGATATTCCAAATATCTTGATAGCTGACAACCTAAAAGATACTTATTGTTCAAAGCAATTTTTTTTTACCAAATTTTTTAAGCAAATAAACCCACTGGAAAATATTTTTTAAATCTTTTTTAAAAGCAGCAAAAATAAACTTAGTTGTAGCCAAAAAAAAAAAAATTGTTGATTTTGATCTCAACACAGGATTTATCTTCATAAATAAGCCAGGGTGATAAGTGGATATATGGCCAAGAGTGATAAGATCAGAGATTATCAGCTAGAAACACGGTTAGAATAGGGGAGTCTGGGAGTGGATATCTGAAATTAGATTTGGCATATTTGAAACAGCTTTGTTCTTTTTATTGTTTTAACATATTTTGAAAGTGAGAACAATGAGCTAAGACAGAATAATGCTGTTAATATGGAAAACTTTAGTTTCTGTGTAATTTCTAATAGAGGAAGGAAATTACACAATGCAATTACTTTCATTAAGGAGTTACAAATGTTTTTTTTTAAATGAAATTACAGTTGTTAAAATTTGAAGAAATGTGCCTGTCTTTCAGCGAAACTTTTCTACGTGCTACAGAAAGAGTGTTGTTGAAATCCTGAGGACCGCCTTCAGGTTTTGGGAGACTGGGTGCCACCTTGTGTGCACTGAGGCCAGAAATGAGGCGGTCTAGTTGAGAGAAACTGTTGAACACAACCTCAACTTCCCTCTAAGAGCTCCCTGCATGAATGCAAAAAACCAGAGTGGACTTCCATTGGAAGAGGGCTCAAAAATTCTATAATCAGTATTTACCCTACAAGGGAATGGGCAATTAGGCTAGAAGCATTTCACCAGAAGGCACGTCAGAATCTCTGAGAAGAAATAGAAAATCAAGGAATTTGAGTTGCACGTACAAAGTTAAGCAGGAACTAAAGTTTTTTAGTGTAGGGTTACAGAACCACCAGAAAGAACAGAATTCTGTGAGTGTGTTTGCGTTTGAGTTTTGGGTATGTTGGAGGGGGAGGGAGGATGGATCAAGAAGGTGTGAACAGGGATCTTTTCGTCAGATGGCAGAATTTAACAGGTAAGTAAACCTGCCCCGGAGATAGACAATACAGGCTCAAGTAGTTAAAACTCTTTGAAACCTGGGTAGGGGGACAGTTGCTGGTTTTAATCTTAGAATGGGTTTTGTTTAACAGGATTTACCAAGTTTGTATATGTATATACATGGTCCAAAGTGCAAAGAGAACAGAACATCAACTAGAAAAATGAGAAATTAAAATTCAATCATCCCCCAGGTATGCGTGGCCTTCAGCCCTGTATTTCCCTTTTGTGAGCCTCAGAATCTTCGTCTGTAAAATGGAGGTAGTGGAAGAACCTAGGTCACAAGTTTCTTGAAAGGAATAACTGAGATAAGAGTTTAACACTGCCTGGTACTAGTAAGTGTGTCATCTCATTAAATATTACTATTATCATCAAAGATCTATGGTGCAGATCAAACCATAAATCCTGCCCTTAATGAAACATGACTTACCAAGTCTTTAAAAAAGTGTCTTCTATCTTTTTTTCCATTACTTCCCTAGCTTTTTTCTGACATTGAAGAATTCTCCTGGGAAGTAAATGAAGTCTGATTTCCTGAAACTGAAATAAGTTTGTCCCTTAGTGGGTTCCTCCTTACACATTCTCTGAAGAATGTGCCCCTTCTGCAATCCTTCCGGACCTTTTCTAAGATGACTGCAACCTAGATGGTCAGTTGGCACTAAAGGTTCTTATCAGAGAAAAAACTTGTAAAACCTTGTTTGGTAGCTTCTAGAGGGCAAACAATCTCTTTACGTGATTCTCTGTCAGTGAAGACAGCCAGCAGCCATGGAAGAAGGGTGGGGTGGTGACACCATTCTCCATCATTATGGGCACAAACTGGCTTTAGTACAGTGCATTCTCTTCCTGATATTCCAAAGATAGGCCAGATAGGCAAGGAGAAAGTTTATATATTTATATACTTGTTATATGCTTGATGCTGACTTTGTTAATTATCAGGGTTTAGACTGGGCTCTTAAATTTGAAGATGACAGCAAATAATGTTGGTTGCTAACACCTTAAAGGAAAATTTATAAGTGTGTTGAATGAATGCCTTCAAACTAATTAGAAAAATTGTGAAATTATTCAGACTCAAGTAAGTTTAGACTCAAGGTAGCACAGGGGTAAATTCTATTGAGGAATAAGTAGAATAAGATTGATAGAGCAAAACTAGATCAGCAGAGTAAATCAAATGTACTTGTTAGCTCCCCCTCACGCACCCTCAATCATTCTAACCTATGCCAGGGACCAGGAGAGGTAAGAGAAAAGATGTTTTGGGGAAGCATCTTGAAGCAGATGTCATTTTGGAACTGTTGAACAATATATTACACATGGATTCCGTGGGGCTTTCTAGGCTTATGACTGGAAAACAGGCCACAACCACTGCAAAGGTTTAGTAGCCTCCCAAGAAGGTGTAAGTTTCCTGCAGTGAGTTACCTACTTTCTGTGTCCAAGACAGTTTTCCGGACTTCAGCTTCCAAGCAGCTCACCAAGACCTTCCTACTCAAGAGGGCATTGGAGCAGAACACCACCACAGTCCACATTTTATTTATTTTGGGAGTATTTTTCAAAGGGACATTTGGACCAAAAGTGGGCCACGATCCCTGGAAACTCTGAGTAGTGGCTTGACATCTTAGGAATCTGTCTGTCATGCTTTGTAGAAAAATCTGGAAGGGTCTAGTTCTGCTGGAAAACAAAAGAAATGGCTATTGATGTGAAATGGTAAATCTACCTACTCTTTTTCTTTTAATCAAAGCCCCAAACTCAAAGTAAAACCAATTAAGTCTTCTGATTACCTAAATACATCACTCAAAACCAATTTCTTTTTATTAGTCTAATTATACTAACTTTGGATTTGGATGCACAGTGCAGAGTTGCAATGCTTTGACAAGTATTTTTAAATCCTCAGTATTTACTTTTTTCCATTCCACTTTTTTTTTTGAGTGAAGCCTAATGTCTTCCAGCTTTACGCTTTCAGGTTCACGTTCATCACTGATGCTGACCTTACAATGTTTACTTAGAGCATTCATAAAAATACCCTGCGTGCCAAAAGTTGCTAGCTGCAGGAAAATGATAAAATAGAAAAACATTTAATGTGCCAGTGGGAATTCCCTTACATGTTAAATCAAAGGTTCTCTCAAAGGCCTGCAGTGGCCTTGGAAGGTGGGCAGATTCAAGCCGCACGGAGCAACAACAGGAGGGAACGAACGCCTGCAGAGAACCCCTCTGTCCAGAGGCCCTCTCATCCTCCAGAAAACACAGCCTGAAGGAGGGTTTGGCTTCACTGTCAAGGGCCTCATGAAGGGTTTCTTTTCTATTTTATTTTTAAATTATTTCAGCTTTCCTGAGATATAATTGACATAAAACATTGTGTAAGTTTAAAGTGTGATGTGATGTTTTGATACACTACATACATATGTTCCAGAATGTTTACCAGAGTAAGGTTAGTTCACACATCCTCACCTCACGTATGTGGAGGGTTTCTAAGGCAGATGTGGTACAGAAGGAGTATAGGACTGTGGTAGAAAACACCCCCCAGAGCATGTAGCTCTGGATTCCAACCTTGACTCTCTTGTTTACTATATATTGACCAAGTCACTGCATGTTTCTGAAAGTATCCATGGCTCTCAGCCCTACTGGTTCCATGAAGTTCCTAACCACCCCCACACACTCATTCCCCTGTCAATCATCTGTGACTTATCAATTTTATGTTTTACGTTATACTTAATATATAACTCACAAAAAAAGTATCTTATGTTAAAAAAAAAGAAAGGTTAATAACCACTGGACAGAAAAAGAGATATTTATTCAAATTAACTCATTTATTCAAATTAAGCTTAGTAATACCTCAGAGTCCAAGTCCCTCTTCTTAGCATTCCCACTAAAAGTTGGTCAAAATTGGTTTGTTACAGCAAACAGTGCTAAGGACCTGTCAGGACATAAGTGCCAGGGCAGGATCCGTCCTGGAGGTGGAGTTGGGTGGCACGATACAAGGTTGCTAGCCTGCTTTGCACAGGATGGTGCCTTCCACAAGCTGCAAGCTGAGCCAGTTGGCAGAATGCCTTTCTTCCCTTCAGGGTTACTTTCTATAAGAATGGTACCAAAGAATGTATCCTGCAGAACTGTCATAGTGGTGTGTGTGTCTGTGTGTGTGTGTTTGTGTGTGTGCGCGCGCTTAACTGAATCAGGTCCTTTCTTGGGACTAAAAAATATAAGAAAATTGTAATGGGACACATGAGTGACAAGGCACAATGAAAACAGAACCAGTTCACTAATTGCTATGATGCTTTGTTATGAGGACAAACTTGTCCTGAGATGATCTTTCCCAGATCAGGACTTTATGGAAACAGATTCCTAAGAAGTTTACCAAACAAAATCATCCAAATCCAAGTAGTGACCATCACTGGCCCAACCACATTTATCATACCTTCTTCTTTTGTTTCAAAGTCCTCATTTCAAGCCACACAGAATATTTCAAATCGTTCCATCAACAAATCATTTTGCTATTCAATAGCCATCTATCATGCTAGATATTCCACCTAAGTTTTGTCCTTGATTCAATTTCTGTCAATGTAGTAACATTGACTCAAAATTCTATTACCAATTCAAATGAAACATGACAAAAACAGGTTTTGCTAGGCAACACATAAGGAATGTTACAATCCAGATACTTATAATTCTAATATCAAAAGATAATTTTCATTAATATTTTCTTTGTTCTTCCATATCTTCTCTATGTGTATATAATATTTTTAGAGAAAGAAAATCATATGATACATGTGGTTTTAAAATCTGTTTTGACTTTAAAAACCATAGTCTGAACATTTTCCCATGTTAATTAACATTCTTCTACAATATAATTTTAATAACTTATAATATGGTGTATAATTTATTTAACACCAGTCTCAATTCAGTTGGGAAACTGTCCAGACTCAGATGTTCCAATTTTTTAATATTAAAAATCCTGACATGACTATTTTCATGCCTTTACTTCCATTTTTTTAGTTGGAATTCCAGTGGTAAAGGGAAAGTTTTTAATAAATATCAAAAATGTTAAATAAATATTGCCAATATTTCCTCTGGAAAAAAAATCTATAATTGTGCCACTATTATTTGCTTATTTCCCTGCCCCATAGACAACCATGTATATTATTTTTAATCTTTATCAATTAATGGAGGAGGGATAGCATATTATTTTTGCTTCTATTTTAAACTTTTTGCTGTTCACTCAGTAAGAGTGAACATTGTGTCAAAAATGTGTTGATCATCTGTATTTCCTCCCTTTCCAGTCTCATGTCTTGTGTACCATTTTGTTTTGGTTGTACTCATTTATTTATTAATTCCTAAGAACACATTACACTGGGGAACAAAATTTTTGTTGCATCCACAAAAACACTTGTTCTTACCTAATTCGAGTGTGCTGATCTCAAATCACATATTGGTTTTTCCCCTGGCCGGTTGGCTCAGCAGTAGAGCGTCGGCCTGGCATGCAGGAATCCCGGGATCGATTCCCGGCCAGGGCACACAGGAGAGGCACCCATATGCTTCTCCGCCCCTCCCCCTCTCCTTCCTCTCTGTCTCTCTCTTCCCCTCCCGCAGTGAGGCTCCATTGGAGTGGAGATGGCCCAGGTGCTGGGGATGGCTCTGTGGCCTCTGCCTCAGGCGCTGGAATGGCTCTGGACGCAGCAGAGCGACTCCCGAGGGGCAGAACATCGCCCCCTGGTGGGCATGCGGGAGTCTGTCTGGCTGCCTCCCTGTTTCCAGCTTTGGAAAAGTGAAAAAAAAATTTTTTTTAAATATTAGTTTTTCTCTGAAAGCTACAGGGTTTTTTTGCAATTCAAGATTTTAGGTTTTCATCTTATTGTAAAATATAGTTTAACATAATGAAGTAGAATGTCTTCTTGGGCAACATCTTTGTGGAAATATAATAATTTATATAATGCAGTAAATACACTAATACACTAAAAGATATGATTGTATCAGAATTTGTCTACAATTTCAAAATAGAACATAGTAAAACACTTATTTTAATCTTAAAATTTCCGCAAAACTTATTTAAATTCTATTCAGGCAAAAATTTGCATTTGTAGCTCTTGCGTTTGTGTACCTGTTGAGGACAATCTCGTTTGATGCTCCAGCAGTAGTCTGCTCATCACTAACAGCTCCAAGATTTTCAGAAAACTTATCGAGGTGACTGTTCAGGAAGTGACTCTTAATGCTCATGTTACATCAAATGTCACAGAAAGCCAACAGCATCTTTGAACCAGAAGTTCATAGTTTTCTTCTTTTTTGTTGCCAAGGAAGTTCTTTGTAACTGACACAAAAGGCTGCCATGCTGCTTTCTCCTCCTTATTCATCTTCCTGGAAAATTCTTTGTCATGTATGAGGGTTCAAATTTGAGGTCCATCGAATACACCTGCTTTTATCTTCTAGAAAAACAAGGCAGGAAAAGCAGAAATAATATGTTGAAAGCATTCACTTTCTCTATTCAAAGCCTGAACAAACTGCTTCATTAAGCCAAGTTTGATGTGAAGTGGGGGAAAAATGATCATCTCTCAGTTAACTACAGGTTCATTCACAATATTTTGCATCCTTACTTCCAGAGCTTCATGTTTCGCCACTCTCTGTGTCCATTGTTTCTCCCGAGCTCGGCTGTCCCATAAACACAGAAAGCAAGGATACTTCGTGAAAACTCTCTGTTGTCCTAGCAGGAAATTTACCATTTTAAGATCCACACAAATGATCCAGTTATGCTCCTCATACTTCAGAAAGTTGAGGACAATTTTTATGTCATTATAGTTTTCACGCAGATGAATTGAATAACCAATTGGAATCGCTGCATAAATGTTACCATTGTGTAGGAGAACAGATTTCAGACTCCAACTCCGTTTAGAGTTGTCAAGAAATAGCTGCCATTCTGTTGGACTGTAAATGGTAACACCTAGCTGGCTGAGAAGACTACTGATATCATGACAATAAACAAAGTGTTTATCTTTGGAAAAAATGTCCACAAAAAATTGTTCATGCTTCCTGAAATGGGATACTTTAGCTGATCGGTGAAGTACATTGTTTTCTAGAAGCCTGGAGACTAATAACTCAGCTGCTTTCTTTGATAGACCCAAATCTCTTACTAAGTCATTCAATTCGGGTTGGCTAAACTGCTGAGGGGTTAATGACTGCTTAGAATCAGAAGAAGACCCTTCAGATTTCACAACCATTTCCTCATGCATCTTATCAAAATATACTTGATCACCATGTTCACTTTCTTTGTCCTTAGAAGAAATAAAACCATTAAAAACTGGAACTGGGAGTGTCTCAGAGTGTGGGATAGGTCGTATTGCTGAAGGAATATTAGGATAGGCAATCATATGCCATTTTTCTTGCCGATGCCCTTTGTATGGATCAGACAGAAATAACAGTCACTGCTGTGGTCCTTAGGTTCATGCCAAACCATGGGAATACCAAAAGGCATTCCTTTGTATTTTCCTTTTGTCCAGTCACAAAGTATTTCTTCAAAATTAAGACACACAATATAAGGAGCCCAATTCTTGTCTTGATCGCCAAGGGGAACTTGAAAATAGGCAATTTATGCATGGGTCACAAATGATGAAATATTGCGCCTTTGACGTTGAAGTGTGTAACAGCCACCTATATAACAGAAGGTGTCAGGGCTATTCTTACATTTATGCCTACTCTAAGATGCCATGATTCAATCTTAAAACAAAATAATAGGGTGTTTTATCAGATAATAATTTTTTACATTTAAAAACAACTACAATTATGTAAAAGTGATGTTTGTAAAACATTAATTGCCTTGTGGTTATGTTCAATCTAAGTGCCGTTGCCCTTTAACTCCAATTTAAAAACCAATGCATGCCATTAACTGTAACAAAAAGAAATTAAAATTGCATAAAAACTAGAGCACGCACCAAAATATGGATTTCAGATTTGGAATCAGTGATGCAGAAATATATAGAAACAGTTCTAAAACCTCATGCAATAGAAAATGAAAAAAAAGTTGTTCCCCAGTGTTATAGATTAAGATTTTTAACCTTTTATATAATATATATGCCACATATATTTTCCAAGTGCTCTAAAGTTTAAAAAGTTTTTTATACCATTTATGCTAAAATGATAAAAGCTATTGATCTTCTTTAAAACTGTGTTTGATTTTGGTATCATGGTTAAGGAGTGCTTTCTCACCCCCAAGATTATAAAAAATATTGTTTTTTTATTCAAATTTTGGTATTGTTTTGATTTCACACTGAGATTATTAATCAGGAATTTATACTGGAAAAGGATATGAGATTGACTTCTAAGTCAAATATTCACTCTACTGACAAATCTTTTAATTTCTTCTTTTGCCGCCCCTGCTGTATCTAGATCAAGCTGCATAAACTGACAACTAAATTGGTCTGCTCCCCAAAACCAGGCTGAACTTTAAACTAGTCAAACTATTCAGAAGCTCAGGGTAATTAACAATATTGTTTTCTTATAATCTTATAATGTTTTCTTATAATTAAAAAGTAAATAAATTTTTATTAGTTTTACCAATTGTAGCATAGTATTTTAGTGTCTAAACTAAATTATGGTTTACTAAGTTTAAAATGCACTCTTGGTTATTAAAAAGCAGGGTTCCTTTAACTATACATCATTCTTTTTTAATCCCTGCAGAAGCAGTATTTCACTGACTGCTACCTGTGAGCCTTTCTTCAAAGTAAACCATGTGGCTACAACCTCACCCCTCACCACCATCTCAGTTTTATCCTTCAAACTGCTGTGAAAGGCTTATTCTGCTCCCTAAAACTTTAATGAATTGCCTAGATGAGACCCCAGCAACTTTCCTGCCTTCTCATCATTCTTCATGCACTTCTGTGATATTTACCATTGTTAACGCCACCAAATTTTGATAACCTCCACCATGCATGAGCCTAAGTTTTTGTTAATACACTTTATTTTTTAGAAGAGTATTAGATTAACAGACATTGAGAAGATAGTAGTTCAGAGAATTCCCATACAGAATTGTATTTTTAAGTGAAAATTTTATAATTTTTCTATATCAGTATGTCATTAACTTAAGAATGTGGATGAAAAAGGGACTCTATGGAAATTAACCTCACAGGGTAATCTAATTAAGTGGGTCTTGGCATATAACTTTTAGTAAAAGGCTTATCTTTGCCTTAAGCAAGCCCTGTCCATTTTTTTCTGTGCATCTAGGTTAACACACCTTTCAAATAAGCCCTAACCTCTTCAAGGGAGCACAGAATTGTTAACTAACCTATAATCCAATCCCTGCCTTGCTTTCTACCATCTCCATATAATCTTTCTTAAATTCCCTCTTTAATTTCAAATGCATAAAAGAAACTGCAAAACTGTTATTCTCTGGAGCACTTGAGATCTTGCTTCTTGATGTTTGTCATCAGTTTTAGTTCAAATAAACTCATAACAATTTTCTACAAGTCTGAACATTTCTCATGTCAGCAAGTAAACAAATACTTCTCTTCCATCTTGAAAAATTCCACACTGTCAGCTTTCATTCTTATGCTACAAGTAACAAAAAATCCGAATCAACTGTATTCAACAATGAGGCCAACTTGTATCCTCATAACAGGAAGTTTAGTTATAGAGCAGCTCCTGGGTTAGTTTTTCCAAAGACTGATATTATCAGGGCCTCATTCTCTTTCTGTCATTCTACTTGACCACCCTCGGTATGGAGCTTTTCTTCAGACAAATCCTAGCTCTGTGAAGTTGGTTGTTGTAACAGCTACAGGCATCCCACCCAGCCCCCCCCCCCACATACACACACCATTAAAGTCCATTGGAAAAAGAGTGGCTAGCTATTTTTAGCATCTCTTTTTGTTAATAAGGAAACCTCTCTTGGAATTCTTTCAAGTAGATTTCTTCTCACACCTTATTGGCAAGAAAAAAGTTCTTCTAAACAAAGGATTTGCAAAAACAGAGCATTGCTTAGGATTATACAGGCTTACCTTTAAGCTCAGTGTCAAAAGAATTCTCCTGAAATATGGATACCTGAATAAGTTCAGAATATGTTAGCAAGGAACAAATAATGGAATGGGTTTTGAACAGACAACTAACAGGGTTTGTCACATATCTTTCCCATTATTTTTTTCCAGTTGTTACTTTTCTCCATCTTTACCTAACAAATGATATAGTTGATATTTCAATTCCTTGACTATTTGATAAATGAGACTAACTCTGAACACAGTAGGAGTTAGAGCTATAAATGTGGGAGCCAACTATATAAAGATGGCAGTGATAGCAATAGAGATGGATGAGATGACCTATACAAGTGGGGCAAAGGGAAGAGTCCTAAGGATTGAACCTTGGGATACACCAGGTTTTAGAAGTAAGAAATATACAGTGAAACAGCAAAGGTGACTGACAAGGAGCAACCAGAAAAATAAACAAAAACAAGGAGTGTGATATCTTGGAAGTCAAATGAAGAAAAAGTTTCAAGGAGGTGGGAGTGGTCAAAAATGTCACCTACAATTTAAATAACATGACTGAATTTTGATGATTGGATATAGCAATATAGAAGCCATAGTGACCTTGACAAAAGCAGTAAAGGTGAAGGAATGAGGACAAAAGCATAACTGGAGTAGACGTGAGAAAGAATGGAAGGAGACAATTAGGAGACATCAAGTAGAGTCAACTCTATTAAAGATGTTTTCTGTGAAGAATGACAGAAAAAGAAGAGACAAGATGACCACAGAGTAGGCAGATGCTCCAACTCCCACTTCCCAGAACCAAGGTGGATTACAACTTAATTTTAAGAACACTTATCTTGAAAGACCAACTATGGACTAAACTAAGAGGATTCTATAGCTGAGGACCACCAAAGAAGCCACACTGAGATTGGTAGGAAAGGCGGAGACATGGAAAGGGCTGCCCCACTCCGGGGCATGAGCAATGGCCTGGAGGCACTCTTCCGATGGGGAGGGTTGCCTGGAGAGTTGTGGGTCCTCAGCCCAAAAATCAAAATGCCAACCTAGAGCCCTGGAGCCTGGAAAGGGCTTACAGATTGTATTGGCCTGCAGAGGTGGGCAGGCACCAGCAGCACCTGAGCCCAAATGCCCCAATCAGCAACAGCAGCAGCAAGCTGGTGGACAGACCACACAACAGGAGCACAGAAGCCACACTCACTGGAACCCTGTGGATACACCCTTCTGAGTGCTGAAAAAGAAGAAAAAAACAAAATAAAATAAAATAAATAAAAATTCTGGATAGAATGACACCTTAGGCTAAGGGGCAGGCCACATCCAATACCATACCTAATCACTGAATTACAATACTGAGTTCAACAAGTAGCCAGCAATAAGAGGCAACAGAAAGTAGATCTCAAGGGAACTTTAACTTTTAAAGGAACTTCCCCCAAGCCAAGAGTAGATATAAGCAAGCCTAGGAGTGCAGCTGATATTTACAATGGCACCTGGACCCAGAAGAGGCAGTCACAAGATCTGTATCACCTGTAGCTCCAAAAAGGTTGATAGGTTGATAAGAGCCAGTCATAGGCAGTGACCCCCACTAATCTGCACCAGGCCCTGGAGACGGAGGTCCAAAGGAGGCATATCAGTGGCCAGATATGGAAAGAACCAGATCAGGACCTAACAACCCTTGTTAGAGTGGAAGATAAAGGAAGGACTCCTCACCCCTGACCCAGCAAAGACATAGAAAACACTGACACAAACAGCAAAAAGAACAGTGAAAGCCAGGTAAGTAGCCCACAGCAGATTACAAACAACAGCTGATGCCAACCAAAGAAGACCTAGAAATAACACAACTGAAAATTGAAGGCAGACAATACCAACCCTAGACTTAGCTAGCTTCACAAACAACATATGAAATGAGGAATATATACACAGACAAAATGGGAAGACAGAGAATGCAATCCAAATGAATCAACAAGAGAAATCCCCAGGAAAAGAACTGACTAAGATGGAAATAACCAAACTACTGGATGCAAAGCTTAAAATAATTATTATTAGGTCTTAGAGCAACAATAGATGGACACAATGAGCACCTAAATAAAGAGATAACAAGCATCAGAAAAGACATTGAAATAATAAAAAAGAACCAGTCAAAAATGAGAAATATAATATCAGAAATGAAGACTACATTAGAAGGAATTAAAAGCAGGCTGGAGGGGAGGCAAGGCTGGTACAATATTCGTAAATCAATCAATGTGATTCATCACATAAACAAAAAGAAGGAGAAAAACCATATGATAATTTCAATAGATGCAGAAAAAGCATTTGATAAAATCCAGCACCCATTCATGATCAAAACTCTCAGCAAAGTGGGAATACAGGGAACATACCTCAACATGATAAAAGCCATCTATGAGAAACCCACAGCCAACATCATACTCAATGGGCAAAAATTAAAAGCAATCCCCTTAAGATCAGGAACAAGGCAGGGGTGCCCCCTTTCACCACTCTTATTTAACATAGTCCTGGAAGTCCTAGCCACAGCAATCAGACAAGAAGAAGAAATAAAAGGCATTCAAGTTGGAAAAGAAGAAGTAAAACTATCATTATTTGCAGATGATATGATATTATATATAGAAAACCCTAAAGTCTCAGTCAAAAAACTACTGGACCTGATAAATAAATTCAGCAAAGTGGCAGGATATAAAATCAATACTCAGAAATCAGAAGCATTTTTATACACCAACAATGAACAGTCAGAAAGAGAAATTAAGGAAACAATCCCCTTCACAATTACAACCAAAAAAATAAAGTACCTAGGAGTAAACTTAACCAAGGAGACTAAAGACTTGTACTCAGAAAATTACAAAACATTGATAAAAGAAATCAAGGAAGATACTAACAAGTGGAAGCATATACCGTGCTCATGGTTAGGAAGAAGAAACATCATTAAAATGTCTATATTACCCAAAGCAATTTATAAATTCAATGCAATACCAATTAAAATACCAATGACATACTTCAAAGATATAGAACACATATTCCAAAAATTTATATGGAACCAAAAAAGGACACGAATAGTCTCAGCAATCTTAAAAAAGAAGAATAAAGTGGGAGGTATCACACTTCCTGATATCAAGTTATACTATAAGGCCATTGTACTCAAAACAGCCTGGTACTGGCATAAGAACAGGCATATAGATCAATGGAATAGAACAGAGAACCCAGAAATAAACCCACAGTTCTATGGACAACTGATATTTGACAAAGGAGGTAAGGAAATACAATGGAGTAAAGACAGCCTCTTTAACAAATGGTGTTGGGAAAATTGGACAGCTACCTGCAAAAAAATGAAACTAGATCACCAGCTTACACCACTCACAAAAATAAACTCAAAATGGATAAAAGACTTGAATGTAGGCCATGAAACCATAAGCATCTTAGAAGAAAACATAGGCAGTAAGCTCTCCGACATCTCTCGGAGCAATATATTTGCTGATCTATCTCCACGGGGAAGTGAAATAAAAGACAGGATAAACAAATGGGACTATATCAAACTAAAAAGCTTTTGCACAGCTAAAGACAACAAGAACAGAATAAAAAGACAAACTACACAATGGGAGAACATATTTGACAATACGTCTGATAAGGGGTTAATAACCAAAATTTATAAAGAACTTGTAAAACTCAACACCAGGAAGACAAACAACCCAATCCAAAAATGGGCAAAAGAGATGAATAGACACTTCTCCAAAGAGGACATACAGATGGCCAATAGGCATATGAAAAAATGCTCAACATCACTAATCATTAGAGAAATGCAAATTAAAACCACAATGAGATATCACCTTACACCAGCCAGAATGGCGCTTATCAACAAAACAACACAGAATAAGTGCTGGCGAGGATGTGGAGAAAAGGGGACCCTCCTGCACTGCTGGTGGGAATGCAGACTGGTGCAGCCACTGTGGAAAACAGTATGGAGATTCCTCAAAAAACTGAAAATCGAACTGCCTTTTGACCCAGCTATCCCACTTTTAGGAATATACCCCAAGGACACCATAGAACGGCTCGAAAAGGAGAAATGCACCCGCATGTTTGTGGCAGCATTGTTCACAATAGCGAAGATCTGGAAACAGCCCAAGTGTCCGTCAGAGGACGAGTGGATTAAAAAACTTTGGTACATATATACTATGGAATACTACTCAGCCATAAGAAATGATGACATCGGATCATTTACAATAACATGGATGGACCTTGATAACATTATACGGAGTGAAATAAGTAAATCAGAAAAAAAACTGAGATGAATCCATACATAGAAGGGACATAAAAATGAGACTCAGAGACATGAACAAGAATGTGATGGCAACAGGGGTGGGGGGGGTTGGGGGAGGGGGGAGGGGGTGAAGAAGGAGAGAGGGGTTAGGGGAGGGGAGGGGCACAAAGAAAACCAGATAGAAGGTGACAGAAGACAATTTAACTTTGCGGGAGGGGTATACAGCACAATCAAATGTCAAAATAATCTAGAGATATTTTCTCTCAACATATGTACCCTGATTTATCAATGTCACTGCATTAAATTTAATAAAAAAATATTAATATTAAAAAAAAATGTGGTTGGTTAGAGCATCATACTAAAGTGCAGAGGTTGTTGGTTTGATCCTCGGTCAGGACAAAAACAGGAACAGATCAATGTTCCTATCTCTCTCTCTCTCTCTCTCTCTCCCTCTCTCTTTAATCAATCAATCAATCAATAAAAAAATGTAAGGTAATTCTGAACTTTTTAATACCCTCCTTCCATGTATATTTTAAATTTTCTATTTATAAATAAAAGTTCCTAAAATTGTAAAAAAAAAAAAAAAAAAGCAGGCTGGATGAAGCAGAAGATTGAATCAGTGATTTAGAAGACAAGATAACCAAAAGCATGAAAGTGGAGCAGCAAATAGAAAAGAGGCTCAAAAAGTCTGAGGAAACTCTAAGAGAACTCTGTGACAACATGAAGAGAAACAACATCCACATCATAGGGGTTTCTGAAGGAGAAGAGAAAGAATGAGGGATAGAGAGCCTGTTTGAAGAAATTATAATGGAAAACTTCCCTAAATTAATGCAGGAAAATGTCACACAAGTTCAAGAAGCACAGAGAATTCTAATAAAGAGAAACCCAAAGAAAGCTACACCAAGACATATCATTACTAAAATGCCAAAGCTAAGAGATAAAGAAAAAATACTGAAAGCTACAAGAGAAGAAAAGTCAATCAGTTACAAAAGAGCACCCATAAGGATGACATTCGACTTCTCAACAAAAACACTTGAGGCCAGAAGAAAATGGCAAGAAATATTCAAAGTAAGGCCAGAAGGGAATGGCAAAAAATATTCAAAGTAATGAAGAACAAGAGCCTACAACCAAGACTTTTTTATCCAGCAAGGCTATTGTTTAAAATTGAAGGAGAAATAAAAAGCTTCCCAAAAATACAAACAAAAAAAATCAAGGAATTCAATACAAACAAAGCAATGCTGCAAGAAATGTTAAGGGCCTGTTGTAAACAGAACAAAGGGGGGAATATATAGTAAAAAGAAATGTAGATTTAAAAAACAAAATAGAAATAAACAACTACATATCAATAATAACCTTAAGCATAAATGGACTAAATGATCCAATCAAAAGATATAGGGTAGCTACATGGATAAAAAACCAGGACCCATACATATGCTATGTACAAGATACACACCTCAAAATAAAAGATACACATAGACTGAAAGTAAAAGGTTGGAAAAACACAATTCATGCAAATGGAAATGAAAAAAAGCTGGGGTAGCAATACTTATATCTGACAAAATAGACTTTAAAACAAAAGCTATAGTAAGGAATACAGAAGGTCACTACATAGTGATAAAGGGAGCAATCCATCAAGAAGAGATAACCATTATAAATATCTATGCACCTAATATAGGAGCACCTAAATATATAAAGCAGATTTAGATGGACATAAAGGGAGAGATAAACAGCAATATTATAATAGTAGGGGATTTCAATACACCACTAACATCACTAGATAGATCCTCAAGAAATAAAATTAACAAAGAAATAGCAGACTTAAAGGACACACTAGATCAACTGGATTTAATAAATATCTTTAGAACCTTTCACCCTAAAGTAGCAGAATATACATTTTTTTCAAGTGCTCATTCTCTATGATAGACATTCTCTATGATAGACCACATGTTAGGGCACAAAAGTGGTCTCAACAAATTTAAGAAGATTGGAATCATATCAAGCATCTTCTCAGATCACAATGGCATGAAACTAGAAATCAAGTACAGCAGAAAAACTGAAAAATAAACACTTGGAACCTAAATACCAAGTTATTATATAACAAATGGGTTAATAATTAGATGAAAGAAGAAATAAAAATAATTCCTAGAAACAAATGAAAATGAGCATACAATAACTAAAATATATGGGACACAGCAAAAGCAGTACTGAAAGGGAAGTTCATAGCATTACAGGAATACATCAAGAAGCTACAAAAAAAACTCAAACAACTTAACCCTGCTTCTAAAAGAACTAGAAAAATAACAGCAAATAAAGCTCAGAGGAATTAGAAGGAAAGAAATAATAAAGATAAGAGTGGAAATAAATGGCATAGTGGCTTTAAAACAATACAAAGGATCAATGAAACCAAGAGCTGGCTCTTTGAAAAGGTAAAGAAGATTGATAAATCTTTAACCAGACTAACCAAGGATAAAAGACAGAGGACTCAAATAAATAAACTTAAAAATGAGAGTGAAGAAATAACAACTGACACAACAGAAATACAAAGGATTGTAAGAAAATACTATGAAGAACTGTATGCCAAAAAATTAGACAACCTAGGTGAAATGGACAAATTCCTTGAAACATATAATCTTTCAAAAATTATTCTGGAAGAATCAGAACACTTAAACAGACCGATTACAACAAATGAGATAAAACAGTTACCAAAAAAACTCCCAACAAACAAAAGCTCTGGGCCAGATGCTTTCACAGGAAAATTCTACCAAATATTCAAATAAGAACTAATTTCTATCCTCTCAAGCTATTTCAAAAAATTCAAGAGGAGGAAAGACTTCCAAGCTCCTTTTATGAGGTGAGCATAATTCTGACTCCAAAACAAGGCAAAGACAACACAAAGAAAGAAAATTATAGGCCAATATTCCTGATGAATTTAAATGCTAAAATTCTCAACAAAATATTAGCAAACTGGATCCAGCAATACATGAAAATAAATCATACATCATAATCAGGTGGGATTTATTCTGGGTAGCAAGGCTGGTACAATATTTGCAAATCAATCAATGTGATTCATCACATAAATGAAAGGAAGGAGAAAACCCACATGGTAATATCAATATATGCAGGAAAAGCATTTGATAAAATCCAGCACCCATTTATTATCAAAACTCTCAGCAAAGTGGGAATACAGAGAACATACCTCAACATGATAAAGGCCATCTATTACAAACCCACAGCCAACATCATACTCAATGGACAAAAATTAAAAGCAATCCCCTTAAGATCAGGAATAAGGCAGGGGTGCCCCCTTTCACCACTCTTATTCAACATAGTTCTGGAAGTCCTAGCCACAGAAATCAGACAAGAAGAAGAAATAAAAGGCTTCCAAATTGGAACAAAAGAAGTAAAACTATCATTATTTGCAGATGATATGATACTGTACATAGAAAACTCTAAAGTGTCAGTCAAAAAACTACTGGACCTGCCTGATCAAGGAATTCAGCAAGGTGGCAGTACATTAAATTAATATTCATAAATGAGAGGCATTTTTATACACCAACAATGAACAGTCAGAAAGAGAAATTATGGAAACAATCCCCTTCACTATTGCAACAAAATAAATAAAGTACCTAGGAGTAAACTTAACCAAGGAGACTAAAGACTTATACTTGGAAAATTATAAAACAATAGAAAGATACAAACAAGTGGAAGCATATACCGTGTTCATGGATACAAAGAATAAACATAATTAAAATGTCTATATTACCTAAAGCAATATATAAATTCAATACAATACCAATGAAAATACCAATGACTTACTTCAAAGATATAGAACACATATTCCAAAAATTTATATGGAACCAAAAGAGAACACAAATAGCCTCAGCAATCTTGAAAAGGAAGAATAAAGTGGGAGGTATCACACTTCCTGGAATAAAGTTATAATCCATTGTACTCAAAACAGCTTAGTACTGGCATAAGAACAGACATATAGATCAATGGAACAGAACAGAGAACCCAGAAATAAACCCACACCTTTATGGACAATTGATACTTGACAAGGTGATAAGAGCATACAACGGAGTAAAGACAGCCCCTTTAACAAATAGTGTTGGGAAAATTGGACAGCTACCTGCAAAAAAAATGAAACTAGACCACCAACTTACACTATTCACAAAAATAAACTCAAAATGGATAAAAGTCTTAAATGTAAGCTGTGAAACCATAAGCATCTTAGAAGAAAACATAGGCAGTAAACTCTCCAACATCTCTCGCAGCAATATAGTTGCTGATTTATCTCCACAGGCAAGTGAAATAAAAGACAGGATAAACAAATGGGACTATATCAAACTAAAAAGTTTTCCAGAGCTAAAGACAATATAAAGAGAATAAAAAGACTAACCACATAATGGGAGAACATATTAGACAATACATCTGATAAGGAGTTAATAACCAAAATTTTTAAAGAACTTATAAAACTCAACACCAGGAAGATAAACAATCCAATCAAAAAATGGGCAAAAGAAATGAATAGACACTTCTCCAAAGAGGACATACAGATGGCCAATAGGCAGATGAAAATTTTTTCAACATTATTAATTATTAGAGAAATGCAAATTAAAACCACAATGAGATGTCACCTCACACCAGTCAGAATGGCGCTCATTAACAAAACAACACAGAATAAGTGCTGACAAGGATGTGGAGAAAAGGAACCCTCCTGCACTGCTGGTGGGAATGCAGACTGGTGCAGCCACTGTGGAAAGCAGTATGGAGATTCCTCAAGAAATTCAAAATGGAACTGCCCTTTGACCCAGCCATCCCACTTTTAGGAATATATCCCAAGAACACCATATCACTGATTCAAAAGAAGAAATGCACCCCCATGTTTATTGCAGCATTGTTTACAATAGGCAAGATCTGGAAACAGCCCAAGTGTCTGTCAGTGGACAAATGGATTAAAAAGCTATGGTACATATATATAATGGAATAGTATGGGGCATGAAAAAGAAGGAAATCTTACCTTTTGGGACAACATGGATGGACCTGGAAATTATTATGTTAAGTGAAATAAGCCAGGCAGAGAAAGAAAAATATCATATGACCTCACTCATTTGAGGAATCCAATGAACAATGTGAACTGAGTAATGGAATTGAGACAGAGGAGGGATCAGAGGGACCAATGGAAAAGAGGACAGAGGGAAATGGGATGATAGGATGGGATAATCCTGAAAAGAAGAGGGGAGGGCACTATGGGAAGGGGGACAAAGGAGATGTTGAGGGGAATACCGGAGGGGGGATGCATTTGGGGTGACACTAGAATCTATGTAAACACAATAAATTTTTTAAAAAAGAATGACAGTAAAATGCCACAATAGGACAAATAAGAACTAACGAAAATAATTCAGGAGGTGGGAATGGAGAAAATTGCTGGGTAATATACTTGAGTACAACATGGGGAATGGAATTACAATTTTATGTACAAGTGCTGGGGTTTCCCTTGACAAGCAGCCTGGATAGTATATCTGTAATAACAGAAGGTAAGGTAGATTATGTGGTCTCAGATGCAGAGTCAGTTAGACATGTTAGGGGCACTGGAAGCTCCCTGTAATTACTTTTATTTTCTCAGTTAAATAGTAAGCAAGTTATGAGGTGAAAAAATAAGAAGTGTGAAGAAAGTAACAAAATATGAAATAATTGTCAAGGAGTGTGGGAGATAGAATGGACTAGGCATACAGGTTTGTAAAACTTTTTTACTTGGATGTTGCTATATATAGAAATTCAACTTAAAGTCTAAAATGAGCTCATCTGGGCTTGTGACGTGCAATGGTAATTAAACTGAGTTATAAGTTTCCAAAAACACTGTAGATTAGTTTCTCGGTAGTTGGGAAACCCTCTTTTATAACAGGGAGAAACCACTGCGTACTTTTAGTCAAAGTAGTTTCCTAGGCATATTTGTTTTGTTCCTAGATAATTGTGGGTGTTTATACTATCAAGATAGGTTATGTTAGCATGCTATATTTCAAACTCATGCTTTGGACCTTACCATTGTCAGAGAGGTGAGAAGAAAAGCATACCTGGAGTAGACTTGAGAGAGAATGGAAGGAGACAATTGGGAGATATCAAGTAAAACCAACCCCCTGATAGAGCAACAGCTCTGACAAAAGCTCTGTAGGGATTGGTTGCCTGGAAATACATTTCAAAGTGCTTAAAAACATGTGCCCAGGGGAACTGTATTATTCCATACGTAGGTGGGACATAATAGTGAAACTAAGAGACATTGATAAGAGTGTGGTGGTTACGGGGGGGAGGGGGGAATGGGGGAGGGAAAGGGGGAGGGGGAGGGGCACAGAGAGAACAAGATAGAGGGTGACGGAGGACAATCTGACTTTGGGTGGTGGGTATGCAACATAATTGAACGACAAGATAACCTGGACTTGTTATCTTTGAATATATGTATCCTGATTTATTGATGTCACCCCATTAAAAAAATAAAATTATAAAAAAAAAAAAAAAAAGAAGATAACATATAAAGAAAAAAAAAAAAAAAAAAAAAAAACATGTGCCCAGGGGAGCACCTTTGCTGGAATTCTGACTTCACTTCTTTCAACTGTGTTGCCAGTTGAACTGGTTGCTTAACTTTACCGTGTTTATTTCTTCATCTATAAATAATGATAAAAATAAGATTTTGTGATTATTATTGAATGGACTAATGAAGTAAAGCAGAACAGTGTTGGCATATAGTAAGTGCTCATAAATATTATCGCTTTATGACGGGTCCCCTCAAAGTCAGCTAACTCCATGCTGGAAAAGCCCCTTCCCTGTACTGTTTACCCATCCCTGGTGCCTGGGGTTACAAATTGGATACATCACACCAGAGTCAAACCTTACATACCAGAAGCCCTGACACCCACTCAATATCCAGACTACAGCTGTGAGCCAACTGGAGACCTCAACTCCCCTTGGAACAGACTGCCAAATCAAATAAGTTTAAATGATTGTTCCCCTTCTTTCCCTCATCTAAGCCTAGCTTTGGGGGGGGGGCTATACTCCTTCTCTAGGTGCCTATCTACTCACCTATCTTACTGCTTCTTTCTTTCACTCTACCTGGCCTTGCTGGATATATATCCATTCTTAGAATTGGAGACAAACAACTTCTGCAACCTTTCACTGATTGGATTATCACCTCCACGTTCTAACACATACAGACAAATGGTGTCTTGCCAGGTAGAGGAGTAGTATATGTAGTCAAAGGTGAAAAGACATTTTCCCTTGTTATCTACCACTAGATGCCTTGCACCAGGATAGAGAAACTTCAAGAATTCTACCAAACCCTTATTTCCCATTTGGTAAATACAAGGGGCACCCAATTCCTGATCTGTATTCAGAGTTCTTCTCCTGGCTCTTTAAACCAGGGACCTGATGGTAGAAAGACTCTTCCCCACTCTATGCTTACATGTTTTCACTGTCCCCACGCACAGATGGTCCCACGGCTCAGAAAGAAGCCTAGGACCATAGTCCTTGACAGGGGGAACAAATTAGCTAACCTTCCACTAGCCCAAAGAATGAACTCTCAATAGCCAAAGTGACAGCAGCTCTAGAAAAACATTCTTCTCTGAGATTCGGCCTGCTAACTTTACTAGACCCTCCTTCCTTGATGTAGCATGACCTGGAGTGAACAGTTATTCACTTCTAAACACACCTAGTTCATCTCACCAAACCATTATCTTTGGGAGCCTAGAAGATCCACCTTATTCCTCCAAAGAAAAGACTAAGGTGCTTCCCAGAAACCAAACCCATACCTTAGCAACCTCTCCTCCATGGCATCACAGAGAATTTCTATTTACTCCCTTACCTGAGAAAAGAGGGTAAGGCTACATGACACCTTAGAAGAAAGGGCAGGACTCCTACTGGGACAGGAGGTCATGAAGATTCCACATTACCATGTGAAACACCACTCTCCCTCCAAAGCCTACACTTCATCTGCAGGTCTCACACCTACTGTTCACTCCCACCCAGAGGGCAAGACCTTTCTTCCCTGGTATACATAACCCCACATATTAACATCATCTGAGATAATGCTTTACTCTCCCTATCAATTTTTAATAAGGGAAAGTTATCAAAAGAACATTTTCCTTGATCTCCCCCTTTGTAGCTCTTGGTGCCACTGCCAGAGCAGGAGATCAGTTGTTGTAGGGTTAGCCCTTCAAGCACAGTGCCAACTCTCCCAAGAAACTGCAGATTACTCCAAAAAGACTATTGAGACTCTTTCTTGACTGCAAAATATGCATGACTCTGTTGTCTTACAAAATAGAAGAGCTTTAGACTTACTGACCGCTGGCTAGTGTGGAACATGCATATACCTACAAGATAAAGGTTGCTTTTATGTCAGCCAGTGGGGGTAAGTACAACAAAACATCAAGGACATGTTATTCAAGGCAGATAAAATCCAGAATCTAGGTCAACCAGCCTCAAGACCTTCTGGTATCCTAAAATGGATGCTCTCTTTCAGTGGACCACTCACCATAATTCTTGTTCTAGATTTTGCCCTAACAATATTAAGATATATTGTTAGCTCCACCTGGTTACAAGCCCTACTCATACTTCAGGAATGCCACCCTTGCAGACTCTAGACATCATCAAAACTTTCTTTGGGCCCAGGCCTCATCCTCCCTCTACAGAGGTCAAGGATCACTCAGTTCTGAAAGAAAGCTCTGCCCCTCTTCAGCAGGAAGCAACTACAGAAGAGACCCTACACCCTTCACCCTTAGAGAATTCATAGCCAAGAGTCCTTGGAGGGGAATGATAAAGTAGGCAGTTAGGTATGAGCAGAGTAGGACGACAGTCCAGATATGGAATGTCACCAGCATGGAGAATCCAGAGTTCTAGTAATTAACAGAACTTGGAAAACAAGTATTGTAAGTCAGATTCTGCCCTGAGGCACACTTTCCTCCCTTAGCATATTTTGGTCATTCTTTTTAGACCCTCCACTGACCATTTCTCCCCTGACATGTTACTAGCATGTGGGTTAGAACAAAGGGACTGAAGAATAGCCACTTGTGACTTCCACACAAGGGCAGGAGACTATGGGACAGGCTCCTATAGGTTGGTTCAAAGAAGGAAGTAATTGGTCCCTCCCAGCTAAGAAAAAAGCCTTTGTCAACACGCCAGGACAGCTTTTTGAGCCAATGGCTAGATTCTTCTCTTTCAAGTGTTTTTGCTTTGTTTGCTGAATAAACTTTCACTTTCAATTTGAGCTCTTGGCTCTGAGTTCTTCTCTTAGCCAAACTCAAGAACTGAAGGTGCTGAACCGAGGTTTATTGTTGTCACTTGCCATTAATACTTTAACATGGCTTAGAAAGCCCTCCACCAGCCAGCCCTGTCTGCTTCTCCGATCTTATTTCTTCCTACTTACCAACCTCTTTTTGACATGATACTTACTCTCCAGCACTACCAAATTCTTTCAGTACTCCAGAGTGCCTTATAGACCTCCCTCTGCCTGCATTATGGTTCCATCACACTTAGTGCAGTTAATTTCTTGTCCTTAATTTAATCATCTTTTTCTTAAGAAGGCTGTCTAATTTAGTTCCCCACTTACATGTTCTCAGAGAAACCCGTATTTCTTCTGTCATCGTACTGCCCACACCTTTTGGTTTTGTATATATAATTATCTGTCCTCCACTTAGTCCTGTCTTCCATTTGCCCAACACTGTATCACTAGCTCACCACTATGTCCCTAGCTTCTCAGACAATGCCTGATACATCAAACAATATAATTGTGCGTAAATGAGTTCACACGTTTGTGCGACATGTGTTTTTCCTCCTGTTATACTATTTACTTGTTTTCCTTTCTTATGAGGCTTCTCTTAGCATTCCCCAGTCTACAGTTCTTCAGAGTCACTTAACTCTAAGGACAGACTCTACTCACCTGAGTCTTCTAAAGAATTCCTGTCTAATCACTTGGTTATATGGTCGCATTATTATCATCTCTATTAATTCTTTGTAGTCAACCCCTGAAAAAAAAGAAAAGAGTGAAGCGATCAGACTTAGGATCTCTGAGATTGGGTCTTATGGAGTTGTTCCCAAGAATCTTGATCAGAAAACTAGCAGATACAGTGGGGACTGGTATGCCTGTGCTTGTGCACATGCCCCAGGAACACCAGAGCTGGCTCAGTGAAGATGAAAACTAAATCTAGGCCTCCTTTGCTCTTGAAATAAAGTTTCTAAGAGGCTTGGTCAAGATTGAATCAACTGAAAAGTCTGAACTAGTAGGTAAAACATTTTTAGAACTTCAGCTAAGAAGAACTGATACAGAGAATATCTTAAAAATTTAACATTGAATGATGAAGCACTTTATATGTTAGACTAAAAGATATGGAATGATAAAAGGACAGAATGTATTACAGGGTTAGGCATGGTACCTGAAAAATGCCATTATATTTTGTGTCCATGTTGCCATTGGCAAACTATGAGAAGAAAGTTTTTACATTACTGCACTAGATTGCTGAAGGAATATGATGAATCAAGTATGAGCATTTTATTCAGACTTCTCTTTTAAGGTGCTGACTATAAATGGGAGGAGAGAAGTGGGTGGTGATTTGAGATAAATCATGACCAATATGAGAAATGGAAAAGATTTGTCACATTTGTAGCATAAGAGAAAGGATATAATAGAAGTAAAGAATATGAATACCTAAGAGAGAAGAGGAAAGAATAAAGTCTAGGATAGGAGAATGACATGAAATAACAAGCCCCAAATATTTCTTTCTAGCAAACTGAAGACATTCCTTTAGTGGAGGGATAGTTGGGGCTTCTTACTAAACATCCTCAGGGAATTATCTGCTTTTACCCAGAAAGAGAAGCTAGCTGAACCACTTTCATGGGAGACCCACAGATATTCACTATCATGAAGGGAAAATGGAAAGGTTACAGCACCAGGTAGAAATATTCAAATACATGGAGAGAGAAGAGGTGTAACCATCACATTTGCAAGCAATTCTGTTAACTATTTTCTCTTCAAGCCATTTAAATGTCACAAATGTCCTAACCACTCAGCTAGAACGGCTCTTGATTCATCAGTGATTTTCATGTTGCTAAAATTATAGCAGGTTTTCTGTCTTCAGTTGGTCAGAAGCACAATCACCCCCTTCCACTCTCCTGGCTCCCATGACACCACACTCACCCAGCTTTCCTTCCACCTAGTAGTATAGTGGTAGTTTCTATCTCTCTCTCTCTCTTTTCCCCTCTCTTAAATAGCTCATCTTTCTCTACCTTTACATTAAATGTCAAGTTCTTGGTGCCTGAACCTAGGCTCTATTTTAAGACATGACTTCAAATACCATTATAAAACATTAAATAATATCAATACCTCTAAATACCATTTATATGTGATAACAAATCCATCCCAAGCCTGTCCTTCGAGTTCCACACCTATAATGCATACTTACCATATCCAACTGAATGTTCATATTTATACTGGAACCCTTAATTTACCACCCTCACAAAAACTATTTTTTTCATTTTCCCTATCTCCGTAAATGACACCATTATTCACCCAGTTGCATAAGCCATAAACCTAAAAGTCAGGCTTGATCTCTCCTTTTACTGACTCCCAAATCCAAGTCAACATCAAATATTTTTTTATTCTCTAAAATGTAGTCCAAATGCTTCTATTCCTCTCCTTTCCACTGCTACCACCACACCACACCTAAATTGCTACAACAGTGACCTAACTGGTATAACTGTCTCTATCTAATTGAGTCCTGGCTTCAACTTACAAGACACTCAATTCAAAAAGCTTATACAACAGGATATTTTATTATCTCACATGACAAGAAAATGCATAAATTGAGCTGTCTTAAGGTTTTTCCAATTAGATCAAATATGCCATTAAAAACTAAATTTCCTTCCTTCTACATTGCCCTCATGGGACTGAGTGAACAGAGGGAACCAATGTAACCCTAAAATCATGCTGCTTGCTATGCCACAATAAAGTCCTTTGTTGCTGACCGGAAATCTCGTGCCTTCTGCCAAGATCTATGAATTTGTTAGTTTGTAAGATGAATAAAAATCTCAAACCCTGGCCCTGGCCGGTTGGCTCAGTGGTAGAGTGTTGGCCTGGCGTGCAGGGTTCCCAGGTTCAATTCCCGGCCAGGGCACTCAGGAGAAGCGACCATCTGCTTCTCCACCCCTCCCCCTCTCCTTCCACTCTGTCTCTCTCTTCCCCTCCCGCAGCCAAGGCTCCATTGGAGCAAAGATGGCCCGGGCGCTGGGGATGGCTTCTTGGCCTCTGCCCCAGGCGCTAGAGTGGCTCTGGTCGCTGCAGAGCGACGCCCCGGAGGGGCAGAGCATCGCCCCCTGGTGGGTGTGCCGGGTGGATCCCGGTCAGGCGCATGCGGGAGTCTGTCTGTCTCTCCCCGTTTCTAGCTTCAGAAAAATACAAAACAAAAAAAATCTCAAACCCTTCAGAGTTCTTAATAGCTCATAGGGTCCCTGTTGGGTTGTAGTTATACCCCCTTTATTCTCTGTGTAATCATTACTCTGTGATGCTAGCAACTTGCTTCAACTATCTTTTTTCTGTAATCATGCCCTGTCCACACCACTGGACAGGATTTTCTCCCATGACCAGTACCTAGTCAAAAATGTACAACATCTGCCCAATTTATTCAGGCAGGTCAAGTCTCAGACCTGTCCTGGTCATTGTTCTTCACAATATCATTTTTTAAAAACCAAATTATCAACAACATTAATAAGGAGGATTACCTAGCACCGAATGTCAGCATTTGGTAGACAAATGTCTCATTTGAACCTTGAGTGCCATGGGTGGTTTTGTTAAGGAAGGACAGGAAACCAATCTTCCTCAATGACCCACAGCATTCTGGTTTGTCAACAATTTATAAAATGTGATGGAACTAAAAGATGGTCATAAAGCCAGGGCCAGCCTCTCTGAGTCCTCCCAGATGGTTTAGAAAATGCAATGAAGCAATAGTAATTGAATTAAGAGGAGGAAATGTTGCCATCACCATCTTGCCAGACATATTCCAGACAGTACCCAGAGACAGGAGCCCAGATACTGAAATGGATGTCATACAGTGGCTGCCATGATTCCCTGAGAGCCCTTGTGTGCAAATTGCTTAACAGTTAACATTGGGGCAGTGATAGCTTTTCTAACAATTGAAGTTACAAGTTTAACTAAAGTTGTCACCTTCTCCACATTTGTTTCACATTTAATAGCAATACTCATCAAAGAGACAATAATATTAATTATAGTTATAGAAATAGTACCTCACTCCATAAGTTACACCGAACTTTTCACTCCTGTTATACTCACAACTCTTTAAGACCCGTAGTCTCAATTTCACTTTAGAACTGAAATATAAAAGGGAGATTCAACCAGGGAAGGGGCTGGGGTTACAAAGGTGCATGCATTTGTCAAAAATCAGTGAACGTTTACTTGAAATGTATGTATTTTAATAGATATATGTCTATTTTTATCAAGAGAAAAAAATGTAAACAAATATTTAGTTCCAGTTAATTATATACATGCTGAAGTGTTTAGGGAAAAGATAGTAAGCCATGCAAATTTACTTTAACATCCATAAAAAAAATAAGATAGATTAATGGATGGCTAAAGGGCCAAATGTCTGAATAGATATGTGAAAAAGGAAGCTCGGAGTGCATGATGAAGTCTAGGTGGAGCCATTAGGAATGTGCACTGTAAAAGTCTTTCAGCTTTGACTCGCATTTGAAAACCTTCATAATGAAATCATTTTGAGGAGAAAATGGATCCTTAGAAAGATTAAACCCGCTGTCAGGTTACAGTTGAAACTCCAATCCAGTTCACCTCGTCCCATTTCTTATGCATAACAGGAACGTTTAAGAAAACCATTATTCTTCACTGTTTAAAGGAAGGCAGTAGTGTAGGTAAGTACTAAATTCTGGTTCACTAAGAGTTCTGTGGAACCAGAGCGTTCTCCACTGTAAAAGGAATAATTACTTAAGTAAGGAGACTGTGTTTTTAAATCTCATATTGCTCCCTCTCAGGGAGTATTGCCCCGCCATAGCAGTACCTTCAGGATATCTGACATTCATTGTAAGGATGCTGCCTCACTCAGAACACTGTCACCCTTTTGAAGAAGTAATTTCAGAACTTAAAGCACTCTTCACTTATCCTCAATGCCGACAAACATTTGTCCTTTTAAAATGTCCAAATGTTACCCAAAGCCTAGTCAGGTAAATTAAACAAAGTCTCCCCACACTGTCTCTTTCTAAAGCCACTTAGTAAATATAAGAGCATCAAAGGAGGATTTTTTGTTTTTGTTTGATAAAATGATACTGACCCTTAACTAACAAAACTGGTTTTCTTGTATGACACAAAAATTATCTCTGAAAACTGCTTTGTGCCAGAATTTGAGGCCATGGCCACATCTTATCCATGATAGTACTCAGCAACTTTGGTAGTAACTACCCATTTATCCTCTATGTCAGGGGTCCCCAAACTACGGCCCACAGGCTGCATGCAGCCCCCTGAGGCCATTTATCCGACCCCCGCCGCACTTCCGGAAGGGGCACCTCTTTCATTGGTGGTCAGTGAGAGGAGCACATTGACCATCTCATTAGCCAAAAGCAGGCCCATAGTTCCCATTAAAATATTGGTCAGTTTGTTGATTTAAATTTACTTGTTCTTTATTTTAAATATTGTATTTGTTCCCATTTTGTTTCTTTACTTTAAAATAAGATATGTGCAGTGTGCATAGGGATTTGTTCATAGTTTTTTTATAGTCTGGCCCTCCTATGGTCTGAGGGACAGTAAACTGGCCCCCTGTGTAAAAAGTTTGGGGACCCCTGCTCTATGTCATCAAACAGACAAAAAAAACTGCCTGCGACAGAGGCTCAGAAAACTGTTGCACTCATTCAACATGAGGTCTGTGTGTTTATTTACAAAAATAATTAATAAAATAATGAGTTAAGAAGTGAATAAGTAAGTGAATGGACGATTCTGTTAACTAATTTGAAAAACTGATTTTTGTATTAAATCTGGATTAATATTTCTACTGTCATTTAATTTCTTCAGTAGCACATCCCCTCTATGTTATGCTACACAGCGACTGAAAGTAACAAAACCACATATAAAGATAACAGGTTTCTACAGATTTCTTCTTCTGGCTCTTAAATTACCATTAAAATGTTCAGATCACATTCTTGAATTTTCTCAGTAAAAATTACATCTTTTGTTAAAAAGATTCCTGTTTTTCTTGTTTGCCTCTTTTTTATCTATTTCTACACTGATCATTATTAATGATACATTCACACTAAGATAAGCGATTGTGCTAAACTAGGTTGATCAGTCTTGCTCGTCTCCACCTTTCCACTAAGTACAGTGGGAACTCCTGTGTTAAGTGTACAGTGTTTATTATATCCACAAAAAAATTGTTTTAAGCATTTAGAGTTTTATTAGTAAATTGATTTTTTAAATTATTGAATTCCTTCTTACTGTCTTTGAAGCTGGGGATGCACTGTGCCTTGCTGTTGGCCGCTGTGATGAAGTGTTAATATCTGCCATCCAGATTGTTGTGAGGATTGAAGAGAATGGATATTCACAGCACCTGGTAGAGCAGGTTACATAGCAGATGCCAGTTAAAGGCTCCAGTCACCTTCCTGGATTCTGTTCAGCTGTAGATGACTGAGCCGGCACTTTCCCACGTGTCTTGCCTCACTCTGTCCCCAGTTCCTACACTGCTTAGGTCTTGTGTTAGGAGTTCCACTTCCTGCTTTGGCATACCTCTGGGTCCTTGAATTCCACGTTTTTCTTCATCCCTGATACCGAATTGGCTCTTTTGTAGACTGCGGCGATTTCTCTGGCAATTCTGAGAGTCAGCACCTCCACTGCTGGTGTCCCTACCTTTCCATCCAGTGGGTCCCCAGAGCTCTCCACCATGTCAGCCCCGTGCTACTGTCACTGAACCCCAGGGACAGTAATGGCTTCTTGTTAGACCTTCCAACTTGGTTCGAACCCTTAGATTTGACAGGAAAAAAGAAACAGAAAGTAATTGTTTTTATAGCAACAAATCAGAACAAAGTGCTGTTATAAAACATAAATAATTTCTCAAAAACAGTTACAGGCAACCCCCAACAGCACATAGCTTAACTGGAGACCATGTTCCAAGAATCTTAAATTTGCATTAGGGGTGTCTGAAAACTTAATTCCACATCCACGCCATTTTAGCAAACATCTACAGAGCCCTGTGTTCTATTAAAAATTGACAAAAATGCTTCATTAGCAAATGTAGCTAATCAACACAGTGCAGGGAAGTGTTCTCTCACTATTTTAGATAAGATCTTTGTATTTTCATATTTCCTTTATTATCTTAGCTATAAGGTGTTTAGATAAAGTTTGTTCACTCAGGATTCCAGTAAAATGAGTTTACATCCTTCCCTCCTTTGCTATGTGGGGTCTCGTTATTTATTCTTGTGCTATTACATAGAAGAATTACTTGGGGTCCTGACTGTGTTGCTGCTGTAGATATAGTTGAAAAAAGAAAAACATTAAATCTTGCTCAGTATTACATACTTCTGTATGACATACTTTAAATTATTATTATTAAATAACCAACTATATCCATTATATTGCTTATAATCTTGAATAAATTGGTTATTTTCAAAAGCAGGATTAAAGAGTTAGCCAAAATCATTTACTGCTAAGAATAAGAAGCTGATCTAGTTAACACTTCAGGGCTGATAAAGTTAAGGCCACACATCTTTTCCAAAACCCCAGTGGAGGACTCAGTAATGTGTTTGTATGTCTTATGTTTATGTATAATATGTAAAAGAGAGTTTTGTATCCATTTTCTCTAAAAGGAACCCTCAAATCTGTATGAGCTCCAGGACCTACAAAACTTGGATCTGTTATGTAATAGGTTACTCAAGGAGACTGTCAGATCTGCTTTAGAAAGTTTAAAAAGGAAAATTTTGCAAAGTAAATCCAAAAGCCCTTCATATGAAGTTCTGCCTGAATGTGAGGGGTGGTTAAGTTAGGTGAATTCTCCAGGACTCTTCCAGACCCTTGATACTATGATGACTTTTTCAAGGTCTTGCAATAGAAAAACTTTTCTTTTATGAGACAGTTTTTTTAAGACATAGGCTTGTATCACTTTTCTCTAATGTTCTATCTTCCATATCTTGAAAATAAATAAATCAATAGACATATACATTTAGATATCCAAAACAGTTTTAAGGGTTCCATCCTTTTATATGATAAAATTTGTAATGCTTCTGTCTTTAACATTACACTTTAAGACTCCAAACAACAAAAGCCATAAAGCTCTACCAAGTGCCATTGCATTATGTAAATGATAACATAATTCCAAGACTATTATAATCCCAGATACTCATGCACACAAGATTATAATGAATAAGGTAAAAGGCAAAACACTTTCATTTACTTAAATGCTAAAAATTATGTTATACACAAGCAGACTTGTGGTAATCACAATAACCCTTGAACAGTACTCTCATTAGTTACACTTTATGTTTAGAATAATGCACAGAACTCTGATTGGTGCAGTTTTCAAGATGAGGAAAGTAAAGCCTAAGAAAGTTAGGTTTTAGACCAGAGGTGGCCAATAAATGCCATTAATACAACTACTTTTATTTTCTATCTTGTGGCAGGCATCAGCAATCAATTTTCAAATTCTTTTCCTACTTTCCAGGCAGCCATTACCAATTGATCCATGTGGATGCATGAAATAAAACTTATTCAATAAACTAGGTCTAGACCAATAGCACACTATGGTCACGACATAACAAAGTAGGCTTACCACCCCTCACCACACATTCCCCCAGATCTGTCACTACTGTTTTCTATTTTGACATCCCTTATTTTAATATCATGTGACTTTATTCTTTTTTAAATTTTTATTTATAAAATGAAATTTAACAGGGTAACATTAATCAATGTGTATATAGGTTTCAAGTAAACATTTCTATAACATTTGAACTGTGGATTATGTTGTATACCCATCTCCAAAGTCAAATCATTTTTCATTACTTTATATTTGTCCCTCTTGACACCTTTTTCCCTACCCCCTACCCCACAACCCACTACCCAGGATAACCACTTTACTTTTATCTATGTCTATGATCCTCAGTTTTATATCCACCACCTATGTGTAAAATCATACAGTTCTTAGCTTGTACTAATATATTTATTTACCTCAGTATAATGTTCTCAAGGTCTGTCCGTGTTGTCGTAAATGACAATATGTTCTCGTTTCTTACGGCTGAGTAGTATTCCATTGTATATATGTACCACATCTTTTTTATCTAATCCTCTATCAAGGGGGACTTTGGTTGTTTCTTTGTCTTGGCCACTGTGAATAATGCTGCGATGAACAGGGGGGTGCATGTGTCTTTATGTACCAATGTTTTCAAGTTTTTGGCATGACTTTATTCTAATTAAAATTCTTCTTCCAAAAGAACAATAATCTGTTTATCCAGTTTTTAACTAAAAGTGCTTTCCTTTCTTGGAGATGCTTTGTGGGTGATGATGACTGAGAATCTTGTCTTAATATTTGATTCTTCCCATGACCTTACACAGTGGGTGAAAATGTCTCCACTTGCTCTCCTGGGGCCTGGTGCTCCAGACATGGACTCTTGTTTTCTCTGCCTGGCCAAACTACTTGAAGCCATCTGTCTAAACATGGAATCCCTTAGCCCACATTCCCTCATTGCTCATGTTCTGTGCCTTTCAACTGTCTGCGGCTTTGGGCTTGGCAAACACTAGGGAAGCTACTCATAGCTTTACCTGTAAACTGAATAGTATTTAACCATAGAAAATGAGATGTTTCATAACAAATGGTGTTTTAATCTTCTTTGAGGAGGTTTCCCTTGCATCACCTTCTTTGCAACAGGTAAAGACACAGAGAAAGAAATAGATTATTTTGAAGGAGGCACTAATTATACTGGTGGATGTGTAAGTATATCTTCTAACTGAAAAAATGCTTATGGAAAGTACTTAATACTACAAATGGTGAGCAGTAAGTGGAGATTCATCTTTTTCTAGTCCCCTTGAAGTATGTCAGAACACAGAGTCAAGAGTTCAGCACCCATGGGTTATCTGGGGACATGTTTTGCAGTGCTATAAACTTTTCCTCACACTCATCAGCAAGAATTTTAAGAAATAAATTTTTTGGCCCTGGCCAGTTGGCTCAGCGGTAGAGCGTCGGCCTGGTGTGCGGGGAACCCGGGTTCGATTCCCGGCCAGGGCACACAAGGAGAAGCGCCCATTTGCTTCTCCACCCCAGCCCCCTCCTTCCTCTCTGTCTCTCTCCTCCCCTCCCGCAGCCAAGGCTCCATTGGAGCAAAGATGGCCCGGGCGCTGGGGATGGCTCCTTGGCCTCTGCCCCAGGCGCTAGAGTGGCTCTGGTCGCGGCAGAGCGACGCCCCGGAGGGGCAGAGCATCGCCCCCTGGTGGACAGAGCATCGCCCCTGGTGGGCGTGCTGGGTGGATCCCGGTCGGACGCATGAGGGAGTCTGTCTGACTGTCTCTCCCCGTTTCCAGCTTCAGAGAAATGCAAAAAAAAAAAAAAAAGAAAGAAAGAAATTTTTTTTCCATTTTAGTGGATATCATCTTACATACAGAACAGTCGTCTCTAACTAACTCACTAACTAATTCAAAAGTAGGTAGTAGAAGGTCAGAATGACTATATTACCTGCCACCATCACTCCTGCTAACACTATATGAACCCTGGACATGTGTACAAAGTGTTAGGAATTTGGATAATAGGTGCTGACTGGGAGAAAAAGAATGGAGTGTATTTCAAATACTTTCCTCAAAACCTTTTTTCACTCTCTCTTAATTAATTAATTTCTTTAATATACATTTATTGTATTCCCAACCAAAGACAAGTATAGGGTAAGTTAAGTACTAAAAGATAAATAGAGGAGAGAAGATGACAATGGAGTAGGCAGACATTCCAACTCCCATCTCCCAGATCCAAAGTGGAATACAACTTATCTTGGAAACAATCATCTTGAAAAACCATCCAAAAAGGAATCTATAATCAAGGATCACCGAAGAAGCCACACCAAGACTGGTAGGAAGGGTGGAGATGCAAAAAGGGCTACCCTGCTCCCAGGAGCAAGTGGAAGCCTGGAGAGTCACTAATGTTGGGGTGGGTTGCCTGGAGACTTGTGGGTCCTCAGCCCCAGGACCAGAGCCTCAGCCTAGAGACCCAGAGACTAGAAGAGGCATACAGAGAGTATTTTGCTGAAAGAAAAGCCAGGTTAATGTTTGCAAGAGGGAGACATAATTAAAATTGAAGGAGAAATAAAAAGTTTCCAAGACAAAAAATCTCAAGAAATTTATTACAACCAAACCAATGCTGCAAAAAGAAAAAAATCTTAGACCAAGGCTCTGTCTTAAAGGGACTGTGCAGAAAACCTCATTCACAGGCACTTACCCAGGCTCTGGGAGCAGGGAGCACTGAGAGGACTGGAGTTGCGAAAGGAGAGTGTAGTCTCAGAGGCACAGGGAGAGACTGTGGGGGACAGCCACCCTGACCCCTGTACTAGGTCACTCCCCAAATCTAAAGTGGACATTTTTTCCTGAGAGAAGTAACGCCAGCAAAGGGAAGCAATAATCCTGCCCACCAGAGTCTCTCCCACTCCAATCAGAGCAAAGAGTCGCTTAGAAGCAGGGGGTGCATCAGGGACAAAGGTTTTGAGTGCTGAGGTATGGGCTACACCACCCCCCCACACACACTGCTGAGTACCCTCTGAAGGGCAGGACGGCCTGGCTGAGATAGTAGCAGTGGCCATCATGGCATTCGTGGTAAGGGCAGAGCCAGGCGAGGTGGTCCACACAGTGGCAGGGGTGGTCCTGGCGGGGCAGCCTGCACAGCGGTGGAGGTGTAGCCCAGAGAGACGGCCTGCATGCCCACACTCCTGGCAGTGCCAGTGTCCAAGCACCCAAGGAGACAGCAAACAGACCACACCTTGGGAATAGAGAGGCCACACCAACTGGCCAAGGGTAGATAGAAGCCAGCCTAAGAGTACAGCTGATATTTACAATGGCATCTGGGCCTAGTAGAGGTAGCCACAAATTCTGAATCACCTGTAGCTTAAAGAAGGATGCTAAGGGTCAGTCATAAGCAGTGACCCCCACTATTCTGTGCCAAGTACTGGCTGGGGAGGTCCAAGGCTGGCATATCTAGCGGCCAGATATGAAGAGCATCAGCTCAGGACCTAACAACCTAGGGTAGAGTGTATCTTAAGGAAGGGCTCTTCACATCTGACCCAGCTAAGGCATAGAAAATGCCAACACAAATAGCAAAAAGAGCTGTAGTAGCAGACAAGTAGCCCACAGCAGATTACAAACAACAGCTGAGGCCAACCCAAGAAGATCTAGAAACAAAACAACTGGAAGCTGGAGGCAGACAACACCAACCTTATACTCAGCTAGCTACACAAACAGTACATACATAGACAAAATGGGAAGACAGAGAAATGCAATCCAAATGAATTAACAAGATAACTCCCCAGAAAAAGAACTGAATGAGATGGAATAACCAAGTTATTGGATAAACAGTTAAAAATAATGATTGTTAGGATGCTCAAGGATCTTAGAGCAACAATGGATGGACATAATGAGCACATAAATAAAGAGATAGCAAGCATTAAAAAGGACATTAAAATCATAAAAAAGAGTGAGACAGAAATGACAAATACAATATCAGAAATGAAGACTACACTAAAAGGAATTAAAAGCAGGCTGGATGAAGCAGAAGATTGAAGCAGCGATTTAGAAGATAAGATAAACGAAAGCATGGAAGCAGAACAGCAAAAACAAAAGAGGGTCAAAAAGTGACAAAACTCTAAGAGAAACAACATTCACATCATAGGGGTTCCTAAAGACGAAGAGAAAGAACAAGGGATAGAGAACCTGATTAAAGAAATCATAGCTGAAAACTTCCCTAAATTGATGCAGGAAAAAGTCACATAAGTTCAAGAAGCACAGAGAATCCCATTAAATAGGAACCCAAAGAGACCTACATTGAGACATATCATAATTAAAACACCAAAGTTAACAGATAAAGAAAGAATACTAAAAACTGTAAGAGAAAAGCAGTCAATCACCTACAAAGGAGTCCCCATAAAGATGACATTTAACTTTTTAAAAGAAAACATGAGGCCAGAAGGGAATGGCAAGAAATATTCAAACACAGAACAAGAGCCTACAATCAAGACTTCTTTATCTAGCAAGGCTATTGTTTAAAATAGAATGAGAAATAAAAAGTCTCCAAGACAAAAAAAAACCTCAAGAAATTCATTACAACCAAACCAATGCTGCAAGAAATGTTTTGAGGTCTGTTATAAACTGAACAAAGGGAAAAAATCTAGAAAAAGAGGAATGTAGGTTTAAAGAATAAAATGGCAATAAACAACAACATATCAATAATAAACTTAAATGTAAATAGATTAAATGCTCCAATCAGAAGACATAGGGTAGCCCTGGCCCATTGGCTCAGTGGTAGAGCATTGGCCTGGCGTGCAGGAGTCCCAGGTTCGATTCCTGACCAGGGCACACAAGAGAAGTGCCCATCTGCTTCTCCACCCCTCCCCCTCTCCTTCCTATCTGTCTCTCTCTTCCCCTCCCGCAGCCAAGGTTCCATTGGAGCAAAGTTGGCCCAGGAAATGAGGATGGCTCTATGGCCTCTGCCTCAGGTGCTAGAATGGCTCTGGTTGCAACAAAGCAATGCCCCAGATGGGCAGAGCATCAACCCCTGGTGGGCATGCCAGGTGGATCCTGGTCGGGCACATGCGGGAGTCTGACTGACTGCCTCCCCGTTTCCAACTTCAGAAAAATTTTTAAAAAAAGACATAGGGTAGCTGTGTGGATAAGAAAACGAGACCCGTACATATGCTGTCCACAAAGACCCACCTCAAAACAAAAGATACACATAGACTGAAATTGAAGGAACAGAAAAAAATATTCCATCCAAATGGAATTTTTTTAAAAAGCTGGGGTAGCAATACCTATATCTGACAAAATAGACTTTAAAACAAAGGCTATAGTAAGGGATAAAGAAGGTCACTACATAATGATAAAGGGAGCAATCCAACAGGAAGATATAACCATTATAAGTATTTATGCACCTAGTATAGGAGCACCTAAATATATAAAGCAGATTTAGATGGACATAAAGGGAGAGATCAACAGCAATACTATAATAGTAGAGGATTTCAATACCCCACTAACATCAATAGATATAGATCCTAAAGAAAAAAAATTAACAGAAACAGTAGCCATAAAAGACACATTAGATCAACTGGATATAACAGATATTTTCAGAACCTTTCACATCAAAGCAGCAGAATATATATTCTTTACTAGTGCTCATGGTACATTCTCTATGATAGACCACATGTTAGAATACAAAAAAAGTCTCATTAAATTTAAGAAGATTGAAATCATATCAAGCATCTTCTTGGATTACAATGGCATGAAACTAGAAATCAACTATAATAGAAAAACCAAAAAACATTCAAACACTTTGAAAGTAAATAGCATGTTATCAAATAACAAATGGGTTAACAAAGAGATCATGGAAGAAATCAAAAATTTTCTTGAAACAAATGAAAATGAACATACAACAACTAAAAATTTTTGGGAAACAGCAAAAGCAGTCCTGAGAGGGAAGTTCATAGCATTACAAACATACCTTAAGAAGCAAGAAAAAGCTCAAATAAACAACTTAATCCTGCATCTAAAAGAACTAGAAAAAAAACAGCAAGTAAAACTCAGAGGAAGTAGAAGGAATGAAATAATAAAGATCAGAGCAGAAATAAATGACATAAAGGCTGAAAAAACAATACAGAAAATCAATAAAACCAAGAGCTGGTTCTTTGAAAAGGTAAACAAGATTGATGAACCTTTAACCAGACACATCAAAAAAAACAGAGAGAGGACTCAAATAAAATTAGAAAGGAAAGTGGAGAAGTAACAACTGACACAGCAAAAATACAAAGGATTGTAAGAAAATACTGTGAAGAACTGTATGCCAAAAAATTAGATAACTTAGGTGAAATGGACAAATTCCTTGAAACATATAATCTTTCAAAAATCATTCTGGAAGAATCAGAAAACCTAAACAGACTGATTGCAACAAATAAGATGAAACAGTTATAAAAAGAATTCTCAACAAACAGAAGCCCTGGGCCAGATGGCTTCAAAGGGAAATTCTACCAAATATTCAAAGAAGAACTAACTCCTATCCTTCTCAAGCTAGTTCAAAAAATTCAAGATGGGGGAAGACTTCCAAGCTCCTCTTAGGAGGAAAGTATTATCTGCATTCCAAAACTAGGCAAAGGTACTACAAAGAAAGAAAACTATAAGCAATATCCTTGATAAATTTAGATGCTAAAATTCTCAACAAAATATTAGCAAACCAGATCCAGCAATACATGAAAAAAATCATATATCATTATCAAGTGGGATTTATTCTGGGGAGCAAGGCTGGTATAATATTCGCAAATCAATCAATGTGATTCATCACATAAAGGAAAGGAAAGAGAAAAATTACATAATAATATCAATAGATGCAGAAAAAATATTTGAAAAAATCCAGCACCCATTTATGATCAGAATTCTCAGCAAAGTGGGAATACAGGAAACATACCTCAACATGATAAAGGCCATCTATGACAAACCCACAACCAACATCATACCGAATGGGCAAAAATTAAAAGCAATCCCCTTAAGATCAGGAATAAGGTAGGGGTGCCCACTTTCACCACTCTTATTCAACATAGTTCTGGAAGTCCTAGCCACTGCAATCAGACAAGAAGAAGAAATAAAAGGCATCCAAATTAAAAAAGAAGAAGTAAAACTATCATTATTTGCTGATGACATGATACTGTACATAGGAAACCTTAAAGTCTCAATCAAAAAACTACTGTACCTGATAAATGAATTCAGCAAGGTGGCAAGATATAAAATTAATATTCAGAAATCAGAGGCATTTTTATACATCAACAATGAACTGTCTGAAAAAGAAATTAAGAAAACTTCACTATTGCAACAAAAAAAACAGTACCTAGGAGTAAATTTAACCAAGGAGATTAAAGACTTATACTAGAAAAATTATAGAACACTGATAAAAGAAATAAAGGAAGATACAACAAGTGGAAGCATATCCCATGTTCATGGATAGGAATAATAAACATCAGTAAAATGTCTATATTACCCAAAACAATTTACAAATTCAGTGCAATTCCTATTAAAATACCAATGGCATAGTTTAAATATATAGAACAAATATTCCAAAAATTTATATGGGACCAAAAAAGAACATGAATAGCCTCAGCAATCTTGAAAAAGAAGAATAAAGTGGTTGGTATACACTTCCTGATATCAAGTTATACTACAAAGCCATTGTTCTCAAAACAACTGTTACTGGCTTAAGAATAGGCATATAGATTAATGGAACAGAACAGAGAACCCAGAAATAAACCCACACAATTATAGACAATTGATATTTGACAAAGGAGGTAAGTGCATACAATGGAGTAAAGACAGCCTCTTTAATAAATGGTGTTGGGAAATTGGACAGCTACATGCAAAAAAATGAAACTAGACCCACGAACTTACACCATTCACAAAAATAAACTCTGAATAAATAAAGGACTTAACTGTAGGTCATGAGACCATAATCATCTTGGGAAAAAAACATAGGCAGTAAGCTCTCCATCTCTCGCAGCAATATATTTGCTGATTTATCTCCACGGGCAAGTGAAATAAAGGATAGGATAAACAAATGGGACTATATCAAAATAAAAAGCTTTTGCACAGCTAAAGACAATATAAACAGAATAAAAAGACTAACCACACAATGGGAGAATATATTTGACAATACGTCTGATAAGGGGTTAATAACCAAAATTTATAAAGAACTTGTAAAACTCAACACCAGGAAGGTAAACAATCCAATCAAAAAATGGGCAAAAGAAATGAATAAACACTTCTCCAAAGAGGACATATAGATGGCCAATAGGCAGATGAAAAAATGTTCAACATCACTAATCATTAGAGAAATGCAAATGAAAACCACTATGAGATACCACCTTACACCTGTCAGAATTGAGCTCATTAACAAAACAACACATATTAAGTGTTGACTAGGATGTGGAGAAAAGGGAGCCCTCCTACATTGCTGTTGGGAATGTAGACTGGTGCAGCCACTGTGGAAAACAGTATGAAGATTCCTCAAAAATTAAAAATAGAAATGCCTTTTGACCCAGCCATCCCACTTTTAGGAATATATCCTAAGAATAACAAATCACTGATTCAAAAGAAGAAATGCACCCCCATGTTTATTGCAGTGTTGCGGTCCAGCCACGATAAGTATATACCAGGGTCCCAAATGGGAAACGGTATGGAATTGAAATAAATGATAGACAAGGACTTAAAGATATATATGTATATACAGAATGGGCTCAGGTGGACGCCACAGAAAACAGTCTCTATTGTTTCTGAGCTGAAATGCAACTGCTCCCAAAAGGGCATCAGCCTTTTTTTCATGGAAAAACTGTGGTCCATTCTCATTCAATTAAGTTTCCAAGGCAACTCAAAGATAACCCACACCATACCATTCAAATCCAACTTTACACTAATAAGAAATGAGCTTCCAGCCTCTTCCAGAGAACATGGGTGAGACAAACAGGACACAGGTGTAGCTCTTTGTTAACTAGGCAGGTGAGGTGGGGGTTGGGCCCAGCACCTCTGTCCAGACTGAAAAAATACCCTGTTTATTTATTCGGGCCCCAACATTGTAGTATTGCTTACAATAGCCAAGATCTATTGTAATAACATCCCAACTGTCCGTCAGTGGATGAGTGGATAAAAAAGCAGTGATACATATACACAATGGAATACTACATGGCCGTGAAAAAGAAGGAAATCTTACCTTTTGCAACAACATGGACGGACCTGGAAACTATTATGCATAGTGAAATAAGCCAGGCAGAGAAAGAAAAATATCATATGACCTCACTCATTTGAGGAATCCAATGAACAATGTGAACTCAGTAATGGAATAGAGGCAGAGGTGGAATCGAAGGGACCAGAGGGAAAGCAGACAGAGGGAAAGGGGAGGAGAGAATGGGATCAGAGAAGGGAAAGAGATTAGTGAACTTATATACACATAACACAGCATTAGAGAGCAGGCAGCAAATCCCGGAAGGAAGCGGGGAAGACATTGGGGGGAGGGAGCAAGGGGGAAGTTGAGGGGAACACGGGCTGGGGGGGATATATTTGGTGGGACACTTGAATCTATATAAACACAATAAATTAAAATCAATAAAAATTTAAAAAGAAATAAATAAATAACACCCTGAAAATTAAGTGTAGACATTTTTGCTTCTTGAGCACCTAAAATCTATAGCAGGTAAGTACATATTTATTCTTTATTTAACCTGTGACATAGGAATTATTCTCATTTTTTACCAAGTGATAAAACAAAGACTTGGGGAGATTATGGAACCTAACCTATGTTTCAACACTAAAATGGGGCCTAGATTGATTTGAATCCAACCTTGTCCTTCTACTCTATTGCCTAGACCAGGCCTCCCCAAATTATGGCCTGCGGGCCACATGCGGCCCTCTGAGGCCATTTATCTGGGGCCCCCACCACACTTCCAGAAGGGGCACCTCTTTTATTGGTGGTCAGAGAGAGGAGCACTGTATGTGGCGATCCTCCAACAGTCTGAGGGACAGCGAACTGGCCCCTGTGTAAAAAGTTTGGGGACGCCTGGCCTAGAACTTCCTAATTAAGTGAAGAAAGCAAATATATAAGAATACATTTACTTTCGAAGGGATGAACTTATCATACATGTGTACCTGCTATTGTAGGTGCCCATCATGGAGAGTGGAGAATGACATTCTGTTCAGACTTCTAACCCTCACTCAGTCCTTAATAAAAATAAAATGTAGGCAATTTCTAACATAGAGAATCAAAAGCATTGTTTTTTACAGCAGAGTGTTGTAAGCACACAACTCCCAAAGTAGCCACACCTAGTTGAGTTGACAATCAGTTTATATAACTTTAGCTCCTGTGAAAAACTTAAAAGGAATGTCAATTCAGGAAACTCATCTGGATAGAAAAAGTTACTCAAACAAAAACGTGGTCTGAGTAATCATGATAGTATTAATCACTTTCTGCAAAGCTTGTGAGAGAAGCAAAAACATTTCCTTTTATAATGTAAAGAATATAAGTGATCAACATTTGGTTAGTTTGCCAGGAAAAACATATAAGTTTTAAAAAAGTCTTTAAATAATGCTTTAGAATATAGAATTGAACTATAGTAATATATTTGGCAGTATTGGTTTACAAATGCATCAACACAACAAGAAAAAGAATCATACAAATAAATCGGCAAAAAAATATTTTACTATTGTAACTGTGTGATATTGTTATAAAATTCCTGATTCAGGAATGTCTTTTAACCACTTTGTTTTCTTTCTAATTTGTGGAGGAAAATGATAACCAGTGTGTATATCTTTAGGGACCAAGGTGGGACTTGTAAGCTCAGCACGGCGCTGAAAAAAAGGAGTGTATTTCTGTGAAAGAGAAAACACAAAAAAACCTATACCATTGAAAAGTGTAAGTACCTAGTTTCAAAATTTCGCTTTCTCATGCTGTCCTCACTAGGCAATGATTCCTTGTTCATTCCCCTGTCCATGTTTTCAGTTGGTACTCTTTTGACTGGCAATATTTATTTTCACTTCACTTGAAAACTGAAGGAATATGTCAGTCCTGTGGGTGAACTGAGTAAGGGCTGCAAAATGCACTCACTGTTCTTGGTAAGCATTTGCCAGTGCTAGAGAAGGGAGCGAGCCAATGCATATGTCCTAACTGTGTGGTTTATTCAAATAATCATGTCACAGTTAACTGGGTTCATCAAAATCTTCAGTGGCTTGATTCAGATGCAGTTGTTTAGACATGGTTTTTCCCCACAGCAGGGACCAGACTGTAGCTCTTTCTAAATGGCTGATATGGCCAGTAGCAATGCCATTCATTCGGAACACTCCTCTATTAAAGGAGCTGTGATCTCAGGCTTAAATTGTGGGTTAAATTGATATAGTGTTTCTTTTTCCAAAGTGAAAAAACTGAATAACTTGTGTTTGTTGTTTTGCTCTTTAAATTAAGGGAGAATGTATACACTAAGTTTATTTCACAATTTTCTGGACATGTTTAGGCAATAGAAGAGTGATTTTCAACCAGAGTGTTGCAAGGCACACCAGTGTGCCGCATGAATTTTTAAAACATGCAGTACCTATTTAGTCAGGGACACTGACCTCTTTCCTTTAGATTGTCAAATTTAAAAAAAAATGACAACAGCCAATACAACTATAGCCTTCCAGTGTGAATGAATCAAAATTATACCTATTTTTTTGTCATATTTTATGGCAGAAAATAGATTGTTTGCTGTGCTGCAGAATTTTAGTAATTATCAATAGTTCATGTGTCCCGTGAGCTGAAAAACGTTGAAAAATCATTGCGACAGAAACATTTATGTGAGGACTCTTTTTTTTCTTACTAAAATATTTCCCCTTAATATTGGTGACTTATAGCTGGAACTTAAACATCTCCAGCCCAAGACTTGTCCCTGAGGGACCTTACTCAGAACACTCTAGCCGAGCTATTAAGTCCACCTGAACATCATTTGGCTCTCAGATCTCTGGCAGTTGTGCAGAAAACCATAGCTGAATAGTCTGAAGCTGAACTGAGCTCTCTAGCTAAGCAAGCTGACCTACAGATGATGTGGAACAATACTCACTCAATTTCCTCCTTTAGCAGCTCATCTATCCTTCTCCCTTTCCCCAACCTCTATGAGGCAAGCACAGACTCCTCTGCTTCTGCTGTGCCAACTAGCCAGACTGTGACAATATTTGACTCCTTGCAATGTGCCCATTCATTCTAGACACAGAGTTCTAGCTTACCAACGTTATTCCCCACCAATGTGATCCTGCCTTTTACTTTCTGGTCTATAATCATGAGTAAGAGTCATGTCTGAAACATTCTTTGAACCTTTGAAAACGCACCCAAAATTAACATTGTCCTAGAACATAAGTACATAATTAATCAAGAAAATAATATCTGATAAAATTGTAAAAAGAGAAATTATAATTGATGCTTCTTTTTAGTTATCATGGCCTTGCAGTCGCAGAAAGAAATGATCTCCTCAAAGAGCAATGTAGGCCGTTTCATAGGATAGAAAATTGTACACTTTTTAGTGTTTATCTGGTGATATGTTCCAGTATCTTTGTTTAAAAACAGCAAAAGAGATGTCACAGGATAATACCTGAGTCACTGACAAATGTGGTGTAAGCCTTCGGAGAGATAGAAAAGGAACAAATACAGCATGTCCGTAAAGTCATGGTGTACTTTTGACCAGTCACAGGAAAGCAACAAAAGATGATAGAAATATGAAATCTGCACCAAATAACAGAAAAACCCTCCTAGTTTCTGTAGGATGATGTGGCAGCATGTGCACACATGCAGATCATGACATAACACCATGTATACAGTGGAGCAGTCCACGGCCATGCCAGTTGAGATGTGGACGGTACAGAGGAAAGTTCAGTGTGTTATGTGGCTCCCTAAATTCGAATCCATGACCAAAGTGCAACATGAATATTGGTGTGTTTATAACAAAGTGCCACCACATAGGAATAACATTACTCAGTGGGATAAGCAGTTGAAGGAAACCAGCAGTTTGGTGGAGAAACCCCGTTCTGGTAGGCCATCAGTCAGTGACGAGTCTGTAGAGGCTATACGGAATAGCTACCTAAGGAGAACCTAAAAAAATCTGTGTGTGAGCCCGCATTGAACTGCACTGAATAGGTATGAAATTGGGAGAGTTTTTCCTTTTATTTGGTGCAGATTTCACATTTCTATCATCTTTTGTTGCTTTCCTGTGACCGGTCAAAAATGCACCATGACTTTATAGACACACTGTATGTTTTGATCTTTATTGGTACTGGGCTAAAGAGTAAGCAGAGGCTTAAACTAATTGGAAATGATCTATTCTTGACTCTTCCCTGTCCTTCACACTTTATACCTAATCCAACATTGTCACTTCTCTCCATTTTTATTGCCATGTTCTCACTCGTCGTTTTTCTTTTAGACTTCTTTTACAGTCACCTGCTAGTCTCTCCGCTTTATCTTCTGTTCTTTTCCCATCTGATCCACAGGTAGCTTTTTAAAGTAAACACCAAATCACATCTGCCAGGTATCCTGTTTCTATTGTCACTGTCAAAGGCTACCTGGCTTCTTTTCAATTCCCAGGTCTTAGCTTAAATGTTAACACCCTCTCTAAGTAGGTTCTCTCTATTATTCTCTCTCATTGTTCATTCCTTATTACCTATTTGTTTCCAGTTAATTGTTTGCCTCCCTCAATAGGCTGTAAGCTCCACAGAGTAGTGAGTATGCTTGTTTATTCACCACTGGGTACCCCAGCTCTAGCATGTCAATTGATATATATGCTCAATAAATGTGTGTTAAGTAAACGAGGAAGAGGAGCTTGAATTGGATGTTGATGGTAGAAAGGAGCTGGCATTCTAATGTTAAGATATTATAATTTATGTTGGCAAATGACAATGATGAAGATGAAATAATGCAAGAGAAGAATATAATAAGTGGGAATGTGCCATGTATGTGAGGGCTTTGGGAGCAGAATGACACACAAAATATTAGGTCAAAGAAAAGTGTGGATACCTTCACACTTCTTTGAGAAAAGTAGGCCAGGTGTAGTAGACCTGTTGTTGTCTAGGTGTCCACCTCCTGGCCAGGTATTCTATGTTTTACATGGGTAATACCAACTTGGGCCTCTTATAAACTAGAATGACAAATCTCATGATCAATTTTCAAAAGTATGTGTCCTCAAATACATACTATTATACATTTTTGAAACATGTCACACCTAAAGGATGATAGTCTATACATTCAAAAGAGGTGTTTTTATACCCCTTGCAGGGCCGTTCTATTATGGATTTACAACAATCTAAAAGAAGCTTTTGGAAAGCTCTACAGAATGCGAATACCTACAATCAGGAAATGAAATTAAAGAAGTAGTTCCTGGCAAGCGTGGTGATATATAACCCAGCCATTGACTAGAAGACTGAGTTGGATGTGAAGAACTAGCTAGGTGCCTGACCAGCTGGTGGCGCAGTGGATAGAGCATTGGACTGGGATGCGGAGGACCCAGGTTCGAGATCCTGAGGTCACCAGCTTGAGCGCGGGCTCATCTGGTTTGAGCAAAAGCTCACCAGCTTGGACCCAAGGTCTCTGGCTCGAGGAAGGGGTTACTCGGTCTGCTGAAGCCCGCGGTCAAGGCACATATGAGAAAGCAATCAATGAACAACTAAGATGTCGCAACAGAAAACTAATGATTGATGCTTCTCATCTCTCCATTCCTGTCTGTCTGTCCCTATCTATCCCTCTCTCTGACTCTCTCTCTGTTTCTGTAAAAAAAAAACAAAAAACTTCACTCTCTAGAAGCTTAAAAAAAAAAAAAAACTAGCTAGGTATCACTGAAAACCCATTTAATCTCTGCCCTGCTACTGACATGGAATTAAAACACCAGAGCAACAGAACACCTGTCTATTAAACGTCTCCAAGGAGGAATAAATGACGGAGTTTATGATATACCTGATCTTTGTCACAGGATGACCAGTCTTATTTCAACATATTAATCCCATAGTATAAAGACCAAGTGGATGGGACACAACCCATTTGTATTCACAAATGTTTCAGATCATAGCCAAATTTTCACTGATTTGATTAAATGTCATCTCATATCCAAAGTACTTGGTATGTTGGTCAGGAAACTGAGACGAGGCTGATGGTATTGGGTTGAGTTCCTTAGCCAAGGGAAAGTCCATGACCCAGGAAAAGAAAAGCTAACAATAAGACTGTAAAAGGACACTCGTGGCCTTTATCCTTTTGATACAAAAGGGCAGGTATGGAAGCATAATGTTGGCTTAGATCCCAAAAGTTTATTAAGCTCCTGAACACAATGGCATTGGAATTTTAAGTCCAGTATTGTATGAATTGCTCACCAGTAAGAAATTGTAGGCATATCGAGCTGACTAATGGGTCAGCATTCCACTTTAATGTGTTACAATGTGGGTGTGCCACTGTGCAGTGCACAATAAAGTACATGCCCCAAAGAGCTAGGTCTAATCGAGAGAGTTATATGAAGAAACACTAAAACACTGCCAGTCATTAAGGATTAGGCTTTAAGGTTTGAAATGCTGGATTACTGCAGAATTTCAGGGCCAGGTGAGTGATTTGGTTCAAATGAGGGTTCTGAGGGCATAGGGAAGGACTTGGAGTAGCATGGGAGTAACAGTGAGATGATCCTAGCCAAGTAAGTCGCATCTCTTCTAGCGAAGTTTGGATTCAACATCAAGCAGCACGTTTAACTGCAGCGATACTCACTCTCTAAAATGCCCAGTTTCCAAGCCCAATACTCACTGGGAGAAGATTGCTTTCTCCCCAATCTGTGAGGGCCAGAAAGTAGAACTGAGATGCCTTTCCAGTCATATATTAACTGGGTCTGCTGAGGAACTATAGATTGCTTACCTCCATTTGTGCTACTCCCATTCCCTTTGAGGGGCACAATAGACTTAGATTTCCTTTCAAAAGGTATGTGCTTCTACTGGTTCCCACCTGAGCAACTTCACAATTTTCCTTAATAGCCCAATGAAATAGCAATGGCTTCCTTCTGAAGAACTCTGCTATCATATATTTAAAGAAAACTTTATTTATAAAAAAAAAATTTCACAAATATTGCATACCCTGAAGCTGACACATCACAGTAGATGAAGGTCCAAAATCCATTAAATCTCCACAATGAGTATTACCTAATGTCACTTAACCTTTTAGCAAATATTGCCAGCAGAAGTCTTAATTTCTCACCATATATGGTCAGTGATTACAGCTTTACTTACAGAAGCCACAGCTCTAGAAAAACGGTACCAGAGAATGGTATCCTTTCACTAAATGATAAGCATCTGATGGGAATAGGGGGTCATCTCCTCTATATCCAGCAAACTGCCTTTCACGTGGAGGAATATAAGCAGGAGTGGGGCTATCATAATAAGATCTATTCCCTCCATCCTTGGAAACTTGGGGCAAATGCTGCTCAAGGTGGGTAACTGGACAGATGATCCCACCACACAGGGTTTTCTGATGACATTTCAAACATTAGCTGTTTTGAACTTGGATGTTAGACCTCGCTAGTACTAAGATGAGTGGGGAAATGAGCAGCAAGCACAAAAGGAACAATTGGCATATAGCTGGTTATCAGCCACTACCCAAACTTGAGTAGGAAGATGGTATGCTGTCCTTCCATCTCATTTTAATTACTTTTTTTTCTTCATTTACCCTAATCAGGTTCTTATTAACTTTGTAAATAGGACACAGGACCTGTCTGTTAGGGAAAGTTTCCAAATTATTAATTTCTCAATTAATTAAATTAGGTTAATATCAGCTCATAGATTGTAAGGTTCTCACCTTTATTTATATAACACTTATTTATACGAGACAGGTACAATAGACACGCATTATCTTTTAAGAGACATTTCTAATGGCTTTCCCCCAAGTTTCCTTAAAAAACTCCAGTCATAAAACCTCAAGTGACCTTTGTCCAGACATTATATATATTCTCTTCTCCAGTTCTTATACCTGGCCATTTTGCTTTTCCCACTTATTTGACACCTGTGAAATTAACCCTTCATTCTGCATGGGCTTAGGACTTTTCCACTTACAAGACTTTTCTTCTACCATCTGAGAGGTCCCAGAGTAGGGTATATTCACCTAGGTAGGAGACAGACATTCTTGTGAACTCTAGAGTTAACAGCAGAGAGCCAGGGTCTGAGTACATCGCTCAAGTCATGTTAAAAACAGAAACAAAACTCCTGGCATTTAGTCTGCCAATTTAACCACTGGACCACGTTTCCTCCTTTTCGTTTCCATTGCGTTTCACATAGTTACATTAGTGCTTCACTGTGTTTATGACACATAACATGGATTAAAGAGCCTAATGTGAAATGCTCTGCCTAAGAAGGCAGTTACCTTGAACAATTGTTTCAGTTGAATTGAAAGTTAATGTATGCACATTGAATCCAGTTTTATATATCAGTAAAGCCTCAGAGCTGTATTCCAAGGGCAAGGATACCAGGAAGGCACTGGAACTAGGATTTGGAAATCTATCGGGATTCCCTCTGATTCTCATCTCTTCTCCCAAGCTTTCTCTCTTTCTCCCTCTTCCTCCCCCACATCGTGTGTGTGTGTGTGTGTGTGTGTGTGTGTGTGTGTGTGTGTGTGTCTTCATCTGCTTTGGAATGCATGTGATGAGAACCATGGCCCCAGCAAAGTACCCATTACAGGCACATTACTCTCAGGAAAAAGATTCTGAGTGGCTCCATTTTATTAGGGGGTCTACCCTGTGATCAAATATCAAGGGGAGTGGGAACTTATTCTACAAAAAGACTCTGAAGAAATATTAAAGAGTAAGCCTTGGACAAATTCAATAAGTTCTGCACAGAATAAATAGTTGGAGATTACTATTTCTTTCTATTATAAACTTTGAATTAAAAAGCCCTCTCTATTAAGTCAGTTGGTTTATGAGACATCAGGTTTAAGTTTTACCATTCTTTCAAATCTTTCAAACCTAGGCACACAGCCCAGCAGACTGCTTACTGTTTTGTTTCTTCCACTAAAATTGCAATACTTGAAAAATCAGAATGTTAGGATTTTAAGCAACTTGGCTCAGGAAAGAAAAGACAAATTTAGTGACCCGATAAAACTCTGGCACCCAAGAGAAGTGAAAGACTAACTAGTGATTAGCATAAACCAAAGGTTATAAGTCTTTTTTCAGGATAGTTTGACCCAAACTAAATCATTTAACCTTTCTGGTTCTTTATGTTTTTATTTATGAAGTGGAAAAAAAATAACATCTGCCAGTTTGTCTTCTAGTGTTTTTATTAATATCAAAAGTAAAAACATGCTTTATAAACCATAGAGCACTACAGAAATATAAATTACTACAATCATGCTTACCTTAGGATTCATTTAACTAAAAATAAAAAAATAATCCTCTGAAGTATCTTGTGTTTATTTATTTTAACACAAGGAGAAAAAATAATTTTATAAATATACATATTTATATTTACAAGATCCTTCTCAAGTTATTTGGGACAGAAAATGTTGTCATCGCTTTATTGGAGAAAAAAAATGAGGACTGAATAAAATTACTCGCCAAATTACACATAAATAGTCATGGAACAAGATCTATTGGCTAGGCTCTAATATCAAAGAAACCAGTCTCAAAACCCTCACCCAGGTTGTCGTCCTATTTACATTACCAGAGAAAGGTGTTTTTGAGCACTAAAAATTCCTAGGAAATGCCTTCTGATCCAATACTTCTGGAAGATGGAAATAGGCAGTTGAAGAGTAGCTCTCTGAATTTCATTGCTGACCTTGTCCGGTTTGCTCCTAACAAATGAAAAGCCTCGCTCAACTTAGTCTGGGTCCCCCTACACTGACTCTTTGATCCCGACAGCTCTCCATCGCTCCAGGGAGACTAGTTTGTAGACGGAACTACTTGCTTCGCAGTCAAACTGCTCTCCTTGGTGCATTCATCCTTCTCCTAATTGGTGCAGATTTCTGAGTGGCATGAAGCAACAATGAACTTCCCTAATACCTGAATTTGATGGGGTGAAGAATTTGATTTCTGAATGGAAAAGTACCCATTATATAAGAGAATATTTTTGTCCATGTTCTTTTAACAGACAGGCAGAACTGTACAACAGTTTTATAAATACCCCCCCCAAAAAAAAATCTGCTATTCTAACACAACTAAAAATGAGATGAGCTTCAACTCCCTACCTGGGGTAGTATGGTTAAAATGAAAAAGAATTTTCTCGGAGATTGGCTCCATCATGTTTGTCCTCAATCATAGTAAGCAGTCTTTGTTTATTTTTCTTCTCTTTAATAGCTAGAATAGCTCCAAGAAGGTCTGAAAATGGAAAATCAAAAGCCATTCTGTGGCAATGGTACCATTAAAAGCATTTGTCATTTATTAGGGTGCATCCTAGAATGAAAATAACCAAAGAATCAGCCTATGTCCATTTATTATCAATACAAGTATTCCATATTTATTGTGCTGTGTTAGTTTAATAGGAACTTTATTGAGAAAAACAGGGGTTCAATGAGAAGGGATCAAAAGACTAGATAAATTACTCAAATAACATATGGCTTTTCCTATGAAGATCATAAGTAATTTGTATGCTATTTGTTTTTCAAGGACAAGGGTTTTAGGTATTACACTGAAATCTAAAGTAAGGTACATTGATTTACAGGAAATTGTCCCTTACACACAAAGTCATCATTTACAAATACTATTTCAGGGGCCAGATTGAAGGAAGGCTTATGTTTTTTAACCAACTATGTCATCCACCATGTAAGTATCTGTTTATAAACAGTTCTTCTGAATTTGAGGAAGCAAAGTTCACAAAAATATTTGTTTTAAATCATTTCAAATAAGCAGCATAAAACTCAGTTTTAAGGCTCACTTCCAGAGAAAGCTCTTTACATTTATATTTCTTAGAAAAATAGAAGAGCAGAGGGTGGGGGAAGTTAGGGAATAAAGGGAATACCAATTATGAGGTTAGAACCATTTTCCTGGGAAATGAGATTGGTTCTTTTTTTTTTTCTCATTCTAATAAAAAAATGATGTATCCCCATGTCCTTTAATGTGAGAACTTGGAAAAAATCTCCCAGAATTTTCTTTTTGCCACTGTGAGCTTACAGACAGCCCTTTTATTGCCCAGTATATTAATTTGCAGACCTTAAAATGCCCACATCATGGAAGAGATGAGCCTTTGGTGAAAGGTATTAAGCTCTGTCCAAAAACTACTTTTTCAGGTCCCATTACCTGAGGTCTTGATTTAAGAGTGATTCAGCCCTAAGGAGAATTGAACCAGGAGCACTGCCAGTTGATTAGACAGGGCTCCCTCCACCTACCCTAATCCTTCCTCCTCTTCTTCACTTTCATCTGAGTTAGGACTGAACTCAAGCCAGGACATTTTCCATTCATTGATTCCAAAGCCTTCTTGCTAAAAAATTTCCTCCTTTTGGAAAAGCATTCAAAGAAGGAAAATGTGTCAAGAATGCAAAGATGTCGAAAAATTTGCCCATCTTCACAGGATATGTCTATCTGCTGTGCCTACTGAGGAATGTGATATTAGCTGTGTAGAAAATGCACAGGGGCAGGAAGTGTGTGTGGCGGGGGCGTAGCTATTTGACATTCTACTGCACTTTCCCTCTTGACTTTCAAAGAAAAATATTCAATATCCAATGCATGCACAGTTCAAACAAGACTTACCTTTTTGAAATCCACAAATTATTCAAGTACAACTGAGAAACACCACAGTTTTGGAATTCTATGGAAGATGATCATAGTAGGGAAGGCATTTCCTGATATACAATAGAAATAAATGCTGGTGACATAGGTTTCATTTGCCTTGGCCTTGGCTATCTAATCATATGCTGAAATAAAAAGAAAGTGTGTCAGTCATCAGCCTTGATTCTGAAAGCTTATTTTTCATTCATATTGCTGGAAAAATAAGGTTTGATCTGGATTGGTTACCAATCAGTAATTTATTGTGTTTTGCTTCCCTGTGCTGTAGTATCTCAGCATTGGGAATTCAGGTATATCATCAGCAGAGGAAGGCAGTATGAGTCCCTTTGTTCTTTTTGACACAGTCCACTTTTGCACAGTCTGCTACCAACTCTACCAGAGAGAGGAAAAGAACACAGGAGTCATCTTCTCCTCACCCATCCTGCTTACTCTTCTTCAATACAGCCAGCCTGCCTCTATGCTTGTGGCTCCAGCAAGAGGGGAGAAATATCTGCTTTGTTCTGCTTTTCATTGAAGACAAATTGGGTGGTTCTGATCCATGACCTGTTGAATGTGGTTCTCCTGAGAATCTCATCCTCTGTATTCTAAGTCTAAGTTAAAAACTGCTAATTAAGAGTGTTTGCAAGAAGCAACCAGCTATCCAACTTGGCTTAACTGTCTGTGTAATTCAAACAATCTATTTTGTTAGGAAGAAAAGAGTGGAGGCTTTTTTGTTTTAGTTTAGTTTTGTTTTACTCTAAATAAACTGGTTTTGGTGTGTGTGTGTGTGTGTGTATGTGTGTGTGTGTGCACTTCCTAAAATTAAATTTACATATATTCCATATACTCTACTTTATTTATCTTTTTTGCTAATTTTCTTACTCTCTGATTATGTTGCCTTTTCTTTACAGACTAACATAAATTTCTCTTTTGTTTCTCTCAATAACCATTGCTATGTACAATCATAGCTGTCCTCTAATCTCGTAAGTTTTGTCATTTATACAGCTACTGCCATCCTTGGAGATTCTCAGTGCGTGCCTGACATCGATCTACAGAGGTATTTCCAGCTCGCATCTTGACCATACCTCACCCCTGACACCTGTCATGCTCCTGGGTCTTCTTTCACACTTTTCAGTCTTTTTTACATATATATTTGCTTCCTTTCTTTAGGGGCAGGACTCTGTAGATCTAGGCTTTTGCATTCTTTTATTTCAAGCATCATGGACTTTTATTCTCCACCTAACAGATCTTAAATGTGGCTCACAATCCTTAGATTACTCCATTTGTCCTTTCCAAGCCCTTTTTATACATTATGCTACCAAGACACCCTGAGAGGTAAATTAGTCTATGTCTTTCATTTCACAGATGAGGACTCTGAAAGTGGAAAGGGATTGAGTATAGAACACCAAACTAGAAGGTAAGTGATGATTCAAACTCCCAGTCCTCATTTCAACCTGCTTCTTACACAGAGAGTCAGCTCCCTTTGTTCAACATCCCAAACTCTCCATGGAGCCCCAGTGACTAACAAAACAGTGAGCAGATCATATTGTCTGCTGTGTTCTCAGTGGGACTTTCCCTTTGTAGACCAGGTTCTTCCACCTTTCTCACCAGAAGATGCTGTATCCTAAAGCCCTGGACAGCCTCTCCTTCAATGCACACTGTTATGCTGGGACCCTGGTGGGCAAATGAGTTTGTAAAATTTGTATTTTTTAAGTTTGCTCATTTTTATTGTTAGAATATGGCGCTGGGCAGTGCCAGGTATATGTCTGTGAAATTCCAAATTACATTCCTGCTTGGGAGGGGCCATTGTCTTGCTAATGTTTGCTGGAAGAGGAGTCTTTGTGGCACCAGCCAGTTTTTTTGCAGGGAGAGTGGAGAGAATGCAGAGTGCTGAAGAAGAAGCCAGTTTGGGAGAAAGAGAGAAAGTGTTGCTTCTGCAACCAGAGCTGAGGGCTTTGGGAGCTCTACTGAGGATTTGGAGGCCTTTGCTTTAGGAGGAACCAGAAAAGATTCTCCTGGTTTTGAAACCAGAGATTGTGTCAGTGCTTTTTTTTATTTATTTATTTAAATAAATTTTTATTAATGTTAATGGGGTGACATTAATAAATCAGGGTACATATATTCAAAGAAAACATGTCTAAGTTATCTTGTCATTCAATTATGTTGCATACCCATCACCCAATGTCATATTGTCCTCCATCACCTTCTATCTATCAATAGTTTTCTTTGTGCCCCTCCTCCTCCCCCTAACCCTCTCCCTCCTTCCCTCCCACGTCCTCCCTCCCCCCACCCCTGGTAACCACCACACTCTTGTCCATGTCTCTTAGTCTCGTTTTTATGTTCCACCAATGTATGGAATCATGTAGTTCTTGTTTTTTTCTGATTTACTTATTTCACTCCGTATAATATTATCAAGATCCCACCATTTTGTTGTAAATGATTCGAAGTCATCATTTCTTATGGCCGAGTAGTATTCCATAGTGTATATGTGCCACATCTTCTTTATCCAGTCTTCTATTGAGCCCTGAATGAGAGGAAAGAGGTCTTCCCTGTGTGTTTGCTCATCCACCAGTGCAAGACTTTAATAAAGGAATAGCCCACCAGTTTTTGTTACCATCTGCCTGAATCCAATGAGAACCTGAATGGCCATGATGGTGGTGACCTCTGGCCATACAGACCCCAGGTAAAATCTTAATTGGTTTTGAATGATTACTGTTTCATGATCCCTGACCTCTTTCCTTTATCCCAAATCCCCAAGAGCCAAGAAAGAATATGGTTATTTATAAATGTGATTTATTTAACCTTCCTTTCAATCAAATGTGTAAAGTTTGTTTTATGTCATAACAGAAAATTTTAATTGTGGTGATTTAGCTATAGTACATCAACGGCTACAAGAACCTGCTAAAATTTTCCTCAGAAATTAATGCACTTAACTGTGACGTGCTGATTAAGATAACGAGCTGTGTGAACCTTGAAAAATAAGATACCTACTAAGAAGGGCTCCTGGTGGTTAATTGGGCTCAATTAAAACAAACAGACCAAAAAAACCCAAAAAAACTAGAGCCTAGCAGCCATTTCTACACAGGGGCCTCTCACATAAACTACATTTTATTATAGATAGAAGTCTGTGCTAACCTGCCTGCCTCTTGCACTGAACTGTCTCCTACCATAAAATCCAGCCCTTATAAAAGAATTCCTGGAATCCTATTTTAACCAATAGTACTGTTTTCCTCATCCGATTGGAGCTGTGCAGTTACACCCTATCAGTTTCTTAACCAACCAATAAGAGAAGCTTCATTCTGACCAATCAGGACAGTTCTTTTTGACCAACAAAACAGTGAGGATTTGGAGTCCTTATCTGCATGAAGGTGGGCCAATCACACACCAGAGTGAGGACTGTCTAAAACAGTTCCCCTGTGGCTCAGATTGCACACTTTCCCTCCCACCAAAGAATGAAGACTGTTTCCTGCTGGAGTTGAAACACTAAAAACATCTTTCTGGAACCAAAATGACAGGGCAGAGAGGGCTGGAGCAAGTGGAGTAGATCAGAGCAGAGCTGTCTAGCCGCGGAGGCGCCTCACCCCAGGATCTCCTCACAGCTGTGCTGTATGACAGTTGAGATTTTCACTGAATAAAAAGTTCTCTTCTTTTTTTTTTTTTTTTTTTTTTTTATAATTTTATTTTTTTAATGGGGTGACATCAATAAATCAGGATACATATATTCAAAGATAACAAGTCCAGGTTATCTTGTCGTTCAATTATGTTGCATACCCACCACCCAAAGTCAGATTGTCCTCTGTCACCTTCTATCTTGTTTTCTTTGTGCCCCTCCCCCTCCCCCTGTCCCTCTCCCATTCCCCCCTCCCCCCCGTAACCACCACACTCTTGTCAATGTCTCTTAGTTTCAGTATTATGTCCCACCTACGTATGGAATAATACAGTTCCTGGTTTTTTCTGATTTACTTATTTCGCTTCGTATCATGTTATCAAGATCCCACCATTTTGCTGTAAATGTTCCGATGTCATCATTTCTTATGGCTGAGTAGTATTCCATAGTGTATATGTGCCACATCTTCTTTATCCAGTCATCTGTTGATGGGCTTTTTGGTTGTTTCCATGTCCTGGCCACTGTGAACAATGCTGCAATAAACATGGGGCTGCATGTGTCTTTACGTATCAATGTTTCTGAGTTTTGGGGATACATACCCAGTAGAGGGATTGCTGGGTCATAAGGTAGTTCTATTTTCAGTTTTTTGAGGAACCACCATACTTTCTTCCATAATGGTTGTACTACTTTACATTCCCACCAACAGTGTATGAGGGTTCCTTTTTCTCCACAGCCTCTCCAACATTTGCTAGTACCTGTCTTGCTAATAACAGCTAATCGAACAGGTGTGAGGTGGTATCTCATTGCCGTTTTGATTTGCATTTCTCTAATAGCTAAAGAAGATGAGCATCTTTTCATATATCTGTTGGCCATTTGTATTTCTTCCTGGGAGAAGTGTCTATTCATATCCTCTTCCCATTTTTTTATGGCATTGTTTGTTTTTTTGTTGTTGAGTTTTATGAGTTCTTTGTATATTTTGGATATTAGGCCCTTATCTGAGCTGTTGTTTGAAAATATCATTTCCCATTTAGTTGGCTTTCTGTTTATTTTGTTATCAGTTTCTCTTGCTGAGCAAAAACTTCTTAGTCTGATGTAGTCCCATTCATTAATTTTTGCCTTCACTTCTCTTGCCATTGGAGTCAAATTCATAAAATGCTCTTTAAAACCCAGGTCCATGAGTTGAGTACCTATGTCTTCTTCTATGTACTTAATTGTTTCAGGTCTTATGTTTAGATCTTTGATCCATTTTGAGTTAATTTTTGTACAGGGAGAGAGACTGTAGTCCAGTTTCATTCTTTTGCATGTGGCTTTCCAGTTTTCCCAGCACCATTTATTGAAGAGGCTTTCTTTTCTCCATTGTGTGTTGTTGGCCCCTTTATCAAAAATTATTTGACTATATATATGTGGTTTTATTTCTGGACTTTCTATTCTGTTCCATTGGTCTGAGTGTCTATTTTTCTGCCAATACCATGCTGTTTTGATTGTCGTGGCCCTATAATAGAGTTTGAAGTCAGGTATTGTTATGCCCCCAGCTTCATTCTTTTTCTTTAGGATTGCTTTGGCTATTCGGGGTTTTTTATAGTTCCATATAAATCTGATGATTTTTTGCTCTATTTCTTTAAAAAATGTCATTGGAAGTTTGATGGGAATTGCATTAAATTTGTATATTGCTTTGGGTAATATAGCCATCTTGATTATATTTATTCTTCCTAGCCAAGAACAAGGTATATTCTTCCATCTCATTATATCTTTTTCGATTTCCCTTAACAATGGTTTATAGTTTTCATTATATAAGTCCTTTACATTCTTTGTTATGTTTATTCCTAAGTATTTTATTTTTTTTGTTGCAATCGTGAAGGGGATTATTCTTTTGAGTTCCTTCTCAGTTGTTTCATTGTTGGCATATAGAAAGGCTATTGACTTCTGTATGTTAATTTTGTATCCTGCGACCTTACTGTATTGGCTTATTGTTTCTAGTAGTCTTTTTGTGGATTCTTTGGGGTTTTCAATATATAGGATCATATCATCTGCAAAAAGTGATACCTTTACTTCTTCTTTTCCGATATGGATGCCTTTTATTTCTTTGTCTTGTCTGATTGCTGTGGCGAGAACCTCTAGTACCACATTAAATAAGAGTGGAGAGAGTGGACAACCCTGTCTTGTTCCTGATTTAAGGGGGAAAGCCTTCAGTTTAGTGCCATTTAATATGATGTTAGCTGATGGTTTATCACATATGGCCTTTATCATGTTGAGATATTTTCCTTTTATACCCATTTTGTTGAGAGTCTTAAACATAAAATTGTGTTGTATTTTATCGAAAGCCTTTTCTGCATCTATTGATAAGATCATGTGGTTTTTGTTCTTTGTTTTGTTGATATGGTGTATTACATTAACCGTTTTACGTATGTTGAACCATCCTTGAGATTCTGGGATGAATCCCACTTGATCATGATGTATTATTTTTTTAATATGTTGTTGTATTCGATTTGCTAGTATTTTGTTTAGTATTTTAGCATCTGTATTCATTAGAGATATTGGTCTGTAGTTTTCTTTTTTTGTGCCATCCTTGCCTGGTTTTGGGATGAGGGTTATGTTGGCCTCATAAAATGTGTTTGGAAGTATTACTTCTTCTTCAATTTTTTGGAAGACTTTGAGTAGAATAGGAACCAAGTCTTCTTTGAATGTTTGATAAAATTCGCTGGTATAGCCGTCAGGGCCTGGACTTTTATTTTTGGGGAGGTTTTTAATGGTTTTTTCTATTTCTTCTCTACTGATAGGTCTGTTTAGGCTTTCTGCTTCTTCTTGACTCAGTCTAGGAAGGTTGTATTTTTCTAGGAATTTATCCATTTCTTCTAGGTTGTTGAATTTAGTGGCATAAAGTTTTTCATAGTATTCTACAATAATTCTTTGTATATCTACAGTGTCCGTGGTGATTTCTCCTCTTTCATTTTGGATTTTGTTTATATGAGTTCTTTCTCTTTTTTCCTTGGTAAGTCTTGCCAAGGGTTTGTCAATTTTGTTGATCTTTTCAAAGAACCAGGTCCTTGTTCTATTAATTTTTTCTATAGTTTTTCTGTTCTCTAATTCATTTATTTCTGCTCTGATTTTTATTATCTCCTTTCTTCGGCTGGTTTTGTTCTTCTTTTTCTAGTTCCTTAAGGTGGGAAGTTAAGTGGTTCACTTGGGCTCTCTCTTGTTTGTTCATATATGCCTGAAGTGATATGAACTTCCCTCTTATCACTGCTTTTGCTGCATCCCATAGATTCTGATATGTCATATTGTCATTTTCATTAGTCTGTATAAATCTTTTGATCTCTGCACTTATTTCTTCTTTGACCCATTCATTTTTTAAAAGTATGTTGTTTAGTTTCCACATTTTTGTGGGATTTTTTTCCTCTTTTTTGCAGTTGAATTCTAGTTTCAAGGCTTTATGATCAGAAAATATGCTTGGTACAACTTCAATTTTTCTGAATTTGCTGATGTTGTTTTTGTGGCCCAACATATGGTCAATTCTTGAGAATGATCCATGTACACTGGAGAAAAATGTATACTCAGTCACTTTGGGATGAAATGTCCTGTAGATGTCTATCATATCCAGGTGCTCTAGTGTTTTGTTTAAGGCCACTATGTCTTTGTTGATTCTCTGTTTGGATGACTGATCTAGAGCCGTCAGCGGTGTATTGAGGTCTCCAAGTATGATTGTATTTTTGTCAGTTTTTGTTTTAAGATCAATAAGTAGCTGTCTTATATATTTTGGTGCTCCTTGGTTTGGTGCATATATATTAAGAATTGTTATGTCTTCTTGATTCAGTGTCCCCTTAGCCATTATGAAATGGCCATTTTTGTCTCTGAGTACTTTTCCTGTCTTGTAGTCAGCATTATCCGATATGAGTATTGCTACACCTGCTTTTTTTTGGATGTTATTTGCTTGGAGTATTGTTTTCCAGCCTTTCACTTTGAATTTATTTTTATCCTTGTTACTTAGATGAGTTTCCTGTAGGCAGCATACAGTTGGATTTTCTTTTTTAATCCATTCTGCTACTCTGTGCCTTTTTATTGGTGAGTTTAATCCATTTACATTTAGTGTAATTATTGATACTTGTGAGTTCCCTATTGCCATTTTATATCTTGCGTTCTGTTAGTTTTGTGTCTTGTTTGATCCTTCTCTTTCGTTTTTCTATCTTTTGTTTTTATTTGGTTGTATTCCATACATCTTTCCTCTGTTGCTATCTTTTTTATCTCATGTGCTTCTGTGGTGGTTTTTTCAATGGTGGTTACCTTTGAGTAATGAAAAGGGTCCCTACCCTGTTCATTGTAGCGAACTATTTTGTGAGTACTTTTGCACTCCATCGTCCTTTGCTACTGTTAATCTCCATCTTCTCCCCCTCTTTCTTTTTGTTGTTGTCACAGTTTAACTTTGGTTTTATTGTGTTCTTCTTGGAGCTTTTACTTGTGGCTCTGTTTTTTTTTTGTTCTTTGTATCTGATTGGAGAACCCCCTTTAGTAATTCCTGGAGTGGGGGTTTTCTGATGATAAATTCCCTCATCTTTTCTGTATCTGTGAATGTTTTTATTTCTCCTTCGTATTTGAAGGATAGCTTTGATAGGTATAGTATTCGTGGCTTAAAGTTCCTCTCTTTCAGAACTTTAAATATTGGGGTCCACTCTCTTCTAGCTTGTAGAGTTTCTGCTGAGAAATCTGATGATAATCTAATGGGTCTTCCTTTATATGTTGTATTCTTCTTTTCCCTGGCTGCCTTGAGAATTTTTTCTTTGCTGTTGGTTTGTGTCAATTTCATTATGATATGCCTTGGAGTAGGTTTGTTGGGATTAAGAAAACTTGGAGTTCTGTTTGCTTCTTGAACTTGAGGCTTTAGTTCTTTCCACAGGCTGGGAAGTTCTCATCTATTATTTTTTTGAGTATGTTCTCCATTCCATTTTCTCTCTCTTCTCCCTCTGATATACCTATTATTCTTATGTTATTCTTTTTGATGGAGTCAGATAATTCTTGTAGGGCTATCTCATTTTTTTTCATTTTTGAGTCTCTTTCTTCTTCTCTCTGTTGTGCCTCAAGTTGCTTGTCTTCTATTTTACTAATCCTCTCTTCTATCTGACCTGTTCTATTAGCTAAGCTTGTTACTTCGTTTTTCAGCTCGTGAATTGAGTTTTTCATCTCTGTTTGATTTGTTTTTATAGTTTCAATTTCCTTGGACATATATTCTTTGTGTTCATTGAGTTGTTTTCTGAGCTCCCTATATTGCCTTTCTGTGTTTTCTTGTATATCTCGGAGGATTTTTCGGATTTCTATCTTGAATTCTCTGTCATTTAGCTCCAAGGTTTCCAATATATTAAATTTTTTCTCCATAGATTTTTCCTCATCTAGCTGTGTTACCTCTCTTTCTTTTGTATCCATGATATTCGATTTTCTCTTCCTTAATGGCATCTGAGGGTGGTTTTGTTGATAGTATTAATGAGATTTAATAAAGAATAAAAAGTTAAAAAAATAAAAAAAATAAAAAATCGAAAAGAGTTGTTTTTTTAAAAAAAATTAATAATGAAATAAAGAAAAATAAAATAAAATAAAAATTTTTAAAAAAAGGAAATTATTTCCCCCCTCCTTTTTTCCTCTCCTCTCCTCTCCCCTCTTTCTTGAGAAAATCTTGTGGTGGAATGTGAGTTATAACAAACAATGCCTGTGATGGAGGGCCTGAATTGGGGAAAAGTAATAAAGGGGCAAAAAAGAAAAAAAGAAAAAAAAAAAAAAAAAAAGAAAAAAAAAAGAGCGTATGGACCCACAAAAAGCAAATAAGGAAAAAATTTGGGTCAAGAATAAAATGATTTGCTTTTAGGTGTTGGTTGTCTAAGAGTTATGATGAGAGGAATAAGAGGAAAACGGAAAAATGGGGGGACAAATTAAAAACTTACTATTGTATTTAGTGGAACAAGAACTAGATAATATGGAGAGCCAGGGATGGGAGCACTGCTAGTGAGTTAAAAAGGTGAAGTAAAAACCCCCCAAAATGCCACAAACATAGGTTTGAGTCCCAGATAAGATAATTTGTTTGTTATTGAGGTTTGAATGAGAGGAGATGTAAAGGAGAAAGGAAGAAACTAATATAGAGGTAGAAAAGAAAGAGAGAGAGAGAAAAAAAAGAGGGTACCACTAAAAGAAGAAAACAGAAAGGAGAGAGAGAGAGAGTTAAGGGTTTTGGAGTGCAACCCTCATAGAGAGAAAGGAAGAGAAGAGAAAAGATAATGGGAGATGTAACACTTATGGGTAGTGTAGTTCAAGGAGAGGAGAGAGTAAGACCAGTAGAGAGTTAATCGGCCAAATTGGAGGAAGAAAAAAAAGTATCAAGAATGAAGATAAGAGAAACAAACAAACAAATATAATAAAATGTGATAGGTTATAAAGTCTGCAGATTATTCTTGATTTTGAGAGGTTATCTTCTTGCTTTTTCTTTTCTCTCCCTCTTCCTGGTCGGTGACTCTGTACCCCGGGTTCTGCCCCTTTGGCACGCTCAGGTAGAGGCTTGCAGTTGATAAGTCTCTATGGCAATGTCATGTATTGTGCTTTAGTCTCGTGGGAGTCGAGGCTCATTAGCATTTATAGGCTCCAACAGTGAGAGAGTCCGTGTTCCTGGAGCCTTTCTCCTAGTCTTTCCTTCCTCAATTAGTAGCCTGATAATCCAGCTATGGGGTTGCTGCTGCCTCTGCCTGGATAGTAAGAGGCTCAAAGAGCTGGCAACTCCCCACTCTATTTCCACTCAGCACAGGGCTCTGGGTAAGGCTCAGTCAGTCAGAGCTGCTAGCATAATCAGGCGGGCTTTCCGCCCACTCAAAGACCACTGGCTCTGCCACTCTGTCCGGTAACACAAGCGGGCGCCCACTTCTGGGGGGCGCTTGGAGGAAACTCTCACTCACTGTCTGTGACCAGAATATCCAGCCAGCAGTCTCACGCTCTGAGTGAAACCCCCAACCGCAGGGAAAAGTTGCAGCATTGGAATTGAGTCTCGCTCTGTCCCCGTGCGCGGCTTTTGCAAGGCGCTGGGACGGCTCGAGATTCCGCTTTGGCCCACACAAAGGCCCCTGACTCTGCCCCTCTCTGCGATAACACGGGCGCGCACTGCGGAGGCACTCGGAGGAATCGCTCACTCCTTATCTGCGCGCGCACACCAGGATATGAGGCCGGCCGCGGTTCCCTCTGAGTGAAACCCTCACCAGCACGGAAAATCTCCACCGTTGGAAGTAGTTCTCACTCCCTCCCGTGTGTGGCTTTCCCAGGGCGCTGGGGCTGCCCAGAGACTCTGTCCTCGGCCCACAGAAAGGCCTCTGACCCTGCCTCTCCGTGGGGCAACACGGGCACCCACTCTCGGGGCCTAGGAAGAAATTCTCGCCCACTAACTGCGCACCGACCAGGAGACCGGGTAAAATGGCCGCTCCGCTTGTCTTTCTTTGTTTGGGTTTGGCGCGAGTGTTAGCTTGTATTGCCCGGGTTGCCACAGGATCAGATTTTCCTCTGCTTGGATCTGTGTGCCACAGCCTGGTTCGGCCGTTTGTGCCGCGGCCTGGATCTATTCACCCCCTTTGCCCGCCTCAGTTTCTATATTCACAGTTACCAGAGAAAGCCGCCCTGTTTAGGTTAGTGAGGAAGGCGGAGCATTTCTTACTCCCTTTTTCCTTCGGGGTTTGGTTATATATTTAGCCAATTTTTCACTCAATCATACCTTTGGGTGTATTGCGAAGCATCTGGAAGCTCCAAGTATAGGTTTTTCTGTTTCTGGTTGAAGATCTTGTTGAGTTTTGGGGGAGATTTATCGGTATAGCTTCCTACCCCGCCATTACTCTGACATCCAAAAGTTCTCTTCTTAACTGCACCCTAAATTGGGAATTCCTGATGGTGTTAAATTGGAGCCAATGATGATCAGGTTACATATACGAAATGAAAATTAAGGGATAACAGAATGGATGCCTTTTCCCCCTCCCCCTATGAAACAAAAGAAAAGCAAAATAAAAAATAAATAAATAAAAAGAGAGTGAGAAAGCTAGGAACTGAAATTTATATTTTTAAACACATTCCTTGCTTAATTTTTCCCACCTCAACCTGATTAAGTCGACTGCTTTCCAAGGCACTTGCCAATTTCTATGAGTTGTGGCTTTCAAGGCAGGAGAAGAATGTCTTTGGAAGATTTTAACTTAAATTTGTCTCTGGCTGTGTGGCTCTTAAACCCACAGTGCCAACAGCTTTTCTCCAAATCCACTTTCTAGTACCTCTTCCGTTCCAAAGGATCAACTTCAATATTAGCTTTTGTTTGGCACTAGGACATTGTACTGGATATCTGAGCTTTAGCTGTTGGCATGCAGACACAGCCCACAGTGCCCTTTTGCCATTGTCTCCCTGGAATTCCAGAGGCATTGGGGCCACCTGGCCAAGCTGCCCCCTCGAGGGCAGCCTCCTCTCCCAGGGAATCCAGTGCATGGGAACAAATCCCCACGGCTCCCCTTTCAGCCCAGTCCTGACCCTCCTTCTCACAGAGCAGAATGCACTTGGGGTGAGAACAAAAACCATCTCAGAGATTTTGTTCTCTGAAGTAGCAGCCGTCTCTGAGGGAGAACAACATAAATGGAAATTAATACACTTAGTCTTTTTAGTAACTCACTGAACTTTATGAGTTTATAAGATTGAAATGGAGGTTTAAGAATGTGGTGTGTGGACAGAAGATGATGTGTGCGTGAGTGTGTGTGTTGGAAGATGGATGCTAAAGAAGAAGAAATGATTTCTGATAGAAACCTCTTAGATGTTCTTTGGCAATTCCAGATTGCTCCTATTCAAGACATTTTAAATACAGAGATGACAATCCTTACCTAATCTTCATAAGCCCTGTAGCTTACATTAAACTTTTATGGTATTTACCGGTAGCTTACATTATATACTTTTATGGTGTTTATATACCAAACCACTCACCCAATAAAGATATATCTAAATATATAATCAACATGTTGAAACTAACTTAAAATGAGGCATAAATTCATTAAACTTCACATAAAAAATACTGCTTCCTAAATGTCATTTAAAATACATATATTGTACAATATATACATATGTGTATATATACTATATACATATGCACACAGAGGTATATTTACCATATATAGTATGCACATATAGCAAAAAGAAGTTAATGTTCATGTGTATATGTCTCCTTTTCTCATGTAGCTTTTTGTCATTTTCTTCTTTCTTTACAACTGACTTTCTCTTGCCCAGTGAAACATCCTGTTGAAGAGACAAGCAGCTGAGCTATAGGGGAAAAGCATTAGGTGCAGTACCAGAGGTCTATCCTATTACTCTACACCTGATGAGACACATGACCTTAGTGTATCTCCTTAATCCTTTATGCTTCCTTTCTGTGAACAAAAGAGCCTTTCAACATTGTGTGGTAGGGTTTAATGGTAGGTAGCTCAGTGTTGCAGTACGTCTCTACTGAGAACCAACATTTCATCAGTTCCAAGATCTTCAGTGGTTTCCTGTCTCTGAACTTACGATTCATTTTACAATGGACAAGACAGCATATTTAATGGCACTATCTTTTCTTTTTTAATGGTACATAAAACAATGGTGTTTCTTAGAACTGATGCTGTCTAAATTTAATAAAATGCAGTTTGGGTCATAAGTGTTTTGCAGGTTAATGGTATGATTCATTCAAAAGTCACATGTTTTCTTGTTACTACGAGATAAACCATGGAATTTATTACCCAGCCTGTTCTGAACAACTCAGACATTCACTGAGTTACAAAGTACCCAGATAAACCAAAAGAGAGATTAGATGACTAGGAGAAAAAAAATGTCTCCTGAAAATTGCTATTCTTAAAAGAGTCCCTAACTTATGATGGTCATTACTATCCTGAAATACTTAATATTATTTTTTAACAAGGGCTACTACATGTTTACTTTAGACCAGCCAAGAAAAATTTTATAACCCATCTTGATGAGAAAGTTATGTGATTAAAATATTAAAGGATATTTGATTCTTCTTCCATTTACCTATGGTCTCTGGCATGGAAGACTTTTGGTTTCTCCAAAGGAGTTATGAGCTACGTAAGTATTTGAATCAGAGTATTTTCAAGCACATGGTGTTCTGTTTTCAGAGTCTGCAGCATATCAAGTTCCTTTTGGAGAGCAGTTACATACTGACCTCAGGATTTTGAAGGTTAGAAAAAAATAGAATATTCCAAACCCTCTATCTTTTAAAATAAAGGTCCTTAAGAAAAGTACACGTACTATGTTACAATTAGAGAGACATATCCCTGAAAGTTCAAGGTACTTTTTCATGTATCCTTATTCTGGATCAATTGGGGTAAAGGAGGAAAAGGGCAAGAAAAAGGTAATAGAAATTAGAATCCTGTGATAGTCTGTGAACAGATCCTTTAAAAGAAAAGTAGTTGTCTTTATAAGGTGATCCCTATTGTTATATAAAAATATTCAACACTAAGAAAGCTGTAATACATGTTAGGGGACATACAATTGTAAAGCTTTATCACTTCTCTTTTTAAGACAAGAGGAAAAAATTTTAGGAGCCAATAATTCAGAAAAGTTTGTTTTAATGAATAAGAATATCCAACAACATTCTCTATCAGTTGTTCTTTGCCAGGAACAATTTTGCTCTGCACACTCACCTGAGTGGACATTTGACAATGTCTGGAGACACTTTCTCTTATCATAACTGAGGGGGGGAGGGGTTTACTACTGACATCTAGGGAGTAGAGGCCAGGGATGTTGCTAAAAATTGTATAATGCACAGGACAACCCCTCAACAAAAGATCAAAAGATGATGATCTGGTCCCAAATGCCCATAGTGCCAAAGTTGAGAAATCCTGCTTTATTTTATTCATAGACAAAAAACAGAAAGAGAAGAGACTGACTGACTCATTAGAACTTGTCCTCACAATTTCTAAAATGGGTCACTTCAAATCCTGCAGTCACCTGCTCAGGAGCTGGTCTTATGAAGACAGACACCAAGAGACCATCCTTCCTGATCTTCTCTTCTTCACTCTTTTGTCTTTTTAACTACAGCAACTCCTAGAGGCTCAATCTCCCCCTAGTAATTGGACCAACACTGCCCCCTATCTATGATTTAAACAGCAGGCAGTATGGTTTTACACACAGAAGTCAGAAGTCCTGACGCTGGAAGAGCAAAATTCTGTGCAGATGCCTAAACATAACCTGGCTCAAAGGGTGTCAAGAGGTAGACATTCTAATTGTAAACATCAGGGAGCACATGTTAAACATGTTCCAAATAAAGTCTGAAAATTTGACAAAAAGTTCTTTGTTGTTTTGATTTTTGATGACTATCAGGGTTATAGTCAAGGTTATACCACTGCTTTGTAAGAACTCTCAACAAGAACACTATCTTACAGTCAGTTTAACTTTTAGTTGCCACCCCCACAGAGGTTCGGTTCTTCTGTGCCAATTTACTACTATCATACTTTGGCTTCTATTTTTTTCTTCAATATAATATGGGGAAATAAATTTTGTGATTATTCCTACTATGAATATTTACATTTTTGCACATTATCTGAGTGGCACCATGTTCATCAAAAAATTAAAATCAGATCTTTGCAAGTAGCAATCAGAATAATTTCATACCAATGGAAATTATTATGCCAAACAGAAAACAACAGGAATGGCACTCATTCTAAAGTATTAAAGAAATCAGGCACAGAAGTGCAATAAAAAGCAAACATTTGTCTAAAACAGCAATAAAAATACAGATTAATTTAGAGTTTTATCATTGTAAAGCCAGTAGCCACGGCCACCATCACAGCTTCCTGGCCCATGCAGAGCCATGAACTGGTGGGCCATCATCTTTAATCCTAGCTTGCACCCAGTGGGCAAGTAAAAACACACATTGGGCTCCAAAACCCACTCATTCAGTGCTCACAAAGCTACTGACTTATCCAAGTCTACCTCACCAGCCTTATTCTTTTTTGTTCCCCATCTCCTTCTCTCTGCACAAACTCTGCACTAATTGGCTTCTCTTTCAGCACTCCGCCATCTTGACTGCTTCTCCTGGCCTCCTCCATGTGGCGTTTCTCAGCTCTCCTCTCTAATGCTAATCTCAGGAACCAAGAGAGAGCAAGTTCCCAATCTGCCCCACTTCATAGTGTAGAAATCAAAACCCTTAATCTAATAAACAAGCAAGGAAGTCTCTGATACAAAGTCACTTATCTGAGGCATAATGGGGTTCCTCATGAGAGTGCACGACCCCCCACCATGCAACAGTCAAGGGTGTGGGGAAAAGCTTAGTCTTAAAATTAAGCCTTACCAACAATCATTCTATTCAATTCAATTGTATTTTTCTCGTATATAATGTATGTTTGTGAATATATACATGTGTGTATATACACCATACATATACCTGTTGAAACTTGGTTATTAATTAATATCTATATTCTTATCATCAACATAACTGCAAAATGTATAGTAGAGGATATTATACAAATGAGAACCTAATAATTGTTCTAAGGGTTGTTAGAAGCTGAACAATCCACTCCAGACTTTGCTTACCACATCTTAAAGGAAATATCTTTGTTTCAGTGATGTTGGTCAAATAGGTTTTTAAATATGATATATATGTTTGCTCGCTTATAGTTTGCATTGGGTGTGGGGACAGGCTGTAAGCAGGCAGGGTGGTTATAGCTAAGGCTTATGTTTAAGACTAAGCTTTGTCCCACATTCTTGACTGTTGCATGATGTGGGGTGGTGCACTCTCATGAAGAATCCCATTATGTCTCAGATAAGTAACTTTGTATCAGAGACTTCCTTGTTTGTATATTGGATTAAGAGTTTTGATTTCTATATGATAAAGTGGGGCAGACCAGGAGCTTGCTCTCTCTCGGTTCCTAAGATTAGTATTAGAGGAGAAAGCAGAGAAAGGAGAGCAGAGAAAGGCCACGTGGAGGAGAGGAGAAGGAGCCAAGATGGCAGAATGCTAAAGGAGAAGCCAGTTTGTGCAGAGTTTGTGTAGAGAGAAGGAGATGGGGAACAGAGGTGAATAAGGCTGGTGAGGTAGAAACTTTTGATTCTAGAAAACTCGGGTAAGTTAGTAGCTTTGTGAGCACTGAATGAGAGGGTTTTGGAGCCTAGTGTGTGTTTTTACTTGCCTGCCAGGTGCAAGCTAGGATTAAATAAAGGTAATGGCCCACCAGTTCTTGGCTTCGTTGTTTCATTACTGTCTGTCCAAATCTAATGCAAACCTACATGGGCCAGGCGGCTGTGATGGTGGCCGTGGTTACTGGCTTAACAAGTGAACATTACATATTTTCATACTGAAGTATTAATCTTTAAAGAATACATTTTTGTTATCCAAGAATTAAAAGATTGTAAAGCCAGGAGCCAGGGCCAGGGCCACCATCAGAGCAGCCCGGCCAGTGCAGGTTCGCATTGGATTCGGACAGTCGGTAAAGAAACAGCGGAGCCAAAAACTGATGGGCCATAGTCTTTAATTCTAGCTTGCACCCGGTGGGCAAGTAAAAACACTCATTGGGCTCCAAAACCCAGTCACATTCAGTGCTCACAAAGCCACTGACTTATCCGAGTTTCCTAGAATCAAAGGTTTCTAGCTCACCAGACTTATTCACCTCTGTTCCCCATCTCCTTCCTTATCCCAGATACAAACTCTACACAAACTGGCATCTCACTCAGCACTCCACCATCTTGGCTACTTCTCCTGGCCTCCTCCATGTGGCCTTTCTCTGCTCTCCTCTGCTCTCTCTTCTAATGATAATCTCAGGAACCAAGAGCCCAAACTCTGTTCTGCCCCCATTTTATATTGTAGCTTCACAACCTCTAATCCAATATACAAAATAGGGATGTCTCTAGTAGTCACTTCTCTGAGGCATGATTGGATTGTACCACCCCACATCAAAAAGGGTGGGAAAGGCTTAATCCCAAAACCAAGCCCCAGGCTACAATGATCACCAACACACATTAATATCACCTGGGCGACGGCCTCACATGGGCAACGTCATCTTTAACAAAGTGAGCATAATATATTTTATCTGCCCAACAAAGATCATATGAGTAATCAAGTCTCAAATGATTGATAAATCTTCCTTAATCAGAATCAATAATAAATGAAGTAACTCTGCCCAAAAGAAAAGAGAAAATACTGATGATGAAAAGAAATAGATCTGAAAAGACAATGACATCAGTGGGACATGATATTAAAGAAAAAAATCACAATGTCATAGGGAACAGCTTTCCAGTATACATTTGAAAATTATGCTTCAATTCTACTTTTGGGGGGCATGCTGCACAGATAATTTAATATTTAATATTAATGTTGCTAAAAGGAATTTTTTTCCAGCTGTGGTGAAGGAGGAAGAAACAAAAATAATGCAAGGGAAAGGAACTTCCAGGGGCAACAGAGTCAGCCAGTCATAGATTAACTAAATACTTCCTATAGTTCTCTGAAGGGTGCCTGGGGCCACTTGCTACACAAAGAAAGGAAGATAGAATTTATCTGAAAACCCCTTCCCCTTTTCTTTTCTTAAAAGCTTTTAAGAAACAATGTATACATACCTTAATTTAAAATTTCCAATGCTTATTCTCTGACCCCACTTAAACTCACCCTCCCATCCTGGAGTCATGAGAGTGAAGTACACCTCTGGACAAAGGAATCACGAGCCCCTTGCATGGAAACCTGTATTCTGTAAAATGTATATAACCTGCAAGAAAATCAACTTTGGGATGCACATGTCTTTGGAGCTACTAGTCCTGCGTGCTCCACCAGCTTTTAATAAATTCTCTTTTCCTCTAATAAAGTTATCTGAGTGTCTTTCCTCCATTGGGTCGCTTCCTGCAACAGTAGCACCCTCACTTTTAAAGGTATATTGTGATAAGGTGCCAAGAAACTATAAAACTTTGCATTAGCAACAGCATTTTAAAGAGGAAAAGTCAGGCCTCTTACCCCCTCCTTTCTGTGGAGTAAGGAAAGAGAAGAATGCAGGAGGAAGGGTTTGCAAGGGCAACTAGGTCAGATAAGTCATAATTTAACTACAAAGCAAAGAAGATAGAACTTATCTGAAAACTCCTTCCTCTTCTCTTTTCTTAAAAGCCTTTAGAAAAGAATGTTTATGTACCTTAATTAAGAATTCCTACACTCTGACTCACCCTCCCAACCTAAAGTCATGAGAGTGACATATACCTCTAGACAGAGATCACAAGCCCCTCCTTACCCACCCCAGCCAGTATGTGATAAAAGCAGGCTCAGAACTGTATTGAGGCCTACATGATTTGGGAGTATGCCCCATGTCGCAGCCAGCTTAATAAACTTCTCCCTTAAAAATGTTTCTGTAACTAGGGTGTTTTTGTGGAATTTGCTAGTCACTTTATAACAGTATCTGTGATGTCAAGTGGCCACTTAGTATCATCCTAAAACTGTGGTCAGTTTCTACAACAATTTTGGCATGGAACTGGTCTTTTTCTGTTCTTTCTGTCATGATTCTGAATCCATCTAATTGATCAATTATCAGCTAGAAAGAAAGCTACCCAAACAGATGTGTTCCATCATCTCAGCAGCTTCTTCAATTTATATACTTGCACATATATATAATGCACATTGCTGGGAACTATGGAAATGAGAGCTATTGCCATTGTCATCCTTATGGCCAAATAAAGTGGCAATTAATGATAATTCTAATTTAATAACAGTAGCTAATGGGGTTCAAACCACCAATGCAGACAGTCAAATTGGGATTGAACCCAAAGGGTATCACTGGGACCCTTTCTACCACTGTAAAGCCAGGAGGCATGGCTAGGGCCACCATCAGAGCAGCCACCCGGCCCATGCAGGTTCGCATTGGATTCGGACAGTTGGTAAAGAAACAAAGGAGCCAAAAACTGATGGGCCATCATCTTTAATCCTACCTTGCACCCGGTGAGCAAGTAAAGATACACACTGGGCTCCAAAACCCAGTCACATTCAGTGCTCACAAAGCCACTGACTTATCCGAGTTTCCTAGAATCAAAGGTTTCTAGCTCACCAGACTTATTCACCTCTGTTCCCCATCTCCTTCCTTATCTCAAATACAAACTCTACACAAACTGGCATCTCACTCAGCACTCCACCATCTTGGCTGCTTCTCCTAGCCTCCTCCACGTGGCCTTTCTCTGCTCTCCTCTGCTCTCTCTTCTAATGATAATCTCAGGAACCAAGAGCGACGAACTCCCACTCCGTTCCCATTTTATAGTGTAGAAATCCAAACCCTTAATCCAATATACATAATAGGGAAGTCTCTAATACAAAGTCACCTCTCTGAGGCATGATAGGATTGTACCACCTCACACCAAAAAGGGCAGGACAGGCTTAATCCCAAAACCAAGCCTCAGGCTACAACAAGTCTCAACACACATTAATATCACCTGGGCAACGGCCTTTTTAACAAAGTGAGCATAATACATTTTATCTGCCCAACAACCACAAACCCTGATTCACAAGAACAGGGATCATTCTCTCTCCCATTTAAATGGACGTGGAAATCAATTATGTTCACATTTCTTTCTGATATCTGTAAGCAGTATTTTTCAACACGAACCAGAGATTTTAAATGGAGTCATGTTAATGCCTGTGATTGTGGGACCCTCCCACTTGTTCTTTGATTTTAAATGTGCACCTCCAGGAATCTTTCGTTCTTACCCACATTCCTCTGGCTCCTTGGTGGTCTTCACAGTAGTAGGATTCTCCCACTAGAACCCCTGTTAGAACCATCTACTGTTTAGATTTCAGTTCCCTAAAGCTGCATGAAGCTTCCCACCTCTGCCTCTGGTACCCACTGTTGAGCTGTTTCCCACTGTGTCTCTGAGGGTCATTTTAGTCACTACCACCACCCACCTCTGGGCCAGGCCCTGCAGAGACTCCTTCCAGTGCTGCTCTACCTGCTATTCACTGAATGTTAGTGTTCCCCTCCAGTTCATATGTTGAAACCCTAATCCTTAGCATGATGGTATATGGAGTTGAGATTATTGGGGAATAATTAGATCATGGGGGTTCCACCTTCATGGAGTTAGTGTTTTTATAAGGAGACCAGAGAGCTTGCTTTCTCTATCTCTCCACCATGGGAGGACATAACAAGGAAGAGGGCTCTTACCAGGAACCAAAACCACCGGCACCCTGACCTTGGGCTTCCAGCCTTCTGAACTGTGAGAAATAAATCCCCCTTGTTGGAGCCACCCAGCCTGTGGTGTTTTACTATAGTGGCCTGAGACACTGCCTGTCCTGCCACTGCCCATGACAGCTGGCACAGTGAAGCCATGTTCTTTGGGACACTCAAGAGCTGAGGCCAGTGGCAGATGAACACAAAAGTGGGAATTGTCTGTCTCCCTGAGTGACATTTTGTTACATTACACAAAAGTTGGTGTATTGGTGCCTCCTTCCACCTCCCCCAAATTGTCATGACATATATTTTTCCACTTTTACTTATTGTCTCATTGCTCTTGTTGGGCAGATAAAATATATTATGCTTACTTTGTTAAAGATGGCACTGCCCACGTAGAAGCCGTTGCCCAGGTGATGTTAATGTGTGTTGGGGGCAGGCTGTGGGCAGGCAGGATCCGGGCAGGCAGGATCCTTGTAGCCTAGGGCTTGGTTTTAGGACTAAACCTTTCCCACTCTTTTTGATGTGGGGTGGTGCAATCCCATCATGTCTCTGATAAGTGACTTTTGTATTAGAGACTTTCCTATATTGTATATTGAATTAAAGGTTTTGATTTCTGCACTATAAAATGGGGGCAGAAGGGGAGCTTGCTCTCTCGGTTCCTGAAATTAGCATTAGAGAGCAGAGCAGAGACAGGCCACATGGAGGCCAGGAGAAGCAGCCAAGATGGTGGAGTGCTGAGTGAGAAGCCAGTTTGTGCAGAGTGTGCAGGGAGAAGGAAGGAGATGGGGAACAGAGGTGACTAAGTCTGGTGAGCTAGAAACCTTTGATTCTAGGAAACTCGGATAGGTCAGTAGCTTTGTGAGCACTAAATGAGTGGGTTTTGGAGCCCAGTGTGTGTTTTTACTTGCCTGCCAGGTGCAAGCTAGGATTAAAGATGATGGCCCATCAGTTTTTGGCTCCGTTGTTTCTTTACCAACTGTCCAAATCCAATGCGAACCTGCATGGGCCAGGCGGCTGTGATGATGATGGCCCTGGCCACTGGCTTTACAGCTCTTAAGCAAAATAACAAACTAGCCCTGTGGTGGTGAGGGGTGGGGGGGATTGGTTTTGTGCCATGACTCACAACTGCATAATCATTTCTGTCACAGAAACATTCACTAGGTTCATTCAACAAACAACTTGAGATTATTGAAAGAATATGAACACATGCCTACCGGGGCCTAATAGCCATCATTAAAATGTTCTTTGTGGCCCTGGCCAGTTGGCTCAGTGGTAGAGCGTTGGCCTGGCATGTAGGAGTCCCGAGTTCGATTCCCAGCCAGGGCACACAGGAGAAGCGCCCATCTGCTTCTCCACCCCTCCCGCTCTCCTTCCTCTCTGTCTCTCTCCCACTGGAGCAAAGTTTGCCCGGGCACTGAGGATGGCTCTGTGGCCTCTGCCTCAGGCGCTAGACCTCAGGCACTAGAATGGCTCTGATTGCGGCAGAGCGACGCCCCAAGATGGGCAGAACATCGCCCCCTGGTGGGCATACCGGGTGGATCCCGGTCGGGCCCATGCAGGAGTCTGTCTGCCTGCCTCCCCATTTCCAGCTTCGGAAAAATACAAAAAAAAAAAAAAAAAAAAAAAAAAAGTCTTTGCTGCTGGTTGGTCTACCTTAATTTTACAACATCAGCATATCCATTTTAATGAAAAGACATATCCAATTCTGCTTTTGAGGACTCTTTTTTTTATTTTTTTTACAGAAACAGAGAGAGAGTCAGAGAGAGGGATAGATAGGGACAGACAGACAGGAACGGAGAGAGATGAAATGCATCAATCATCAGTTTTTCGTTGCGACACCTTAGTTGTTCATTGATTGCTTTCTCATATGTGCCTTGACCGTGGGGCTACAGCAGACTGAGTAACCCCTTGCTTGAGCCAGCAACCTTGGGTCCAAGCTGGTGAGCTTTTTGCTCAAAGCAGATGAGCCTGCGCTCAAGTTGGCAACCTCGGGGTCTCGAACCTGGGTTCTCCGCATCCTAGTTCAATGCTTTATCCACTTTGCCACCACCTGGTCAGGCTGCTTTTGAGGACTCTTATCTAACTACTTCAAAAACCCCAAAGTCATCAGCCACTAGAGAAGATCACATATACTTGAAGTGTGATGAAGGAAAAATGTTACCTACCAACTCTCTCCTGGCACAAACCAAACCTGGCAATGCCTGGGGGTGTTCCCCAGACACCACCATCTGAAACTTGTCTTCTCAAGCAACAAGCACAGCATGATCGTCCACAGTGGTGACCTCTGAGCAGCATGGGGTGCTATGTAAGGAGCAGAGGCAATAAAGGCTCCCTGGTTGGGAGCCAGAAACCACTGGCCATGGAACTTTGTTAAACACTGTCACTTGAGCCTGACCAGGCGGTGGCGCAGTGGATAGAACGTCGGACTGGGATGCGGAGGACCCAGGTTCGAGACCCTGAGGTCTCCAGCTTGAACACGGGCTCATCTGGTTTGAGCAAAGCTCACCAGCTTGGACCCAAGGTCACTGGCTCAAGTAAGGGGTTACTCAGTCTGCTGTAGCCCCACGGTTAAGGCACATATAAGAAAGCAATCAATGAACAACTAAGGTGTTGCAATGAAAAACTAATGATTGATGCTTCTCATCTCTCTCCATTCCTGTCTATCCCTCTCTCTGAATCTCTCTCTGTCTCTGTAAAAAACAAAAACAAAAACAAAAAAAAAAACCAAAACACTGTCTCTTGAGCCAGAGGGACATGGTACAGCATAAATACTGTGGACATTTGAGTGACCTGGAGAGAAATCTCTACCTTCATCAGAAGATAATAATGCCTGCCTCAAAGTGTTATTCAGAAGGATAAAATTGGACATGAACATACACCCCTGCACGGTGCTTATCACATGGGGGCACCCATGCTAGTCATAGGGTTCTTCACATGCATCTTTCCTTTACGCACTAAACCTGTTTTCAAAGGAGTTGTGGTTTGTTTTTTTTTGGGGGGGGGGAATAGCATATACTAGGCAGCTGATGTCTGGGGCTCTCTCTTCACTAAGCTTGAGGAGGGAGGAGGAGGAAAGTGTGAGTTCCTGGGATAAAGTGAGTAGTGCAGGTACCTTCACTAGTCCTCAGGGGCTACTGCAAGGGAGAAGAGGCTGAGCACAAGGCGTGGCCTGTCCCTGCGGGAGGGCTGCAGGCAGCAGTGTCTCCTGGGAAAACCCAGAGCATGTAGATATCACAACCATGTCTTTATTTTCATGTCTCCAGTACTTTCTCTCACTTCCTACTTCCTCCTTTCCTGAACTATGTAGCCTCTCTATGCTTGTCAAAGGATAAGTTAGAAGAAAAAAAAAAGATGCTGAAACTCCAACTGACTTGCTGGTCTAATGGCTAGCTAACTACTCTGTTAAAACGGCTTCCTGAGCCAGGTGAGAGGGGAGAAATCAGAAGAATGCAGGAGAGGGGTTCTACAATGTCTACGATCTTATGCTCAAGCCAGTGACCTCAGGGTTTTGGACTGAGGGAGGAAGAGCTGACTGAGAAAGTTTGAAAGGTAACAAACCACAGCTGTAGCCCCTTTATGAGTTCCCTGAAATGAACTTGCAGCACTAGACAGTCCAAACCTCCTCTCTTACCCCCTCCCTTCCCAGAGACACAAAAGTCACATAGGTCTACACACAAAGAAATCAGGCACTTGTCACATGAAAACTAAAGCTGTAGAGGTATATAAGATTCAGAAGTACTAACTTTTGGGAGCTTGTGCTTTGGTGCTACTAGTCTCATATGCTCCGCCAGTTACTAATAAATTCTTCTTCCTCTAACAGGTTGTCTGGATGTCTATTATCCTCCATTTGTGGGCCATTTCCTGTCCTGATGCACAGAAAGGTCAAATAGTATCTTTCTTAATTATTTTTATTTTTTAGTTATTTATAGATTTCCTTCATAAATGTTTTCTCTAACTCTTTACAAAAGAAATAGAAAAAATAAAGATCAGTTGTATTCCTTTCCAAACAAAGCATCTTTAGCACAGCAGAAATAGGACTTTAAATGACAGATTTACCAGGGAGGTCTCCCTAGAATTTCTAGCTTTTATGGAAAAAAATCCTCTTGAAGGCAAAGCACATGAAGGCTTAGATATATACAAATTGCCAACATCCAGAAAAGAACCACAGGCTCACGATGTTTGCACTTATTTGTGGTATATAATTTATTGTACTTTTCATAAATATGCCAGCCTGGTGAACTGTCTTCATTTTACTGTCAAAGCTGCACCGACTCATTTGCTGCCTTGTGCGGGATTCTCTTTTCTGTTTTCATATTTATGAATTTGTCCTGGAAAATATCAAGGTCAATTTCTGCCATTTGTGGAAAAATTCAGGTTTAACTGAAGGAGATGCTGATCATGCTTGAATCCAAATATAGACCTGGGTATTAAATATTTACTCAAAAACTGAAAACACTTAGATGAGAACACATGTAAAGGCACAAAGTAAACACAAATAAAGTGAAATGAAATCTGAAATATGTTTCCTTGACCCTCCATGTCATGCTGTGTGAGGTGGAAGACCCTAGTCTCTGCAAAGACTGACTTGCAGTTAATAATTACAGTTTAGAATGAAAATTTGAAGGGAATACATAATAGCTAATAAATTAAGTTTTGAACATATAGGGTTTTTTATTTACTTGCTGTTTTGCTCTTCTGGGGATGTTTGCTTTAATTGTGAAGAACAGAAATAGTAAATCTTATTCCAAAGCTATTTTAAAATAAAACAAAAAATCAGGGAAAATTTGACTATGGATGATTTCCTAAGCCCTTTTTTTATATTGTCAGGTTATATCTCTGGAGTTCCAACAATCTCCTGGGAACAACAGCAACGAGCAAAAGATCCAGCTCAGTAGGTAAACAAGGGGTAAAACATGAGTGAATGGTATTTACCAATTGTTTTATTAACTGTACAAACACGTGTATATAGAGACAATCTTCAAGTTAGAAATCAGATTGGCTCAGGGGTAGAGCGTCAACCTGGCATATGGAAGTCCCGGGTTTGATTCCTGGTCAGGGCACACAGGAATTGCGACCATCTGCTTCTCCACCCCCTACTCCACTCCTTCTCTCTCTCTTTCTCTCTCTTTCTCTTTCTCCCCATCCCACAGCCGTGGCTCAATTGATTCGAATACATCAGTCCATGGCACTGAGGATGGCTCTGTGGAGCCTCCGCCTCAGGTGGTAAAAATAGCTCAGTTGCAGCATTGGCCCAAGATGGGGGGTTGCCAGGTGGGTCTCCATTGGGGCGTACGTGCGAGTCTGTCTCACTATCACCTCTCCTTTTACTCAAACAAAATCAGATCTAACAAAACATGAAAGATAGAAATTATGTATAAAGGCTGAGGTATAATAACAAAGGTGTGATGACTGAACTAGAAAAAATGAGGTGGATGCCAGGAGTAAACTCAGAAATGCCTTCAAAACTGAACTGCAATTTAGCCAAGGGAAAAATAAAGACATTTTGGAATATGCAAGGACTCAGTTGATTTAATACCCATGCATCCTTTCATAAATAATATAATCCACCAAAACAAGAGAGTAACTCAAGAAATAGATTAAGAAAGCAGTGGCTCTAACAATAGAGCGGGAAGAACAATCCTTGGATGAACTGGATCCCTGGAGACCAATGTATCCACGTGAGAGAAGGGGAAGGGGAACCCAGGAGCAGGGTCTGAAGGAAGAAGAGAGAACATATTTGTGGTAAAATATACATTGCATAAATGTACCATTTTAATCATTTTTAAGTGTATGTTCTGTGGCAATAAGACTATCATATTAGGCCCCAGCTGGATAGCTCAGTAGGTTGAAACACCCTCCCAATGTGCCACGGTTGTGGGTTTGATCCCTGGCCAGTGCATACAACAAGAAACCAATGATGGCATGAATGAGTGGAGCAGTGAATCAATCTCTCTCTCTCTCTCTCTCTCTCTCTCTCTCTACTTCTCTCTATAAAAATCAATAAACAATTGTTGTACAGCCATTGATTACAGCATCTCCAAATTTTTTTTATCTTTTCCAACTGAAACTGTCCACCCACTGAACATTTACTCCCTGATGACTGTCATTCTACTTTGTCTCTATGGTTTTGAATTCTCCAGGAAAATATATTGTACTCACACAATATTTGTCCCTTTGGGTTGGCTTATTTTACCTAGAATAACAACTTCCAGGTTCATTTATATTGTTGCATATGTCAGAATTTCCTTCCTTTTAAAGGTTGAATAATATTCCATTTCATGAATGTGTCACATTCTGTTAATCCATTCATCCATTGTTAGACCTTTTGATCGCTTCCACCTTTTGGATATATGAACAATGCTACTATAAACATGATGTACAGATATATGTTCTATTTCTTCACCTTATTTTTTTTAATTGAATTGATTTGGGGTGACCTTGGTTAATAAAATTATATAGGTATCAGATGTACAATTTTATAACACATCATCTATATATTGTATTGTGTTAACCACCCAAAATTAAGTCTCTTCCCATCACCACTTATTTATTTATTTATTTATTTATTTATTTATTTATTTATTTCCCCTTTACCCTCTATTACGTCGCTCCACACCCCCTTTTCCTCTGCTAGTCACCATACTGTTGTTTGGGTCTATGAGTTGTTTTTTTTTTCATTTGTTTGTTTTCGCTTAATCCCTTTACTTTTTCACTCACTTCCTCAATCCTCCTCTCCTCTGGCAACTGTCTTTACATTTTCTGTATCTGTGAGTCTGTTTCTATTTTGTTTGTTTATTTTGTTCATTAGATTCCACATATAAGTAAAACCATATAGTACCTGTTTTTCTCTGACTAGCTTGTTTCACTTAGTATAATGCTCTCCAGGTCCATTTATGCTGTTGCAAAAGGTTAGATTTCTTTCTTTTTTATGACCAAGTAGTATTCCACTGAGTAAATGTACCACAGCTTTTTTATCCACTCATCTACTGATGGACACCTGGGCTGTTTCCAGATCTTCGTTATTGAGAATATGCTACAATAAACATAGGGATGCATATATTTTTTCCAATTAGTGTTTTGAGTTGTTTTGGATAAATTCCCAGAAGGGAAACTGCTGGGTGATAAGCCAGTTTCATTTTTAATTTTTTGAGGTAACTCTATACTGCTTTTCACAGTAGTTGCACCAATCTGCATTTCCACCAACAGTGTACAAGTGTTCCCTTTTACCCACGCCCTCATCAAAACTCATTGTTTGTTGATTTATTAATAATAACCATTCTGACAGCTGTGAGCTGATATCTCATGATGGTTTTAACTTGCATGTCTCTGATGATTAGTGATGTTGAGCATTTTTTCATATGTTTATTGGCCAATTATATGTCTTCTTTAGAAAAGTGTCTATTCAGGTCCTTTGCCCATTTTTTAAATGAATTGCTTGCTTTTGGATGTTGAGTTTTATAAGCTCTTTGTAAGTTTTGGACATTGAGCCCTTATCAGATGTACCAGAAAATATGTTCTCCCACTCAGTAGGTTATCTTTTCATTTTGCTGATGTTTTTCTTTACTGTGAAAAACTTTTTAGTTTGATGTAATCCCATTTGTTAATTTTTTTTTTATTTTTCTTCTTCCTAAAGAAGAAACTTTAATATTTTCCTGTAATACTGGATTGGTGGTAACAAATTCTTTTAGTTTTCTCTTTTCTGGAAAGTTCTTTATTTGAACTTCAATTATAAATGATAACCTTTCTGGGTAAAGGAGTCTTGGTTGTAGGTCCTTGCTTTTCATCACTTTGAATATTTTATGCCAATCTCTTTTGGCCTGAGATGTGTGGTTAATGTCACGATTCTTAATCCTGGGAACTGTTTAAAATACCATCCAAATTACTTAAATTATTATCTCTGAAAATTAATATAGTTTAAAAACTTCAACAAGTGATTCTAATGTGCAGCCAGGATGGAAAACCATTGGGTTAAGAAGGCAGACTAGAAACAGCAGAAGCCCAAAGAAAAAGTGTGCCCCATCATTGCTTAGTGGGGTCAGATGGCCCAGTTTAGGCTCTTTGTACTAATGCTAACTAGCTGTATGATATTATACAATGTTCTTATCTTCTCTTATTTTCAATTCCTTACATTGGAAATTTACATTACATAGATTGGGTTAGTAATGGTTCCACCTTAACAGAGTTGTTCTGAGGATTAAACGAGGTAAGGCATGGAAAGCATAACTCCCGAATCATGGTAAATAGTCATTAAATGTTAGCATTATGATTGCACTGCAGAATCTTACCAGATAAGATGTGAATTCAGCAAGTCTTGCAGGGCGGGAAAGAGGATGAAACATTTCATATGAACACTAGAAGGCAAAATCAATTTCAAAACAATTATGACTCACTATTTCCCCAACACAAATTGGTTTAATAGAGTTCAGGGGTTTGATTCAATAGGGTATTTTTTTTGGTTTTTATATTTATTTCTTTAATATTTGATGGAGAAAACAACAGACACTGGTAGAGTTGGCTGAACAGAAAGGGTTTTGGCTACTGTTGATGGGTTCTGAAACGGTTTACTGATCTCAAACACTAGAGCTTTCGTGTCCTGAAAGAAGGCTCCCCGGAAACCATGACCAGCCAAGATGGCTATACTGTATAAACAGTTTAGTTTACTGTTTGGCATTAATGCCAAACTTTGCTTTGGCATTAATATAGAAAATACAATTCAGAAGATCCTATTCATAAAGAAAATATTTGGTTAAGAGGCAAAGCCACCACAGAGTTAATGTATCTGTGAAGTCAAAAGAAACAAGAGAAATAAATTGAACAACTGGTATCAGCATCAGGTAGGATTCTGGATATATGGCAATTACCTGGTTAATTTGGTCAGAGTGGAAAAATTTGAGAATTCTCAAACTGTCACTAGTCCAACCAGATCTATGTAAACCCACTGACGATCAGCTTTGAAGTAAGTACAATTACTTGTTTCTTTTTTCTTACCACTCCTATATGAAAACTAACTCTTTGAGATGTTTTATCTAAAATTCCAATGATCACAGCTGGCTTTCTGCACACATCATTTAACTACTTCACAGCAGCAAAAATTTCTCAACTTTCTGTTGCAGAGATATCCAAGAGGGAAAGAAAAGATTTTTTTTTTAATTATTAATGTTAATAATGCTCTAGGTCCTTTAAAAATTGGTCATTTATAATACCACTGGAATTGCAGGGAAACAGCAGAGTAAAACAGGGAGAAGAAACAGAAATGCAAGCTCCATCAATGGCAGAGTAGGAGACACGTGTAATCATGACACATAATACATAAGAGCTGACAAAGGCAGTAAAAATCAACATAGCAATAGGGAATGCTCACAGATGTAGATCTCAGAGAATTTTATGAGGGTTGTCCCTTAGAGGGCCAAAACTAACTCTCTCTTGCTTAAAACAAGAATTATAGGCACTCTTTAGTAGCTTTAGGAAGCATGGAAGGTAAAAGTGAATAAAAGACTGTAGAGATAAGGCGCTTTGTGGGAAACAGTTTATGAATTAAACTAGGAATCAAGGTCAGTTAGATAGAAAGATATAAAGTTTCAGTAATTCACTCACACACACACAATTCTGAAGGTTAAGAAGAATTTCCACTAGCCCAAAACATGGCACTGATCCTTTTCCCACAAAAACCATCTACAAATAGTTGCTCCAGAAAGGAGTCATCCCCTTTAAAGAAACCACAGGCCCTGGCCAGTTAGCTCAGTCAGTTAAGAGTGCTGTCTGAAAATAACAAGGTTGCAGGTTCAATTCCCAGTCAGGGCACACAAGGGAAGCAACCAATGAAGTGAAACAACAAATGAATGCTTCCTTTCCCCTTCCTGTCTCTCTCTTCCTCTCTCTGTCTCCCTGAAAATAACAAAGAAATTAATGGATAGCTCAGCTGGTTGGAGTGTTTTCCCAGAGCCAGAGGTTGTCAGTTCAATTCCGCAGTCAGGGCACATACAGGAGCAGCTCAATGTTTCTGTGTCTCTCTCCCCCTGCCTCTCTCCAGAAGAAAAGAAAAGAAAAGAAAAGAAACCACAAAAGCAAGAAAAGGGGGAAAATAAAGAAAAGATGAAATTTAAAAAGTGAGAAAAGGGATTAAACAGAATATTTAAAATATACAGAAAGCCCTTACACCAGAAAAAGGAGATTGCACGTAACAATAAAATGGTCGAAATTTTTTTCCTCAAGAGTCTAGAAAATAAATGGCAAAAGTAAAGCAGTAAGAAAATTTGGTTAAGTAATAAAATTGAAATGATCATTTAAAACAAAAAATAAAGACTATACTTTCAGGGATCATTTCTATAGTTTGTTAAAACAAAAAATAATAAGGTTAATAGATTCAGGAGCTATAGATTAAAAAATAATAAGGTGGGTAAATACATTAATAAAGAATAAATATTCATTTTGAGTTTATTTTTTTATGCATTTTGAGTTTATTTTTATGAATGGTGTAAGTTGGTGGTCTAGTTTCATTTTTTTGCAGGTAGCTGTCCAATTTTCCCAACACTATTTATTAAAGAAGCTGTCTTTACTCCATTGTATTTCCTTACCTCCTTTGTCAAATATCAGTTGTCCATAGAGCTGTGGGTTTATTTCTGGGTTCTCTGTTCTGTTCCATTGATCTATATGCCTGTTCTTATGCCAGTACCAGGCTGTTTTAAGTACAACCTTGTAGTATAACTTGATATCAGGAAGTGTGATATCTCCCACTTTATTCTTCTTTTCTAAGATTGCTGGGGCTATTCATGTTCTCTTTTGGTTCCATATAAATTTTTGGAATATGTGGTCTATATCTTTGAAGTATGTCATTGGTATATTAAATGGTATTGCATTAAATTTATAGATTGCTTTGGGTAGTATAGACATTTTAATAATGTTTATTCTTCCTAACCATGAGCAGGGTGTGTGCTTCCACTTGTTTGTATCTTCCTTGATTTCTTTTATCAATGTTTTATAATTTTCTGAGTACAAGTCTTTAGTCTCCTTGGTTAAATTTACTCCTAGGTACTTTATTATTTTGGTTGTAATAGTGAATATGATTGTTTCCTTAATTTCTCTTTCTGACTGTTCATTGTTGGTGTATAAAAATGCCTCTGATTTCTGAATATTAATTTTATATCCTGCCACTTTGCTGAATTCATTTATCAGGTCCAATAGTTAAACATAAGCCGTGAAACCATAAGCATCTTAGAAGAAAACATAGGCAGTAAGCTCTCTGACATCTCTCGGAGCAATATATTTGCTAATTTATCTCCACGGGCAAGTGAAATAAAAGACAGGATAAACAAATGGGACTATATCAAACTAAAAAGCTTCTGCACAGCTAAAGACAATAAGAACAGAATAAAAAGACAAACTACACAATGGGAGAACGTATTTGACAATACATCTGATAAGGGGTTAATAACCAAAATTTATAAAGAACTTGTAAATCTCAACACCAGAAAGACAAACAATCCAATAGAAAAATGGGCAAAAGAAATGAATAGACACTTCTCCAAAGAGGACATATAGATGGCCAACAGGCATATGAAAAAATGCTCAACATCACTAATCATTAGAGAAATGCAAATTAAAACCACAATGAGATATCACCTCACACCAGTCAGAATGGCGCTTATCAACAAAACAACACAGAATAAGTGCTGGCGAGGATGTGGAGAAAAGGGAACCCTCCTGCACTGCTGGTGGGAATGCAGACTGGTGCAGCCACTGTGGAAAACAGTATGGAGATTCCTCAAAAAACTGAAAATCGAACTGCCTTTTGACCCAGCTATCCCACTTTTAGGAATATATCCCAAGAACACCATAGACCTACTCTAAAAAGAGAAATGCACCCCCATGTTTGTGGCAGCATTGTTCACAATAGCAAAGATCTGGAAACAGCCCAAGTGTCCGTCAGAGGATGAGTGGATTAAAAAGCTTTAGTACATATATACTATGGAATACTACTCAGCCATAGGAAATGATGACATTGGATCATTTACAATAACATGGATGGACCTTGATAACATTATAAGGAGTGAAATAAGTAAATCAGAAAAAACTAAGAACTATATGAATCTATACATAGATGGCACATAAAAATGAGACTCAGAGACATGGACAAGAATGTGATGGTAACAGGGGTGGGGGTTGGGGGGAGGGGGGATGGGGTGAAGAAGGAGAGAGGGGGTGGGGGAGGGGAGGGGCACAAAGAAAACCAGATAGAAGGTGACGGAAGACAATTTGACTTTGGGTGAGGGGTATACAGCACAATCAAATGTCAAAATAATCTGGAGATGTTTTCTCTCAACATATGTACCCTGATTTATCAATGTCACTGCATTAAATTTAATAAAATAAAAAATAAAAAAAATAAAAAAAACAAATTGCCCTCACGCTGGCAAGAAATCATTAATAATAATGGCAATTATTTTATTTATTTATTTATTTATTTATTTATTTATTTATTGTATTTTTTGAAATTGGAAACGGGGAGGCAGTCAGACAGACTCCCGCATTCGCCCAACCGGGATCCACCCAGCATGCCCACCAGGGGGCGATGCTCCACCCATCTGGGGTGCTGCTCTGTTGCAACCAGAGCCATTCTAGCGCCTGAGGCAGAGGCTATAGAGCCATCCTCAGCGCCTCAGTCAACTTTGCTCCAATGGAGCCTTGCTTGTGGGAAGGGAAGAGAGAGACAGAGAGGAAGGAGAGAGGGATGGGTGGAGAAGCAAATGGGCGCCTCTCCTGCGTGCCCTGGCCGGGAATCAAATCCGGGACTCCTGCTTGCCAGGCTGACGCTCTACCACTGAGCCAACCAGCCAGGGCCAGCAATTATATTATTTAATAAAGTTTATTGATGGTGAGGGAAAAAAAAGAATAAGTTATATTAAGGAAAAATATGCAAAATAAAAAATGATAGAAAATAATGATATAAAGACTTCAATAGAATTATAAGAGTATTTCAACTCTCTGAAAATAAATTTGGAACCTTAGATATAATATATGATCATTTAATATAAAATTTTTTTTACTGTTGACTGTGTTGTGTGTAAAATAAAATTTTCTGTTTTTTAAGATTGTTTTGTTTGTTTATTGATTTTAGAGAGAAGGGAGAGAGAGAGAGAGAAGGAGTGAGGAGTGGGAAGCATCAACTCTTAGTTGTTGCTTCTTGTATGTGCCTTGAATGAGCAAGCCTGGTGTTTTGAACCAGCAACCTCAGCATTCCAGTCAACGTTTTACCCACTGTGCCACCACAGGTCAGGCAAAATTTTCTAGAAATGATACCAGAAAATGTCATTAATTTTAAAATGTTTTCATTATTTTACTCAACACTTTTATGTGTTCTATAATGACAAGATATTTTTAGAGATATAATCCACTACATTTTCATAAATAGAAGCTTGTAAAAATTTCTTACAAAGTTAAACTACAAAAATTTTGCATAGATAACATGCAAAAAAAGAAAAAACTGTAGACTCTGCTAACTTACGAATATTGATGCAAAATCTTAAAATACCAGCAAATAGAAACTTTTAATAATGCTTAAATCATTCAATATTAGAAAATATATTACTATAGATCATCATATTAGTTAAAAGAAAAAACTCATATTATCATCTTTATAAACACTTAAAGGCCTTTAATACAATATAATATATATTTAGATAAAAAGTTAAGAACTAAATACTAGAAAAAGCTACTTCTTAACATGAATTACACCTCAAATATACTATCTAGTTAGTATGTATCTAGATACGGAAATATAGAAAGAGAAAAGGGGGAGCTGAGTGTGTATACAGATGTATTGATGGATAGATACAAGTCTCTAGCTAAAAAATTATCTTTAAAATTTGGGGGGGAAGCATGTCTTTTATCAGTAATATTGTTATATTGTTCTACAGCTATTTGTCACTGCAATTAGACAATAGGAAAAAATAGAAGAATGAAACTGAAAGAGGGAATATTTTTGCATGTGATATGATTGTTTTTCTGAAACAATTGGTTTCTCTGAAAAACTCAAGAGAATTATCTGAAAAATATGTCACAAGTAATAAGAGAATTCATTGAAATAGATACAAGCAACAACCAGGTAGGTGATGTACTAATAAAAAGTAGGAATAAGTTTATACAAAAACCTTAAGATGCTGCTGAGGGACATAAACAAAAACTAAACTAGGACATACAATCAGATCTTGAATAGGAAGACTCAATACTATAAAGATGTCAGTTCTCCCTAAGTCAATATATTCTACTTTAATATATTCCCAACAAAAATGCAAACGATATTTTTTAAACGACATATGCTGATTTTTAGTTTGTGAGAAATTTCTGAAAGAGGAAAGTAGGAACCTAGCAGATATTAAAACATGTCAAAAAGCTACATTAATTAATCCATGAATCCATAGATTCATGAATAGTAGATTTATGACTCATGAAGAGATGAAAGAACAATAGGAAAATACTACGAAGGCTAGAAATACTAATAAGTAGAGAAACAATTATAGCTAATGTTATTTAGACTTTATTATATACAGTCAGGCCTCCATATCTGAAGGTTCCATATCAGCAGATTCAACCAAGGATCAAAAACACTTTTTTTCAAAAAGTTACGTTGTGCTGATGTGTACTAAGTAGTGAAGTCTAATGTAACTGTGTTTATACTGAACATGTACAGCTCTTTTGTCATTATTCCCTAAACAATACAGTGTTAAGAACTATTTACATAGCAATGACATTGTATCAGATAGTATAAGTAATCTAGAGATGACTTCAAAGTATATGGGAGGATATGCACAGGATATGCATGGATTATATGCAAATAATGTGGCTTAAAGGACTTGAGTATCCATGGAGTTTGGTACCTATGGGGTCCTGCAACCAATCTCCTAAGGATACCAAAGGATGACTGTATCAGGAAATATTTTGAGCCTCACACAGTATTTGCCTTTTGATGTTGCCAATAACATTATAGAATAATTGTTACTATCTTTTTTTATATAATTTTATTTTTTTAATGGGGTGACATCAATAAATCAGGGTACATATATTCAAAGAAAACATGTCAAGGTTATCTTGTCATTCAATTATGTTGCATACCCATCACCCAAAGTCAGATTGTCCTCTGTCACCTTCTATCTAGTTTTCTTTGTTGCCCTCCCCCTCCCCCCTCCCTTTACCTCTCCCCCCACCCCCCTTAACCACCACACTCTTATCAATGTCTCTTAGTCTCACTTTTATATCCCACCTACGTATGGAATAATACAGTTCCTGGTTTTTTCTGATTTACTTATTTCACTTCGTATCATGTTATCAAGATCCCACCATTTTGCTGTAAATGATCCGATGTCATCATTTCTTATGGCTGAGTAGTATTCTGTAGTGTATATGTGCCACATCTTCTTTATACAGTCATCTGTTGAAGGGCTTTTTGGTTGTTTCCATGTCCTGGCCACTGTGAACAATGCTGCAATGAACATGGGGCTGCATGTGTCTTTATGTATCAATGTTTCTGAGTTTTGGGGATATATACCCAGTAGAGGGATTGCTGGGTCATAAGGTAGTTCTATTTTTAGTTTTTTCAGGAACCACCATACTTTCTTCCATAATGGTTGTACTACTTTACATTCCCACCAACAGTGAATGAGGGTTCCTTTTTCTCCACAGCCTCTCCAACATTTGCTAGTACCTATCTTGTTCATAATAGCTAATCTAACAGGTGTGAGGTGGTATCTCATTGCAGTTTTGATTTGCATTTCTCTAATAACTAATGAAGATGAGCATCTTTTCATATATCTGTTGGCCATTTGTACTTCCTCCTGGGAGAAGTGTCTGTTCATATCCTCTTCCCATGTTTTTATTGGATTGTTTGTTTGTTTGTTGTTGAGTTTTATGAGTTCTTTGTATATTTTGGATATTAGGCCCTTATCTAAGCTGTTGTTTGAAAATATCATTTCCCATTTAGTTGGCTGTCTGTTTATTTTGTTATCAGTTTCTCTTGCTGAGCAAAAACTTCTTAGTCTGATGTAGTCCCATTCATTAATTTTTGCCTTCACTTCTCTTGTCTTTGGAGTCAAATTCATAAAATGCTCCTTAAAACCCAGGTCCATGAGTTGAGTACCTATGTATTCTTCTATGTACTTTATTGTTTCAGGTCTTATGTTTAGATCTTTGATCCATTTTGAGTTAATTTTAGTAAAAGGGGACAAACTGTAGTCCAGTTTCATTCTTTTGCATGTGGCTTTCCAGTTTTCCCAGCACCATGTGTTGAAGAGGCTTTCTTTTCTCCATTGTGTGTTGTTGGCCCCTGTATCAAAAATTATTTGACTATATATATGTGGTTTTATTTCTGGACTTTCTATTCTGTTCCATTGGTCTGAGTGTCTATTTTTCTGCCAATACCATGCTATTTTGATTGTCATGGCCCTATAATAGAGTTTGAAGTCAGGTATTGTAATGCCCCCAGCTTCATTCTTTTTCCTTAGGATTGCTTTGGCTATTCGGGGTTTTTTATAGTTCCATATAAATCTGATGATTTTTTGCTCCATTTCTTTAAAAAATGTCATTGGAATTTTGATGGGAATTGCATTAAATTTGTATATTGCTTTGGGCAATATGGCCCTCTTGATTACATTTATTCTTCCTAACCAAGAACAAAAAATATTCTTCCATCTCATTATATCTTTTTCAATTTCCCTTAACAATGGTTTGTAGTTTTCGGAATTGTTATTATCTTTACTCTCACTTATTAGATGAGAAAATTGAGGCAAAAAGATTTAAAAAGTGCATTCAAGTGTAAAGCATTAGCTAGTGGAGGAACTAAGTTTCAAATCTGGACAGACAACTGAGTCCACAACCTCAAATACAGGGCTTACTGTCTGAACATATGGGAGAATTCAGCTTATGATAAAAGTATGTTTCAAATCATTGGGGTTAAGGTAGGTTATTCAACACATCATATCTGGTTAAAAAATAAGGTTGGGTACCTGCCTCCTACCTATTTTTAAAAAATCAATCCCAGGTAGATAAAATATTCAGTATTTAAATGACTAAAAATTAAAAATAAAGAACAAGTATACCATTGCAGCATTATTTGTAATCATAAAAACAAAATATGTATCCATCAATTAAGAACTTGACTATATAGAGTGAATCCATACCATAGAGTACTATACAATCATTTAAAATACTGGACATTATTATATACTCAGCTATGGAGTATTATATACCACAGAGTACAGTAAGAAAGAAACAAAATCCTGTGAGTAGTATGCTATCATTTCTTTTCAGCATACGTGTTGGTGGTCCGAGTGCACACACATAGATTCTCTCTAACGCATGCACAGGAACCATGGAACAGGGATTGAGTCTGGGGAAGAAAACTTTGATGACTAAGATCCAGGGTGAGAGGAAGACTGGATTTTCATTGTATATCCTCTCATACTTTTTGAATTTTTATAGCATATATGTTATAACATGTTCACAAATAATATTAAAAACCAACAAGCATAAGTGAGGATATTTGAATCATCCTCTGTATAATGCTATCTCTGTCAAATGAAGTAAGCAACTTTTGTGAAAAATCACAATGAGGAACTGTAAATCTTTTTTTTTTTAATAATTTTATTTTTTTAATGGGGTGACATCAATAAATCAGGATACATATATTCAAAGATAACAAGTCCAGGTTATCTTGTCGTTCAATTATGTTGCATACCCACCACCCAAAGTCAGATTGTCCTCTGTCACCTTCTATCTTGTTTTCTTTGTGCCCCTCCCCCTCCCCCTTTCCCTCTCCCATTCCCCCCTCCCCCCCGTAACCACCACACTCTTGTCAATGTCTCTTAGTTTCAGTATTATGTCCCACCTACGTATGGAATAATACAGTTCCTGGTTTTTTCTGATTTACTTATTTCGCTTCGTATCATGTTATCAAGATCCCACCATTTTGCTGTAAATGTTCCGATGTCATCATTTCTTATGGCTGAGTAGTATTCCATAGTGTATATGTGCCACATCTTCTTTATCCAGTCATCTGTTGATGGGCTTTTTGGTTGTTTCCATGTCCTGGCCACTGTGAACAATGCTGCAATAAACATGGGGCTGCATGTGTCTTTACGTATCAATGTTTCTGAGTTTTGGGGATACATACCCAGTAGAGGGATTGCTGGGTCATAAGGTAGTTCTATTTTCAGTTTTTTGAGGAACCACCATACTTTCTTCCATAATGGTTGTACTACTTTACATTCCCACCAACAGTGTATGAGGGTTCCTTTTTCTCCACAGCCTCTCCAACATTTGCTAGTACCTGTCTTGCTAATAACAGCTAATCGAACAGGTGTGAGGTGGTATCTCATTGCCGTTTTGATTTGCATTTCTCTAATAGCTAAAGAAGATGAGCATCTTTTCATATATCTGTTGGCCATTTGTATTTCTTCCTGGGAGAAGTGTCTATTCATATCCTCTTCCCATTTTTTTATGGCATTGTTTGTTTTTTTGTTGTTGAGTTTTATGAGTTCTTTGTATATTTTGGATATTAGGCCCTTATCTGAGCTGTTGTTTGAAAATATCATTTCCCATTTAGTTGGCTTTCTGTTTATTTTGTTATCAGTTTCTCTTGCTGAGCAAAAACTTCTTAGTCTGATGTAGTCCCATTCATTAATTTTTGCCTTCACTTCTCTTGCCATTGGAGTCAAATTCATAAAATGCTCTTTAAAACCCAGGTCCATGAGTTGAGTACCTATGTATTCTTCTATGTACTTAATTGTTTCAGGTCGTATGTTTAGATCTTTGATCTATTTTGAGTTAATTTTTGTACAGGGGAGAGACTGTAGTCCAGTTTCATTCTTTTGCATGTGGCTTTCCAGTTTTCCCAGCACCATTTATTGAAGAGGCTTTCTTTTCTCCATTGTGTGTTGTTGGCCCCTTTATCAAAAATTATTTGACTATATATATGTGGTTTTATTTCTGGACTTTCTATTCTGTTCCATTGGTCTGAGTGTCTATTTTTCTGCCAATACCATGCTGTTTTGATTGTCGTGGTCCTATAATATAGTTTGAAGTCAGGTATTGTAATGCCCCCCAGCTTCATTCTTTTTCTTTAGGATTGCTTTGGCTATTCGGGGTTTTTTATAGTTCCATATAAATCTGATGATTTTTTGCTCTATTTCGTTAAAAAACGGTTCGTGGCAAAACGTGCGAGAGCGCCAGCTATCCTGAGGGAAACTTCGGAGGGAACCAGCTACTAGATGGTTCGATTAGTCTTTCGCCCCTATACCCAGGTCGGACGACCGATTTGCACGTCAGGACCGCTACGGACCTCCACCAGAGTTTCCTCTGGCTTCGCCCTGCCCAGGCATAGTTCACCATCTTTCGGGTCCTAACACATGCGCTCGTGACTGTAAATCTTAAGAGAAAAGGAAAGAGGCCCTGGCTGGTTGGCTCAGTGGTAGAGCGTCGGCCTGGCGTGCAGAAGTCCCGGGTTCGATTCCCGGCCAGGGCACACAGGAGAAGCGCCCGTCTGCTTCTCCACCCCTCTCCCTCTCCTTCCTCTCTGTCTGTCTCTTCCCCTCCCGCAGCCAAGGCTCCATTGGAGCAAAGATGGCCCGGGCACTGGGGATGGCTCCTTGGCCTCTGTCCCAGGCGCTGGAGTGGCTCTGGTCGCGACAGAGCGACGCCCCGGAGGGGCAGAGCATCGCCCCCTGGTGGGCAGAGCATCGCCCCTGGTGGGCATGCCGGGTGGATCCCGGTCGGGTGCATGTGGGAGTCTGTCTGACTTTCTCTCCCCATTTCCAGCTTCAGAAAAATACAAAAAAAAAAAAAAAAAAAAAAAAGAGAGAGAGAAAAGGAAAGAATTATGAGAAAAAAAAGTGATGCAATAAATGAATCTTCAGGGTTTAATGTTCTTCAGGTCACTTTATCATTTAACAATCTACGAAAATTAAAGTCAGTTACAAAATAGCACACACTTAAGACAAGAACATGTATAATAACAACAATAATGGCTAACAGAAGTGGTGCTTACAGTTTTTTATTCATCTAACCCTTACAGCAATCCTACATGTGTATTTATGTATTATTGTCTGCATTTTTCTAAAGAGTAAATCTGAGTCCCATTTGGTTCATATCTCACATTTCCATTGAACAAAAAAAGTTTTAGAGTATAATGTGGACAAGAGCAGATGACAAAACCATCTGGCCATGTTTCTACAGGCCAGGCAGAGTTTTCCAAGACATCATCACCCCCCACACCTGAAATGGTTCCCAAAAGTCCTGCAGAGATCACAAAATGATGATGATGGCCCCTGGGGTGGCCTGACCTTGAGCAAGTGTCAACATTTGAAACAATGTCGCTGATGGTGCTATTTCCTGCTTTGAATGCTCCACATTCCTGAGCATGCACAGTGAGGACTAATATAAAGATTTGTCTGGGATCGTATACTGAGCACCATGTGGTGACAGAAGTGCAGATAAACAGAATGACTGGACATTCTGCTCACAGCTGATTATTGCACAGAGGAGACAGCTGTCACACAGGAAAAGCTTTAAGTATGTATGCATTTTGTGAAAATCTCACCCTATATCTTTTCTCCACACCTAAGTGCCTGAAATTCCACAAGAAAGCATTGCTGTGTTCTGTCAGCCAACTCCACTTTTTAAGTGTAAATAATACATATATAAATATATACAGATAAATATCTATATCTACACACACACACACATATATATAGAGAGAGAGAGAGCAAACACTAACTAGAAAAATGAATTATGTTAAAGAATAAAAGCACAGAAGTCAGTGTCAGATATTTGTTCTAAACTTTACTATACCTCTTAACAAGTCTGTGCCACCAGGTAAATTTACTTAATCTGAGTCTGTTTCCTCATCTGTACAATAGGGCTACAAATTATCATTTTATAGGGTTGTGCTGAGAATTAAATAGACACACATACACTCCACTGGATACAGAATCCAGTTAAATGCTAAAGCATCCGGTTAAATATCCCACTAGCATTAGTTTCCTCCTACATGTTCTACCCAATTAACCCCATCTTCTTGGCAGGCAATTCAAGAGCACTTTCCTGAAACCAAACTTGAACATCTTGCCTGGAGCTGGCCTTTTGTGCAGTGACCACCCCACACCCTTTTGCTCACTCCACTCCCCTGACTCTTGACCCATCCTACTCAGGGCAGTTCATAGAGTGGTGAGCCAATCTCACAACGAAAGGGACATTTCCTACCTTTGAAAAGAATGGGCAGAGAACCAGCAGACTTGTGGTGCCTTTCATTTCCCATCTGTAAATCTCTCAACACTTTCCAGTAAGCAACCTTTTAGGGCCCATGATGTGATTAATAAGAATATTGTCTCAATCACCTTTAGTGTTTCAGATGAAATGCTGTCTTAAGGACATACAGTCATAGAATTATGAATGGGTGGGAGGCAGTGCCATCTGCCTTCCTTCTATTTACACGCATGCTAGAAGCTCAGAGGGAACACATGAACCAATTGGTCATTCAATAAAAGTTTTACTCAAATCCAGCAATGAACGGACACTGCTGCTCTGGGTGACATCCAGTGTCCCCTTTGGAATCAGGAGACCTCAACTCAGCAGGCCTGAGAAGGGGGTCCCAGTGTGGCTCTTCTTGGGAGCACTTGAACACGTGATTCTCAGGTTTCTGTTTGTCTGAAATTCTGTAGCTGTAAAGTTGAATCTTAAAGGTGCCAATATAAGTAAGTCAAATTGTCTCTGTGCAAAACTTACTTCAGTTATCACCCTCCTGGGGCAGTTGTTTTCTAGAGATGTGATTTTTAAACTGTGGAGTCTTGCGAACTGTGCCCCAACCCCTAATAGACGCTGCAGGCTTCCACCGTCATCATCAGAACCACATGCCCTTCTCAGGGCCCCCGCTATTCCTCCACTCCATGTCACACGAACTGGAACAGGCAGAGCCCTGTTCCAGCAGCCCACGTTATCGTCCTGCACAATCCTTCCTCTGCCACTGTCACAGCACTGCGGAGGTCGGGCCCAGCTTCCTGCAATCTCGGAAGGAGAGATTGCTCCCTCATGAGCCTCGATGTTTCGGGTAACTGATTTCCTCCTCTCTTCTCACAGGAGTGCATATAGCTTCCTGAGCTCCACCTGCTGACCTTCCTCCACCGGTGAGGAGTCTCTCTAAACCCTAGGCTTGCAGCCCGCTTCTCCTTTTCCTGTTGTCAGAGGGCAGGATTTCCTGAGCCGGGCGTGTAAACACAGCGGAGGCGGAGGCGCTGCTGGGCTCTGCCTGGGCCGCACAGCCTGGGGCCCCTCCTACTCTCTATCCTGCATTTATATCTGGGGGTGGGAGGTCAGCCCCTACTTTAATATATCATTTCCTTCATTCCCCAAAGCTGAGCTAAACAGAAAAGCCTTCATCCTCGAGTTCAAGAGCTCCTATTCACTCCTGGCTTTGACTCAAGGATGATCTTTTTGCCTCAATCCCTAAACTGAAGGATGGAGTAAAAATTAAGGATAAGTCAAATGTTGCATGAGATATAATATCCTAGCTGAAATCTCTTCTGAGTACACTACATAGTTAAAACGTTGAACAATTTGAAAATAAAAGGATTAGTAGATACACCTGATTTCGGGTATGTTTTCCGAGCCTCTGCTTCTGGTGGGGACGTAAAAGTAGACACTTTTAACAATTTAAAATATGTATTGAATATACAAGACAACTCCTGAATGATAACTAGAAAATGACTACAGAAATAAATCCATTTTAAACTGGGAAGGTATCATTTAACGGTGGAGAGCCCAAATAAAATACCAAATTCTTCCCGTGGCCCAACAGCAGGAAACTCAGTCCCTTCCCTTCCTGCCATCCCTCCCCCAGTCCCCATCTCCCCATGTGTGCCCTGACACAGCCCAGCACTCCCGGATGCTTACTATAACCCCAAGGCTGTTCTCAGCCTTCCAGCCTGATTACTGAAGCAGGAACTCAGATGCACCCGTTCAGGTCACCTTTAGTGCGGCTGCAAAGCAATCATGCTGCTACCAGATGACCCAGAGAGGCCACGGGGCTGAAGCATGTTTGCGGTTGGTCATGGCCAGAGTTGTGGCCTGAGACTGGGCCTTCACCACAAGTCCTGCCCAATTCATGGCCGTTCATCAAGCTCAACTGCTTCTCCCCGTGCAATGCTCACACAGAGGTGCCCTCAACCAAATGAGCCTGAAGTTCAACGTGTGAGCATTTTCAGAGCCATTTTCTCAGGTACTCCCTGGAGCCATCAGACTGCCCCCCCCCCCCCGGGAGGGGGTGGTAACTGCAGCACTCATACTGGGGGCTCCCAAAGCACCATCCCTCATTCAACAGTCAGCTCAGGTTAGAAGCCAGCCCACAGGCCCCTCTCTTTCTCCCTCGTCGGGGAATTTATTTGGAGAAACTCATTGTTCCCTCCTGTCCCTGGCTTCCGTTAAGGACCCTATCTTCATCCAGACAGGTTTCCTTAACTTTGAATCTTTAGATTCAAAAGGATTGGGCCCTGGCCGGTTGGCTCAGCTGTAGAGCGTTGGCCTGGCATGCAGGGGACCCGGGTTCAATTCCCGGCCAGGGCACATAGGAGAAGCGCCCATTTGCTTCTCCACCCCCCCCCCCTTCCTCTCTGTCTCTTTCTTCCCCTCCCGCAGCCAAGGCTCCATTGGAGTAAAGATGGCCCGGGCGCTGGGGATGGCTCCTTGGCCTCTGCCCCAGGCACTAGAGTGGCTCTGGTCACAGCGGAGCGACGCCCCGGAGGGGCAGAGCATCACCCCGTGGTGGGCAGAGTGTTGCCCCTGGTGGGCGTGCGGGGTGGATCCCAGTCGGGTGCATGCGGGAGTCTGTCTGACTGTCTCTCCCCGTTTCCAGCTTCGGAGAAATACAAAAAAAAAAAAAAATTCAAAAGGAGTGGGAAATTGTAAGCATATGGACACTGCTATATGAATGATTCACTCTCTCACAGTAAACATAAAATTCTTGTTATTTAAAGTTTTGACTAATTTCAACTCGGTGAAAAGCCTACCATGTTCTATACTGTGAACTCCCTGAAAGCAGTCTTCTTGAATTCTATGTCCAATGCAAACAGCTTCTAGAGAAAAAATACATGTTCACTAAATACTGGTTGGTAGGCTGTGGTGCCCAAAGGCCATCTTCTTTTTCCAGGTGGCCACGGTCTCCCCCAGATCTCTGTTGGAGTCTCCCAACTAATTCCAGCCTTCTTCTGAATTTGAGTCCTCATTTCACACAGCTGTTCTAAGCAGCACTCTTGTCCTCCAATGCATGCTCCCCTGAGGCCTTGCATCTGCATTATTCTTTGCAGGAAAGGTCAGGTGGGCTGTACTCTAAACTAGGCAGATGGATGCTTACAGGTACCTACTAAGAGTTTCATGAATATAAGTTCCCAGCTGACTGTGAAGGTAATGGCAACTTTTCGAGGCACAGCCTACTCATTACACCTTCTAACTGCTAAATGCCTGGAGTGGACCGAACTGCACCAGCACTAAATGAAGCCACCACCACCACCTTGCTTTCCTGACCACCGCAGTTTCACTCCCCGCCTCCACGCCATTCGGGGCCATCTCCAGCACAGCTTCTGCTTCCTCTAGGCTAGTAAGAAAAATTAGCTCACTTGGCTTGGAGTTACCTTTATTTCCAAAGACCTTCAACAGGAAGAAATACAAAATTCCCCTCAGTTAACTCAGAAGTTGAATTTGTATATGAAAATTATATTACTATTGTGAATAGCTACTCCTAGCTTGAGGGAGCACCAGGTCAACAGATAAACTGTGCTCAGACGTCCTGGGATTAAACTGAGATAGATTCTGGATCATTTGTTGGTATGAACCAGAGTCCTAAGTGGGGACCATATTTCATAGTATCGGGTATGTGGTCATTAAGGGAGTTTGAATTGTTCTGCAGCCTAGGAAGACCTCTGGAAAGTATTGTACCTTCAGTAGCACAAGCACATGAGTAGCATGGCCACTGGAAAATCATTCTGCAACAGAAAAAGACAGTTTCTGACTCTAAGAATTTCACAGGAAAAACAGAAGAGAGTAAAATAATTTTAAAGAAGTTATTTATTCACTTATGACACTAGGAATGAAAAAAAGAACACTAAAAATTTTTTAAATTATTATTATTTTTATTAATTTTACTAGGGTGACATCAATAAATCAGGGTACATATGTTCAAAGAAAACATGTCCAGGTTATCTTGTCTATCAATTATGTTGCATACCCATCACCCAAAGTCAGATTGTCCTCCATCACCTTCTATCTAGTTTTCTTTGTGCCCCTCCCCCTCCCCCTGCCCCTCCCCCCCCTTAACCACCACACTCTTGTCAATGTCTCTTAGTCTCATTTTTATGTCCCACCTACATATGGAATAATGCAGTTCTTGGTTTTTTCTGATTTACTTATTTCACTCCGTATAATGTTATCCAGATCCCACCATTTTGCTGTAAATGATCCGATGTCATCATTTCTTATGGCTGAGTAGTATTCCATAGTATATATGTACCACATCTTCTTTATCCAGTCTTCTATTGAAGGGCTTTTTGGTTGTTTCCATGTCTTGGCCACTGTGAACAATGCTGCAATGAACATGGGGCTGCATGTGTCTTTATGTATCAATGTTTCTGAGTTTTGGGGGTATATACCCAGTATAGGGATTGCTGGCTTATAAGGTAGTTCTATTTTCAGTTCTTTGAGGATCCACCATACTTTCTTCCATAATGGTTGTACTACTTTACACTCCCACCAACAGTGAATGAGGGTTCCTTTTTCTCCACAGCCTCTCCAACATTTGCTAGTACCTGTCTTGTTCATAATAGCTAATCTAACAGGTGTGAGGTGATATCTCATTACAGTTTTGATTTGCATTTCTCTAATAACTAATGAAGATGAGCATCTTTTCATGTATCTGTTGGCCATTTGTATTTCTTCCTGGGAGAAATGTCTGTTCATGTCCTCTTCCCATTTTTTTATTGGATTGTTTGTTTGTTTGTTGTTGAGTTTTATGAGTTCTTTGTATATTTTGGATATTAGGCCCTTATCTGAGCCGTTGTTTGAAAATATCATTTCTCGTTTAGTTGGCTATCTGTTTATTTTGTTATCAGTTTCTCTTGCTGAGCAAAAACTTCTTAAACTGATGTAGTCCCATTCATTTATCTTTGCCTTCACTTCCTTTGCCTTTGGAGTCAAATTCATAAAATGCTCTTTAAAACCAAGGTCCATGAGTTGAGTACCTATGTCTTCTTCTATGTACTTTATTGTTTCAGGTCTTATATTTAGATCTTTGATCCATTTTGAATTAATTTTAGTACAAGAGGACAAACTGTAGTCAAGTTTCATTCTTTTGCATGTAGCTTTCCAGGAAAACTAAAAAATTTTAATAAAACAACAAATATTATTCATGCAATAATTGAAAAAGCCAGGTGTTTATGCTGCTAAGCATCAGTAAATTTCTTTTAAAAATGTCACCCTACTAGCTCAGTGACCACCATACTTTTATCAATGAGAATATTTGTTTCTAATGAAGCAGTAAAGGTTTCCTAGCAATGGGCACAGGTTTGAATGATATAGCTTTGTCTCCACCTGCAGGAATGAAGAAACTGAATTCTTTCTTGTTATCTGAAAACATGTAAGGCCTCCAGTATCATCATGAAAAATATTAAGTATAATGAGTACTAAAGCTTTACTATGCAGTCTTCTATAATACAGCAATGATTAGATCAAATAAGGATTAATTTAAAAAAAGACATAATTAATATGGACCACTATGTTATATTTATTTTTATAACTTCTTAATGACCTACAACACACATAGAGATAATTTCATGATCATTGATTTACAGCTTGATAAATTATCACAGAGTAAACACACTGGTAACCACCATCCAGACCAAGAAACAAGACATCAGCAGCACCCTAGAAGCTCCCTCACAAACTGCACCTACTTTTTTTTTTTTTTTTTTTTTTAATAAATTTTTATTAATGGTAATGGGATGACATTAATAAATCAGGGTACATATATTCAAAGAAAACATGTCTAGGTTATTTTGTCATCAAATTATGTTGCAAACCCCTCGCCCAAAGTCAGATTGTCCTCCGTCAACCTCTATCTAGTTCTCTGTGCCCCTCCCCCTCCCCCTAACTCTCTCCCTCCCTCCCTCCCATGTCCTCCCTCCCCCCCCACCCTTGGTAACCACCACAGTCTTGTCCATGTCTCTTAGTCTCATTTTTATGTTCCACCAATGTATGGAATCAAGTAGTTCTTGTTTTTTTCTGATTTGCTTATTTCACTCCTTATAATGTTATCAAGATCCCACCATTTTGCTGTAAATGATCTGATGTCATCATTTCTTATGGCTGAGTAGTATTCCATAGTGTATATGTGCCACATCTTTTTTATCCAGTCTTCTATTGAAGGGCTTTTTGGTTGTTTCCATGTCTTGGCCACTGTGAACTGTGCTGCAATGAACATGGGGCTACATGTGTCTTCACGTATCAATGTTTCTGAGGTTTTGGGGTATATACCCAGTAGAGGGATTGCTGGGTCATAAGGTAGTTCTATTTGCAGTTTTTTGAGGAACCACCATACTTTCCTCCATAATGGTTGTACTACTTTACAGTCCCACCAACAGTGAATGAGGGTTCCTTTTTCTCCACAGCCTCTCCAACATTTGCTATTACCCGTCTTGTTGATAATAGCTAATCTAACAGGAGTGAGGTGGTATCTCATTGTAGTTTTGATTTGCATTTCTCTAATAACTAATGAAGCTGAGCATCTTTTCATATATCCGTTGGCCATTTGTATCTCTTCCTGGGAGAAGTGTCTGTACATGTCCTCTTCCCATTTTTTTATTGGATTGTTTGTTTGTTTGTTGTTGAGTTTTATGAGTTCTTTGTAAATTTTGGATATTATGCCCTTATCTGAGCTGTCGTTTGAAAATATCAGTTCCCATATAGTTGGCTGTCTGTTTATTTTGATATCAGTTTCTCTTGCTGAGCAAAAACTTTTAATTCTGATGTAGTCCCATTCATTTATCTTTGCCTTCACTACTCTTGCCATTGGAGTCAAGTTCATAAAATGTTCTTTAAAACCCAGGTCCATGATTTTAGTACCTATGTCTTCTTCTATGTACTTTATTGTTTCAGGTCTTATATTTAGGTCTTTGATCCATTTTGAATTAATTTTAGTACATGGGGACAGGCTGTAGTCGAGTTTCATTCTTTTGCATGTGGCTTTCCAGTTTTCCCAACACCATTTGTTGAAGAGGCTTTCTTTTCTCCATTGTGTGTTGTTGGCCCCTTTATCAAAGATTATTTGACCATATATATGTGGTTTTATTTCTGGGCTTTCTATTCTGTTCCATTGGTCTGAGTGTCTATTTTTCTGCCAATACCATGCTGTTTTGATTATCGTGGCCCTATAATATAGTTTAAAGTCAGGTATTGTAATGCCCCCAGCTTCATTCTTTTTCCTTAGGATTGTTTTGGCTATTCGGGGTTTTTTATAGTTCCATATAAATCTGATGATTTTTTGTTCCATTTCTTTAAAAAATCTCATAGGGATTTTGATGGGAATTGCATTAAATTTGTATATTGCTTTGGGTAATATGGCCATTTTGATTATATTTATTCTTCCTATCCAAGAACAAGGAATATTTTTCCATCTCATTGTATCTTTTTCGATTTCCCTTAACAATGCTTTGTAATTTTCATTATATAGGTCCTTTACGTTCTTTGTTATGTTTATTCCTAGGTATTTTATTTTTTTTGTTGCAATCGTGAAGGGGATTATTTTTTTGAGTTCGTTTTCTAATATTTCATTGTTGGCATATAGAAAGGCTATGGACTTTTGTATGTTAATTTTGTATCCTGCGACCTTACTGTATTGGTTTATTGTTTCTAATAATCTTTTTGTGGAGTCCTTCGGGTTTTCGATGTATAGGATCATATCATCAGCAAAAAGTGATAGCTTTACTTCTTCTTTTCCGATATGGATGCCTTTTATTTCTTTGTCTTGTCTGATTGCTCTGGCCAGAACTTCTAGCACCACGTTGAATAAGAGTGGAGAGAGTGGACAACCCTGTCTTGTTCCTGATTTAAGGTAGAAAGTCCTCAGTTTTATGCCGTTTAATAGGATGTTGGATGATGGTTTATCATATATGGCCTTTATCATGTTGAGATACTTTCCTTCTATACCCATTTTGTTGAGAGTCTTAAACATAAAATTGTGTTGTATTTTATCAAAAGCCTTTTCTGCATCTATTGATAAGATCATGTGGTTTTTGTTCTTTGTTTTGTTGATATGGTGTATTACGTTAACCGTTTTGCGTATGTTGAACCATCCTTGAGATTCTGGGATGAATCCCACTTGATCATGATGTATTATTTTTTTAATATGTTGTTGTATTCGGTTTGCCAGTATTTTGTTTAGTATTTTAGCATCTGTATTCATTAGAGATATTGGTCTGTAGTTTTCTTTCTTTGTGCCATCCTTGCCAGGTTTTGGTATGAGGGTTATGTTGGCCTCATAAAATGTGTTTGGCAGTATTGCTTCTTCTTCAATTTTTTGGAAGACTTTGAGTAGAATAGGAACCAAGTCTTCTTTGAATGTTTGATAGAATTCACTAGTATAACCGTCTGGGCCTGGACTTTTATTTTTGGGGAGATTTTTAATAGTTTTTTCTATTTCCTCCCTGCTGATTGGTCTGTTTAGGCTTTCTGCTTCTTCATGACTCAGTCTAGGAAGGTTGTATTGTTCTAGGAATTTATCCATTTCTTCTAGATTGTTGTATTTGGTGGCATATAATTTTTCATAGTATTCTACAATAATTCTTTGTATTTCTATGATGTCTGTGGTGATCTCTCCTCTTTCATTTTGGATTTTATTTATTTGAGTCCTGTGTCTTTTTTCCTTGGTGAGTCTTGCCAAGGGTTTGTCAATTTTGTTGATCTTTTCAAAGAACCAGCTCCTTGTTTTATTGATTTTTTCTATAGTTTTTCTGTTCTCTATTTCATTTATTTCTGCTCTGATTTTTATTATCTCCTTTCTTCGGCTGGTTTTGGGTTGTCTTTGTTCTTCTTTTTCTAGTTCCTTAAGGTGGGAAGTTAAGTGGTTTACTTCGGCTCTCTCTTGTTTGTTCATATAGGCCTGAAGTGATATGAACTTTCCTCTTATTACTGCTTTTGCTGCATCCCAGAGATTCTGATATGTCGTATTGTCATTTTCATTTGTCTGTATATATCTTTTGATTTCTGCACTTATTTCTTCTTTGACCCATTCATTTTTTAGAAGTATGTTGTTTAGTTTCCACATTTTTGTGGGTTTTTCCCCCTCTTTTTTGCAGTTGAATTCTAGTTTCAAGGCTTTATGATCAGAAAATATGCTTGGTACAATTTCAATTTTTCTAAATTTGCTGATGTTGTTTTTGTGGCCCAACATATGGTCAATTCTTGAGAATGTTCCATGTACACTAGAGAAAAATGTATACTCTGTCGCTTTGGGATGAAGTGTCCTGTAGATGTCTATCATGTCCAGGTGTTCTAGTATTTCGTTTAAGGCCACTATATCTTTATTGATTCTCTGTTTGGATGACCGATCTAGAGCCGTCAGCAGTGTATTGAGGTCTCCAAGTATGATTGTATTTTTGTTAGTTTTTGTTTTAAGGTCAATAAGTAGCTGTCTTATATATTTTGGTGCTCCTTGGTTTGGTGCATATATATTAAGGATTGTTATGTCTTCTTGATTCAACTTCCCCTTAATCATTATGAAATGACCATTTTTATCTCTGAGTACTTTTTCTGTCTTGTAGTCAGCATTATTAGATATGAGAATTGCTACACCTGCTTTTTTTTGGGTGTTGTTTGCTTGGAGTATTGTTTTCCAGCCTTTCACTTTGAATTTGTTTTTATCCTTGTTGCTTAGATGTGTTTCTTGTAGGCAGCATATAGTTGGATTTTCTTTTTTAATCCATTCTGCTACTCTGTGTCTTTTTATTGGTAAGTTTAATCCATTTACATTTAGTGTAATTATTGACACTTGTAGGTTCCCTACTGCCATTTTATAAATTGCTTTCTGTTAGTTTTGTATCTAGTTTGATTCTTCTCTTTTGTTTTTCTATCATTTGTTTTTGTTTGTTTGTGTTCCATACTTCTTTCCTCTGTTGCTACCTTTTTTAAGTCAAGTGTTTTTGTGGTGGTTTTTTCAAGGGTGGTTACCATTAAGTAATGAAAAGGGTACCTACCATATTCATTGTAGTACCCTATCTTATAAGTATTTCTGCACTTCATCATCCTTTGCTACTGTTAATCTCCATCCTCTCCCCCCTTTTTTTCCTTTGTTGTCACAGTTTAAGTTTGGTTTTATTGTGTTCTTGGTGGAGCTGTTACTTGTGGTGTTGTTTTCTTTTGTTCTTTGAATCTGGTTGGAAAACCCCCCTTAGTATTTCCTGGAGTTGGGGCTTTCTGTTGATAAATTCTCTCATCTTTTCTGTATTTGTGAATGTTTTTATATCTCCTTCATACTTGAAGGATAGCTTTGATGGGTATAGTATTCTTGGCTGAAAGTTCCTCTCTTTCAGGGCTTTAAATATTAGGGTCCACTCTCTTCTAGCTTGTAGAGTTTCTGCTGAGAAATCTGATGATAATCTAATAGGCCTTCCTTTATATGTTGTACTCTTCTTTTCCCTGGCTGCCTTGAGAATTTTTTCTTTGTCATTGGTTTGTGTCATCTTTATTATGATGTGCCTTGGAGTGGGTTTGTTGGGGTTAAGAAAACTTGGTGTTCTGTTTGCTTCTTGAATTTGAGGCTTTAGTTCCTTCCACAGGCTTGGGAAGTTCTCGTCTATTATTTTTTTGAGTATATTCTCCATTCCATTTTCTTTCTCTTCTCCCTCTGATATACCTATTATTCTTATGTTATTCTTTCTGATGGAGTCAGACAATTCCTGTAGGGCTTTCTCATTTTTTATTATTTTTGAGTCTCTTTCTTCTTCTCTCTGTTGTGCCTCAAGTTGTTTGTCTTCTATTTCACTAATCCTATCTTCAATCTGGGCTGTTCTGTTAGCTAAGCTTGTTACCTCGTTTTTCAGCTCGTGAATTGAGTTTTTCATTTCTGTTTGATTTGTTTTTATAGTTTCAATTTCCTTGGTAATATATTCTTTGTGTTCATTGAGTTGTTTTCTGATCTCCCTATATTGCCTTTCTGTGTTTTCTTGTATATCTCTGAGTATTTTTAAGATTTCTATTTTAAATTCTCTGTCATTTAGCTCCAAGGCTTCCAATATGTTAAGTCTTTTCTCCATAGATTTTTCCACATCTATTTGTGTTACCTCTCTTTCTTTTGTATCCATAATATTTGATTTCCTCTTTCTTATCAGCATCTGAGGGTGGTCTTATTGATAGCACTAATTAGAATTAATAAAGAGTAAAAAGAAAAAAAAAAAAGGGTAAAACACCCCACAAAAAAAAACAGTAATAATTTATTATTTCCCCCTTTTTTTCTCTCTTCTCTTTCCCTCCTCTCCCCTCCTCAGGGAAATATCGTGCCTATAATGGAGGGCCTGATTTGGGGTGAAGAGTTCAAGGGGCAAAAAAAGGGAGTAGGGACCTACTAAATGCAAAAAAAAAAAAAAAAAAAAAAAAAGAAAGAAAATCTTAGACAAGCATATGATGATTTGCTTGTAAGTGATGGTCAACTAAGAGATATAATGAGAGGGATAAGAGGGAATCAGAAAAAAGGACCAAAAAAGAATAATAAAGAAGAAAAAATAAAAATAATAAGTAAAAATCTGTTGTATTAAGTGGAGCGAAGACTAAATACAATGGAGACCTTGGGTTGGGAGGACCCAAAATGCCACAAAAATAAACAAACAAGAGAAAAAAAAATAAAAACAAAAGCAAAAAAGAGAAATAAAGCCAAAAAAAAGCCTTGAGTCCCAAATTAACTAATTTGTTCGTGATTGAGGATTATATGGGAGGAAAGTAAAATGAGAAAAGAAAAAACGAATAGAAAGGAAAAAATAAGAAAAAGAGAAAAACGAAGGAAGAAATAAAATAGGAGGAGAAAAAAACAAAATAAAGCAAGACAAAAAAAAAAACAAAAGAGGAGAGAGTGAGAGTTAAGTGTTTTGGAGTATAACCTTAAAGGAGGGTGAGGATGAAGAAGAAAAATAAAATGCAACACTCATGGGTAGTGTAGTTCAAGAAAGGGGAAGCATAAGATGGGCAGAGAATAGAAGGACCGAGGTGGAGGAAATAAAGGCAAAAAGATAGAAGAAACAAACAACAACAACAAAAAAAAAAAAATTAGTGGATCAAGTTGTAAAGTCTGTGGGTTTTTCTTGATTTTGAGAGGTTAACTTCTTCCTTTTTCTTTTCTCTCCCTCTTCCTAGTCGGTGACTCTGTACCCCAGGCTCTGCCCCTGTGTCACTCTTAGGTAGGGATTTGCAGTTGATGGGATTCTATGGCAATGTCATATAATTGGCTTTAGTCTTGCTGGAAGTAAAGGCTTGTTGGCGTTTGCAGGATCCAACGATGAGAGAGTTTGCTTTCCTGGATTCTCTCTCCTAGTCCCCCCCTTTCTGAATTAGCAGCCTGGTGATCCAGCTATAAGGCTGCAACTGCTTCTGCCTGGGGAGTAAGAGGCTCAAAGAGCTGGGAAATCCCCACTCTATCCCCACTCAGTGCAAGGCTTTGGGAAAGGCTCTGACAGTCAGGGCCTCCAGTGTAATCAGGCGGGGGTGGGAGTCAATTGTTGTCAAGGTGACTGTTCAGCGCCTATCATTTAGTTGGACCTCTCAACCCAGGCTTTCCACACTTTGTAGCCTGTTTTTGCAGGGAAGAAGAGGCACTAGTCTCTGCTTACGACTAGTGTAGTATAGACCTTATTATCTGCCAAGTCCTTCTTGTTAGCGTTTATCCCTGAATATGGAGGCTCTATCAATCAGAAGTTGCCCCCGCCCCTTTAGCGAGAGGCACTAAAAAATATCACGCCTCTTGTCTTGGATCGCTGAACTGAGAGAGATCTTATCAATTAGAACCGAGGGTGCGCAGATTTCATGGGTTAAGCTAATTTCAGTGATTGGGTCGCAGCTGTGTTTCCAAAGGTATTTTAGGCTGCCTGCGCGCGCCCCTCCCCCAATGCTTGATTGTTAGCTTGAATGGCTGGGTGAGGTGCCCCGCCCACGGAGAGAATCTCCCAAGCCTCTCCCGCTCGCCCCGCCGCTGGCGGCTGGACCGCACCAGGCGCAGGATAATGGAGCCCCCTGGGTGTGCGGGCCAGCAGGGCGCCCTGGGCGCGTGGAATGCCCAAGGCACGTGCGCGAATGGGGCGCTCCGGGCACCGGTGGCCGGCGACCCCCACTCGCAGTGTGCGGGCCACTGGGAACGTCAGCGGTGCTCAACCAGACCGGGCGCGCGCGCGGCGGAGGTGGCGGTTCGCGGGGGCTCGCGGCAGCTCGCGGTGGCGGTTCGCGGGGGTTCGCGGGAGCTCGCGGGGGCTCGCAGCGGCTCGCGGTCGGCCGCTCCCGGCGGCTTGCGGTTCCCAAGTATATGGGCTGACTCACCGCAGGCGCACTCCCTGGCGCCTTGAATGAGCGTCGCTGCAGTAGCTTCCTCCACACCCTCGTCTCTCAGATTCAAGTGATAACAGTCCTTTTGCTTTCAGTTTGTGTGGAACTCCGGAATGCTCCGAGGATAAATTTTTCTGTTTCTAGTTGATAAATTTGTTGTGATTTAGGGAGAGCTGTCGGACGCGCTTCTCACGGCGCCATTTCCATGACGTCACTCTGCACCTACTTTTAAAGTCAGGATTCAAATCTCAGCCTTTAATCTATTTGTCAGTACATCCCAAAAGAGAAGAGGAGCCGCCTGCAGACAGGCCTTCGCTCCCTGAGCCTCCTGGTCCAGTATCAGCCCCTGCGGAGCCATCGCCAGCCCTGCCGTGACGGAGAGAAGGCAGCAGCTGCTGCCTCTGTGGCTCCTGTCTCTTACCATGGCTCCACACTTGATCAGCTCACGCTCATGTTCAAGGCTGAGATTCTGTCCTAAGGCTCAGTCCAGATGAAAATGAAGTGGAGATTAAGGTTTGGCCTCACCAAAACCTGTTTCTCATATACTTCTTTTAAAAATGTAATATTTATAGAGGATCAGTCTGATCTGATCCAGATAAGAATGGGGGTGTTCTCAGGTTACACAGTCAGCATGTCTAAATTTTACATCCACACCACATAGGAAACTACATATGGCCCAAACTACAACTTCTAATTAAAATAAATCTGCATCTGATTTAGGTTATCCTAAGCTGCCTATTACCAGTGTCTTCAAACTCTTATTTCATAGTTTTTTGAGCTTTGGTTATTTCAGACAAGAGAGTGCCTGCAGTCCCTGTTGCTCTATGTCACGGACGCAGAAATCTGAAGACTTATGTACTGACAGTCCTTCTAAAAATACAAAGCATTTGATTATCCTTATGCTTTGCTATATAATGGCTTCTGCTTTTTTCTTTACCAAATATATGGGGTTGCTTGGTTTATAACCACAAAGTCTATAGCTATTTTCAGACTTGGGTTTAAAAGCAATTAACAACCCATTTCCTACTGATTCACCTGGAAAAGGGCAAATTCATATCTTAGTATTAGGGTCCCAAGGAAAAAGGAGACAAAGGAGAAGATGAGTAGAAAGGAAATTGAACTTAATAAAACAGGACAGGCTCTATTTTCCTTGCAATTTTTAGAGCATATGTTCAAATAGTTTTTTAGACCATTTCTAATATGTGCTAAAGTCACTGTAAAAATGTATTTGGATGTTTGTCACTCAAAGAGTTAAAGGAGACTCCATGGTGGGGGGTCGGGGGGACTGAGGAGGCTGGTGACCCTGCCAGGTGCTTTTGGTAACAGGGACGTAACAACGTGTATAGTACGTTACATACTACGGGCACACTCCAGCTATTCAAACCCACACAGAGGAAGTGAAGGAATGCAGGCAGGGGAGGGATGAGGCTTAGAAAATGAATGAAAGGAAAAAATGGCCCAAAACTCTGCCGTGGCTCTTTATGGAATGAAAGCCTCCATTGTGTGACGCTGTGAATCCAAATAAGAAGGTCATTCAGCTACTGCAGCCCGCACCTAAAATATGAAACCCTTCTATCCAGCTGTGTAGCTCCTCACACTACAAAAAGAAAAGGAAAGAAAAAAGGTCCTCCTCATTAGCTACCACTTTTTTTTTTTCTATGGCACAACTTCATTTCAAACTTTTAGGGGAAATAATTAATTGTTTAAGACCTTTCTTCTCTAACCACAAATGAATTTACACGTTCCAGTGAATTGGGGTGAATGTTTAGACCTACTTTTATGTTTGCCAAGAGTCTTCTGAACCTCTAATAAGGGTCCACGTATTATGTGAAAGCAGTTCTCATTTCTGCTCCTCTTCCCTGAAAACACTCCTTTCTTCATCCCTGTCCCCACTCCCAGGTCCTTCTCTGCTATTTTCTTTGGATGAGAGCCTCACAGTGAATAGGGAACATTTTGGAGAGGGGAAGGAGGTTGTGAAAGACATTCAGAGGCCAGTTGGGGCCCTTGGAGGAAAATGAATTGAGAATATCTAATATAACTCAACAGTATTCAGTGTTGCAGAAAGTAATGACCATTTCAGTTAGCAGCGGTTCATCTAGTGTCCTGGACTAATTGGAGACCATTTTCCAAGAAGAAAAGAGGTTCACAGCCACACATCGGTAGATGGTCCCAAGAGCCATCTGTCTGTCTCTTCCTGTGTAGACTTCTGTGCAAAGAAAAGATTCTTATCTTTGTTCCTCCGTCTGGTGCCTTGTGCAGCATTCTTTCATAGGAATAAACACAAGGGGAAATTAGATGGTTTGTAATCCACTTTCAAGTAGGTAAGTTCTGCATGAAATGATATGCTGTATCTTGATCAAAATATTCTGAGCTCAAATATCCTCAGTCCTCCCTCTGTGGCTGAGTATATATAAAAATAGACAAATATTGATTCTGAAATGGAGTCTTTTATCAAGTTAGCTGAAAATGTAATACCTTGGAAACCAGGGTCACTTTTTTTTTTCATTTCTTCCAGATTAATATGAATCCCTAATCAAACATAGAAATTTTCATTTGTTGTGTTAAAATCCAAAAATAAAATAAAATAAAATCTATACATTACTTCTCCCTGCTTACTGCCTTTGAATAGAAGGGACCTTTCTTTCTGGGAAGGGTCAGCCCCCAAGGCTTGCAAGCCAGAGTGTAAAGGCAACATTTACACTTCTAGGTGGTCTTTCCTTCCCAAGAACCAATCATTTTGATGCTTTATACCAGGAGTCCCCAAACTTTTTACACAAGATGTAGTTCACTGTCCCTCAGACCGTTGGAGGGCCACCACAGACAGTGCCCCTCTTACTGATCACCAATGAAAGAGGTGCCCCTTCCGGAAGTGTGGCAGGGGCCGAATAAATGGCCTCAGGGGGCCACATGCGGCCCACAGGGCCGTAGTTTGGGGACACTGAATGTATTTACATTTCAGGAGTTGAGATATTTGCACATCCGATCAAATTTCTTCTCTCTTTTTGGTCTTCCTTGTTTTGCTAGTGCAAAGGCTATAACTGTGAAGAGTGGAATTAATAGTTGGTTTCTTGTTTGAACTCAATGCATTTTAAGTAAAAAAAAAAAAAAAATCAAAACTCACCCTTAACTTCCTGACATATGATTTTGAGATAGCACTGTGAATTTTGACTGTAGCAAATAGCAACTAATCTAAAATCCTCCGTGGGTAACATTCTACTCATTCCCCTAGAACTATTGTAACTTGCTAATAGGAGGTATCTAAGAAATATTTATTATACATTTAATTTACTCTGAGATAATATCTCTGAGGACTATTTGGTAAGCAGCTTCTTGAATATTCTTTGATATTTGTTCCTGATATCTGAATTCTCAGAGGTGGAACTGAAGTGTATGATTTTGAAGTAATTTCTGACCCTGGATCCCTTTCCTATGATGTCAGAGATACATCTTTCTGAGAGAACTTCAGGACAGAGCCCTCAAGAGACCCTTGCTCAATGAAGCCACATTAAGAAGCTAAAAGAATCTATCCAAGGGCTTTTGGATGGCTCTTGATAACTCAGCTGAGAATTACACCTCTGATTTCAGCAGGACCACTGGACACCCTTTGATCTTTCTTATCTCTATGCCACTGGACCTCAGATGTCACATAGTCTGGCTGGTACCTTTGCAGACCCACTTGCTCTGAGGAGGAAAAAATAAAGAGCTTTCATAGCAAAGAAGAAAACATGCTGCCAGTCCTGAATCCCCAATCTAGGCAAGAATGGTACCTGGGTTCATCACGGCCCAACAGGAGGACATGGAGATGACGCTATTGCTTATAAAAATGGTCAGCTTAAAGGGAACCATGACTGAGGCCAGCACATGTTGTTCTTGCCTCAAGATTAGCTCCACCATGGGCCAGAGAGGTCTGGGACAGACTTAGTAATCAACATAGCAATCACTAATGCTTACTGAGCAGTCATCCTATGCCCTGCACTGCTTTAAGGTCTTTACATAAATTCATTATTCTTTTTTTTTTTTTTTTTTTTTTTTTCTGAAGCTGGAAACGGGGAGAGACAGTCAGACAGACTCCCGCATGCACCCGACCGGGATACACCCGGCATGCCCACCAGGGGCGATGCTCTGCCCACCAGGGGGCGATGCTCTGCCCCTCAGGGGCGTCGCTCTCTTGTGACCAGAGCCACTCTAGCGCCTGGGGCAGAGGCCAAGGAGCCATCCCCAGCACCCGGGCCATCTTTGCTCCAATGGAGCCTTGGCTGCGGGAGGGGAAGAGAGAGACAGAGAGGAAGGGGGGGGGTGGAGAAGCAAATGGACGCTTTTCCTATGTGCCCTGGCTGGGAATCGAACCCGGGTCCCCTGCACGCCAGTCCGACACTCCAATTCATTATTCTTAAAACAGGTCTAAAAGGCATATACTAGTATTTTTATGTGGCTGATGAAGAAACTGGAACACAGATACTTTAAATGAATTGCTTAAGGTTTTCACTATTATAGTATGATGGTGTAAAATTATACGTATGCACAATTTGTTGAAACTCTTCTTTCAAAAAGTGGAGTACAAGTCTCCTCCTCCATTGGTTTAAATCAGACTTAGAGATCCAATTCTAATGAAAAGAATTATGTCAGAGACTTTCTTAGCTGGGATAGAAGATGCTGTTCCTTCTTCCTGGCTCTCTCATGAGTTGGTCACTCTGGGGGAAGTCGGTCATGACATCTTGACGACTCTCAGTAGCTTATAGAGAGGTCTATGTGGGAAGACCGACAAGCAGCACAAATGTGCCCCCATGGAAGTCAGCGCTCCTTCCCCAGTCAAGCCAGCAGATGAAAGCAGCAACATTATAGACCCTGAGCCAGCTAAGCCATTTCTACTTCTCTGATCTATAGAAACCATGAGATAATAAATGCTTATTGTTTGAATGGCTAGGTATAGAGTTATATGTTATGAATCAATATATGACTAATTCACATAGCTTCTAAGTTTCAGAGCCAAGATACCAACCCAAGGGTCTGAAGGCAGTCCAATTTACCATTATTTAGTTCTGCCTCTCCTGATAAAACTGATATTATTTGATGAGTTTAGATTCTGGGAAAAAAAGTGTTCAATAATTGGAAGAACTATTTCTTTCAACTTCTAAGTATTTTTAGACACTTAGAAAGGTGATGATGACTATGCACACATCGGCTTACAGTCACTCCTTCCCTTGGATGTTCTGAATGAATCAGTGCTGGTCAAGGTCTTTTGCTCTATCCTAATTTTTCTAGACTCCATGCAGATAATACCTTTCTATTACTTCAGATAAGCCTGTTAAAATATAATTAATCAGATTAATTACAGCTTCCTATAATGCCATTTCTTTCCTGATAATATACCATAATCACCTTAACCAAACTGGATATGTATCAAATTGATCAACCTCATGTATTAGACCTCTTTTATAATTATTACTTTTAGGCTGGGAGGAAAACATAAACATCTCATCTCTTAGATAGACTCACTGCTGCAAGTGGTTATTTCCCATGACATGTTGTTTAGGACCACCTAACTCTCAGAAGGTTGACTCTCTGCTGCTGCCTTGTTGATATAATAAATGTTAATGTCCATAGCCCCGGGCTTTACACAGAGTGGATGCTTGCTCATTGGTGATTCTTTCTCACCACTCCCCACATATACTATTAAGAGAAAGTCTTCCTTGGAAATTGGTAGAAATTTGTCAGTAACTAACCATCATTAGACATAATCCCACTAGTTGCAGTAAACATACATTCTCCACTCCCCACTTTTCAGCACCAAACTACCCAGAACTTACATTCAGAGATTTGTAAGGTACTTGGTAAGTAACTTCATAATTACTTAGAGTCAAGGAAGACAGATGGCCCTAAAGATTTTCCAGCCAAGAAGAGCTAACCTGACCCTGGGATCCTGACACATATCATCTCTCATCTCAAGAGATGTCCCATCACAATCTCTCTGTCTCTGCTCTTCTATGTTTTCTACGTGGCAGCCATATCAGTCCACTGCTTAAGAGCCAGAACAAAGTCCAGATTTCCCACCAGGTAATATAGAATTTTCTACAGTCTAATCTCTATCTATTTCCCAATAATCCTCATGCTGTTCAACTTAATAACACTGAACTCTAGAGAATTTCCTGAGCAACCATCCTCTCCAACTGAAACTCTCCTTAATATCTTTTTAAAGGCAGGCTATATTTCATCTCATCTGGGATATCATCCTTCCACTCCACCTGACTTCTGCCCTTGTGCCTTTCTCTGCACTGCTGGACTGGCCCCTCATCCTCCATGCTCCAACAATGCTCTGAAGATAGCTCCATGTACTGAGAGTGCTATGTAGACATTATCTGAATGTTTGTCTCTCTCAGTACATTATAAGCTCCTTGACAACAATTTCAGGGTCATATTTAACTTTGCGTTCCTGCTATCTGGCTAATATAGGTATTTAATAAATGAGATAAAGTATACAAAGTATGTAGCACAATATCTGACACAGTAAGTGATCCATTCATGTTGTTATTGTTAATTTGTTGAATGAAACCAATGGTTACTGCTCACATGTTCACAAGCAAGAATGTGTTTGCTTTCTTCCTGGAAAGAGCTAAGAAGAGGAAGGCTGAATGAAAAGAAAAGAATCAGAAAATACACATAGAAAACAATGACAAGTCTAAAGACACTAAAGCAATTAGATAAGCTAAATCTAGTGAGGTTAGAAGATTAAACAAACCTAGGGGAATTTGACACATTTTCTCGGCAGGATAGATAGTCTTTACCATGAAAGCAGCTTTGAGAGAATTGGTAAATTCCCTATACCCTGAGTCACTAAAAATAGAACAGATAGCGTGGTTGCCACCGACTCTGCCCATGGGGTCGTACCAGCCTCTCCCCTGACTGCCTGTCTTCCAGCAGCAGCCAAGGCACAGTAAGTAGGTACCTTGTAGGCATCTTTGAACTCTAAAAACAGAAAAGATATGCTTTTAAGGGTTAATGCTGAGGAACACTGTGAAATCTTCGAATGATAACCAGTCATCTCTGTAGCAGTGACCAAGAAGAGATGGTTTTGGGTGAAACTGAAGACGATCTGGAAGAGATGATGGGTGTAAACGATCTGCCTACCCCACCACTTGCTTGCATGGTCCGTAAAGCAGTTTTTGAGGTGCAAGAGCAGAGAGACTTGAAGTACTTTTCGGCATCTGTGACAACCAGGTTACATCTCAGTGTTTAAAAGCTTTAGAAGGTCGACCTGGAAATGCTGAGGTCACTGGTTCAAAACCCTGGGCTTGCCTGGTCAAGGCATATATGGGAGTTGATGCTTCCAGCTCCTCTCCCCTTCTCTCTGTCTCTCTCTCTCTCCTCTCTCTCCCTCTCTGTCTTCTCTCTAAAAATAAATTAATTAATTAAAATAATAATAATAATAAATAAATAAATAAATAAAAGCTTTAGAAGAGTCAGAGTACATTTCAGCAAGCCTGAAGCAGCAGCAAGGGTGCCAATACCATGAAACAGACTCCAATGGGAAGAAGCAGAAGCTGTATTTGCACAGGTCCCAATGGCCAGTGAGATATGGGACAGATCATATCTGTTGCCAGCCCAGCAGGTCAAGCAGTTCTTCATCTCATCTCCCCTCCAGCATCTCCAGGTGGCAGCAGGGTGAAGATGCAATGCCTGTTATAAATTATGATTTACTCTGAGCTGTTTCCAGATTGGCTCTAGAAAAATATGAATTTCACGCAGGAACTGAGTAGACACCCAGCATGGTGGTTCATGTCTATGAAAGTGAAATTAAAAAAACAAAGAAAAAAAAGAAAGAAAAAAAATTAAAAAAAAAAAAAAGAAAGAAGAAACAACAACAAAAAAAAAACAAAAACAGAAAATTACCCAAATGAGATGCCCTCAACTTCCCACACAGCACTGAGTAAGCACCAGACCTTTGATGGCCAGATGTGTGGCAGCTGCCACCTTGGGCCTCAGTCAAGGACTGCTGCTAGTGGTGGGTTTATTGCTGCTGATGGTGTAGGGGAGGGAAGGAGGGTAGGAGATTCAGTCTGATCACCAAGCCTGCACTGCGAGCACAGTAGTATGGAGTAGTGGCTGATTTTACTTGGTCAAAATTTTAACTGATATTCTCAACAGCACTTAAAAGAATTAGCCCCCAACAAATGGCATGGATCATTTTTAAACAGTAGCAAATTAAGAAAATGACTCCTGCCCTGGCCGGTTGGCTCAGCGGTAGAGCGTCGGCCTGGCGTGCGGGGGACCCGGGTTCGATTCCCGGCCAGGGCACACAGGAGAAGCGCCCATCTGCTTCTCCACCCCTCACCCCCCTCCTTCCTCTCTGTCTCTCTCTTCCCCTCCCGCAGCCAAGGCTCCATTGGAGCAAAGATGACCCGGGTGCTGGGGATGGCTCCTTGGCCTCTGCCCCAGGCACTAGAATGGCTCTGGTCGCAGCAGAGCGATGACCCGGAGGGGCAGAGCATCGCCCTCTGGTGGGCAGAGCATCGCCCCTGGTGGGCATGCCAGGTGGATCCCGGTCGGGCACATGTGGGAGTCTGACTGTCTCTCCCCGTTTCCAGCTTCAGAAAAATACAAAAAAAAAAAGAGAGAGAGAGAGAGAAAATGACTCCTTCCAGCAATATTCATTTCCCTGATTTGAGTAACATGGGCTCCCCAAAAACTAAACTATAGTCACTAATTTATTAATTTAAAAATAATCTTACAATTTTAATGCCCTAGACCCCTGGTCAGCAAACTGCCGCTTGCGAGCTACATGCAGCTCTTTGGTCCCTTGAGTGTGGCTCTTCCACAAAATACCACGTGCAGGCGCTACCATGATAAGGAATGTACCTACCTATATAGTTTAAGTTTAAAAAATTTGGCTCTCAAAAGAAATTTCAGTCGTTGTACTGTTGATATTTGGCTCTGTTGACTAATGAATTTGCCGACCACTGCTAGTGTTTATTTTTGTGCTGCTATAATACCTTCTAACTAAAACACTTGATCAAACGTTAAATTGTTATTCAGTATACATGAAATTTTTTTGCATGAAAAGAAACCTGAAATATAAACAAACTCATAAAAAATCATTTTTTTCAAGAATTTTTTTCTTTAGCTTTGGGGAAGAAATGCCATATTTATTTTGATCATCAGAATCAAATGGCACAAATCTATGTGCACATTGTTCTCTCGCTTGGAAGTCGGAGGAAAGTGATGCACACACCACTCCTACTTTGGAAGGGGGACCTATGACCAGTGCGCCTGACTGATTATGACACAGGTGGTGACTACAATCTGCCACTTTGATCATGCCATAGCCTTTAAGCACACTGAATTGTCTTCAATCACCAGCTGAATTTTTCTATGCTACACATATTTGTGTGTGTCATTCATAGACTTTGCATTAGAAAGACAATTAGATTTTTTTATTGATTTTAATTTATTGTTTACATAGATTCTAGTGTTGCCCCAAATGCATCCCCTTCCCCCGTATTCCCCTCAACATCTTTCTTACCCCCCTTCCCAAAGTGCCCTCCCCCCTTCCCTTCAGGTTTATGCCATCCTATCATCCCCTTTCCCTCTGTTCTCTTTCCTTCTGGTCCCTTTGAACCCTCCTCTGTCTCAATTCCATTCCTCAGTTCACATTGTTCATTGGATTACTCAACTGAGTGAGGTCATATAATATTTTTCTCTTTCTGCCTGGCTTATTTCACTTAACATAATAGTTTCCATGTCCATGCATGTTGTCGCAAAAGGTAAGATTTCCTTCTTTTTCATGGCCCCATAGTATTCCACTGTGTATACGTACCACTGCTTTTTAATCCACTCATCCACTGACAGACACTTGAGCTGTTTCCAGATCTGCGCTATTGTGAACAAAGCTGCCATAAACATGGGGGTACATTTCTCCTTTTGAAACAGTACTATGGTGTTCTTGGGGTATATTCCTAAAAGTGGGATAGCTGGCTCAAAAGGCAATTTGATTTTTAATTTTTTGAAGTATCTCCATACTGTTTTACACAGTGGCTGCACTAGTCTGCATTTCCACCAGCAGTGCAGGAGGGTTCACTTTTCTCCACATCCTCGCCAGCACTTACTCTGTGTTGTTTTGTTGATGAGCACCATTCTGATTGATGTGAGGTGATGATATCTCATGTGGTTTTAATTTGCGTTTCTCTAATGATTAGTGATGTTGAGCATTTTTTCATATTTCTATTGGCCATCTGTATGTCCTCTTTGGAGAAGTGTCTATTCATCTCTTTTGCCCATTTTTTGATTAGACTGTTTATCTTCCGGGTGTTGAGTTTTACAAGTTCTTTAAAAATTTTGGTTATTAATCCCTTATCAGACGTATTGTCGCACATGTTCTCCCATTGTGTAGTTTGTCTTTTTATTCTGTTCTTATTGTCTTTAACTGTGCAAAAGCTTTTCAGTTTGATATAGTCCCATTTGTTTATCCTTTCTTTTATTTCACTTGCCTGTGGGGATAAATCAGCAAATATATTGCTGCGAGAGATGTTGGAGAGCTTACTGCCTATGTTTTCTTCTAAGATGCTTATGGTTTCACGACTTACATTTAAATCTTTTAACCATTTTGAGTTTATTTTTGTGAATGGTGTAAGTTGGTGGTCTAGTTTCATTTTTCTGCAGGTAGCTGTCCAATTTTCCCAACACCATTTGTTGAAGAGGTTTTCTTGACTCCATTGTATTTCCTTACCTCCTTTGTCAAATATCAGTTGTCCATAAAGGTATGGGTTTATTTCTGGGTTCTCAGTTCTGTTCCATTGATCTATATGCCTGTTTTTATGCCAGTACCAAGCTGTTTTGAGTACAATGGCCTTGTAATATAACTTGATATCAGGAAGTGTGATACCACCCACTTTATTCTTCCTTTTTAAGATTGCTGAGGCTATTTGTGTCCTTTTTTGGTTCCATATAAATTTTTGGAATATGTGTTCTATATCTTTGAAGTATGTCATTGATATTTTAATTGGTATTATACTGAGTTTATAAATTCCTTTGGGTAATACAGACACTTTAATGATGTTTATTCTTTCTAACCATGATCATGGTATATGCTTCACTTGTTTGTATCTTCCTTGATTTCTTTTATCAGTTTTATAATTTTCTGAGTAAAAGTCTTTAATCTCCTTGGTTAAATTTACTTCTAGGTACTTTATTTTTTGGTTGCAATAGTGAAGGGGATTGTTTCCTTAATTTCTTTTTCTGACTGTTCATTTTTGGTATACAAAAATGCCTCTGATTTCTGAATACTAATTTTATACCCTGCCACCTTGCTGAATTCATTTATAAAGTTCAGACTTAAGGGTTTACTATATACAATATCATATCATCTGAAAATAATGATAGTTTTACTTCTTCTTTTCCAATTTGAATGCCTTTTGTTTCTTCTTGTCTGATTGCTGTGGCGAGGACTTCCAGGACTATGTTGAATAAGAGTGGTGAAAGGGGGCACTCCTGCCTTGTTCCTGATCTTAAGGGGATTGCTTTTAATTTTTGCCCATTGAGTATGATGTTGACTGTGGGTTTGTCATAGATGGCCTTTATCATGTTGAGGTATGTTCCCTATATTCCCACTTTGCTGAGAGTTTTGGTCATGAATGGGTACTAGATTTTATCAAATGCTTTTTCCGCATCTATTGAAATGATCATGTGGTTTTTCTCCTTCCTTTTGTTTATGTGATGAATCACATTAATTGATTTGTGAATATTGTATCAGCCTCCCCAGAATAAATCCCACTTGATCATGTTATATGATTTTTTTTTTCATATGTTGCTGGATCCAGTTGGCTAATATTTTGTTGATGATTTCAGCATCCAAATTCTTCAGGGATATTGGCCTATAATTTTCTTTTCTTGTGTTGTCTTTGCCTGGTTTTGGAATCAGAAATATGCTAGCCTCATAAAAGGAGCCTGGAAGTCTTCCTTCCTCTTGAATTTTTTGAAATAGTTTGAGAATGATAGGAGTTAGTTCTTCTTTTAATATTTGGTAGAATTTACTTGTGAAGCTATCGGGCCCCAGGCTATTGTTTGTTGGGAGTTTTTTGATAACTATTACTATCTCATTTGTTGTAATCAGTCTGTTTAGGTTTTCTGATTCTTCCTGATTGATTTTTAAAATATATGTTTCAAGGAATTTCTTCATTTTATTTAGGTTGTCAAATTTTTTGGCATACAGTTCTTCATAGTATTTTCTTACAATTCTTTGTATTTCTGTTGTGTCAGTTGTTATTTCTTCACTCTCATTTCTAATTTTATTTGAGTCCTTTCTCTTTTTTTCTTGATGAGTCTGGTTAAAGGTTCATCTATCTTGTTTGCCTTTTCAAAGAACCAGCTCCTTGTTTCATTTATCCTCTGTATTGTTTCTTTAGCCTCTATGTCATTTATTTCCGCTCTAATCTTTATTATTTTCTTCCTTCTACTCCCTCTGGGCTTTACTTGCTGTTCTTTTTCTAGTTCTTTTAGATACAGGGTTGTTTATTTGAGCTTTTTCTAGCTTCTTAAAGTATGCCTATAATGCTATGAACTTCCCTCTCAGAATTGCTTTTGCGGCGTCCCATAAATTTTGAGTCGTTGTATGCTCATTATCATTCATTTCTAGAAATATTTTTATTTCTTTGATCTCATTGTTAACCCATTCGTTATTTAATAACATGCTATTTAGTTTCTAAGTGTTTGAGTATTTTTCAGTTTTTCTGTTGTGGTTGATTTCTAGTTTCATGCCATTGTGATCAGAGAAAATGCTTGATATGATTTCAATCTTCTTAAATTTGTTGAGACCACTTTTGTGCCCTAACATGTGGTCTATCCTAGAAAATGTGCCATGAGCACTTGAAAAGAATGTATATTCTGCTGCTTTAGAGTGAAAGGTTCTGAAGTTATCTATTAAATCCAGTTGATTTAGTGTGTCCTTTAAGTCTGCTGTTTCTTTGTTAATATCTTTCTTGAGGATCTATCTAGTGATGTTAGTGGGGTATTGCAATCCCCTACGATTATAGTATTGCTGTTGATCTCACCCCTTTATATCCATCAAAGTCTGCTTTATATATTTAGGTGCTCCTATATTAGGTACATAGATATTTATAATGGTTACATCTTCTTGTTGGATTGCTCCCTTTATCATTATGTAGTGACCTTCTTTATCTCTTACTATAGCTTTTGTTTTAAAGTCCATTTTGTCTGACATAAGTATTGCTACCCCAGCTTTCTTTCGTTTCCATTTGCATGAAATATTTTTTTCCATCCTTTTACCTTCAGTCTATGTGCTTCTTTTGTTTTAACGTGTGTCTCTTGTAGACAGCATATGTACGGGCCCTGTTTTCTTATTCATGCAGCTACCCTATGTCTTTGGATGAGATCACTTAATCCATTTACATTTCAAGTTATTACTGATATATAGTTGTTTATTGCCATTTTATTTTTTAAAACTGTATTTCTCTTTTGCTATATTCTTTTCTCCCTTTGATCAGTTTACAACAGGCCCCTTAACATTTCTTGTAGCATTGGTTTGGTTGTAATGAATTCCTTGTGTTTTTTGTGTGTGTATTTGGGAAGCTTTTTATTTCTCCTTCAATTTTAAATGATAGCCTTGCTGGATAAAGTAGTCTTGGTTGTAGGCTCTTGTTCTTCATTACTTTGAATATTGCTTGCCATTCCCTTCTGGCCTCATGTGTTTCTGTTGAGAAGTCAGATGTCATCCTTATGGGGGCTTCTTTGTAGGTGATAGCCTTTTTTTCTGTAGCAGCTTTTAATATTTTCTCTTTATCACTTAGCTTTGGTATTTTAATTATGATGTGTCTTGGTGTAGATTTCTTTAGGTTTCTCTTTAATGGAGTTCTCTGTTCTTGTTGAACTTGCGTGACTTTTTCCTGCATCAATTTAGGAAAGTTTTCAGCTATGATATGATTGAACAAAGTCTCTATCCCTTGTTCTTTCTCTTTTTTTTCAGTAACCCCTATGATACAGAAGTTATTTCTCTTCATGTTGTCACAAAGCTCTCTTAGAGTTCACTCTGACTTTTTTAGTCTCTTTTCTTTTTTCTGCTCTGCTTCCGTGCCTTCATTTATCTTATCCTCTAACTCAGTGGTCCCCAACCTTCTTTGGGCCATGGACCGGTTTAATGTCAGAAAATATTTTCACGGACAGGCCTTTAGAGTGGGACAGTTAAATGTATCACATGACTGAGACAAGCGTCAATAGTGAATCTTAGACGGATGTAACAGAGGGAATCTGGTCATTTTTAAAAATAAAACATCGTTCAGACTTAAATATAAATAAAACAGAAATAATGTAAGTTATTTATTCTTTCTCTGGGGACCGGTACCAAATGGCCCATAGACCAGTACCAGTCCGTGGCCCAGGGATTGGGGACTACTGCTCTAACTTGCTTATTTGATCCTCAGCTTCAAACATTCTGCTTTTAATTCCTTCCATTGTGGTCTTCATTTCTGATACTGTATTTGTCATTTCTGACTGATTCTTTTTTATTATTTCAATGTCCTTTTTTATACTTGCTATCTCTTTATTTAGTTGTTCATTATGACCATCTATTGTTGTTCTACGATCTTTGAGCATCCTAACAATCATTATTTTAAACTCTGTATCTGGTAATTTGGTTATATCTGACTCATTAAAGTCCTTTTCTGGGGATTTCTCTTGATTTAATTGGATTGCATTTCTCTGCCTTCCCATTTTGTCTGTGTATAAGAAGGGTGTGCCCCTGGAATTGTTCAATGGATGTGGCCTCTGTGTCCCCTAGGTGTGGACTGTCTGCAAGCTCACCACACACTCTGCCGCTGCCTTGGGCATTCAGGTATGAGCATTGCAGCGCCGGCAGGCTGCAGCTGTCACTGCAGTTTCCGCCACTCCTCCATGGGAAGGGCTGTGTTCACGTGCTAGGGTCTACAAGCCTCGGACTTCACCCTACCTGTGAGGTTGGGGCTGTGCACCGTGCCAGGGGCCACAAGCTTCAGCACCACGGGCAAAGGTGAGCACCTTTGCTCAGTTGCAGGTCTCCATCTATTCCTGTGTTTTTGCCTTGCCCCCGCAGGTGAAACTGCCCTCGCACATCAAGCTGCAAGTCCCAGGCTCTGCGAGCCAGGTAGGGCTGCGAGCTGCACTCAGCCACGAATCTCTGCCTATTCCCTGGCTTTTGCCTGACCCTCGCAGGCAGAGTTGTGCTTGTGCATCTGACAAGCCACAGCTCTGCAGCCCAGATGGGGCTGCCTGCCCGCGCTCAGTCATGGGTTTCTGCAGATCCCAGGCTTTTGCCTTTCACCTGTGGGTGAGACTGAGCTCACACTGAGCCTCATTCATGGCCAGCCTAGCTTCCACCCTCGTCTATGGGACCACACTTTTGCTGCCCACCACCACCTGCCCTCCAGCAAGCCCTCAGCAGTGTGGTTATGGGCACTGCACCTCAGACCTTAGCACTCAATAATGTATTCCTTAAGGCTCCCTCCTTCTAAGGACTCTGCTCTGAGTGCCACAGAAGAGCTTGTTTGGCTAGTGTCCTGTTTCCCTTTGCTGGTATTGCTGGTTCCAGGGGAAATATTCACTTGAGATTTAGGGAGTAACTCAGCCCAGGGGTTAGGGTGGCTGTCCCTCAAAGTGTTTCTGCCTGTGCCTAGTAGATTATACTCTCTTCCTGCTACTCTGGTCCTCTCCTTTCTCCCCGTCCCTAGGAGCCCCTGGTGAGTGGTTATGAAAGAGATTTTCTGCACAGTCCCTTTAAGAAGAATCCTGGATCTGAAAAATCACTCTCTTTCTCACAAACAGTATCCCAACTTGTTTCGCTTCTAAATACTGTCCATACGCTTCTTCTAGGCTCTGGGGCTGCAGGCTGGGGCTTTGTTCCTGGGGCCCAGGGCCCTCCCCTCTCTGCTAAATTCACTTTCTGCCACACAAGTCTCTGTGGACTGCCGTTCGCTCCTGGGAGCTGGGCAGCCCTCTCCGCATTTCCACTTTTCCTACCAGTCTCTGTGTGGCTTTATCAGTGTTCCTTGGTTAAAGAGTCCTCTTAGTTTAGTCCAAAGTTGGTTTTTCCAGATGATGGTTCTTAAAATTAAATTGTAATCCACTTTGGTTCTGAGAGGTGGAAGTTGGTACATTCATCTACTCCATCACCATCTTGCTGCGACAGAACTCTGGAGTCCTCGACAATTAGATTTTATGAAGACTATTTTTAAATTTTCCATTTAAATATTTTTCGGCTTGCTTTGAGAGAGAAGTCACACATACTTCATTCCTATGAATTACAGAAAGATAGGGGAGATCATTTAGCCAGTCAGACTTTTTCATTTTATTTTATTTTATTTTTATTTATTTTTTTGTATTTTTCTAAAGTGAGAAGCAGGGAGGCAGAGAGACAGACTCCCACATGTGCCTGACTGGGATCCACCCAGCAAGCCCACTAGAGGGTGATGTTCTGCCCATCTGGGGTATTGCTCCATTGCAACCAAAGCCATTCTAGCATCTGAAGTGGAGGCCACAGAGCTATCCTCAGCACCTGGGCCAACTTGGCTCCTGAGGAGCCTTGGCTATGGGAGGGGAAGAGAGAGATAGGGAGAAAGGAGAGGGGGAGGGGTGGAGAAGCAGATGGGCGCTTCTCCTGTGTGCCCTGGCCGGGAATTAAACCCAGGACTTCCACACACCAGGCTGATGCTCTACCACTGAGCCAACTGGCCAGGGCTCAGACTCTTTTGGTGAAATTTTTCACTCTGGCTTACAGTAGGCATTTTTTCCTAAAACAGAATTGTTTCTCACTTATGTTTCAGAGTACACAGTTAAACCTCCTAAAGTAGAAGCAAGCGCCTTCTTAACAATTTGGAGTCTATTCAGACATTGAAGTCCTTTTTACAGAAAAGTCTCATAGAACTAAGAAGACTTTGCTTTTGGTTGGGCAGCTCTGCTGATTCCCTGCCCATCTTGCTCTTTTCTTTGTACAGCAAATGTTGGAGCTCCTGGTATATATGTCAAGGGGTTGCACATATGAGTTTAGACTGATAAAGAAAAAAATGATGAAATTCAGGCCATAGTATTTGTATATTTTTTTGGTAACATGTATTTGTTGTCTAGATGTTATTATTGTGGTAGAATTTATTTCTGAGGACTTAATATTATGTCACAGAAAAACAAGTTTTGTTTTTGTTGCCTTAAAATGCTATGAGCTGATAAACCCTTCTATGTGCATATATCTACCACTGCAAAACATCAGTGGAAATTCAGTTAATTAGCAATTTATTAAATTCAGATCATCATTTGATAATGTAACTGACAGCCACTAAACTCACTATTTTGCTTGTTCTTAATCTTCTTTGATTGTAGTAACGTATCATTGCAGAATGGACCCTCTGAGCCAGTAAATCTATGTATTTCAACAGCTGGGGATTTTAAAATTTCCTTTTAAGTAATATTATTCACTATAATTTTCTAAGTGATCAGAACCCGTGTTATTTTATTATTTGGCTTATCTTTTATTCTATACCTTCCAGTTAAATAATATTCTATCCTTAACATAAAACTTTAATGGTCAAAAAGTGCAAATAGCATTTTTGAGAGCACTGAATAAGTTGGGGAAAAAAGAGAAAAACTAGACCAAACACAACACTTAATAGTATAGAGTAATAGACAGGGTACTGGTGGAGTTACTGGATTTTTTCATCTTTAATTTCTTCGATTCATAAAATATTCAAAAAATGTTGCACATTACTTGTCTTTTCAATTTGTTAATTTTTATTTTCCTAAGGGAAAAATGCACTATTAATATTCACTTGGTTGACATTATCAAACAAGTAGACTATGCAAGCAGGCCAGAGTGGCTAATATTTCACAATAACACTGGAAAAGATAGAGACAGGCATTTTACTGCAAACTTTTTAAATACAACCTGATCGTTTTGATTAGGTTTATATTGGGGGAAAAATTCTTAGGGCAGATTGCTACTGAGTGTTTGTTGACTTAGTCTTTCAGTAAGATCATTCAGAATTTTCTTAAAATAGCAACTACACATGATACACAAGTTGTGCTTTTTTTCTCTTGCCCCCACACTGCCTCCTCTCCCTCTTACTTCTTCTGCCCCCTTTTTATCTAATAGTTCCTAGAAACAAAGCCAGATAGTAGAGTCAAAGAGCTGATGTCATATTCTCTTGTAGTTGTTTTCTTTCACCTTTTAAATATAGTCATAGCTTTCCAACTCTTTGTTGATCAGAATTTTGTTGAAAAGCCATCTTTCAGAAGTAGCTCTAAATGATTATTTTAGAGTATTTCCAGGTTTCACTTTAGCTGGCATTTTGCTGCTTTAGCCTGTTTTGATATAAAAAAGTCTAATACTACATTCAAAAATAACTCCATTATTAAAGTTTTTGAGACACTTGAGCATGGGTTTAGGACTTTAGAGGTGAATGGGAACAGGGAGTCTTCTTTACACCCTTTATTTTTAAATTTTTATTGATTGATTTTAGGGAGAGAAGGAAAGGGGGGAGAGAGAGAAACATTGATTTGTTGTTCCACTTATTTATGCATTCATTGGTTGATTCTTATATGTGCCCTGACCAGGGGTGGAACCTGCAACCTTGCCATACTGGGATGATGCACTAAACAACTAAGGTACCCGGCCAGGATACAATCTTTTCATTTTAGTGATGAGGAAACTTGGTCTCCAGATGTGCAGTAGGGTCAAAAAACTAGTGAGTTAAGCCAGGACAGAACCCAGATGTCTTCATCCTTCATCTAGAACTTTTCTCATTGTAACCATGATTGAGTAGTGACAATTAATTTGTGTTTTTTTCTCCAATATAAATTTCAGCAATATAACTGTAATAAAAAATAAAAACAACTAAAATTTAATGAATGCATATTTTGTGCCCTAAATTATTCTGTACTTTTTATGTGGTTTAATTTATGAGTCAAAAATTATTATTCCACCTTACAGAAGATTGAGGCACAAAAAGACTATGTTACTTTCCCAGGGTAACTTACTTTAGATAACATATGACAAAGACAGGATGAAACTCAAGGCTTGAGAGCCCATTACTCCCAAAGGTTTCTCAGTACAGTAGACTTCTTCAAGGATTGGGTGGGAGAACAATGGAAATGCCTATCCCCTGTCTGAGTTTTCATATTTCATAGATAGCAATGTCACTGTTATGGCTTTGCATTTTAATAGCCCCTATTTTACATAATCATTAATAAGAAATTTGTAATCTCTCTTGGAATTTTCTGAATATAATCACATTGATTTTGCAATAATGTAAAAATATAAATTTCACAAATTTTGCATCTTTGTAAACTACCTGGATGCAAAAATATTTAAGTGTTTGCCCCAACATAGATAAAAATAAAATAATCATAAACAAGACAATTTACAGAGGAACCAGAAAAGAAAAGAAATATCTTAATAGCCAAAACCACAAATCAAATAGAAGAGCTTCTGAATGTAAGTTGAACCAAACACTAAATATAGTTCTTAGATTTTTTTCAAAACCACATTTAGTGAGTATCTTCTATTCTATTCTGAACACCAGAAACAACTGGCTCAAAATTTATGAAAAATGGATTTCTATTACCAAAAAGAAGCCTTCAAAATGTACCTTGACACAAGTGACATCAGAGAAATGGCGCCACGAGGGGTGCTCCCAATATCTTCCCCTGACATTATAACAAATTCAACAACTAGAGACAGAGAAAAAAAATCTCAGGAGCATCTGAAATATACACACACAAGACAAAGGTATGATTGAGTGAAAAGGTGATTGAATATATAATCCACTTTGAATGAAATAAGATGGAGAACAGAGTATTCCACTTTCCTCACTGATTTGAGGAAGAGCAGCCAAAAGATTTGGGGCAGAGGGAAGAAGCGGGCTAGGGCAGATGATCAAGCAGAGGAGAGAGCTCGCCAGCTGGGCCTGAGATCGTGAAGTGGTGCTAGCACAGGCGGCAGGGTCCCATGGAGGTTGTTGGAGTGGATAGCCTATGGAAGCCAGCACCAGAGCAGCTTTGGGCTTTGTGCACTCCCAGTCCACAATTGTGGGCAGTGTGAGTGGCTCCACCTGGCATCTCAGGCATGGGCATGCGCATTCGTGGGTGGAGGGGCTAGGCCCAAGATTATCAGCAGTGGACTTCTGCATGGGCTGTAGCCAGCATTTCTGTGAAATCCTGGCTCCCCGGCCAACAGCACAGAAAGTGCACAAGGGCCGGGATCTTTCCAGCTGCAACTGTCCAGGCAGGGCACCTTCATGAGCTGATACAGGTCACAATGTACATTCCTGCAGAGCAGACCTGGTGCTGGATATCTTGGCCCCTCTGGTGTAGATTCCACAGGGAAAAGGGAGAGAGGCTTGTACCATGGACATTTAAAGTGTGGGTCCCTATGAACCTAGTGTTGAGTCTGGTTGGGTGCTTAGCCACTTTGGGAGAGGGGCACAGTCAGCCCAAGCAGAAAACACTTTCACTTTTCCTCCCTGAGACCAGGGTCTCACCAGCTGTATGAACGTCTGCACAGGAGACTGTCAGCTGCACTTAATCTGAACCTGCTGCTCACCTTGATAGGGAGAAATAAAATTTGAGTATCCAGCAGTGCTTGAGGGGTTAACCTCTGGAGTAGGGGTTAACTTTTCCTGTACCGAGCCCCTAACCAATAGACCCAACCCCTAAAGTAGGGGTCCCACTAATGTTGACTTCACAACTTCAGCTGCCTTAACCCAACAAGCTTGCAACCTGTAGAGGGGTTGGTTGGGTGGGACGAGTCAGAACCCACACTAATCTTTCTACAGAAGACTTTGGAAGACCAGGCAACCACAAGAGGCAGGCAGCTGAAAAGTGAAAGCAAACCTTACAAAGCTTAGGGCTTTGATGGAGCTGTAGTCATCTTTAAGCAGGAGGAAGCTGATCTTTATACACAGGTTGATACCTCTGACACTACTACCCAGGCACAGGAAACAGAGACACAAACAGCAAACAGAAGTAACTCAAGACACGTAGCCCATGGTATGTTCTAAACAACAGCTGTTGACGCCAACCTACAAAGACCTATAACCAACACAACTGGTAGTGGGTAGCAGATAGCACCAACCCTAGACTTAGCTAGCTACACAACCAGCACACCCAAAGGAGGAGTCTAGCAGGCATAAAACTCTGTGATGAATAAATCTGCCCAACAGAACAGACATTGCACAGTGTGTAATACATATGATCAAGGTTGACCCTTAGAGCCAGCCAGCCTGAAGAAATGACCTCACTCACAAAAAGACCAACAGCATTCAGTACTCACAACATGAGAGAAAATACTACCTTCAAGAAGCATTTTCTATAACAAGAAAAAGAGGTAGTCTGGAGGTCAGTACCTCTGAGCTAATCTTTCTCATAAAAACACCACAACAAGTTTCAAAGTGGGGTAGCACTACCTAATAAACAGACAAAATGGGCAGACAAAGAAATGCTACTCAAATGAATCAACAAGAAAAATCCCCAGGAAAAGAACTAAATAAAATGAAAGTAACCAAACTACCAAATGCAGAGTTTAAAATAATGATTTTTAGAATGCTCAAGGATCTTAGAACAACAATGGATGGACATAATAAGCACCTAAATAAAGAGACAGCAAGCATAAAAAAGGACATTGAAATAAAAAAGAACCAGTCAGACATGACAAATACAATATCAGAAATGAAGACTGCATTACAAAAAATCAACAGCAGGCTGGATGAAGCAGAAGATAGAATCAGCAACTTACAAGACAAGATGAACAAAAGTACAAAGGCAGAGCAGCAAAACAAAAAGAGGCACAAAAAGACTAAGGAACTAAGAGACCTCTGTGACAACATGAAGAGAAACATCATAAGGAATTCTGAAGAAAAAGAGAACAAACAATAGATAGAGAACCTGTTTGAAAAAAATCATAGCTGAAAATTTCTGTAAATTGATGAAAGAACAAGTCACACAGTTCAAGACACACAGAGAGCCCTATCAAAGAGGAACTCAAGGAGTCCTACACCAATACACATCATAATTAAAATGCTGAATTAAAGAGACACAGAAAGAATACTAATAGCTACCAGAAAAAAGCAGTTAATTACCTTCAGAGGAGCCCCCATAAGGAAGACATCAGACTTCTTAACAGACACACTTGAGGCCAGAAGGAATTGGCAAGAAATATTTAAAGTGATGCAAAACAAAAATACATACCCAAGACTGCTTTATACAGCAAGGCTATCATTTAAAATTGAAGGAGAAATAAAAAGCTTTCCAGACAAAAAAAAATTCAAAGAATTTATTACAACCAAACCAGTACTAAAAGAAATGTTAAGGGGCCTGCTGTAAAAACAGCAAAGGAAAAAAAGAAATCAAGAGAAAATGTATTGTAGATTTAAAGAATAAAATGGCAATAAATAAGCACATATTAAAAATAACCTTAAATGTAAATGGATTAAATGCTCCAATAAAAAGACATAGAGTAACTGCATGGATAAGAAAACAGGACTCATATATATGCTGTCTATAAAAGACCCACCTCAGATCAAAAGATACACATAGACTGAAAATGAAGGGATGAAAAAAGTATTTCATGCAAATGGAAATAAAAATATCTGGGGTAGCAATATTTATATCTGACAAAATAGCCTTTGAAACAAAGGCTATAATAAGGGATAAAGAAGGTAACTACATAATGATAAAGAGAGCAATCCAACAGGAGGATATAACCATTGTAAATATTTATGCACCTAATATAAGAGCACCTAAATATATAAAGCAGATTTTGATTACTATTATAGTAAGAAATTTTAATACCCCACTAACATCTATGGATAGATCCTCCAGACAGAAAATTAACAAAGAAACAGTGGCCCTAAATGACACATTAGATCAATTGGATTTATTGATAGTTTTAGAAACTTTCACCCAAAAGCAGCAGAATATACATTCTTTTCAATTGCTCATGGTACACTCCCTAAGATAGATCACATGTTAGGACACAAAACAAGGCTCAATAAATTAAAAACATTAAAATTATATCAAGTATATTCTCTGATCATAATGTCATGAAACTAGAAATTAACTACAATAGAAAAACTGGGAAACATTCAAACACTTGGATGCTAAATAGCATGTTCTTAAGTAATGAATGGGTTAACAATGAGATCAAGAATGAAATCAAAAATTTCCTTGAAACAAATAAAAATAAACATATAACTCAAAATCTATGGGATACAGCAAAAGCAGTTTTAAGAGGAAAAATCATAGCATATCAGGCACACCCTAAGAAGCAATAAAAAACTCAAATAACAAAATGACCCTGCACCTAAAAGAAATAGAAAAAGAACAACAAAGCCAAGAAGAAGTAGAAGTAAGGAAATCATAAAGATCAGGGCAGAAATAAATGACATAGAGGCTAAAAATCAATACAAAAGATCAGTGAAATTAACATCTGGTTCTTGGAAAAGTTAAACAAGATTGACGAACCTTTAACCAGACTCATTAAAAATAAAAGGGAGCAGACTCAAATAAAATTAGAAATGAAAGTAGAGAGGTAACAACTGACACTGCAGAAATACAAAAATTTTTTTTAATTTTATTTATTCATTTTAGAGAGGAGAGAGAGAAGGAGAGAGAGAGAGAGAGGAGAGAGAGAGACGGGGGAGGAGCTGGAAGCATCAACTCCCATATGTGCCTTGATCAGGCAAGCCCAGGGTTTCAAACCGGCGACCTCAGCATTTCCAGGTCGACGCTTTATCCACTGCGCCACCACAAGTCAGGCCAATACAAAAATTGTAAAAAAAAAAAAGTACTATGAAGATCTTTATGTCAAAAAATTGGACAACCTAGGTGAAATAGATAAATTCCTAGAAATATACAATATTCCAAATCTCAATCTGGAAGAATCAGAAAACCTAAACAGACCGATTACACCAAATCAAATTGAAACAGTTATCAAAAAACTCCCAGCTAACAAAAGTCCTGGACTAGATGGCTTCATAGGCAAATTTTACCAGACATTCAAAGAAGAACTAACACATATCCTTTTCAAGCTATTTCAAAAAATTCAACAGGAGGGAAAGTTTCCAAGCTCCTTTTTTGAGGCAAGAATTATCCTCATTCCAAAATCAGGTAAAGACTTCAAAAAAAAGAAAACTATAGGCCAATATCTCTGATCAACACAGATGCTAAATTTCTCAACAAAATATTAGTAAACCGGATCCAGCAATAAATCAAAAAGATCATACATCATGATCGAGTGGGATTTATTCTGGGGAGGCAAGGCTGGTACAATATTTGCAAATCAATAAATGTGATTCATCATATGATTATATCAGTACATGCAGAAAAAGCATTTGATAAAATCCAGCACCCATTTATAAACAAAACTCTCAGCAAAGTGGGAATACAGGGAACATACCTCAACATGATAAAGGCCACCTATGACAAACCCACAGCCAACATCATACTCAATGGGCAAAAATTAGAAGCAATCCCCTTAAGATCAGGAACAAGAAGGCAGGGGTGCCCCCTTTCACTACTCTTATTCAACATAGTTCTGAAAGTCCTACCTTGGTTGGCAAACCATGGCTCGCGAGCCACATGCGGCTCTTTGGCCCCTTGAATGTTTAGCAAAGGCCAGCTTAGGAGTACCCTAATTAAGTTAATAACAATGTACCTACCTATATATGTATAGTTTAAGTTTAAAAAATTTGGCTCTCAAAAGAAATTTCAATTGTTATACTGTTGATATTTGGCTCTGTTGACTAATGAGTTTGCCAATCACTGGCTTAGCCACAGCAATCAGATAAAAAGAAGAAATAAAAGGCATCCAAATTGGAAAAGAAGAAGCAAAATTATCATTATTTGCTGATGACCTGATACTGTACATGGAAAACCCTAAAGTCTCAGTCAAAAACTACTAGACCTGATAAATGAATTCAGCAAGGTGGCAGAATATAAAATTAATATTCAGAAATAATTGGCATTTTTATACACCAACAATAAAACTGTCAGAAAGAGAAATTAAAGAAACAAGCGCCTTCACTATTGCAACAACAATAAAAATAGTACCTAGGAGTAAATGTAACCAAGGAGGTAAAAGACTTGTACTTAGAAAATTATAAGACATTAAAAAAAGAAATCAAGGAAGATACAAACAAGTGGAAGCATATTTCGTGTTCATGGATAGGAAGAATAAATATCATTAAAATGTCAATACTACCCAAAGCTATCTATAAATTCAATGCAATTTCTATTAAAATACCAATGGCACACTGCAAAAATATAGAACGAATACTCCAAAAACTTATATGGAACCAAAGAAGAATGTGAATATCCTCAGCAATCTTGAAAATGAAGAATAAAATGTGAGATATTACACTTCCCTACTTCAAGTTATACTACAAGGCTATTGTAATCAAAACAAGAACAAGAACAGGCATACTGACCAATGGAACAGAATAGAGAACCCAGAAATAAACCCACACCTTTATATTCAATTGGTATTTGACAAAGGAGGTAAGAGCATACAATGAAGTAAAGTCTTTTTAACAAATGGTGTTGGAAAAATTAGACCAGATACATGCAAAAAAATGAAACTATACCACCAACTTACACCATTCACAAAAATTAACTCAAAATGGATGAAAAACATAAATGCAAGTCACGAAACCATAAACATTTTGGAAGAAAACATAGGCAGTAAACTCTCTGCTATCTCTCCTAGGAATATTCTTGCCAATTTGCCTCCATGTGCAAGTGAAATAAAGGACAAAATAAACAAATGGGACTATATTAAGCTAAAAAGTTTTTGCACAGCAAAAGACACCATTTACAAAATAGAAAAACAACCCACACAATGGAAGAATATATTCACCAATACCCCTGATAAGGGGTTAATTACCAAAATTTATAAATAACTTCTTAAACTCAACACGAGGAATGTAAACAGTTCAATTAGAAAATGGGCAAAGAAACTGAATAAACACTTCTCCAAAGAGGACATTCAGATGGCCAATAGGCAGATGAAAAAATAATGTTCTACATCACTAATTATCAGAGAAATGCAAATTAAAACCACAGTGAAATACCACTTCTCATCTGTCAGAATGGCGCTCATTAACAATCAACACATAACAAGTGCTGATGAGGATGTGGAGTAAAGGGATCCCTCCTGCACTGCTGGTGGGAATGCAGACTGGTGCAGCCACTATGGGAAACAATATGGAGATTCCTCAAAAAGTTAACAATGGAACTGCCTTCTGACCCAGCTATTCCACTTTTAGGAATATATCTTAAGAATCCAAACACACTGATTCAAAAGAAGAAATGCACCCCCATGTTTACTGCAGCATTGTTTATAATAGCCAGGATCTGGAAACAGCCCAAGTGTCCATCAGTGGATGAGTGGATTAAAAAGCAGTGGTACATATACACAATGGAATACTATGGGGCCATGAAAAAGAAGGAAACCTTACCTTTTGTGATGGCATGGATGGACCTGGAGATTATTATGCTAAGTGAAATAAGCCAGGCAGAGAAAGAAATATCATATGATCTCACTTATATGTGGAATCTAATGAACAAAGTGAACTGAGGAATGGAATAGAGGCAGAGGCGGGATCACAGAGAGCAAAGGGACAGCTGTCAGAGGGAAGGGGGACAAGGAGACAGCATCAGAGAAGGTGAAGGGATTGGTGAAACTATACATACATAACACAGAGATACAGATAACAGGACAGCAAATCCCAGAGAGGAGGGTGGAGGGACTTAAGGAGAGGGGGCAAAGGGGGAGTAATAGAGGACGTGGGTGGGGGATGAGGGTGTTATATTGAGTGGGACACTTGAATCCATGTTAATACAATAAATTAAAATTTATAAAAAAATCTTTTTAAGTTACACATGGATTTTTTTACTATTCAGTGGGTCACTGTCCTTAACCCTGTATTGTTCATATAACTATATAGGTAAATATCCCAAATAAGCTGTATACTTCCTCTGGTTGCCTTAGAGATGGATTTGCTATTTCTTCCTTTCTGACATTATGATGGAGGGAGAATGAAGAGGTAAGAAGAGCACAGAGTGAACAGAACTGGCTTTCAACCCTGCTCTGCCACTCGGGCAGACCCTTCGGATTCTCCTCTGGGTCTGCCTCGTTGGGCTGATGTGGGGATAAGAAAATATATACAAAGTGCCTGGTCCCAAATAGGTGATTCGAAATGGCATGTGTACAAGAGGAAGACAGTCCCTGCGACAGTAACAGCAGTGCAGGTGATGACCAGACAGAGGCTGCTCTGTGACCAGAATCTCTGGCTGGAGAACTTGGATGCTTTGGGACACCCTTCATTTTCTCAACAGAGGCAAGAGAGCCCAAGGTAATTAGAAGTGGGCATTTTTCTATTTTCTAAAGAGATCAGGTGAATCGGGTTCTTCTTCACTTAGTTCTTCTGTAAGAGGTCAAGAAGTGCACTCTCAGGTCGGAAAGGGGAGTCCAAGAAGTATCCCTGAACTGGGACATAGACGACATGCGATGTGAGGCGTGGTGCCCGGGAGTGAGTTTAGGAAAGTCTAGTTCAGGTGTTTATTGAGAAAACCTGTGACTCTTAACAACTAAGTCAGTTTAGTATTCAAGGCTAGCACACCTGCAAAGAACACAAAGTAAAGCCCAGTTTCTGCCTTCAAACAATGGAGAGCTGAGGAAATATGGAGTGCAACCTCCAGGAGGGCAGGAATCATGTCTAGAAGGGAGGAGGGGGCCAGAAGAGGTTAAATTTATTCCATTAAGGAAGCTAATTTGGGAGTAAAATCATGACTGTCCTCCTGCGGAGACCAAAACCTGGACCAATGCACTTTCTCAACTCCATGCTGCAAGATGCAGTCACAAGGTCACCGTGTGGCCAAGTAAAAGGACAGAACATCAGGGCCAGGGCTCACCAAGGAGACCTGGCGAAAAGCTGAGACCCATCCCCACCCTTCCACTTCGTAGGCACTCTGGAACAAATATACCTGCCTTAGCTTAGCTGACATCAACTCAGTGTGCAGACCAGCACTTGGAGATCTTTCTGAATGCCTTGAGTGAGGCAAGTGCCTTACGGTATTTGTGGGAAATAAGCCAGAAAGACTATCAGATCTGTTACCTGCTGAGTGATATTCAGGAGATGGGCCCTGAGTGGTTGGAGTCAGGGAGGTTCTCACTAGTCAGCCTTGCATGGAATGACCCTGCACGGTGGCGACACCTTCATAGCTCCTCGGTGGGGGCGCTAGCGGCCTGCAGCAGAGCGCACTTGTGCCGCACCAGTCAGGACTGCCGCCACTCCACGTGAGAACTGTGCATGAGGAGCAGCTAATGCTTGAGCCCCGCAGAATGCAGAGTCTTTATAATTTTTTTTCATAAAAGTGAACACTGAAAAGACCATTAATATTATCAAGTGAGCTCTTGTAGCTAGTGGAAGCTCTGTGGAAAGGTCTTCCAGCAATGAAGAGTGCAGTAACTACATGCTTCAGATATTATTAAACTTTTCAGTAAACTTGATTAGCAGAAACTAAAGCCCGAGATCATAAGCCTTTTTCATGACAAGTAAGCCTTTCACAACCAATTCTTGAATTGTTCCTCTTAAAACAAATATGACAGTGAACTTCACTCAGCATTATGTTTAATGGCTATAGTCACCTCTGGAGACACAAGGGGATTTCTTTTTATTTTAATCTAACACAACACAGATAGTAAAAACAAATAAACACATATTATGGACCATAATACAGTATAAGATAAGTGAAGTAGTGGGACAAAACATTGGATCCAGTGACAGTAGACTTGGGCTTGATTCAAACTTTTGTCACTTACATAAGACAGATCACTTCATTTTCTCTCTCAGTTTCCTTATCTTTAGAAATGGAAATAGAGGCCCTGGCCATTTGGCTCAGTGGTAGAACATTGACCCGGTGTGTTGGATGTCCTGGGTTCAATTCCTGATCAGGGCACACAGAAGCATCCATCTGCTTTTCCGTGTTTCTCTCTCTCTCTCTCTCTCTCTCTCTCTCTTTCTCTCCCCCCCCCCTCTTCTCCTCCTGTAGCCATGGCTTAATTGGAGCGAGTTGACCCTGAGAGCTGAGTATGGCTCCATGGCCTCTGCCTCAGGTGCTAAAAAGAGCTTGGTTGCTGAGCAACAGAGCAACACCCCAGATTGGCAGAGCATCATCCCCTAGTGGGCTTGCTGGGTGGATCCAGGTCAGGGCACATGCATGAGCCTGTCTCTGCCTTTCCCCCATCATTGAAAAAAAGAAAAAATGGAAATAGAAATAACATTTGACTTTGAAGACCATATGGGAACATGCCAGGTAAACACCCTCTACTAAAATGGTTGCTTTTAGCATCACTATATATCCCTAAGGACAACTCTGTCAGTGTGAAAAGCCTTGGTGCAGCTTGTGCTGTCTATGGGGCTCCAAGGGCCACAGCGTCCCACCGACAGCCCAAAGAGAAGCCCAGCTAACATGGATAAGGCAACAGCAGCCGTGGTGGGTATTAATGAGGTAAATTAACAAATTACACCTGTGGTACACACCAGAAAATGGTTATACCTTCTAGGATGCTACGGACCTTTTTTTTTTTTTTAAGAACAGATTTAAATTGTGAATGGTACTAAATGGCAAATATCCTAAACGAACAGCAGCAGGAATGCTGGATAGCTATACTTGGCCATGTTAAGGCGTGGGTCACTGGGGGATGCTGCACTTTCATAAGGCAAGGAGTTTGCCAACGTGCCCACTAGGTATTAGATACTGGCCTCAAGTAAGTCTTTCCCCCAACTCTTAGCTCTGGTTTTAACATGAAATAATGATTACTAATAATTATTGAAAATATTGTATGCCCAGCACTTGCATAGATTAATTCTGGAGTTAAAAAATAAAAAAGAGAATCTGGAAAACTGTAAGAGGTACTACCTGGCTGGAGGACTAGGAGTCGGTTCAGCCACTTTGGAAAAAAATTTGGTGTTCTCTTATATTTTTAACATTTTCATATTCTCTGACCCAGTAATTCCACTCCAAGGCAGAGAAGTGCTCATACATCTGCACTGGTATGCATACACAGGAATTATGGAAGCATTGTTTATAATTCAAAAGAAAATAAAAAAAGAAAGTAACAAAACTAGAAAAGCCCCAAAGTTTATTTGAGAGGAGGATGTCACCTGATGGGATATTATACAGCAGTGAAGATGAATGAATCGCAACTCTGTGTTTACAGAGGTGGATCTGTGACATTACACTAAGTGGAAAAAAAGTAAGTTACAGAAGGTTATGTATAGAATGACACTTAAGTAACACTCCAAGCAAACAAAACAAACAAATAATGATAATAAATAGAGATATGTACATATGTATTAAAACTTTGAAGATATTGAGTGGAAGTTAAGGACAAAATTCAAGCAAATGGCTCCCTCTGTGTGTTGGCAGCGGTGGGATAAATACATACAGATACAATACATGCAAAAGTATTGAATGACTGCTTTGCTTCATGATAACTATATAAATTAGAGATATACCGCTTTGAATGACATAGGTGTCTCATAATTAAAGCTTCTTTTATCAAGTTACCATTGGCACTAAACTGCAAAGGTAGAATGGGCACACAGGAGCTTCTGCCTCCCACCTCCAGCCCTAGGCACCGAAGCCTAATAACTAAAAAGAAAAAAAAGTCAGACCAAGTTGTGTGGCTGATTATCTATGTTTGTTTTTCTGGCTCCTGCAAGCTAGAGGGTTACCTGGGGCTCGGAGCCCAGATAAACAACCCTGCCAGCAGAGCAGAACAGGTGAGAAAGATGGAGGCTACCCACGCAGCTATCAGGGGCTGCACTGCCTGGGACAGAGACTGCCATTGTCCCCGGCCTGTGGCAGCATGAAGCCACCTGTGGAGAACAACAGGGGTAGTAGGAGTGTCCGTGCTTCAGTGCCAGGCCCAGCGGCCCCACTGCCCCCCAGGGGTGAGCTTGTGAATGCAGGGAGACACCCACATCAGAACTCTGGCTGAGGCAATTTATGTGAGTGGATAATAGCAAATAATAGAGTTAAAATCTAATGGCCTCATTTAAATGAGTTACTGAATCTCATTCTACATGAATGCATTAACCTGCAAAAGAACAAAATTGTACAAATGAGTGTAAGTGGGCATGACCTGTGAGTTTCCACAGTGCCGCCTCGATGTGAGGAACCCTGACGACTGAGTGAGTCTCCTGAACCTGCTGCTGTGGCTGCTCTTGGGCGACGATGGCTCTGAGTTGCGGTTGACTAATGGCAACCAGGTCACACCTCCTGCTGGGGGGTCTCTGTTTTGAAAGAGAAAACCCTAGTCTCCAGGAAAGATCTTTTCTGTCTTCTCACTGTATCCAGAGTTCACCCTGGCATGGTTACTTCGGCAAGCTGGGCAATGGGCACTTTCCATGCCTGGTGGCCTCTATGGCAGAATTCAGAGTTAGAATTGGACCTATCTGCCTACATGACAGGGAAATCTAAAAATCAGAGAATTGTAACTGGGAATAAATATGCTGTATTACTGATTTTCTGATAATAGTCACACTAGCATAACAGAGCACTAATAAAGTAAGTTTATAAAAGGATTCCTGTAAGATGTTCAATCCAGTTTGCTGCTCTTAAAACAATGGTTCAATATTGCTGGTTTAGTAATTGTATGTATTCTGTAACAAATCATTAGTATATAATGGATCCTGTACTTTCCCCACTGGCCAAGTTCTTGTTCTTCTCTGGCTGATGCACATCAAGGGTTAACATCTGAGTGAGAAGAATAACGGACAGCTTCCCCTCCCTCCTGGAGGCTTACCATTCTGATTCTTGCTCCAGGCCAAAGACAACAGCTTGACTATGGGAATCTGGGGACATTTGATACACAAAACAAAACCCCTAATTTGTAGGTTACTTGCTAGCTGTGGTTCCTGTAACAAAGAAATGACTTCTGACTTCCAGACATGCCAGTTCCAAGATACAGGACCTTCATCTGCTTATCTGAACAAGTTGTGCTGAGTCCCCTCAGCAAAGAACTCTCAACCCCTCTTTCGAATTCCTTTGTGCTAGTTTTGCTTATTCCCCCCATTCTCCCTCCTTACAAAAACCCCTGCCTGCACCAAGAGATGGAGGAGGGTTTCTGAAGACAGGAGTCCCCCATCTTCTCAGATGGCTGGCACTTGAGTAAACCTCTTTCCTTCTCACCAGCACCTGGGTCATGTACTTGGTTTTTCATGGTGACAGGCAGCCAGACCTGTGAGTCATTATTCCAGTTTCAGAATGACTACAGGAGAATAGTCCCAAGCAAGAGCACAAGTCCTGGCCAACCCTTGAGGAGGGAGCCCAACCAAGAGACATCTGCCCCTGCTGCCCTGGAGGGATGCACACACCCAGGCTCAGGGGAGAATCAGTAAATGCTCCCATCATTAACAGTGAAATAAAGCTCCTCTTTCCTCATAGCTGAGCATCAACTACAGTGCTTCCTGCTGCTGCCTCTGCCCAAACACCCCCCCCCCCCCCAAAAAAGAGCTCCTACAGAAGAAGATGCCATTTTTTTATTTGTTTTGTTTTGCTTGTTTGTTTGTTTTGAGAGACAGGAACACCTAGCTGCTCCCACATGTGCCCTGACTGGGGAATTGAACTGGCAACCTCCGTGCTCCGGGACAATGCTCCAACCAACTGAGCGCCCAGCCAGGGCTTAAGTTTTATATCCATTGATAGAGACAGAGAGAGGAAGGGGGACAGAGGGGAGAGGGAAGAGAAGCACCATTTGTTGCTCCACTCAATTATGCACTCATTGGTTGCTTCTCGTGTGTGCCCTGACTGGGCATCGAACCCACAACCTTGTCATTTCAGGACAATGCTCTTGACCAACTGAGCCAACTGACCAGGGCCAAAAATCCAAATTTTAAGAAAAATCAGCTTCTCCTGAAAATAACCCTGAGCTCTTATTACCTCAAAAGTCATAAGCGGCCATGCCTCACTTTTGTCGTTTCCAACAGGCACTCACTCTGGCAAATAGCACACATAGTCTGGAAGAAGTAAAGTTGAGTTTTGTCTCAGAACCGTCACATATTATACTGTCAAGACTAATGAGGTATCTTCGGTATTAGAAAGCAGCAGACACGTTAATAATCTGGTATTATTGTCACTCACAAGACTCAAGATCTGTGTCAGAATCCCACAGTCCAGAAGTTTCTTATAGTCACGCACAACGAAGGCAAGGAGATGGAGACGGACTCAGAGGAGGAAGGGCAGAGAGAAACGCGTCCAACCCCAGCCCTCACCTGGATGTAGGACACCGCGGCCTCACCAGCCTGTGTGACTCACCTCTGCTGGTAAGCCCCTAATTTCACGTGATTTTCAGGAACATGGACAGATGTGTTTTTTATGCATGATTCAATACCCTCTTGATGCCTCACTTAAGATCACAAGTGCAAAAAGGGAGGAAGGTGAGCTTTTTAATTAAGAGCAATTCAGGCTGGCAAACGGGACTCTCAACCTGTCCAAGTCCTGGACTTCTGAACCTTGCCAAGATCCCCATCTGCTTCTTCTACGGAGGCTTGGGGAGGGCTGCGGATTCAAGTTCCCACCAAGTTAGAATGTCTTGAACCAAATGCTTAGCGTTAACAAATAAAGAGCTTCAGTTCTGGATAAAAATCAAGTGGTTAAGCTATCCCACCACTAGTGTTTTGTTTTGTTTAGATGGGGGCAGTTTGTGGGACCAGGGTGGATGGAGAAATGACAGAACAAGATTTCAGCTCATCTTGATGAAATTCTGGAGTCCTAAAGGCTACTCTTGTTCCCTAGGTTATTTTGGGCGCAGCCCAGGGGAGCCTGCATGTCCAGAATTTCCCTAGTGGATCTTCTTATTCACCCCCATGCCCAGTTTCCTCTCATGGTAGGATGCTTCAGAAGCCTCAGAATAGAGCCTCTGAAATGTTATGAAACAGAAATTGGCAACCCTTTCCCTTTCGAACTACCAAGCTGGAGAAGAGGCTGTGGCCAGGCAGGGTGTGGGGGGTGGGAGCGGGGGGTACAGTAAAGGTGAATGCAATATGCCATCTGGATGTCATGACTCAATGTGTGCGGTGCCCCCAACTGTGAACCCACTGCTCAAGTGGCAGGTAGATGGAGGGCAGATGGATGAGGAGGGTGGGGGCAGAGGCAGCGCTGAGGAGTGGAGCTAGAAGCTAGCAGCGACCAGGTGGCAGCTCTGAGCCTCAGCCAGGCTGGCACAAATGTCAGGAAGCCTGGAGAGCCACTCTCTGGTGAGTGAGCCAGGGGCTGCTGGCTAACTCCTGTCACAGAACCCTCCCTACAGGCACTTGGCATCTGAGCCTTCATGGTTTTGCCACTTGGACTAATGACTCAGTTTGTCAGTAATGTGTTCATCGCATTCGGTCCATATCTGCACACAGAACAGATGCACACGGCACAGAAGATGTGATCATTTTTATTTTAATAATTCAACCACCAAAATGCTATGAAAATTTCTCAGAAGCTATTGGATATAAAACAGTTTTACATTAAGTTTATATTTCATATTGTGGATAGTTTTATAAACAGCACAATATCCACCAAACAAGAAAACTGCCTCCTTATTTTGTTCAAAAAACTATTTTAAAGGAATGCTGCAACATTCAGTGATAGGACTCATGTTTTACTATCTCAGAAAACATGGAAGATGGTAATCAGTGTGACATATTTGCTAATACTTGTTACTGTGATTATGTTCCGTAACTCACTTTGAGGTAAAGTCATTTCAGTTAATGAAATCAGAGTATTTCTAGTACCTATGATACCAAGAACTCCTAGAGATTAAAGTCATTAAAGTATTAAAAAGAAAAGAACAAAAAAAGCAGAGCCAACAGAATCCAAATTGCCCCACCCAGGGTTTGAGAAAGAAAGAGAGAAGTGAGCAATATGACAGGCACTTCAGTATGCTGTTAGTATTTAGCTTAATTTTTCATGGAAGCAAAGCAACTGGAGCTTCCTATAGCTTATATATCGGTGATTGACTAAACTGGTAAGTCTATAGTTTATTTTTATAACTCTGGAGTAGAACACAGCAAGAGGGGCATCAAAGAGAAATGAATGGCAGAAAGAAACCACCCTTCTCACTGAATATTATGCTTAAAAAGCAAGTTGTATTGCCTCACTTCCTTGCTAAACCTTTACAGCAAATATACTTTTAAGTAACTAATGCTTCAAAGAATGTCACAGTTAATCAAATTTAATTATCAATAAATAGCCTCAAAGCACATAAATTGAAAACTGACAAAACTAAAAATAAATATTAAAAAACCCACAATTATAGTTAAAAATTTTAGGCCCTGGCCGGTTGGCTCAGTGAATAGAATGTCAGCCTGGTAAGTGGATGTCCCAGGTTCAATTCCCAGTCAAGGAACACATGGGAAGAAGTCATCTACTTCTTTCCCTCTCCCCCTTCTCTCCTTCTTCCCCTCCTGCAGCCAGTGGCTTGATGTGTTCAAGTATAGGCCTCAGACACTTAGGATAGCTCAGTTGGTCTGAGCATCACCCTCAGGTGCTAAAATTTACCCCGTTAATTTAAGCATTGGCCCCAGATAGGGTTTGCCAGGTGGATCCTGGCACATATGGGAGTCTGTCTCACTATCTCTCCTCCTCTCACTTAAAAAAAAAATTAACAAATATGTCAATAGTTGATACATCAAGCAGATCAAAATTCAGAAGTGCTCTCTATATGACTTGAACAAAATTAATCCTCTTAACATACAACATATTGTACCCAGTAAGTACAGAACACATCATTTCCAAGTATAAAGAGGACATCATTTATTAAAATAGATCACACAGTGGACTACAAGTATAAATAAATATAAAAGGATTGGTATGCCATATATGTTTTCTGGCTATAGCAAAATTAAGCTTGAAGTCAATAATAAAAAAAATAACAAGAAAATCTTCATATGTCTGGGCATACATTTCTAAATAATCCATATGTCAAGAAAAAATCACAATGGAAATTAGAAAATACATTAAACTAAGACCATCATGGCAAACCTTTTTATAAAAACTGCCCACTTTTGCAGTGCTGGTCAACCTGGTACCTCCCGCCCACTAGTGGGCGTTCCAGCTTTCATGGTGGACCAATCATGGCACTGTTTGGTTGCTCCGCTACTGCCCACCATGAAAGCTGGAACGCCCACTAGTGGGTGGGAGGGACCGGATTGACCAGCACTGTAAAAGTGGGCGGGTTTTTTTTTTTATTGCTTTTATAAGCTGCAAGATCAATTCAGCATGTGCTTTTTTTTTTTAATCTTATTTTTATTAATTTTAATGCAGTGACATTGATAAAGCAGGGTACATATGTTCCGAGAAAACATCTCCAGATTATTTTGACCTTTGATTATGCTGCATACTCCTCACTCAAAATTAAATCGTCCTCCATCACCTTCTATCTGGTTTTCTTTGTGCCCCTACCCTCCCCCCACTCCCTCCCTCTCCTTCCTCGCCCCCTCCCCACCCCTCCACCCCACTCTCTGTTACAATCACATTCTTGTCCATGTCTCTGAGTCTCATTTTTATGTCTCATCTATGCATGGGTTCATATAGTTCTCAGTTTTTTTCTGATTTACTTATTTCACTCCGTATAATGTTATCAAGGTCCATCCATGTTATTGTAAATGATCCAATATCATCATTTCTTATGGCTGAGTAGTATTCCATAGTATATATGTACCAAGCTTTTTAATCCACTCGTCCTCTGATGGACACTTGGGCTGTTTCCAGATCTTCGCTATTGTGAACAATGCTGCTATAAACATAGGGGTGCATTTCTCCTTCTGGAACCGTTCTATGGTGTCCTTGGGGTATATTCCTAAAAGTGGGATGGCTGGGTCAAAAGGCAGTTCGATTTTCAATTTTTTGAGGAATCTCCATACTGTTTTCCACAGAGGCTGCACCAGTCTGCATTCCCACCAGCAATGCAAGAGGGTTCCCTTTTCTCCACATCCTCACCAGCACTTATTCTGTGTTGTTTTGTTGATGAGCGCCATTCTAACCGGTGTGAGGTGATATCTCACAGTGGTTTTAACTTGCATTTCTCTAATGATTAAAGATGTTGAGCATTTTTTCATATGCCTATTGGCCATCTTTATATCCTCTTTGGAGAAGTGTCTATTCATTTCTTTTGCTCATTTTTTTATTGGATTGTTTGTCTTTCTGGTGTTGATATTTACAAGTTCTTTATAAATTTTGGTTATTAACTCCTTATCAGACATACTGTCAAATATGTTCTCCCATTGTGCAGTTTGTCTTTTTATTCTGTTCTTATTGTCTTTGGCTATGGAAAAGCTTTTTAGTTTGATATAGTACCATTTGTTTATCCTGTCTTTTATTTCCCTTGCCCGTGGAGATAAATCAGCAAATATATCGCTGCGAGAGATGTTGGAGAGTTTACTGTCTATGTTTTCTTCTAAGATGCTTATGGTTTCACGCCTTACATTTAAGTCTTTTATCCATTTTGAGTTTATTTTTGTGAGTGGTGTAAGTTGGTGGTCTAGTTTCATTTTTTTGCAGGTAGCTGTCCAGTTTTCCCTACACCATTTGTTGAAGAGGCTGTCTTTACTCCATTGTATTGTCTTACCTCCTTTGTCAAATATCAGTTGTCCATAGAGCTGTGGGTTTATTTCTGGGTTCTCCGTTCTCTTCCATTGATCTATGTGCCTGTTCTTATGCCAGTACCAGGCTACTTTGAGTACAATGACCTTGTAGTATAGCTTGATATCAGGAAATGTGATACCTCCCACTTTATTCTTTTTTAAGATTGCTGAGGCTATTCGTGTTCTCTTTTGGTTCCATATAAATTTTTGGAATATATGATCTATACCTTTAAAGTATGTCATTGGTATTTTAATTGGTATTGCATTGAATTTATTAATTACTTTGGGTAATATAGACATTTTAATGATGTTTATTCTTCCTAACCATGAGCATGGAATATGCTTCCACTTGTTTGTATCTTCCTTGATTTCTTTTATCAATGTTTTATAATTTTCCGAGTACAAGTCTTTAGTCTCCTTGGTTAAATGTACTCCTAGTACATTTTTTTTTTTTTTTTGGTTGTAATAGTAAAGGGGATTGTTTCCTTGATTTCTCTTTCTGACTGTTCATTGTTGGTGTATAAAAATGCCTCTGATTTCTGAGTATTAATTTTATATCCTGCCACCTTGCTGAATTCATTTATCAGGTCCAGTAGTTTTTTGACTGAGACTTTAGGATTTTCTATATACAATATCATATCATCTGCAAATAATGATAGCTATACTTCTTTTCCAACTTGAATGCATTTTATTTCTTTTTCTTGTCTGATTGCTGTGGCTAGAACTTCCAGGACTATGTTGAATAAGAGTGGTGAAAGGGGGCACCCCTGCCTTGTTCCTGATCTTAAGGGGATTGCTTTTAATTTTTGCCCATTGAGTATGATGTTGGCTGTGGGTTTGTCATAGATGGCTTTTATCATGTTGAGGTATGTTCCCTCTATTCCCACTTTGCTGAGAGTTTTGATCATGTATGGGTGCTGGATTTTATCAAATGCTTTTTCTGCATCTACTGAAATTATCATGTGGTTTTTCTCCTTGCTTTCATTTATGTGATGAATAACACTGATAGATTTGCAAATATTGTACCATCCTTGCCTCCCCAGAATAAATCCCACTTGATCGTGGTGTATGATTTTTTCCATATATTGTTGGATCCGGTTTGCTAATATTTTGTTGAGGATTTTAGCATCTATATTCATCAGGGATATTGGCCTATAATTTTCTTTCTTTGTGTTGTCTTTGCCTGGTTTTGAAATCAGAATTATGCTCGCCTCATAAAAGGAGCTTGGAAGTATTCCTTCCTCTTGAATTTTTTGAAATAGCTTGAGAAGGATAGGAGTTAGTTCTTCTTTGAATATTTGGTAGAATTCACTTGTGAAGCCATCTGGCCCAGGATTTTTCTTTGTTGGGAGTTTTTTGATAACTGTTTTGATCTCATTTGGTGTAATTGGTCTGTTTAGGTTTTCTGATTCTCCCAGACTGATTTTTGGAAAATTGTATGTTTTAAGGAATTTGTCTATTTTATCTAGGTTGTCTAGTTTTTTGGCATACAGTTCTTCATAATATTTTCTTACAATCTTTTGTATTTCTGTTGTGTCAGTTATTTCTTCCCCTCTCATTTCTAATTTTATTTATTTGAGTCCTCTCTCTCTTTTTCTTGGTGAGTCTAGTTAAAGGTTCATTAATTTTGTTTACCTTTTCAAAAAACCAGCTCCTAGTTTCATTGATCCTCTGTATTGTTTCTTTAGTCTCTATGTCATTTATTTCTGCTCTGATCTTTATTATTTCCTTCCTTCTACTACATTTAGGCTTTACTTGCTGTTCTTTTTCTAGTTCTTTTAGATGCAGGATTAAGTTGTTTATTTGAGCTTTTTCTAGCTTCTTAACGTGTGCCTGTAGTGCTATGAACTTCCCTCTCAGTATTACTTTTGCTGTGTCCCATAAATTTTGAGTTGTTGTATGCTCATTATCATTCATTTCTAGGAATTTTTTTATTTATTCTTTGATCTCATTCTTGATCCATTCATTATTTAACAACCTGCTATTGAGTTTCCATGTGTTTGAGAATTTTTGAGCTTTTCTGTTGTGGTTCATTTCTAGTTTCATGCCATTGTGATCAGAGAAAGTGCTCAATAAGATTTCAATCTTCTTAAATTTGTTGAGACCACTTTTGTGCCCTAACATGTGGTCTATCCTAGAGAATGTACCATGAGCACTTGAAAAGAATGTATATTCTGCTGCTTTAGGGTGAAATATTCTGTAGATATCTATTAAATCGAGTTAATCTAGTGTGTCCTTTAAGTCTGCTGTTTCTTTGTTAATTTTCTTTCTTGAAGATCTATCTAGTGATGTTAGTGGGGTATTAAAATCCCCTACTATTATAGTGTTGCTGTTGATCTCGCTCTTTATATCCATCAAAGTCTGCTTTATATATTTGGGTGCTTCCATATTAGGTGTGTAGATATTTATAATAGTTATATCTTCCTGTTGGATTGCTCCCTTTGTCATTATGTAGTGGCCTTCTTTATCTCTTACTATATTCTTTGTTTTAAAGTCCATTTTGTCTGATATAAGTATTGCTACTCCAGCTTTTTTTTCATTTCCATTTGCATGAAATGTTTTTTTCCATCCTTTTACCTTCAACCTATGTGCATCTTTTGTTTTAAAGTGTGTCTCTTGTAGAAAGCATATGTATGGGTCCTGTTTTCTTATCCATGCAGCTACCCTATGTGTTTTGATTGGATCATTTAATCCATTTACATTTAAGGTTATTATTGACATGTAGTTGTTTATTGCCATTTTATTCTTTAAAGCTGTATTCCTCTTTTGCTATATTCTTTTCCCACTTTGATCTGTTTACACCATGCCCCTTAACATTTCGTGCAGCATTGGTTTGGTTGTAATAAATTCCTTGAGGTTTTTTTTTGTCTGGGATACTTTTTATTTCTCCTTCAATTTTAAATGATAGCCAGCCTTGCTGGATAAAGTAGTCTTGGTTGTAGGTTCTTGTTCTGCATTACTTTGAATATTTCTTGCCATTCCCTTCTGGCTTCAAGTGTTTCTGTTGAGAAGTCTGATGTCATCCTTATGGGGGGCTCCTTTGTAGGTGATAACCTTTTTTTCTCTTACAGCTTTTAATATTTTCTCTTTATCACTTAGCTTTGGTATTTTAATTATGATGTGTCTTGGTGTCGGTTTTTGGGGGGTTTCTTTTTAGTGGAGTTCTCTGTGCTTCTTGATTTTGTGAGAGTTTCTCCTGCATTAACTTAGGGAAGTTTTCAGCTATGATATGATTGAATAAAGCCTCTATCCCTTGTTCTTTCTCTTCTTCTTCAGGAACCCCTATGATGCGAATGTTATTTCTCTTTATGTTGTCACAGAGCTCTCTAAGAGTTTCCTCAGACTTTTTGAGTCTCTTTTATTTTTTCTTCTCTGCTTTCATGCCTTCATTCCAGTTGTCCTCCAACTCGCTGATTTGATCCTCAGCTCCATCCATCCTATTTTTAATTCCTTCCATTGTGGTCTTCATTTCTGATATTGTATTTGTCATCTCCGACTGATTCTTTTTTAATATTTCAATATCCTTTTTTATACTTGCTATTTCTTTATTTAGGTGTTCGTGATGACCATCCATTGTTGTTCTAAGATCCCTAAGCATCCTTACAATCATTATTTTAAACTCTGCATCAGAAGTTTGATTATTTTCATATCACTCAGTTCATCTCCTGAAGGTCTCTCTTGTGGTTTCATTTGGATTGCACTTCTTTCTCTTCTCATTATGCCTGGGTGTCTGGGTATTTTTTTTTTGTAGAGCTGGTGGAGTCTAGGCTTGGTCTTGTCTGCCTCTAGTTTTTGCTTGTGTTGTTTCTAAGTCTTCTTGGGTTGGCATCAGCTATGATTTGTAATCCACTTTCGGATTTGGGCAGCTTTGAAGTCTTGATTTGTTTGTTTTCTTAACAGGTGATTGTCTTGTTTGCTGATATCAGCAGGGGGTGTATTTGAAACGGCATCCAGGAATGCAGTGAGTGTGACCTGAGTCTCTGAAGTCCTCTTCGGCCAGTTAATCTCAGTGGGGGTGGGTTGCTTTCTCAGCTTCAGTAGGGGGAGGTGTATTTCAGATCTCCATGGAGACCTGAGTTACTGCACCTCCTCCCCACTTCTTGTTTTCAGCTGTGTCTTGTTGCGTTGATTGGAGCTAGAGAGATGTCTGTATCTCTGTGACCTGGAAGTACTTTTGCATTTTGCTTTGTGGAAGGATGAGCCCCTCCCCCAGTTATGGCCACCTCAAGCACTGAATGAGTCAGCTTTTTATGTCATCACTTATATTCATCTCCCCCTCACCATCCGTCTCTCTCTTTCTCCTTTCTTTTTGGAAGACAAGCGGGCCCTTTCAAGACACCTTGCTCCCTGGTCACCAGGCAAGTGGCTGTGACCAGTATTTATGGCTCTTCCTTGGAGTGAGAGCCCAGCCTCACCCTCCCCCCATTCCTGTAAGCAGGGGAGATTCAGGCGCTACCTACCAGGTTTGTTGTGGCTTCTTCTTTGCTCCTTGATTTTTGAAAGCTGTTCTTGTAGTCCAGATTTGGTTTTTTACGCTGATTGTTCATAAATTAGTTTATAATCCAGTTCGGTGGAGTGAGCTGGGAGTGTGTGCGTCTGCCTACTCCGCTGCCATCTTCAGGTCTCTCCTGGGCAGTTTTTTTTTTATAAAAAGGTTCACCATCACGGAATGAAGATAACAAAAGTATGACATATAAAAACTTACATCTGCGCTTAGATGGAAATACAGATGAATATGTTAAACAAATATATTACAAAATAAATCTGAAAACTGATGGCATAAGTTTCCACTGCAAGAAGGTAGAAAAAGAAGAGCAAATACAATGCCAAGAAATGTAGAGGCTAGAGTGACATCAGAGAAATGGCACCATAAGGAGCAATACCAATAAATCTCCCCAAAATTTCAACAAGATCTTCAACCAGAAACAGAAAAATCTATCCTTGGAGCCTCCAGATGTTCCACACTGAATGCGAAGGTATGATTGAGTGAAAAATTGACTAAATATATAATCAACCCTGAAGGAAAAAAGACAGAGAAAGGAACACTCTGCCTTCCTCACTAACCTAAATAAGGGCTGCTTTCACTGGGAACTGAGAGTATAGGAACTAAGGCAGGCATAGGGTGTGAATAGAACCAGACTGTGGCACAAACGTCTGAGCCAGGCTGTGGCATGGACAGCCAAGTCGAGGAAAAACAGTGCTTGTGACAACCCAGTCAACACAAGCTAACGCTCACGCCAAACTCAGACAAAGAAAGGCAAGTGTGAAAGCCAGTAGCCCCAATATCCTGGTTGGTGAGTGTAAATAATGTGTGAGAGATTCCTCCTAGCGCCCCAGGAGTGGGTGCCTGTATTACCGGACAGAGGGACAGAGTCAGAGGCCTTTCCGTGGGCATTAATCAGGGTCTCGGTGCTGCCCCTGCATCCTGAAGAGTGGCGTGCGAGGAGTGCGCGACAGCAAAATTGCCTATTCTCGAACTTCTCCAGGCGGGTGGGGCGCCTCACTCAGCCATACAAGCTAACAGACCCATGAAGGATTAGCTTAACCCACAGTCTGCTTGCCTCCCAACTGACCTATGCAACCCTAACTGACAAGATCTCTCTCAGGTCAGTGATCTAAGACAAGAGGCATGATATTTTTTAGTGCCTCTTGCTATGCACATAGGGGTGGGGGCAACCACTGATTGGAAGAGCTTGCATACTCAGGGCTATATGTTAAAAAGAGGGATTTGGCAGCTTGTAAGTCCTCCCGCCTTGCAAACAGCGACTAGGGCATCTTCTACCCAGCCAAAACAGATTACAAAGTGCCAAAAGCCTGGGGAAAGTGGTCCAACAGAGTGCTGAGGCATTCAGGACATGCCTAGAGGCACATAGAAAGGCACCTTGAAAACAATGGGCTCCCAGCCCACCTGATTATGCTAGTGGCTCTGACTGATAGAGTCTTACCCAGAGCCCTGGCACTGAGTGGGGATAGAGTGAGGATTTTCCAGCTCTTTGAGCCTCTTACTCTCCAGGCAGAGGTAGCAGCAACCCCATAGCTAGATCATAAGGCTGCTAATTCAGGAAGGAAAGACTAGGAGAGAGGCTCCGGGAAAATGAACTCTCTCATTGTTGGAGCCTGCAAATGCTAATGAGCTTTGACTGCCAACGAGACTGAAGGCTAATATATGACATCACCATAGAAACTTATCAATTGCAAACCTCTATCTAAGCATGCTACAGGGGCAGAACCCAGGGTACAGAGTCACAGACCAGAAAGAGAGAAAAGAAAAAGCAAAAAGATAATCTCTCAAAATCAAGAATAATGCACAGACTTTATAACCTATTCCATTTTATTATATTTGTTCGTTTGTTTCTCTCATCTTCTAGTCTTGATTATTTTCTTCTTCTTCCAATTTGGTTTAATTCTCTGCTGGTCTTATTCTTCCCTCTCCTTGAACCACACTACCAATAAGTGTTAAATCTCCCATTATCTTTCCTTTCTTCTTCCTTTCTCTCTAGGAAGGCTGCACTCCAAAACCCTTAACTCTCTCTCTCTCTCTCTCTCTCCTTTTGTTATTTTTTTCTTTGTGCTTTCTTCTTTCTTTTGTTCTCCCTCTATATTAGTTTCTTCTTTTCTCCTTTACTTTTCCTCTCATTCAATCCTCAATCAAGAAAAAATTATTTGCGGGGGGGACTCAAATTTTTCTTTGTGGTGCTTTGAATGTTTTTTACTTTGCTTTTTTAACTCATTAACAGTGTTCCCAACCCTGGCTCTCCATTTTATCTAGTTTTTGCCCCATTAAATACAATAGTAATTTTCTATTTTTTCCCCTTTTTCCTGTTTCCCTATAATTCCTTTCATTATATTTCTTAGTTAACCATCACCTAAAAGCAAATCATTTTATTCTTGACGCAAATTTTTTCCTTTTATGCATTTTGTGGGTCCATGCCCCCCTTTTTTGTCCCTTTATCACTTCTCTCCAATGCAGGCCTGCCATTATAAGTAGTTTTTGTTCTGTTTAGCACAATATAATTCACAGTTCACCACAAGATTTTCTCAAGAAGGAGGGGAGAGGAGAGGAGAAGGAAAAACAGAGGGGGAAATAATTTTTTTATTTTTATTTTTTTAACTTTTTATTCTTTATTAATTCTCATTAGTAATATCAAAAAAACCACCCTCAGATGCCATTAAGGAAAAGGAAATTGAATATCATGGATACAAAAGACAGAGAGGTAGCACAGATAGATGAGGAAAAATTTATGGAGAAAAAATTTAATATATTGAAAACCTGGGAGCTAAATGACAGAGAATTTAAAATAGAAATCCTAAAAATACTCAGAGATATACAAGAAAACACAGAAAGGCAATTTAGGGAATTCAGAAAACAACTCAATAAACACAAAGAATATATTACCAAAGAAATTGAAATTATAAAAACAAATCAAACAGAGATGAAAAGCTCAATTCACAAGCTGAAAAATGAGGTAACAAGCTTAGCTAATAGAACAGGCCAGATAGAAGGTATGATTAGTGAAATAGAAGACAAGCAACTTGAGGCAAAACAGAGAGAAGAAGAAAGAGACTCAACAATTTTAAAAAATGTGAAAGCCCTACAGGAATTGTCTGACTCCATCAAAAAGACTAACATAAGAAAATAAGTATATCAGAGGGAGAAGAGAGAGAAAATGAAATGGAGAACATATTTAAACAAATAATAGATGAGAACTTCCCAAGCCTGTGGAAAGAACAAAAGCCTCAAAATCAAGAAGCAAACAGAACACTGACTTTTCTTAACCCCTACAAACCTACTCCAAGGCACATCATAATGAAATTGGCACACACCAACGACAAAGAAAAAATTCTGAAAGCAGCCAGGGAAAAGAACATAAAAAGGAAGGCCTATTAGATTATCATCGGATTTCTCAACAGAAACTCTACAAGCTAGAAGAGAGTGGACCCCAATATTTAAAGTCCTGAAAGAGGAACTTTCAACCAAGAATACTATACCCATCAAAGCTATCCTTCAAATACAAAGTAGAAATAAAAACATTCACAGATACAGAAAAGATGAGGGAATTTATCATCAGAAAACCCCCATTCCAGGAATTACTAAAGGGATTTTTCCAACCAGATACAAAGAACAAAACAAAATAAAACCACAAGTAAAATCTCCAGCAAGAACACAATAAAACCAAATTTAAACTGTGACAACAAAAACAAAATAAGGGGAGAGGACGGAGATTAACAGTAGCAAAAGACGATGGAGTGCAGAAGTACTCAAAAGATAGTGTACTACACTGAACAGGGTAGAAACTGTTTCCATTACTTAATGGTAACTGTAAGGTCGGTGGATAATGGGGGATGGTCACATGGAAAACTCAGACCCGTGAACTTTGGCTAGGACCACCCACAACCAAGCGTGCCAAAGGAGGCTTCATAGGAACCGTTTGGAAAAAAGCAACTGTCTACCAACCAGTGGGATTTCACCATGTCATGTTACCTCAACTTCCCTAGAAGGACCCCTTTAAATATATCCCACGTGGTTTAATCCTGGTGACTTCTCTGGCCTCCATCTTACTTCGGGGCCAGGAAACCTTGCTGGGCGGGATGCACGCTCTGTACTCAATAAAGCCTTTTACTATTCCACACTTCATGGCTCCGGCCGTTCCTTCCTTCTCGGCGGGGAAAAATACATTTTGATGCCAAAAACCTGGGAGGAGTAGAAGTCCACAAGGACCGCTTCTCTTCCTCATCCCCTTGAGAAAGAACCAGGATCTCCGACCTTCCACCCACTTCGGCACACGGTGCAGTAAGTCCCCGGCCTCCAGCCTTCCTCTCAGTTCTTTCCTTTGAGACTCCCTGTCCAAAACCGTAGCTATGTCAGGGAAGTCTTTTCCGTCCATCTGGTCCGAGTGCTTGTGCTAGTGGAGACATCCCAAGCACATCCACTTTACCTTTTACATCCGTGGCCAGACCTTGAGTTTTTAGGATGCTAATACTCAAATCTGACCACTCCAAGGACTGAGGGTGGCTGTGGGGTCACAGGAATCTCCCTCCCTAAAGAAGAAACTGTTCTTCTCTGCTGTGGCCAGGCCACAGAACCCACTAAATTAACCTCCTGAAGGGACTTTTGGTGTTAACACCCTCACCAATTTAACTATCGCCAAAAAAGCTGGGAACTGATTGGAGATCTCTTACATTCACGCTTCTAATTATTCACGCACCCATCCTTAATCTCTGTGCCACTTGTTCCACCGCACAGGCCTTTTTCTGGCCAGAGAAACCTCACCTAAAACCTCCACTCCTGATCTTTCCTTCTCCACAGACTCCCAACCCTCTCTCCCTCCTGTCTGACCCCCAGGGGCGCCCCTCTCTCGGGATTTTTCTCTGGTCCCTCTGCGGACCTCTTTTGTGCTCAGGTCTCTTCCCTCTGAGAGCCCCCTCCCCTCCCTTTACAAAAACCAGTTTCTTATTCACCACTACCATCTCTTTCTCCTCCCCTGCTGGCCAGGGGCCCCTCCCTTCACTGTGTTCTTAAACCCCTCCTCTGTCAGGCCATTCTCAGCCTGGCATTGGCTCTTAAATCGGTTTTCAGGACATCCAACCCCAATTTTCTTGCAGGAAGTTCTGGCCCTGTCCTGCCTTTGGCTCCAGTGTTTCCTGCGGGATCTGGGTGCCAGGCTCCACATGAGCCCTCCTCCTTTTATTCTCAACACCCAAACCCCTATCTGGAACCTGTGAACACGGCATTTAAAGTTTTTAATGGTCCCAACTAGTAGAAACAGGCCAAAGCTGTTCGCCAGGCCTGCATGCAGAAGAAGGTAACACCCCAAACCCAAACTCTTGTGGCAACCCTGAGACCAGCAAAGCCACCCAGCAACTGGCTTTAAATGTGGCAAGCAGGACCACCGGTCCTGGTAGGGCCTGTGCTGGTGGCTGCCCACTGAACCCTGCCCTGACTGCAAGCAGCCCAGTCACTGGCAGAGCGATTGCCCCTTTGGGCAACAGGTTTTTCCTCAGCACCTCTAAGTGGAGGACAAGCCACCCGAATGGGAAGGCCAATCCAGCCAGGTGGGTGCATCGCTCAAACTCCTAGGACACGACCTGGACTCGAAGAACCCAGGGTATGCTGCAATGAGTGGGTGAGACCATCTCATTTCTTGTGGACATGGGGGCTACCTTCTCTGTTTTGCCATCACACTCTGGACATCTAGTTCCCTCACAGGTCTCAGTTATGAGAATGGATGGGACCCCTTCCTTTCCCTTTTTATGCCACTCCTGACATGCAGTTTTGCCTCAAGCTTGCCTCTTTACAGGACCACTGGCAGTCAGAACCACTGGACTCCATCCATCTCCAGCTCACCAAAAGGCTGGACCCTGCAAATCCCCCTATTACTCCCCTTTTTTAAAAAATCTTTACAGGACTGTATCCATGTAGTTTCTCCAATTATGGCCACACAGATGTTCCTCCTGACACCCCTCCAAGCCACCACCTACCAATCTCCCCCTCCCCACGATGCCCCTAATCAGCAGGAAGTAGACAGACGAATAAACAGTGCCCCTTTTTGTATTTAACACAAAAGGTCAGAATGTAAGGTTGGTGGATAATGGGGGATGGTCACGTGGGGAACTCAGACCCAGTAACTTTGACTAGGACCACCCACAACCAAGTGCGCCAAAGGAGGCTTCACAGGAACCATTTGGAAAAAAGCAACTGTCTACCAGCCAGTGGGATTTCACAACATCATGATAGCTCGACTTCCATAGAGGGACCCATTTAAATATTTCCCACACGGTTTAAACCTGGCGACTTCCCTGGCCTCCATCTTACCTCGGGGCCAGGAAACCTTGTCGGGTGGGATGCAAGCTCTGTATTCAATAAAACCTTTTGTTATTTCACACTTTGTGGCTCCGAGCCCTCTTCCTTCCTTCTTGGTGGCGAAAAATACCTTACAGTAACCACCCTTGAAAAAACCACCACAGAAGCACATGATATAAAAAAGATAGCAACAGAAGAAAGAAGTATGGAATACAACAAAACAAAAAAATAGAAAAACAAATGAGAAGAATCAAACAAGACACGAAACTAACAGAAAGCAATAAAATGGCAATAGGGAACCCACAAGTGTCAATAATTATACTAAATGTAAACAGATTAAACTCACCAATAAAAAGGCACAGAGTAGCAGAATGGATTTTTAAAAAATCCAATTGGATGCTGCCTACAAGAAACTCATCTAAGCAACAAAGATAAAAACAAATTCAAAGTGAATGGCTGGAAAACAATACTCCAAGCAAATAACATTAAAAAAAAAGCGGGCATAGCAATACCCATATCTGCTAATGCTGACTACAAGACAGCAAAAGTACTCAGAGACAAAAATGGTCATTTCATAATGATTAAGGGGATGCTGAAACAAGAAGACATAACAATTCTTAATATTTTTGCACCAAACCAAGGAGCAACAAAATATATAAGACAGCTACTTATTGACCTTAAAACAAAAAAATGACAAAAATACAATAATACTTGGAGACCTCAATACACGGCTGACAGCTCTAGATCATTCATCCAAACAGAGAATCAATAAAGATATATTGGCCTTAAACAAAACACTAGAGCACCTGGATATGATAGACATCTACAGGACATTTCATCCCAAAGTGACAGAGTATACATTTTTCTCCAGTGTACGAGGATCATTCTCAAGAACTGACCATATGTTGGGCCACAAAAATAACATCAGCAAATTCATAAAAATCAAAGTTCTACCAATCATATTTTCTGATCATAAAGCCTTGAAACTAGAATTCAGCTGCAAAAAAGAGGGGAAAAAAAACACAAAAATGTGGAAACTAAACAACATACTTTTAAAAAATCAATGGGTCAAAGAAGAAATAAGCACAGAGATGAAAACATATATACAGACAAATGAAAATGACAATACGACATATCAGAATCTATGGGATGCAGCAAAAGCAGTGATAAGAGGGTTGTTCGTATCACTTCAGGCCTATAGGAACAAACAAGAGAGAGCCCAAGTAAACCACGTAACTTCACACTTTAAGGAACTGGAAAAAGAAGAACAAAGAAAACCCAAAACCAGCTAAAGAAAGAAGATAATAAAAATCAGAGCAGAAATAAATGAAATAGAGAACAGAAAAACTATAGAAAAAATTAATAAAACAAGGAGCTGGTTCTTTGAAAAGATCAAAAAAATTGACAAACTCTTGGCAAGACTTACCAAGAAAAAAAGAGAAAGGACTCATATAAACAAAATCCAAAGTGAAAGAGGAAAAATCACCACTAATATCATAGATATACAAAGATTTATTGTAGAATAATATGAAAAACTATATGCCACTAAATTCAACAATCTAGAAGAAATGGATAAATTTCTAGAACAATATAGCCTTCCTAGACTGAGTCAAGAAGAAGCAGAAATCCTAAACAGACGAATTAGCAGGGAAGAAATAGAAAAAACTATTAAAAACCTCACAAAAAATGAAAGTCCAGACGGTTATACTAGTGAATTCTATCCAACATTCAAAGACGACTTGGTTCCTATTCTACTCAAAGTCCTCCAAAACATTTAAGAAGAAGCAATACTTCTAAACACATTTTATGAGGCCAACATAACCCTCATACCAAAACCGGGCAAGGACAGCACACACACAAAAAAAAACCCTACAGACCAATATCTCCAATGAATACAGATGCTAAAATACTAAACAAAATACTAGCAAATCGAATAAAACAAAATATTTAAAAAATAATACATCATGATCAAGTAGGATTCATCACAGAATCTCCAGGATGATTCAACATATGTAAAAACGGTTAATGTAATACATTATATTAACACAACAAAGAACAAAAACCACATGATCTTATCAATAGATGCAGAAAAGGCATTCAATAAAATACAACACAATTTTATGTTTAAGACTCTCAACAAAATGAGTATAGAAGGAAAATATCTCAACATGATAAAGGCCATATATGATAAACCATCAGCTAACATCATATTAAATGGCACAAAACTGAAGGCTTTCCCCCTTAAATCAGGAACAAGACAGGGTTGTCCACTCTCTCAACTCTTATTTAATGTGGTGCTAGAGGTTCTAGCAAGAGCAATCAGACAAGACAAAAAAAAAAAGCATCCATATTGGAAAATAAGAAGTAAAGGTATTATTTTTGCAGATGATATGATCCTATACATCAAAAACCCCAAAGAATCTATCTTAAAAAAGACTACTAGAAACAATTAGCCAATACAGTAAGGTCACAGGATACAAAATTAACATACAAAAGTCCATAGCCTTTCTATATGCCAACAATGAAACATTTGAGAATGAACTCAAAAAAATAATCCCCTTCACGATTGCAACAACCACAACAAAATACCTAGGAATAAACATAACAAAGAATGTAAAGGACCTATATAATGAAAACTACAAAGCATTGTTAAGGGAAATCGAAAAAGATACAATGAGATGAAAGAATATTCCTTGTTCTTGGATAGGAAGAATAAATATAATCAAAATGGCCATATTACCCAAAGCAATATACAAATTTAATGCAATTCCCATCAAAATTCCAATGACATTTTTTAAAGAAATGGAACAAAAAATCATCAGATTTATATGGAACTATAAAAAAAACCCGAATAGCCAAAGCAATCCTAAAGAAAAAGAGTGAAGCTGGGGGCATTACAATACCTGAACCCAAACTATATAATAGAGCCACGACAATCAAAACAGCATGGTATTGGCAGAAAAATAGACACTCAGACCAATGGAACAGAATAGAAAGTCCAGAAATAAAACCACATATATATGGTCAAATAATTTTTGATAAAGGGGTCAACAAAGCACAATGGAGAAAAAAAAGCCTCTTCAACAAATGGTGTTGGGAAAACTGGAAAGCCACATGCAAAAGAATGAAACTCTACTATAGTTTGTCCCTTTGTACTAAAATTAATTCAAAATGGATCAAGATCTAAATATAAGACCTGAAACAATAAAGTACATAGAATAAGACATAGATTCTAAACTCATGGACCTTGGTTTTTAAAAGCATTTTATGAATTTGACTCCAAAGGCAAGGAAAGTGAAGGCAAAAATAAATGAATGGGACTACTTCAGAATAAGAAGTTTTTGCTCAGCAGGAGAAACTGATAACAAAATAAACAGACAGCCAACTAAATGGGAAATGATATTTTCAAACAACTGCTCAGATAAGGGCCTAATATCCAAAATATACAAAGAACTCATAAAACTCAACAACAAACAATCCAAAAAAATGGGAAGAGGACATAAACAGACACTTCTCCAAGGAAGAAATACAAATGGCCAACAGATATATGAAAAGATGCTCATCTTCATTAGTTATTAGAGAAATGCAAATCAAAACTGCAATGAGATACCACACCTGTTAGATTAGCTATTATGAACAAGACAGGTAATAGCAAATGTTGGAGAGGCTGTGGAGAAAAAGGAACCCTCATTCACTGTTGGTGGGAATGTAAAGTAGTACAACCATTATGGAAGAAAGTATGGTGGTTCCTGAAAAAACTGAAAATAGAACTACCTTATGACCCAGTAATCCCTCTACTGGGTATATACCTGCAAAACTCAGAAACATTGATACGTAAAGACACATGCAGCCCCATGTTCACTGCAGCATTGTTCACAGTGGCCAAGACATGGAAACAACCGAAAAGTCCTTCAATAGATGACTGGATAAAGAAGATGTGGCACATACACACTATGGAATACTACTCAGCCATAAGAAATGATGACATCGGATCATTTACAACAAAATGGTGGGATCTTGATAACATTATACGGAGTGAAATAAGTAAATCAGAAAAAACCAAGAACTGCATTATTCCATACGTAGGTGGGACATAAAAACGAGACTAAGAGACATGGACAAGAGTGTGGTGGTTACGGGTGAGGGAAGGGAGGGAGAAGGGAAGGGGAAAGGGGAGGGGAACAAAGAAAACTAGATAGAAGGTGATGGAGGACAATCTGACTTTGGGTGATGAGTATGCAACATTACTGATTGACAAGATAACCTGGACATGTTTTCTTTGAACATATGTACCCTGATTTATTGATGTCACCCCATTAAAATTAATAAAAAAAGAAATGTAGAAAAAATATAGAGAAAAAATCAATAAAATAGAAAATAACCATAAAATAATGATAATAATAATAATAGGATTATTAAGAAGACTAACAAAGTCCATAACTCTTAGCAAGACTAATAAAAAAAATGAATCTGTAATTTAAATCTTTCTCACTTAGGTTTTTTTCCAAACATTTAAGGAAGACAAAACAACAATCTTATATACACTCAGATAACAGAAAAAAGAGACTATTACCCTTGTTACCAAGAACTGATAGGAAAATTAAAAGAAGAGAAAAATCCCAAGGCAATATATTTCATGAACATAGATGAAAAAAATCTAAATATTAGTAAATCAAATCATGATATATAAAAAAGATTGTAAATGACCATTATTTCAAGAATACATGGTTGTTTCGGTATTTGAAATTTTCCACATTAAGCAAATAAGTATAAGAAGGACTATATGGTTATCTAAATAAATATAAATTTTTTAAATAAAATTCAATACTCATTCATGATTTAAAGTAATCATAAGAAAGCAGAAAAAGAAGGGGACTATCTTAATTTGATAAAGCTTATCTACAAAATGTCTGTCTAGTGAAAATTTCTCTCCTTTCCCATATTTTGGAAAAAAAAAGGTTGACCACTATTACAACTTCTCTTCAAAACTGTACCATTGTACAGTGTCATAAAGCCAAAAAAGAATAAAAGAAAGAAACAAAAACTGTCATTAATCACAGACCATTGTAATTGAATTTATAGAAAAAGATTACAAAAAATCTACATATAATGTTTAGAATTAATAACTAAATTTAGCAAAGTTATTAGTCAATTTGCAAAATATGAAATGAAATCCAGTGATTTATACAAAAAGAGGAAATAATATAATCAGATTATCTGAGGAGTTTCTGTCCAGTTGGCTCAGTGGTTGAGCGTTGGCCTGGCATGTAGATGTCCCCGAATCAATTCCCAGTCAGGGCACACAGGAGAAACATCCATCTGCTTCTCCATCCCTCCCACTCTCACTTCTCTCTCTCTTTCTCAATTCCTGTCCTGCAGCCATAGCTCGACTGGACTGAGTTGGCCCCAGGTGCTGAGGATGACTCCATAGCTTCTAACTTAGGTGCTAAGAAGAGCTCGGTTGCTGAGCAACAAAGCAACATTCCAGATGGGCAGAGCATCGCCCAATAATGGGCTTGCAGGGTGGATCCCAGTCAGGCACATTGGGAGTCTGTCTTTATGCCTTCCCCTCTCTCACTAAAAACATTAAAAAAAATTTTTAATACAAAAGAAAAAAAGATTTTCTGAGGAATACAACAGTGGTTTATCATAAAAAAAAACTATAAATGTCAATAGATTCTGAAAATAATTTAATAAAACTTAATATTTTTAATTCATAACTAAAAACAGCCTAACCAGATGGTAGCACAGTGGGGAGAGCATTGGACTGGGACCCAGAGGACCCAGGTTTGAAACCATGAATCACCGGCTTGAACACAGGCTCATCTAGTTTGAGCAAGGCTCACCAGCTTGAGCCCAAGGTCATTGGCTTGAGCAAAGGGTCACTTGCTCTGCTATAGCCCCCTGGTCAAGGCACATATGAGAAAGCAATCAATGAACAACTAAGGTGTCACAATGAAGAATTGATGCTTCTCATCTCTCTCCTTTCCTTTCTGTCTGTCCAGATCTGTCTCTCTCTCTCTCTGTCTTTGTCTGTCTCTGTCACAAAAAAACGTGAAAAAAAATAACTAAGAGCATATAAGAATAGAGAAAATTGGGATTCCAAGATGGCAACAGAGTAGACAGATGTTCCAATTGCCACCTCCCAGGACCAAATTAGATTACAAATAATTTAAGACCATCTTGAAAAACCAACTTTAGACTAAATGAAGAGGATTATATAACCAAGGATCACAGAAGAAGCCACACTGAGACTGGTAGGAATGGCAGAGATACCAAGGGGACTACCCAGCAGCTGAGGGTCTGGAGGGGCCCTCACAGGGGGTAGGGTTACCCTGAGAGGTTTGAGTCCTCAGCCTCAGACCTGGAGGCCCAGGGCCTAGAGCAGGCACCCACACAGCATTTGGAGGTGAAAAGAGCTCAGTTTCTGTCTATAAGAAAAAGATGGCAGCACTCTGAGATGCAGGCTCCATCTTGAAGGGCCAGTACAGAAAATCTTGTTAACATCCACTTAGCTGGGGCTCCAGTGGAGGGAGAACTGAGAGGAAGAACTTATGGGAGAACTGCATGAGGAGGGTATAAAGTTGAAGGCCCAAGGAAAGACACTGTGGGGGATGGCCACAGGAACCCTTGTGCTGAGTCATTCTCCAATATAGTAGTCACCATGTTTCTTGGGTGAAGCAGACCCTCTGAGAAGCAGCAGCATGGGGAGAAGCAACTGCTCCACCCTTGAGAGTCTCTTCTGCCCCACCCATTGAGACAGGCTTGTCCTGAGAAGCCAGGAAGCAAGGAGAATGTCAGTGACTCAGTTTTCTGGAGTTGAGGCCAGATTTTTCCCCCAAACAATCCTGAGTCTAAGACTGATAACTCCACTGCATGGGAGAATCAGTAGAAATTGTCCTGACTACAAGCAGACCACACTTCTAGGTCTCAGAGGCTATACTCACCAAACTACTGGGCCACACCCTAATGAGGTGTGTGAAAAATGTCTGGACAGACTGACACCTGGGGCCAAGGGGCAGAGCCACACCCATCACCCTTTTTAATACCTGAATTGCTGCAAGCTCTAGATTCTACCAGAAATTTTTTCAGTGGCTGAGCCCAACAAGCAGCCAGCAGAAAGAAGCTGCAGGAGGCAGGACTAGGGAACCTTGGCCTTTTAAACAAACTTCCCACAGGCCGAATACGAGGAAAAGCCAGCCTAAGTGTGCAGCTTGGTATTTCAATGTGCACCTGGGCCCACCAGAGGCACCCAGAAACTCTGGATTACTTGTAGCTCCAATAAGATTGCTGAGGGACAGTCATGGGCAGTGTCTCCTACTGTTCTGAGACAGGTTCCTCCAAAGGAGGCCTAGGGGAGGCACATTCAGGGACCAGCTTTGGAAAGCATCAAGAAGGACATTGAAATCATAAAAAATGAACCAGTCATAAATGACAAATACAATATAAAAAATGAAGACTGCACTAGAAGGAATCAACAGCAGGCTGGATGAAGCATAGGATCAAATTAGCAATTTAGAAAACAAGATAAACAGAAGCTCAGAAGTAGAGCAACAAAACAAAAAAAAAGGCGCAAAAAGACTGAGAAAACTCTAAGAGAACTCTGTGACAACATGAAGAGAAACAACATCTGCTTCAAAGAGTTCCTGAAGGACAAGAGAATAAGGGAGAAAAAGAGAACATGTTCAAAGAATCATGACTGAAAACTTCCCTAAATTGAGGCAGGAAAAAGTCACACAAGTTCAAGAAGCACACAGAACCCCATTAAAGTGAAACCAAAGAAACCTACACCAAGACAAATCATAATCAAAATACTAAAGGTAAGAGATAAAAAAAAATACTAAAAGCTGCAAAAGAAAAGCAGTTAATCACCTACAAAGGAGCCCCCATAAGGATGGCATCCAACTTTTCAAAAGAAACACTTGAGGCTAGAAGGGAATGGCAAGAAATATTCAAAGAAATGCAGAACAAGAGCCTAGAACCAAAACTTATTTATCCAGCAAGACTATCATTTACAATTGAAAAAGAAATAAAAAGCTTCTCAGAAAAAAAAGAAAGAAAAAGGGAATTCATTACAACCAAACCAATGCTGCAAGAAATGTTAAGGGGCCTGTTGTAAACAGAACAAAGAGGGGGTAAATCTAGTAAAAGTGGAGTGTAGATTTAAAGAATAAAATGGCAATAAACAACTACATGTCAATAATAACCTTAAATGTAAATGGATTAAATTCTCCAATCAAAAGACATAGGGTAGCTGCATAGATAAGAAAACAGGACCAGTACATATGCTGTCTACAAGAGACACATCTCAAAACAAAAGATACACATAGACTGAAAATAAATGGGTAAAAAAAAATATTTCATGCAAATAGAAATGAAAAAAAATGGGGTAGCAATACATATATCTAACAAAATATATTTTAAAACAAAGGTTATAGTAAGGGATAAAGAAGGTCACTACATAATGATAAAGAGAGCAATCCAACAGGAAGATATAATCATTATAAATATCTATGCAACTAATATAGGAATACCTAAATATATAAAGCAGACTTTGATGGACATAAAGGGCTAGATCAACAGCAATACTATAATAGTAGAGGATTTCAAAATTCCACTAACATCACTGGATAAATCCTCAAGAAAAAAAATTAACAAAGAAACAGCAGACTTAAAGAACACACTAAATCAACTGGATTTAATAGGTATCGTCAGAACTTTTTATCCTAAAGCTGCAGAATATACATTCTTTTCAAGTGCTCATGGTACATTCTCTAAGATAGACCACATGTTAGGACACAAAATGAGTCTCAATAAATATAAGAAGACTGAAAAAATATCAAACATCTTCTCAGATCATAATGGCATGAAACTAGAAATCAACTACAATAGGAAAACAGAAAAATACTCAAACAATTTGAAACTAAATATCATGTTATTAAATAGTGAATGGGTTAACAGTGAGATCAAGGAAGAAATAAAAAAATTCCTTGAAACAAATGAAAATGAGCATACAACAACTAAAAATTTATGGAACAAGCAAAAGCAGTCCTGAGAAGGAAGTTCATAGTGTTACAGGCATATTTTAAGAAGCTAGAAAAAGCTCAAAGTAACAAATTAATCCTGCATCTAAAAGAATTAGAAAAAGGACAGCAAGTAGAGCCCAGAGGAAGTATAAGAAAGAAAATAATAAAGATCAGAGTGGAAATAAATGACATAGAGGCCAAAAAAAAAAAAATACAGAGGATCAATGAAACCAAGAGCTGGCTCTTTGAAAAGGTAAACAAGATTGATGAACCATTAACCAGACTCACCAAGAAAAAAAGAGAGAGGACTCAAATAAATAAAATTAGAAATGAAAATAGAGAAGTAACAACTAACACAGTAGAAATACAAAGGATTGTAAAAAAATATTATGACTAACTCTATGCAAAAAAATTAGACAACCTAGGTGAAATGGACAAATTCCTTCAAACATATAATCTTTCAAAAATTATCTAGAAGAATCAGAAAACCTAAACAGACTTATTACAACAAATGAGATCAAAACATTATCAAAAAACTCCCAACAAATAAAAGCCCTGGGCCAGATGGCTTCACAGGCTAATTCTACCAAATATTCAAAGAAGAACTAACTTTTATCCTTCTCAAGCTATTTCAAAAATTAAATGGAGGAAAGACTTCCAAGCTCCTTTTATGAGGCGAGCATAATTCTGAGTCCAAAATCAGTCAAAGACAATACAAAGAAAGAAAACTATTGGCCAATATCCCTGATGAATTTAGATGCTGAAATATTAGCAAACCAGATTCAGCAATATATGAAAAAAAATCATACATCACGATCAAGTGGGATTTATTTTGGGGAGGCAAAGCTGGTCCAATATTACAAATCAATCAATGTGATTCATCACATAAACAAAAAGGAGAAAAACCATATGATAATAACAATAGATGTAAAAAAGCATTTGACGAAATCCAGCATGCATTTATGGTCCAATCTCTCAGCAAAGTGGAAATACAGGGAGTATACCTCAACATGATAAAGGCCATCTTTGACAAACCCACAGCCAACATCATACCGAATGGGCAAAAATTAAAAGCAATCCACTTGAGATTAAGAAAAAGGCTAAGGTGCCCCCTTTCACCACTCTTATTCAACACAGTTCTGGATGTCCTTAGCCACAGCAATCAGACAAGAGAAAAAAATAAAAGGTATCCAAATTGGAAAACAAGAAGTAAAATTATCATTCTTTGCTGATGATATGATACTGTACATAGAAAACCCTAAAGTCTCAGTCAAAAAACCACTAGACCTGATAAGTAAATTCAGCAAGGTGGCAGGATATAAAATTAATATTCAGAAATCAGAGGCATTTTTATACACCAACAATGAATTGCCTAAAAAAGAAATTAAGAAAACAATCCCCTTCACTAATGCAACCAAAAAAATAAAGTACCTAGGAGTAAATTTAACCAAGGAGGTACAGCCTTGTACTCAGAAAATTATAAAACATTGATTAAAAAAATCAAGGAAGATATTGTACAACAAGTGAAAGCATATACCATGTTTATAGATAGGAAGAATAAACATCATTAAAATGTCTATATTACCAAAAGCAATTTTTAAATTCAATACAATTCTCATTAAAATACCAGTGACATACTTCAAAGATATAGAACACATATTCCAAAAATTCATATAGAACCAAAATAGAACATGAATAGCCCCAGCAATCTTGAAAAAGAATAAAATGGGTGGTATCACCCTTCCTAATATCAAGTTATATTACAAGGCCATTGTACTCAAAACAGCTTGGTACTGGCATAAGAATAGGCATATAGATCAATGGGACAGAACAGAGAACCCAGAAATAAACCCACAGCTCTATGGACAACTGATATTTGACAAAGGAGGTAAGGAAATACAATGGAGTAAAGACAGTCTCTTTAACAAATGGTGTTGGGAAAATTGAACAGCTACCTGCAAAAAAATGAAACTAGACCACCAACTTACACTATTTACAACAATAAACTCAAAATGGATAAAAGAGTTAAATGTAAGTTGTGAAACCATAAACATCTTAGAAGAAAACATAGGCTGTAAACTATCCGAAATCTCTCACAGCTATATATTTGCTGATTTACCTCTACAGGCAAGTGAAATAAAGGACAGGATGAACAAATGGGAATACATCAAACTAAAAAGCTTTTGTACAGCTAAAGACAATATGAACAAAATAAAAAGATAAACCACACAATGAGAGGATATATTTGACAATACATCTGATAAGGAGTTAGTAACCAAAATTTTTAAAGAACTTGTAAAACTCAACACCAGGAAGATAAACAAGCCAATCAAAAAATGGGCAAATGAAATGAATAGACACTTCTCCAAAGAGGACATACAGATTGCCAATAGGCAGTTCACAAAAATGTTCAATATTGCTAGTCATTAGAGAAATGTGAATTAAAACCACAATGAGATATCACCTCACACCAGTTGCTCATTAACAAAACAACACATAATAAGTGCTGGTGAGGATGTGGAGAAAATAGAACCCTCCTGCATTGCTGGTGGGAATGCAGACTGGTATAGCCACTGCCTTTTGACCCAGCCATCCCACTTTTAGAAACATATCCCAAGCACACCATATCAATGATTCAAAAGAAGAAATGCACCCTCACATTTATGGCAGCATTGTTTACAATAGCCAAGATCTAGAAACAGCCGAAGTGTCCATCAGTGGATGAGTTGATAAAAAAAGCAGTGGTACATATACACCATGGAATACTATGGGGCCATGAAAAAGAAGGAAATCTTACCCTTTGCAACAACATGGATGAACTTGGAAACTATCATGCTAAGTGAAATAAACCAGGCAGAGAAAGAAAAAAAAAATCATATGACCTCACTCATTTGAGGAATCCAATGAAGAATGTGAACTGAGGAACAGAATAGAGATGTGGGATCCAAGGGACCAAAGGGAAAGCAGACAAAGGGAAAGGGGATGATAGGATGGGATCAGAGAATGAAAGATATTGGTGAAATTATATACACATAACAAAGCATTATAGAGAGCAGAAAAGCAAATCCTGGAGGGAAGGGGGGAGGGTGTTGGAGGCAGTGAGACAAGGGGGATATTGAGAGGAACACGGGGGAGGGGGATGTATTCGGGAGGACACTAGAATCTATGTAAACACAATAAATTAAAATCAATAAAAAATGTACAGTAAGAAATGTTTAGGCACCTGCTGTAAAAAAAGCAAAGAAAAAATAAAAAATTGAGAAAAAGAGGAATGTAGATTTTAAAGAATAAAATGCAATAAATAAGTACACGTAAATAATAACCTTAAATGTAAACATGAATTAACTGCTCCAATCAAAAGACATACGGTAACTTCATGGATAAGAAAACAGGGCCCATACATATGCTGTCTACAAGATCCACCTCAGAACAAAGGATACACATAGACTGAAAGTGAATGGATGGAGAAAGTATTTATGCATATGGAAATGAAAAAACAGCTGGGGTAACAATAATTATGTCTGACAAAATAGCCTTTCAAACAAAGGCTATAGTAAGGGATAAAGAAGATAATTACATAATAATAAAGGAAGCAATCCAACAGGAGGATATAATCATTGTAAATATTTTTGTGCCTAATATTGAAATGAAGAAACACCATATCCCTGACCATAGAACGAATTTTGTAAGATTTGCAGATGAGTAAATGAAAAGAGTTCTGTAAAGGCCATAAATGTTCACTAATGTCTAGATTCCAGAAAGTCCTCAGGATGCTGCCTTAACAATCTCTGTAAAAGTCCAAGATAACCGAGCATATTCTTTTGCTTTTTGTAAAATGCTTCACTAAACACTCTCCCTAGATTGTTCCAACGATAACTGAAAGCCTGTTTTGCTTCTGTAAAACTGCTTTGACTAGGTGTTCACCCCCACCTCTTGTGCTTCTCTAGGCCTATAAAAGCAAATCCCTAAGTTCATTTGGAGCCCAGAGTTCTTTAGGATGTAAATCCACATGTGGTTGCCAGAATTAAATGAAAGACTCCTTAATTTGGCTACTTGTATGGCAAAACGTTTGTTTCCTCACTGTCCAGATATAACAATATAAGAGCACCTAAATATATAAAGCAGATTTGATTAACATAACGGGTGATATAGCAACAATACTATAACAGTAGAGGATTTAAATACCCCACTAACATCAATGAACAGATCCTCCAGACAGAAAATTAACAAAGAAACAGCAGCTTTAAATGACACACCAGGTCAACTGAATTTAATAGATATCTTCAGAACCTTTACCCCAAAGCAGCATAATATACATTCTTTTTGATTGCTCATGGTACATTCTCTAGGATAGACCAATGTTAGGACACAAAAAAGTCTCAATAAATTTAAGAAGACTGAAATCATATCAAGCATTTTCTCTTATCACAATGGCATGAAACTAGAAATCAACTACAATAGAAAAACTGAAAATCATTCAAACATTTGGAGGCTAAATATTTACTAAATAACAAATGGGTTAACAATGAGATCAAGAAAGAAATAAAAAATTTTCTTGAAACAAATGAAAATGAACATACAACTCAAAATTTATGGGACACAGCAAAAGCAGTCCTGAAAGGGAAATTCACAGCATAGCAGGCACACCTTAAGAAGCAAGAAAAAGCTCAAATAAGAACTTAATCCAGAACCTAAAAGAATTAGAAAAAGAACAACAACGCCAAGAGGAAGTAGAAGGAAGGAAATAATAAAGATCAGAGCAGAAATAAATGACATAGAGGCTAAAAAACAATGCAAAAATCAATGAAACAAGCATCTGGTTCTTTGAAAAGGTAAACAAGATTGATGAACCTTTAACCAAACTCATCAATAAAAAAGAGAAAGGACTCAATAAATAAAATTAGAAATGAAAGTGGAGAAATAACAACTGACACTGCAGAAATACAAAGGATTGTAAGAAAATACCATGAAGATCTATATGCCAAAAAATTGCACAACCTAAGTGAAAGGGATAAATTCCTAGAAACACAAAATCTTCCAAAACTCAATCTGGAAGAATCAGAAAACCTAAACAGACTGATTACACCAAATCAAATTGAAACAGTTACCAAAAAAAAAAAAAAAACTCCCAGCAAACAAAAGTGAAGGATGGCTTCACAGGTGAATTTTACCAAACATTCAAAGAACTAATACCTAACCTTTTCAAGCTATTTGAAAAAATACAACAGGAGGAAAGACTTCCAACCTCCCTTTATGAGGCAAGCATTATCCTCATTCCAAAACCAGGGCAAAGACACTACAAAGAAAGAAAACTATAGGCCAATATCCCTGATGAACATAGATGCTAAATTTCTCAACAAAATATTAGTAAACCGAATACAGAAATACATCAAAGAGACCGTACATCATGATCAAGTGGGATTTATTCCAGGGAGTCAAGGCTGGTACAATATTTTCAAATCAATAAATGTGATTCATCACATGATTATATCAATAGATGCAAAAAAAGCATCTGATAAAATCCAGCAACATTAATGATCAAAACTCAGCATAATGGGAATACAGGGAACATACCTCAACATAATAAAAGCCATCTATGACAAACCCACAGCCAATATCATACTCAATGGGCAAAAATTAAAAGCAATCCTTAAGATCAAGAACAAGGCAGGGGTGCCCCCTTTCACCACTCTTATTCAACATAGTTCTGGAAGTCCTTGCCACAGCAATCAGATAAAAAGAAGAAATAAAAGGCATCCAAATTGGAAAAGAAGAAGTAAAACTATCATTATTTGTGATGACATGATACTATATATAGAAAACCCTAAAGTCTCAGTCAAAACACTAATAAACCTGATAACTGAATTTCAAGGTGGCAGGGTATAAAATTAATATTCAGAAATCATTGGGATTTTTATACACCAATAATAAACTGTCTGAAAGAGAAATTAAGAAAACAATCCCCTTCACTATTGCAACAACAAAAATATAAAGTACATAGGAGCAAATTTCACAAAGGAGGTAAAATATTTGTACTTGGAAAATTATAAAACATTGAAAAGAGAAATCAAGAAAGACAGAAACAAGTGGAAGCATATACTGTGTTCATGGATAGGAAGAATAAACATCATTAAAATGTTTATATTATCCAAAGCAATCAATAAATTCAATGCTATTAAAATACTAATGGCATACTTCAAAGATATAAAACAAATATTTATAAGGTACCAAAAAAAGAACATGAATTGCCTCAGCAATCTTTAAAACAAAAAATAAAGTTGGAGGCATCACACTTCCTTACATCAAGTTATACTATAAGGCCACTGTAATCATAGCAGCTTGGTACTGGCATAAGAACAGGCATGCAGATCAGTGGAACAGAAAAGAAAACACAGAAATAAACCCATGCCCTTATGGTCAATTGGTATTTGACAAACGAGGTAAGAGCATACACTGGAGTAAAGACAGTCTATTTAATAAATGGTGTTGGGGAAAGTGCACAGGTACATGCAAAAAAATAAAACTAGACCACCAATTTACACCATTCACAAAAGTTAACTCAAAATGGATAAAAGACTTAAATGTAAGTCGTGAAACCATAAACATCTTGGAGGAAAACATAGGCAGTAAACTGATATCTCTCGTAGCAATATTTTTGCTGATTTATCTCCATTGGCAAGTGAAATAACAAACAAAATAAAAAATGGGACTATATCAAACTAAAAGCTTTAGCACAGCAAAAGACACCATGAACAAAATAAAATGCCAATCCACCTAATGGGAGAACATATTCACCAATACGTCTGATAAGGGGTTAATAACCAAAATTTATAAAGAACCTGTAAAATTCAACACCAGGCATGTAAACAATTCAACTTAAAAATGGGAAGAAGAGCCTGACCTGTGGTGGCGCAGTGGATAAAGCGTCGACCTGGAAATGCTGAAGTCTCCAGTTCGAAACCCTGGGCTTGCCTGGTCAAGGCACATATGGGAGTTGATGCTTCCTGCTCCTCCCCCCTTCTCTCTCTCCTCTCTCTCCCTCTCTGTTTCACTCTCCTCTCTAAAAAATAAATAAATAAATAAATAAATAAATAAATAAAAGATAAAAAAAAACCGATAAAAATGGGAAGAAGAACTAAATAGACACTTCTCCAAAGAGGATATACAGATGGCCAATAGGTATATGAAAAAAAATGTTCTACATCACTAATTATCAGAGAAATGCAAATTAAAACCACAGTGAGATACTACCATATACACCTGACAGAATGGTGCTCATTAACAAATCAACACACAGTAAGTACTGGAGAGGGTATAAAGGGGACCCTCTGGTGGGAAATTCCCTGCACTGCTGGTGGGAATGCAGACTTGTGCAACTACTGTAGAAAAGAGTATGGAGTTTCCTCAAAAAATTAACAATAGAACTGCCTTTTGACCCAGCTACCCCACTTTTAGGAATATATCTTAAGAATACCAAATCATTAATTTAAAAGAAGATATGCACCCCCATCTTTATTGCAGCACCATTTACAATAGCCAAGATCTGGAAACAGTCCAAGCGTCCATCAATGGACAAGTGGATTAAAAAGCAGTGGTACATATACACAATGGAATACTATGTGGCTGTGAAAAAGAATATTTTACCTTTTGTAATGGCATGGATGCACCTGGAGATTATTATGCTAAGTGAAATAAGCCAGGCAGAGAAAGCCAAATATCATATGATCTCACTTATATGTGGAATATAATGAACAAAGTGACCTGAGGAACAGAATAGATGCAGAAAGGGGTCACAGGGAACAGAGGGACAGCTGTCAGAGGGAAGGGGGATAAGGGGATGAGATCAGAGGTGATGGGATTAGTGAAACTATATATACATAACACAAAGATACAGAGAACAGGACAGCAAATCCCAGAGGAAAGGGGGAGGGAGTTGGGGCGAGGGAGGCAACGAGGGTGTAAATAGAGATATGGGAGTATGGGGTCAGGGTGTTATATTCAGTGGGACACTTGAATCCACATTAACACAATAAATTTAAATTAATAATAAACAAAAAGAATAGAGAAAGATTCCTTCTGGCAATATACTTAAAACCTACAGCAAACATAATTCTTAATGGTGAGATACAAAATATATTACCTTTAAAATCTGAATTAAGAAAAGTGTCCATTATCACTCCTGTTAGTTAACATTGTGCTAGAAGTCCTAGCCAGCATATGACTACAACAAAAAAAATAATAAAGGGTATATAGGCTGCAAAGAAAGTAAGAAAACTCTTACCCTGTCCCAACTAATATGTTTCTTCAGAAAACCCAAAGCAAAATCATTAAGTAATAAGTGAGTTAGAAAGGTGCTTGGATCTAATATAATCAATATACAAAGTCAATTCTATTTCAATATACAGCAACAAATAATTTTAAAATGTAATTTAAAAAAGATACCATTTATACTATGAACAAAACTTTAAATTTCTTTTTTTGTTGTTGCAGTTATAAGATTTTAATGAAATTTACCGAAGACTCAATACAAGCATATGTGTTTTCTGTCAAGAAAGATTCAATTACAGTCACTATGTCACAGTTTAGCAGATTATCCCACTTTATAGAATGTCATCTTTCAAAGTATTTCATTGAATTGGTTGCTGAGCCTAGTACTGGTGGGGGTTTTTTGTTTTTCTTTAATTAATTTTACTAGGGTGACATCAATAAATCAGGGTACATATGTTTAAAGAAAACATGTCCAGGTTATCTTGTCGATCAATTATGTTGCATACCCATCACCCAAAGTCACATTGTCCTCCATCACCTTCTATCTAGTATTCTTTGTGCCCCTCCTCTTCCCCCTTCCCTTCTCCCTCCCCCCCATAACCACCACACTCTTGTCAATGTCTCTTAGTCTTGTTTTTATGTCCCACTTACGTATGGAATAATGCAGTTCTTGGTTTTTTCTGATTTACTTATTTCACTCCGTATAATGTTATCAAGATCCCACCATTTTGTTGTAAATGATCCGATGTCATCATTTCTTATGGCTGAGTAGTATTCCATAGTGTATATGTGCCACATCTTCTTTATCCAGTCATCTATTGAAGGACTTTTCGGTTGTTTCCATGTCTTGGCCACTGTGAACAATGCTGCAGTGAACATGGGGCTGCATGTGTCTTTACGTATCAATGTTTCTGAGTTTTGCAGGTATATACCCAGTAGAGGGATTACTGGGTCATAAGGTAGTTCTATTTTCAGTTTTTTCAGGAACCACCATACTTTCTTCCATAATGGTTGTACTACTTTACATTCCCACCAAGAGTGATGAGAGTTCCTTTTTCTCCACAGCCTCTCCAACATTTGCTATTATTATACCTGTCTTGTTAATAATAGCTAATCTAACAGGTGTGAGGTGGTATCTCATTGCAGTTTTGATTTGCATTTCTCTAATAACTAATGAAGATGAGCATCTTTTCATATATCTGTTGGCCATCTGTATTTCTTCCTCGGAGAAGAGTCTGTTTATGTCCTCTTCCCATTTTTTTGGATTGTTTGTTTGTTGTTGAGTTTTATGAGTTCTTTGTATATTTTGGATATTAGGCCCTTATCTGAGCTGTTGTTTGAAAATATCATTTCCCATTTAGTTGGCTGTCTGTTTATTTTGTTGTCAGTTTCTCTTGCTGAGCAAAAACTTCTTATTCTGAAGTAGTCCCATTCATTTATTTTTGCCTTCACTTCCCTTGCCTTTGGAGTCAAATTCATAAAATGCTTTTAAAAACCAAGGTTCATGAGTTTAGAATCTATATCTTCTTCTATGTACTTTATTGTTTCAGGTCTTATATTTAGATCTTTGATCCATTTTGAATTAATTTTAGTACAAGGGGATAAACTGTAGTCCAGTTTCATTCTTTTGCATGTGGCTTTCCAGTTTTCCCAACACCGTTTGTTGAAGAGGCTTTCTTTTCTCCACTGTGTGTTGTTGGCCCCTTTATCAAAAATTATTTGACCATATATATGTGGTTTTATTTCTAGATTTTCTATTCTGTTCCATTGGTCTGAGTGTCTATTTTTTCTGCCAGTATCATGCTGTTTTGATTGTCGTGGCTCTATAATATAGTTTGAAGTCGGGTATTGTAATACCCCCAGCTTCACTCTTTTTCTTTAGGATTGCTTTGGCTATTCAGGGATTTTTATAGTTCCATATAAATCTGATGATTTTTTTGTTCCATTTCTTTAAAAAATGTCATTGGAATTTTGATGGGAATTGCATTAAATTTGTATATTGCTTTGGGTAATATGGTCATTTTGATTATATTTATTCTTCCTATCCAAGAACAAGGAATATTCTTCCATCTCATTGTATCTTTTTCAATTTCCCTTAACAATGCTTTGTAGTTTTCATTATATAGGTCCTTTACATTCTTTGTTATGTTTATTCCTAGGTATTTTGTTGTTGCTGTTGCAATCGTGAAGGGGATTATTTTTTTGAGTTCGTTCTCAAATGTTTCATTGTTGGCATATAGAAAGGCAATGGACTTTTGTATGTTAATTTTGTATCCTGCGACCTTACTGTATTGGCTTATTGTTTCTAGTAGTCATTTTGTAGATTCTTTGAAGTTTTCAATGTATAGGATCATATCATCTGCAAAAAGTAATACCTTTACTTCTTATTTTCTGATATGGATGCTTTTTATTTCCTTGTCTTGTCCAATTGCTCTTGCTAGAACCTTTAGCACCACATTAAATAAGAGTTGAGAGAGTGGACAACCCTGTCTCGATTTAAGGGGGAAAGCCTTCAGTTTTGTGCCATTTAATATAATGTTAGCTGATGGTTTATCATATATGGCCTTTATCATGTTGAGATATTTTCCTTCTATACTCATTTTGTTGAGAGTCTTAAACATAAAATTGTGTTGTATTTTATCGAATGCCTTTTCTGCATCTATTGATAAGATCATGTGGTTTTTGTTCTTTGTTGTGTTGATATGGTGTAATACATTAACTGTTTTACGTATGTTGAACCATCCTTGAGATTCTGGGATGAATCCCACTTGATCATGATGTATTATTTTTTAAATATGTTGTTGTATTCGATTTGCTAGTATTTTGTTTAGTATTTTAGCATCTGTATTCATTAGAGATATTGGTCTGTTGTTTTCTTTTTTCGTGCTGTCCTTGCCCAGTTTCGGTATGAGGGTTATGTTGGCCTCATAAAATGTGTTTAGAAGTATTGCTTCTTCTTAAATTTTTTGGAGGACTTTGAGTAGAATAGGAACCAAGTCTTCTTTGAATGTTTGATAGAATTCACTAGTATAACCGTCTGGACTTTTATTTTTTGTGAGGTTTTTAATAGTTTTTTCTATTTCTTCCCTGCTAATTCGTCTATTTAGGCTTTCTGCTTCTTCTTGTCTAAGTCTAGGAAGGTGGTATTGTTCTTGGAATTTATCCATTTCTTCTAGATTGTTGAATTTAGTGGCATATAGTTTTTCATATTATTCTACAATAAATCTTTGTATATCTATGATATCCGTGGTGATTTCTCCTCTTTCATTTTGGATTTTTTTTATATGAGTCCTTTCTCTTTTTTCCTTGGTAAGTCTTGTCAAGGGTTTGTCAATTTTGTTGATCTTTTCAAAGAACCAGCTCCTTGTTCTATTAATTTTTTCTATAGTTTTTCTGTTCTCTATTTCATTTATTTCTGCTCTGATTTTTATTATCTCCTTTCTTCGACTGGTTTTGGGTTGTCTTTGTTCTTCTTTTTCCAGTTCTTTAAGGTGTGAAGTTAAGTGGTTCACTTGGGCTCTCTTTTGTTTGTTCCTATAGGCCTGAAGTGATATGAATTTCCCTGTTATCACTGCTTTTGCTTCATCTCATAGAATCTGATATGTCGTATTGTCATTTTCATTTGTCTGTATATATCTTTTGATCTCTGTGCTTATTTCTTCTTTGACTCATTGATTATTTAAAAGTATGTTGTTTAGTTTCCACATTTTTGTGGGGTTTTTTCCTCCTTATGCAGTTGAATTCTAGTTTCAAGGCTTTATGATCAGAAAATATGCTTGGTACAACTTCGATTTTTCTGAATTTGCTGATGTTATTTTTGTGGTCCAACATATGGTCAGTTCTTGAGAATGATCCATGTACACTGGAGAAAAATGTATACTCTGTCACTTTGGGATGAAATGTCCTATAGATGTCTATCATATCCAGGTGCTCTAGTGTATTGTTTAAGGCCAATATATCTTTATTGATTCTCTGTTTGGATGAACGATCTAGAGCCGTTTTCGCCACAAAGAAAAATTTGAATCCCAAATAAAATAATTTGTTCATGATTGAGGATTGAATGAGAGTAAAAGTAAAGGAGAAAAGAAGAAACTAATATAGAGGGAGAAAAAAAGAAAGAGGAAAACACAAAAAGAAGAAAAAAGAAAAAGAGAGAGAGTTAAGGGTTTTGGAGTGCAACCCTCCTAGAGAGAAAGGAAGAAGAAAGGAAAGATAATGGGTAGTGATGTAACACTTATGGGTAGTGTAGTTCAAGGAGAGGAGAGTAAGACCGGCAGAGAATTAAACGACCAAATTGGAAGACGACGAAAATAATCAAGAAAACAAGAGAAACAAACAAACAAATATAATAAAATGGGATAGGTTATAAAGTCTGTGGATTATTCTTGATTTTGAGAGGTTATCTTCTTGCCCTTTTTTTTTTCTCACCCTCTTCCTGGTCGGTGACTCTGTACCCCGGGTTCTGCCCCTGTGGCACACTTAGGTAGAGGTTTGCAGTTGATAAGTCTCTATGGCAATGTCATGTATTATCCTTCAGTCTCGTTGGCAGTCAAGGCTCATTAGCATTTGCAGGCTCTGACAATGAGAGAGTTCATTTACCCAGAGCCTCTCTCCTAGTCTTTCCTTCCTGAATTAGCAGCCTGATGATCCAGCTATGGGGTTGCTGCTGCCTCTGCCTGCCACTCTATTCCCACTCAGCGCAGGGCTCTGGGTAAGGCTCAATCAGTCAGAGCCGCTAGCATAATCAGGCGGGGCTGGGAGCCAATTGTTTTCAAGGTGCCTTTCTATGCACCTCTAGGCATGTCCCAAATGCCTCAGCACTCTGTGGGACCACTTTCCCCAGGCTTTTGGCACTTTGTAACCTGTTGGCTGGGTAGAAGATGCCCTATTCACTGTTTGCAAAGCAGGAGGACTTACAAGCTGCCAAATCCCTCTTTTTAACATATAGCCCTGAGTATGCAAGCTATGCCAATCAGTGGTTGCCCCCACCCCTACATGCATAGCAAGAGGCACTAAAAAATATCACGCCTCTTGTCTTAGATCACTGACCTGAGAGAGATCTTGTCAGTTAGGGTCGCATAGGTCAGTTGGGAGGCGAGCAGACTGTGGGTTAAGCTAATCCTTCACAGGTCTGTTAGCTTGTATGGCTGGGTGAGGCGCCTCACCTGCCCAGAGAAGTTCGAGAACAGGCAATTTTGCTCTGGCGCACTCCCCGCGTGTTCTTCAGGGTGCAGGGGCGGCACCGAGACTCTGATTACCGCCTACGCAAAGGCCTCTGACTCTGCCCCTCTGTCTGGGAACACAGGTGCCCACTCCCGGGGGAATCTCTCACCCACTATCCGCGCTCACCTACCAGGATATCGGGCCGGCTGCCTCTCTCCCTGGGTGAGGCGGCACCCTGCCCACTGGGAGAAGTTCGAGTGTAGGGAATTTCGCTCCTGCTCACTCCCTGTGTGCCGCTTTTCAGGGCACAGGGGCAACCCCAAGACTCCGGTTTCGGCCCACACAAAGGCCTCTGACTGCCCCTCTGTCCGGTAACACGGGCGCCCACTCCCAGGGCTCTAGGAGGAATCTCTCTCCCACTATCTGTGCTCGCCAACCAGGAGATCGGGGCCGATGGCTGCCCCACTTGCCTTTCTTTGTCTGGATTTGGTGCGAGTGTTAGCTTGTATTGACTGGGTTGCCACAAGCACAATTTTTCCTCGGCTTGGATGTCCATGCCACAGCCTGGTTCGGACATTTGTGCCACAGCCTGGTTCTATTCATACCCTATGCCCACCTTAGTTTCTATACTCTCAGTTCCCAGTGAAAGCAGCCCTTATTTAGATTAGTGAGGAAGGCAGAGTGTTTCTTCCTCCATCTTATTTCCTTCAGGTTTGATTATATATTTAGTCAATTTTTCGCTCGATCCTACCTTCGCGTTTAGTGTGGAACTTCTGGAGGCTCCAAGGACAGATTTTTCTGACTCTGGTTGAAGATCTTGTTGAATTTTGGGGGAGATTTATCAGTATCACTCCTTACGGTGCCATTTCTCTCTAAATTTCTTAGAATAAGAACAAACATACCAAAGTTTTCTTAGATTTCTGTGGAGAAATTTAAAAATTTGATGGGCACTACTACCATATTTAAACAGGAAAAATTTGACATGTTGATGATTTGTACTCTTTTTTTTTTCTCAGAGACAGAGAGTCAAACAGAGGGATAGATAGGGATAGACAGACAGGAACAAAGAGAGATGAGAAGCATCAATCATCAGTTTTCGTTGTGACACCTTAGTTGTTCATTGATTGTTTTCTCATATGTGCCTTGCCCGCAGACCTTCAGCAGACTGAGTAACCTCTTGCTTGAGCCAGCGACCTTGGGTCCAAGCTGGTGAGCTTTGCTCAAACCAGATGAGCCCGCGCTCAAGCTGGCGACCTCAGGGTCTCAAACCTGGGTCCTCTACATCCCAATCTGACGCTCTATCCACTGTGCCACCGCCTAGTCAGGCGATTTGTACTTTTTAATAACGTAAAGATAATTCTACACAAATTGATGTCCAGATTCAAAATCATCCTGATCACATTCTCAATTGTCGTTTGATAAATACAAATGATACCCACTCTAGATGATGAAAATACTATGGAACATCCTACCAGATGTCAAGACTTACTATAATAATTAAGCTGCAATAATTAAGACATTTGTTATTGATGCAGGAATAAATAAACCTGTGAGAAGAAAGCAAAAAAGATCCAGAAATGTATCTACATATATGGAAATTTTATTCATGACCAAGATGGCAGTAGCCTTATACATGCTACAGTTATCCCATACAGAAGGTAAGGAGCAATCTAAATTCTACGCTGTTCTGGGAGACCTGCTGTTACCAAGAGCTACTCCATGGCTAATGATTTACCACTTGGAAATAGAAAGCCTTTCAGTAAGTCATTATGTGTATTAATACATTTTTCTGGTTCTGCACATTCTATTATGATTTATTATTTGTCATATAATTTACTACATTAGTAGCCCATTAATTCTCAGTGGATAACTAATTTTCTTCTTTATAAAACTCAGAATAAAGGCAGGGTAGTTTGATATGCTGCTTTTGTTTTTATTTTTGTTTTTAACAAAGCTTTTTGCCTTTGAATGCTTGCTTTGCTTACATTTTTATGGAAAGTAACTAATACAGTTTTTAAGCAAGAAAATTCTTGGTGCTATTAAATATACATTGCAAGTCTGTGGAATATTAATCAATTCTTTGGTTTCCTTTTTAAGACTTGGCTTCTAAGGGGAATGCATTTTTCTACTTCAGTTCAATCCTCATTACCATTTTACATTCCATCTGAGGCCTAGCTAATAAACAGCAGCCAGCTCTTGTCTGAATCCTGCAAACTAGGTTCATACAGATGATATCTCTAGAAAGGCTCCTGCCATTTCAGCGTAGGAGACCCGACTTTTGATGCTGGCTTGCACATGAAAAACCGTTCTTGTTTTTTATCATTTGGCTTTTTGCAGGCAAAAATCCAATGCTGGCTCCAGTGGAATTTCAGATCTTAACACTGATGGAAATGGAATTTAAATAAATTTATTTCCTGCTATTGAAGCTATAAACCTTGAAAATCCTACCATTGCCTTGGACTTTAACTGTTTAAAATACACAATTACAAAACACTTTGTTAAATAATGGCATATCCCTTCCAAGCAAGTAAGTAGTATTTCATATGAAAACCTTCCCATTAACAATTTTCCCCAATTCAGCTTAGTACTAGTTATTTTTAATGATTCAATTATATGTGCTAGAAAATTTTTTTCTTTTAACATTCACTGACATTTATGTTAGTTGAATTTGATATAAGACTAGCATGCTGTTATGAATATAATTATTATAGTCACTTCTTAGCTAATTTATAGTAATTTTATATTTGGATCTGTAAAAACACATAACTACTGCTCACAAAAAATACATAATACTGCTCACAAAAACCAGGGAATATTGTAAAATGAATATAAAGTGATAAAATGTCCCCTAATTTTTGTGAGCAGTACATTATCTATCACCAAAAGCACATTCTCAGATAAAATATGTATTTTAATCTAGTTGTGCTTAAATATAACTGTAGCCTCCAAATAACCATATGTAGGCCTATGCATAATACATTAAACAGCATATTTAAGTTAATATGAAAACTGATTTGCTGACTTGTTTTTAACATTATGTGCCTCTGCTTTTTATTTCTATATTTAAACGTATATTGTATAAAAGATAAAAATTGCATAATACAAGGCCAAAAATAATTACATCTACATTTCCTTCTATTTTATAGATCTTTGATCTATTTTAATTTTTCTATATGGTATAAAATCTTTTGAATTTCCAGTTGTTCCAGAACCATTTGCTAAAATGACTCTTCTTCCCCCCATTAATGGTCTTGGCAGCCTTGTGAAAAATCAACTGACAATAGATGTATGGGTTTATTTCTAAACTCCAAATTCTATTCCATTGAACTATATGTCTATCCTATGCCAGTATCATACTGTTTTTATCACTACAGTATTAAGTTGTGAAATTGAGAAGATTCAACATTGTTTTTTGCTGTTCATGTTCCCCTGTATGCCCATATTTAATTTAGGATCAGCTTCTCCATTTCTGAAAAAAAGAGGGGGGCATTATTATTTCCTTCTTACTTACAATTTATTTTGCTCTTCTTGTTCTGTTTTATGGTTTAAGATTAGGTTGACTTCTTTTCTTTAATGTAGGCTATATACATTTCCCTCTGAGCGCTGTTTTTACTGCATCCTATTAAGAATTGGCATGCTATTTCACACCAAACCTTCATTCCTATAAAAATTTTTCTAATTTCCTTTGTAATTCCTTCTTTGACCTACTGGCAATTTAAGAGCGTCTTATTTAATTTCTACACATTTATGCTTTCTCAAATTTTCCTTTTGTTATAGATCTCTCAGTTCATATCATTGTTTGGAGAACAAACTTGGTATAACCTTAATCATTTTAAATTCATTGAAATGTGAATTGTGGCCTAATATGATCTATCTTGGAGAAAAGTAGCATGTCCACTTGACAAGAATGTGTATGTACTCTGCTGTTGTTGGGTGGAGTGTTCTATATATATTTATTAATTCTAACTAGGTTATATAGTGTTGCCCAAGTCTGCTATTTCCTTGCTATTACTTGTTTTGTTGATTCTAGTTAATGTCTAATATCCTTTCATTTCAGCCTCAAGGACTTCCTTTAACATTCATATATGGTAGGTCTAATAGCTTTTATCTGGGAATGTCTTAATTTCTCCTCTATTTTCACAGGCAGCTTTGCTGAATATAAAATTCTAAGTTAACAGTTTTGTTCTTCCAAGACTTTGAATGTATTATCCAATGCCTTATGGCGGGGGTCAGAAACCTATGGCTCACGAGCCAGATGTGGCTCTTCTGATGGCTGCATCTGGCTCACAGACAAATCTTTAATAAAAAAAAATAATGTTAAAAATAAAAAACATTCTCATGTATTACAATCCATTCATTTCCTACCACTCATGTTCATGGTTACGGGTGGCTGAAGCCAATCACAGCTGTCCTCCGGGACACCACCAAATTTTTATTGGATACTGTGTAACGTGCACGGGTCGTTGTATGGCTCTCATGGAATTACATTTTAAAATATGTGGTGTTCATGGCTCTCTCAGCCAAAAAGGTTCCCGACCCCTGCCTTATGGCCTCTATGTTTTCTGATGATAAGTCATGTTAATCTTATTGAAAATCATTTAGACATGATGGTTACCTTGCTGTTTTCAAGATTTTCCCTAAGTCTGTAGCTTTTGATAGTTTATGATGTGTATCAGTGTGCATCTCTTTGAGTTTATCCTACTTAGAGTTCGGTGAATTTCTTGAGAGTGTGTGTGTGTGTGTGTGTGTGTGTAATTTTTTTTAATGAAGTTTGTGAAGTTTCCTGCCAATATTTCTTCAAATATTCTTTTAGCCCCTATATTCCTCTCTTTTCCTTTGGAGACTCCCATTGTGTGTATATTGTTGATAATATCCCATAGGTCCCTAAGGATCTGTTCACTTTGTTTCATTACTTTTTCTTTCTGTTCCTCAGACTGGATAGGCTCAATGACCTACCTTTAAGTTTGCTGATTCTTTCCCCTGCCTGCATGAATCTGCTGTTGAGCTCCAACAGTGAATTTTTAAAACTGTGGTTATAATTTTCAACTTGAACATTCACTTATTCAAGTAAAGGCCCAGAGAAAAAAAATGGAAACGTTAAACTAGTGGGTTTTGCCAGGCAAATATTTCTTTCTGAAAGAGAAGCTGGCATGAATTATCTACAGTTACAGCTTTGTCACATCAGAACTGTTCAAAATGTAAACTATGAAGTATATGGCAAATTAAAGTGTAACACTAATGGATTAACACTTATAATCTCTTATTTTGATTTAGCTCTCAAGAATATAATGATACCACATTCTACATATCAATCTCACACTTGTTATCTCAATTTGACTCTATACTGTACTTTCTTTTCTATTAGTACATTTTCTAAAAACACTTTAATAAGATGTATAAAAATACTCCAATGATCACTGCTCTAAAAATAGTTTAATATTTTATTTGAAAAAACTAGGTAAAAGATCAAATAAACTTTTTCATAGAAAGCAAAGAAATTCACTAATAAGGTAGCAATTTTTTTCACAGTAAAAATAAATTACATAAAACTTAAGTTCTTGATTTTTATCACACTTCATTTTTTTATCCTTGATATATCACACAAACACAAAATCATTGAAAGAAAAAGACTAAAAATACAGATTCATAACAAAACAGATATATAATTTTCTTGCTCCAAAAGAATCATGTTAATATAAATTAACAAATTTTAAATAGATGAACAGGCTATGTTCTGTAAATACTAATTTGTTATATAAATATTAATTTCATCTTACTACTTTTCAAAATAATTTAACCTAGTCAATTTTCTTTATGCCTCAGTTTTCTTATTTATAATTTAGGAATTTCTTTTTGTTGATTTACCAGAAATTAAGAAATTTTGCTAATAAGAATTGTCCTCAAAATGTAACCCACAAAGCAAGGTCACACGAAACATGCTAAGATTTGTTTTAAAAAAACAACAGTGATTTTGAATGTTACTCATAAGTAAAATTCAAAAGTGAGAACACAAGTCATTCTTGGTCAAGGATCACCACGGTGATAGACATCAATTACTGACATTAGCAATTGCTACACTGGTCTTTTTACTCCAGTGTTAGAGTAGATCATTATTTCTTTGGTTTGAACATCAGACAACATTGGTACTTGGTTGAAATTAAGGAGTCCACACTGTGTAACAAATATCTTTAAATACTAGGCTTACATATAGCACAGGATACCTACACACCTAGACCCCATTTTAAATGCTAAACTTCATATTGAATTCAGTCTAGAAATACAGAGTGGAATCCAGCCTGTTTAAATTCTTTCTCTTTCCCCCACTTTTTGCAGAGTTTGTATTTCTGCTCCTCAGTTTAAGTACACCTACTCACAATAATAACTAATAAAAAAGCAAACAAACCTTTAAGTAAAGTGGTATTTATTAGGTCATACCATACTAATTCTTAAGTTTAATTTTTTATGGATAGTTAATTAAAAACTAATTTTGTAAAAAATAAATCCCTCAAAACTCTCATATTACTTTTTCCCCCACACAGGGGAAACGGCAGTGCTGAAGAGGCAGCTTGCAGAGAACAGAGCCTTTCTAGAGAGTCAATATAGAACAACACTAATTCAGGTCAACATATGTTACTTACTTCAATATTATTGGGACCAAAAAGGTAATTATTGGGACTTAAAATCATATGATACAAAGAAAATTATAACCATCAAATTTTAAAGATTAACATTTAAAAAGAAAGCCTTCAGTGTTTGAGGAATGCAATATTTTGCTAGTATTCAAATACTGTATCAGGAGAGAAGTGTCTGCACTTGCTGTGGTGATCGGTGTAGAATGCTCTCTGGATCTTTGTATCCACTGACTGGACTCATCACGGCGGCATACACTTCACCATATGCTCTGCAGACTAATTCTGTAGACTGTTTTATGATCTGCTCTCTATTGATAAACAAAATGGGAAAACAATTTTAAAATGTATGAATTGTAAGAAAGCTTCATATTTGAATGCATTTCATGTTTATAATAATCACATTATAATATTAAAAACTCATTGTACCACTACACAAGTTACTTATCTTGGTTTGGGATAATTTTAATATTTATTATTTTTTTGTTACATTTTCTCCATTAGTATGTAGGTTTCAGGAGGGCGGGGACTGGGTTTTGTTCACTGCTATTATCTTTATGGCTGGAACAGTGCCCAATATACAGTGGGTTACTAAACAAAAAACAGGTCCTATAGGTCTTTAAATGCCCCTAATTCTCAGTAAAAATGTACGTTCTATAAAGTCTTCCCTGATTTCCAGAGCTAGAAATAACTTCTCCATTTTAGGAATGTCCATGACCAAAAGAATACATGTGTAAGACTCGTGGTGAGTTGAAGCAAATTGACATTTGCCCCAAATGTCAATTGCTGAAGCTTCCAAAATAAGCGTGAGTAAAATGGAAATATGTTGAGTAAATTCTCTGAGCAGAGTGGAGTAAATGCTACTAGGTATACTACCTTTTTGTTGTAAAGGAAGACGGTGGAAAGTGGTTTGTAAATCTACTTAACCAGATGAGGCTTCAAAATATTTCTGATCTACATATATTGGAGATTATTCCTATAACTGACTGAGCTTAATGATGAGTGCATCAAAAAGATACAAAAGTTATTTTCCAAAAATAGCTGAAAAACATAAACTGGTATTTTTTAAATGTGTAAAATATAAGATGCATTTGATACCCATTTTGCAAGAAGTCAAAAAATAGATTTTAGATATAACAGTTCTTAAAGCAGTAAGATAAATTTTTAGGGAATGTATAAAGCATTCATTACATATACTACATACTCTAAAATCTATACTCAATCTAAACATAGTATATATTTAAACATATCAATAAAAATACAGAGAAAGAAGGCTATTTCTTCTCACAAGCTTAAAAACAGAATAACGTACAATAATGAATATCAAATACAATTTTTTAAAAAATCTAGGTAACTGGTACATGTAGAATTATTGAATATTTTGAACAAATTAATTTTTAAAAAATTCTATTAAAATAAATTTAATGGGGTGACATTGATCAATAAGAATACATAGGTTTCAGATTAATATTTCTGAAACATTTGAACTGCTGATTGTGTTGTGTGCTCATCACTCAAAGTCAAATCATTTTCTGTTACCATATATTTGTCCCTCTTTATTCCACCCCCCCACCTCCCCTGGTGACCACTTCACTTTTATCTATGTCCATGAGTTTCATTTTTATATTCCACCTATGTGTGAAATCATATAGTTCTTGGCTTTTTCTGATTTACTTATTTCAGTTAGCATAATGTTCTCAAGGTCCATTCATGTTGTCATAAATTACAATATACCATCATTTCTTATGGCTAAGTAGTATTCCATTGTATATATGTACCACTTCTTAATCCAATATCTATTGAAGGACACTTTGGTTGCCTTGGCCACTGCGAATAATGTTGCAATGAACATGGGGGTGCATATGTCTTTGCATAACAATGTTTTCGAGTTTTTTTGGGCAGATACCCAGTAAAAGGATTGCTTGCTGGGTCATATAATAGTTCTACTCTTAATTTTTTGAGGAACCACCATACTTTCTTCCATAATGGCTGTCTCAGTTGACATTCCCACCAGCAGTGAATGAGAGTTGGAGAGCCTCTCCAACACTTGCTATTCCCAATCTTTGGATAATAGCTAATCTAACAGTGTGAGATAGTACAGTATCTCATTGTAGTTTTGATTTGCATTTCTCTGATAGCTAGCAAAGATGAGCATCTTTTCATATATCTGTTGGCCATTTGTATGTCTTCTTGGAGAACTGTCTGCTCAGGTCCTCTCCCCCTTTTTTAATTGGATTATTTGCTTGTTTGTTGCTAAGCTTTGTGAGTTCTTGACATATTTTGGATGTTAACCCCTTATTGGAGCTAATACATTTAAAATTTTATCTCCAAGTGCAAGTGAAGAAAAATTATGTTTTCTTATAACTCAGGGAACATATTTATTTATGAATTAAAGTAAATTACAAATGTCTATAACTCATAATGCAGCTAAAAATCATTATAAATCTGCAGTGAAGAAAAAACAGAATAAAGCAATATTGCTAAGCCACAAATAAAACAAAAAAGCTAATAAAACCAAGTAAAAGTATAATTTTAAACATTGGTGTTTGATGGTATAGGACATCCTCATTTTGCTTCTCTGGTTAAAGCCACCAAGATAGGGAAGGGATTAAAAATGAACACGGCTGTGCTGAAGATGATGAAAGACACCAAAGCTCATGGAGAAAAAGGCCTTTCATGTGCTGGGTAGGAAAAGGAGAAGGGGTAAGAACTGGTCCTCCTGGCCTGCCAACTATTTTTTTTTATTATTATTCATTTTAGAGAGGAGAGGGAGAGACAGAGAGAGAGAAGGGGGGGAGGATATGGAAGCATCAACTCCCATATGTGCCTTGACCAGGCAAGCCCAGGGTTTCAAACCAGCAACCTCAGCATTTCCAGGTCGACACTTTATCCACTGCACCTCCACAGGTCAGGCCCTGGCCTGCCAACTATTAAAGCCAACAGGATAGAAATGCAATGGAAAGAGTGTTTCTCCAAAGTGAATCTGAGTCAGATCCAAAATGTGAAGAGCAGGAACTGTGACTGGCAGTGATTCCATACCTAGACAAATGTAAGAGCTCAGTTATCACTTCCAAAGTCAGGCACAGGTCCATCACTTACATTCATTAATTTTTTTCTAACGTTATAAAGGTGTAATGGAGGACAATACTGTCAGGGACCTTCTAGTTGAAGATCTGCCACTTACTGCAGCCTTGAACAAGTAATTGACTCTCTCCAGGACTGTCACCATTGTAAAACAAAATACTGAATCAACAATCTTTTCAGGTACTTTCAGCTTTTAAATTATACCATTCCAGTGAGAGTTAAAAGCATTTTATGAACTGCTTTTTAAAAACATCTCTTTGTGCCTATTTATACATATACATACATACACACACATTATTTTGGAGAATTGAGTTCCCTAAATAATGATATATCAATATAAACATATCAGTTATTTGTATATGAATGGGTGGTGTGTCTGAAGTACTAAAACAGTTTTATTACTTTGCAATTTAACTATCCCCTCCTTTTTATTTATATTGATAATTATTTTGTAAGTTCATCCTTTTATCTTAAAAGGTATAAAGGCATGTATCTGTGTATCTATTTATCTGTCTGTCTGTCTGCCTGCCTACATGCCTACTTGCCTGGTGTCTTGGCCCAAATTATTCACTAATATCATATATGACATAGAGTCTAAGATAATGGAAAATCATTATAGTGACAAATAATCGATGTTCAAAATGTAAAACTTTCAGTTATTCTGTAACTCAACAAAAAAATGACCAACAAATTATCTCAGGTGCTTCTGAAAATTTGGAATGCCTTTATCCACCGATCACCTCATGTACAAGTAGTGAAAAGTAGTATTTATATTTTCAGTCATGTATGCTGAGCACTGATTCTAGCATGGGCATCCAACTCAGATTTTACTTACATATAGTATATTTTGATCAAGCCCAGAGCTGAAGAAAAGTACTCTTAGAATTGTTTACGTAGGTTAAAATTCTAAAAATTAAGTCTAGCTTTTCACATGATCAAAAGATATTGAAAAAAAGGCCAGTTAAAAGGAAACTCTTGTATATATTTGAATGTAAGCTATGACCATCTATAAAGTTAGACTACTAATTTTCTTGGTCTCTTTATTACCATGAAATTCTAACAGGTAATAATTTATTAGGTGATGCCCTATTGGCCTTTGGACAGCTTAATAACCCTCTCAGTATAAGTACAACTTTCAAAAAATTAAACATATGAATCATATAAATAAAGAATGAAAGAATGTAAAAAATTTAATAACTTGTGAATGAGGAAACTATTAAGATGATAAAGCTGGTTCACGGGACATTTTGAATAACTAGTCATTTGCAGGCATTTGAAAAGGAAGGTTAAAACAAAATATGGTAGATACAAAATGGATCAATGTCTCATGGAGCAAGAACAACCATAAGGCATGAAAAACCATGAGAAATTTAGTCAACAGTAAACAGAGAATCAAACAATGTACATTTCCCTAAATAATTCAGTAATTCTGATGACAAAGACATGCTGTTCTCCCAGACTCTATTTGCCTTATTTCTAAGTTTTAGGAAATCTTTCTTACATTTAGAAAGTGGTTCGCTATACCAATGTATCACATATCAGAGATAATAATGTAGTTAATGTGCCACTGAAAAAAGAAAAAAAGATGAGCTAGTTACACAATTTTACAGAAGGGTAACATTTTTCAGTTACTTATGCACCAGAATATCATACGTTAAGAAGTTTTATCTGACCAGTTATAAATGTCAATGCCTTAAAAACCTAGTATTATAAATTTTAAAAATACTAATAAAAATTAATATACGGCCCTGGCCGGTTGGCTAAGTGGTAGAGCGTCGGCCTGGCGTGCAGAAGTCCCGGGTTCAATTCCCGGCCAGGGCACACAGGAGAAGCGCCCATTTGCTTCTCCACCCCTCCCCCTCTCCTTCCTCTCTGTCTCTCTCTTCCCCTCCCGCAGCGAGGCTCCAATGGAGCAAAGATGGCCCAGGTGCTGGGGATGGCTCCTTGGCCTCTGCCCCAGGTGCTAGAGTGGCTCTGGTCGCGGCAGAGCGACGCCCCGGAGGGGCAGAGCATCGCCCCCTGGTGGGCAGAGCGTCGCCCCCTGGTGGGCGTGCGGGGTGGATCCCGGTCGGGCGCATGCGGGAGTTTGTCTGACTGTCTCTCCCCGTTTCCAGCTTCAGAAAAATACAAAAAAAAAAAAAAAAATTAATATACAACTAGAAGGAGATATCATTCTTATTTTTAAATGTTGACTGAAATTAAGTATATTTTAAATCTTTATTTTTTTTAAGATTTTTAAATTGATTTTAGAGAGAGAGAAAGGGGGGAGAGGAGCACGAAGAATCAACTTACAGCTGCTTCTCAAGTGTGTGCTTTGACCAGGTAAGCCCAGGGATTCAAACTGGCAAACTCAGTATTCCAGGTCAACACCTTATCTACTATACCTACACAGGTCAGGCTTAAATAATTATTTAAGGCACTGAGCTGTGTGTGATAAGAGATAAACTGCTTACTTCCAAAATCAGTGAGCTTGTCATTAATCAGTACTTTAGGATTTTGGCTGCCATAACAACATGACAAAATCATTATTACCATAAACTCAGCATTTCTAAAAATAGTTTATTTCAGCATTCAGGTTCTATCTATGATCACTAAAATTGAGCTTTATTACAGCACCACAGTTAAGAGCGCAATCAAACAGTCTAAGCCTGAAATACCAAGAAAAAAAAGAATATACTTATGAATACACAGGTTAATGAACGTACATTTTTATTTCTCTTTACCACAGTGCTAACATCCAGATGTCACAGAGTTAAGATAATGTCTCATCCTTGATGAGCTGTCACTCACAGTAAAATGTAAGTATACTTTCCATGAGACCAAGGCCACGTATCTCACGTAAGTCTTATCTATCACATATGCCTAAATTTTCTAACTTCCTTTTAAAAATAATAAGACAATCTCAACATAGAGTTAATAAAAATATAGTACAGGCTAGTATTAAAGAGAATAGGTTCTGGAATCAGAAATATAGGATTCAAATCTTGACTATTTGACTTTGGTTCAATATTTAACCTTTCTAAGAGGTGTCCTCTTCTGTAAAATGGAGATACTAATTTGTAGACCCATTGGGAGATGTAGGTGAAGTAACTCATTGAAGGATCACTCTGGTTGAGGAGTTCAGATTAGATTGTAGGGGTTGGTGTGGAGCTGGCAGTGAGGACAACAGTGAAAACAGAGACTAGTTCAAAGGATAATGTGATAATCCAGGCATAGATGAAACTAACTTGGGCCATCGTAGTAACTGTGGAGATGGTCAAAAGTATTCAGAGTGACCTCTCACATACTTCTGGATAAATATTTAATGAACTGGTCCATGGGAATTTTGAGAGGAGTTATGATGAATTTACAAATTACTATATTACACAGCCAGTTAGAGAAGAATACCATGAAACTACATAAGAACACTGAAAATCTGCAAACATCACAATTAATGATAAACATCAGGAACACTTCCATTAAAGTTCAAAGTAAGATATACATACACATTGTTACATCTACTGTTTACTTTGGAGATCCTAGCCAATTTAATGAGTTTAGTCACAAATATTGAAAAGAATTAATAAAACCATTAATATTAGGTGTCTTTACCAAAAAGAAAACAAGGCAAACAATCGAAAAAGTACTAGAATTAAAATAAAGTTTAGTTATTTGGACAGATTAAAAATTAACACACAAAATTTAGAACCAGCAATATCTAATTAGAACATGTAGGAGAAAACAAAAGACCTTATCATAGTAGCCACAAAATGGTGTTCTAGGAATAAACCCAGTAATACATTTGAAAATTATATAGAAATTTTATTGAAAGTTGTAAAATAAACAGGCATACCTTGTTTGTAGATGGGTATATTCATAGTACTTTCTTATTTCTTTTTTGTTCATTCTTATATTAGTGCAGTGAATGTTTTATATGCACTTGAAAGGAATGTTATTGTCTGTGGTTGCCTGTAGTATTCTCTTTCTACCAGGGTGGACAGACTGGTGGCAATATTCAGTTCATTTACACCATACTAGTTTTCTGTCTACCTTTTCTATCCATTACTAGCAGAAGAGTGCTCAAATATCTGTAACTGTCAACATAACTATTTCTTCTCAATTCTATGAGTTTACACTGCATGTTTGAAACTCTGCTATTAAATATACATATTTATTATTATATCTTCTTAATAGATTGATCCTATTATTATTATTATTGTAAAAGGTCCACCTTTATCTTTGGTATTATTTTCTATCCTGCAGTCTAAATTTTTAAATATTAATATAGCTAATTTGGTTTTAGTAAGATTGGTATCAAATGGTATATCTTTTACCATCCTTTTACATTTTTTCCCCCTTAAGTGAGAAGCAGAGAGGCAGAGACAGACTCCCACAGGGAGCCTGACTAGGATCCACCTGTCAAATTCCCTACGGGGCAATGCTCTGCCCATCTGGGGCCATTGCCCCATTGCTTGGCAATCAAGCTATATCAGCGCCTGAGGCAAGGCCATGGAGCCATCCTCAGTGGCCAGGGCCAACTTGCTCCAACTGGGCCATGGCTGCGGGAAAAGAAGAAAAGATAGAGGGAAGGGAAAAGGGGAGGCGAAGAGGCTGATGGTCGCTTCTGCTGTGTGCCCTGACTGGCAATCGAACCCAGGACTTTTACACAGCAGGCTGAAGTTACACCACTGAGCCAAACGGCCAGGGCCACCATCATTTTACTTTTAAATAACCCCTGTTTTTGTATTCAAAGTGGATTTTTTATAGGTAGCAAACAGTTGGACCATGATTTTTTTCTTTACTCTAATTCTTTTAATTGGAGTGTTCAGAGGTGCTATAAGGCTGAATGTAAGTCTATCACTATCATTCTGTTATTTGTTTTATATTGGTCCCACCTGTTCTTTTTGCTTCTTTTCCCCCTTCTTTCTGTAATTGTTCTTTAACATTCTATTTTATCTTATATAATAGCATTTTACATAATTTTTGTTTCTTTTAGCACTTACTATAATGTTAATAATCTACCTTAAAACAGTATATATATTTCAAGGACAATTTAACAACCTTACACAACAGTATACTCCACCACCCTCTCATTCCATCTTTTGTGCTTTTGTTGTCATAAACTTTATTTCTATATGTTAAAAATCCAATTCATTGTTAGTAATTTTGTTTTCAATGTCAACTTATCCTTTGTATTTAGCATTTCCTATGCTTGTCTTTCCTATGCATAGAACTGAGTTTTCTTCTGGTATCATTTTCCTTTGGTCTGAAAATCTTCCTTAATCATTCCCCGCAGTGCAGTATATTGTTGATAAACTCTATTTTGCTTTATCTCAAAATATGTAAATTTTGCTTTCAGTTTGAATGATACATATTCTCCAAAGAAGACATACAGATATGGCCAATAGGCATATGAAAAAAATGTTCAACTTCACTAATCAGAGATGCAAATTAAAACCACAATGAGATACTACCTCACACCTTTCAGAATGGCGCTCATTAACAAATCAACACATAATAAGTGCTGGTGAGGGTGTGGAGAAAAGGGAACCCTCCTGCACTGCTGGTGGGAATGCAGACTGGTGCACATACTTGTAAAAAACAGTATGGTGTTTTCTCAAAAAATTAAAAATGGAACTGCCTTTTGACCCAGTCACCCCAGTTTTAGGACTATATCCTAAGAATCCCAAAAACACTGATTCAAAAGAAGATATGCAACCCCCCCCCCCATGTTTATTGCAGCATTGTTTACAATAGCTAAGATCTGGAAACAGCCCAAGTATCCGTCAGTGGACAAGTGGATTAAAAAGCTGTGGTACATATACACAATGGAATTCTACGCAGCTGTGAAAAAGAAGGAAATCTTACCTTTTGTGATGGCATGAATGGACTTGGAGATTATTATGCTAAGTGAAATAAGCCAGGCAGAGAAAGACAAACATCATATGATACCACTTATATGTGGAATCTAGTGAACACAGTGAACTGAGGAATGGAATAGAGGCAGAGGCGGGGTCACAGGGAGCAGAGGGACAGCTGTCAGAGGGAAGGGGGATGAGGGGATGAGATCAGAGAAGGTAAAGGGATTAGCCAAATTATATATATGTATATATAACACATAGATACAGATAACAAGACAGCAGGTCCCAGAGGGAAGGGAGGAGGGGGAGAGAATGAAGAGAGGGCGAGAGGAGAAGGAGGAAGAGGAGACAAAGTACCTATGCTGTACGTCTCTATGTTTATTTTTACAACTGGCAATATTTCCTCCGTAATCTTATTCTACTTTTTCACCTGTCTCTGTAGCTCCCCTTCCATCAGGTGACCATCAGTTTATTCTCTGTATCAATAAGTACAGTGTAGCCTGACCTGTGGTGGTGCAGTGGATAAAGCGTCAACCTGGAAACACTGAGGTTGCCAGTTCAAAACCCTGGCCTGCCTGGTCAAGGTACATATGGGAGTTGATGCTTCCTGCTTCTCCCCCTTCTCTCTCTCTCTCTCTCTCTCTCTCTTTCTCTCTCTCTCTCCCCCCTCCTCTCTAAAATGAATAAATATAAAAAAAAATAGTAATAAGTACAGTGCTGTTTTGTTTGTTCATTTATTTTGTTCTTTAGATTCTACATATAAGTAAAATTGTATGGTATTAGTCTTTCTCCTTCTAAGTTATTTAGTATAATACCCTCATGTCCACCCAGTTGTAGTGAATGGTAAAATTTCACTGTTTTTTTTTTTATAGCTAAGTAGTCTATGAAGTAGCTTATCTGCATGTACTATGGATAGTCCATGACATATTTATTCCATGTCACCCTGACATATTTGTTAATATAAGAGAATCTGGTATTACAGTAACATAATTTCTATTATATTTATGTTAATTTAAAAAAATCATTCACTAAGAAGAGAATTTGGAGTTAGATATATGCAAGGAATAAGTAATAACGGGGTGAGTTCAGATCTCTTAGAGGTACTGAGGCAGAAAAAAATGGTTGAGAACCACAGATGGTCAATGGTAAATCTCCTATTCACAAAAATATTTTTTTTTTCAAAGAAATGTGCTTGGTATTTAAAAATATGTAAATATTTACCAACTAATTGGGACCAAAATATACTTACTTCACTGTGGCACTCAGAAGGAAGTTCAGCTGTGGCATTAACAGGTTGTCTGGAGCTGACAGGTAACGATCAAACTGAACCTGAACGAAACAGAGAAATGTAGAATAAAGTACTACATATATCTGTTAACAGACATTCAAATATATTACCATATATTTTAATGATTAAATCTTAAACAAAATCCCATATTTAAAAAAACAAGTTATCAAAATGAGTTATTTTGTGAACATTCTACCTAAATTACCTAAAAGTGTCAACTTTTAAAAGTAGTCAATATCCAGCATCATCTACTTGTAAAATTCTGAATCTAAGTCATTCATCTTCATGTCCCTCACCAAAGTTTTGATAATATTAACAAGAAGTAGTCATCAGGGAGATGACGTCAGAGTAATGGCGGAGTAGGAAGAGATACCGATAAATCTCCCCCAAAACTCAACAAGATCTTCAACCAGAAACAGAAAAACCTATACTTGGAGCTTCCAGATTCTTCGCAATACACCCAAAGGTATGATTGAGTGAAAAATTGGCTAAATATATAACCAAACCCCGAAGGAAATAGGGAGTAAGAAATGCTCCGCCTTCCTCACTAACCTAAACAGGGCGGCTTTTTCTGGTAACTGTGAATATAGAAACTGAGGCGGGCAAAGGGGGTGAATAGATCCAGGCCGCCGCAACAAAAACGGCCGAACCAGGCTGTGGCTCAGAGATCCAAGCCGAGGAAAATCTGATCCTGTGGCAACCCGGGCAATACAAGCTAACACTCGCGCCAAACCCAAACAAAGAAAGACAAGCGGAGCGGCCATTTTACCCGGTCTCCTGGTCGGTGCGCAGTTAGTGGAAGAGAGATTTCTTCCTAAGCCGCGGAAGTGGGTACCCGTGTTGCCCCACGGAGAGGCAGGGTCAGAGGCCTTTCTGTGGGCTGAGGGCAGAGTCTCTGGGCAGCCCCAGCGCCCTGGGAAAGCCACGCACGGGAGGGAGTGAGAACTAATCCCAACGGTGGAGATTTTCCGTGCTGGAGGCTGTTTCACTCAGAGGGAACCGCGGCCGGCCTCATATCCTGGTTTGCGCGCGCAGATAAGGAGTGAGCGATTCCTCCGAGTGCCTCCGCAGTGCGCGCCCGTGTTATCGCAGAGAGGGGCAGAGTCAGGGGCCTTTGTGTGGGCCAAAGCGGAATCTCGGGCCGCCCCAGCGCCTTGCAAAAGCCGCACACGGGGACGGAGCGAGACTCAATTCCAACGCTGCAACTTTTCCCTGCGGTTGGGGGTTTCACTCAGAGCATGAGACTGCTGGCCGGATATCCTGGTTGCAGACAGTGAGTGAGAGTTTCCTCCAAGCGCCCCGGAAGTGGGCGCCCGCTTGTGTTACCGGATAGAGTGGCAGAGCCAGAGGTGTTCGAGTGGGCGGAAAGCCCGCCTGATTATGCTAGCAGCTCTGACTGACTGAGCCTTACCCAGAGCCCTGTGCTGAGTGGAAATAGAGTGGGGAGTTGCCAGCAATTTGAGCCTCTTACTATCCAGGCAGAGGCAGCAGCAACCCCATACCTGGGCTATCAGGCTACTAATTGAGGAAGGAAAGACTAGGAGAAAGGCTCCAGGAACACGGACTCTCTCACTGTCGGAGCCTATAAATGCTAATGAGCCTCGACTCCCAACGAGAATAAAGCACAATACATGACATTGCCATAGAGACTTATCAACTGCAAACCTCTACCTGAGCGTGCCAAAGGGGCAGAACCCGGGGTACAGAGTCACCGACCAGGAAGAGGGAGAGAAAAGAAAAAGCAAGAAGATAACCTCTCAAAATCAAGAATAATCTGCAGACTTTATAACCTATCCCATTTTATTATATTTGTTCGTTTGTTTCTCTTATCTTCATTCTTGAGACTTTTTTTTCCTCCTCCAATTTGGCCGATTAACTCTCTACCGGTCTTACTCTCTCCTCTCCCTGAACTACACTACCCATAAGTGTTACATCTCCCATTATCATTTCTCTTCTCTTCCTTTCTCTCTATGAGGGTTGCACTCCAAAACCCTTAACTCTCTCTCTCTCTCTCCTTTCTTTTTTCTTCTTTTAGTGGTTCCCTCTTTTTTTTCTCTCTCTCTCTTTCTTTTCTCCCTCTATATTAGTTTCTTCCTTTCTCCTTTACATCTCCTCTCATTCAAACCTCAATAACAAACAAATTATCTTATCTGGGACTCAAACCTATGTTTGTGGCATTTTGGGGGGGTTTTACTTCACCTTTTTACCTCACTAGCAGTGCTCCCATCCCTGGCTCTCCATATTATCTAGTTCTTGTTCCACTAAATACAATAGTAAGTTTTTAATTTGTCCCCCCATTTTTCCATTTTCCTCTTATTCCTCTCATCATAACTCTTAGAAAACCAACACCTAAAAGCAAATCATTTTATTCTTGACCCAAATTTTTTCCTTATTTGCTTTTTGTGGGTCCATACGCTCTTTTTTTTTTTTTTTCTTTCTCTCTTTTTTGCCCCTTTATTACTTTTCCCCAATTCAGGCCCTCCATCACAGGCATTGTTTGTTATAACTCACAGTCCACCACAAGATTTTCTCAAGAAAGAGGGGAGAGGAGAGGAGAGGAGAGGAAAAAAAGAGGGGGGGAATAATTTCCTTTTTTAAAAAATTTTTATTTTATTTTATTTTTCTTTATTTCATTATTAATTTTTTTTAAAAAAAACAACTCTTTTCGATTTGTTATTTTTTTATTTTTTTTAACTTTTTATTCTTTATTAAATCTCATTAATACTATCAACAAAACCACCCTCAGATGCCATTAAGGAAGAGAAAATCGAATATCATGGATACAAAAGAAAGAGAGGTAACACAGCTAGATGAGGAAAAATCTATGGAGAAAAAATTTAATATATTGGAAACCTTGGAGCTAAATGACAGAGAATTCAAGATAGAAATCCTAAAAATCCTCCGAGATATACAAGAAAACACAGAAAGGCAATATAGGGAGCTCAGAAAACAACTCCATGAACACAAAGAATATATGTCCAAGGAAATTGAAACTATAAAAACAAATCAAACAGAGATGAAAAACTCAATTCACGAGCTGAAAAACGAAGTAACAAGCTTAGCTAATAGAACAGGTCAGATAGAAGAGAGGATTAGTGAAATAGAAGACAAGCAACTTGAGGCACAACAGAGAGAAGAAGAAAGAGACTCAAAAATTAAAAAAAATGAGATAGCCCTACAAGAATTATCTGACTCCATCAAAAAGAATAACATAAGAATAATAGGTATATCAGAGGGAGAAGAGAGAGAAAATGGAATGGAGAACATACTTAAACAAATAATTGATGAGAACTTCCCAAGCCTGTGGAAAGAACTAAAGCCTCAAGTTCAAGAAGCAAACAGAACTCCAAGTTTTCTTAACCCCAACAAACCTACTCCAAGGCATATCATAATGAAATTGACACAAACCAACAGCAAAGAAAAAATTCTCAAGGCAGCCAGGGAAAAGAAGAATACAACATATAAAGGAAGGCCCATTAGATTATCATCAGATTTCTCAGCAGAAACTCTACAAGCTAGAAGAGAGTGGACCCCAATATTTAAAGTCCTGAAAGAGAGGAACTTTCAGCCACGAATACTATACCCATCAAAGCTATCCTTCAAATACGAAGGAGAAATAAAAACATTCACAGATACAGAAAAGATGAGGGAATTTATCATCAGAAAACCCCCACTCCAGGAACTACTAAAGGGGGTTCTCCAATCAGATACAAAGAACAAAAAAAAACAGAGCCACAAGTAAAAGCTCCAAGAAGAACACAATAAAACCAAATTTAAACTGTGACAACAACAAAAAGAAAGAGGGGGAGAAGACGGAGATTAACAGTAGCAAAGGACGATGGAGTGCAAAAGTACTCACAAAATAGTTCGCTACAATGAACAGGGTAGGGACCCTTTTCATTACTCAAAGGTAAACACCATTGAAAAAACCACCACAGAAGCACATGAGATAAAAAAGATAGCAACAGAGGAAAGATGTATGGAATACAACCAAATAAAAACAAAAGATAGAAAAACGAAAGAGAAGGATCAAACAAGACACAAAACTAACAGAAAGCAAGATATAAAATGGCAATAGGGAACTCACAAGTATCAATAATTACACTAAATGTAAATGGATTAAACTCACCAATAAAAAGGCACAGAGTAGCAGAATGGATTAAAAAAGAAAATCCAACTGTATGCTGCCTACAGGAAACTCATCTAAGTAACAAGGATAAAAACAAATTCAAAGTGAAAGGCTGGAAAACAATACTCCAAGCAAATAACATCCAAAAAAAAGCAGGTGTAGCAATACTCATATCGGATAATGCTGACTACAAGACAGGAAAAGTACTTAGAGACAAAAATGGCCATTTCATAATGGCTAAGGGGACACTGAATCAAGAAGACATAACAATTCTTAATATATATGCACCAAACCAAGGAGCACCAAAATATATAAGACAGCTACTTATTGATCTTAAAACAAAAACTGACAAAAATACAATCATACTTGGAGACCTCAATACACCGCTGACGGCTCTAGATCGGTCATCCAAACAGAGAATCAACAAAGACATAGTGGCCTTAAACAAAACACTAGAGCACCTGGATATGATAGACATCTACAGGACATTTCATCCCAAAGTGACTGAGTATACATTTTTCTCCAGTGTACATGGATCATTCTCAAGAATTGACCATATGTTGGGCCACAAAAACAATATCAGCAAATTCAGAAAAATTGAAGTTGTACCAAGCATATTTTCTGATCATAAAGCCTTGAAACTAGAATTCAACTGCAAAAAAGAGGAAAAAAATCCCACAAAAATGTGGAAACTAAACAACATACTTTTAAAAAATGAATGGGTCAAAGAAGAAATAAGTGCAGAGATCAAAAGATATATACAGACTAATGAAAATGACAATACGACATATCAGAATCTATGGGATGCAGCAAAAGCAGTGATAAGAGGGAAGTTCATATCGCTTCAGGCATATATGAACAAACAAGAGAGAGCCCAAGTGAACCACTTAACTTCCCACCTTAAGGAACTAGAAAAAGAAGAACAAAGACAACCCAAAACCAGCCGAAGAAAGGAGATAATAAAAATCAGAGCAGAAATAAATGAATTAGAGAACAGAAAAACTATAGAAAAAATTAATAGAACAAGGAGCTGGTTCTTTGAAAAGATCAACAAAATTGACAAACCCTTGGCAAGACTTACCAAGGAAAAAAGAGAAAGAACTCATATAAACAAAATCCAAAATGAAAGAGGAGAAATCACCACGGACACCGTAGATATACAAAGAATTATTGTAGAATACTATGAAAAACTTTATGCCACTAAATTCAACAACCTAGAAGAAATGGATAAATTTCTAGAAAAATACAACCTTCCTAGACTGAGTCAAGAAGAAGCAGAAAGCCTAAACAGACCTATCAGTAGAGAAGAAATAGAAAAAACCATTAAAAACCTCCCCAAAAATAAAAGTCCAGGCCCTGACGGCTATACCAGCGAATTTTATCAAACATTCAAAGAAGACTTGGTTCCTATTCTACTCAAAGTCTTCCAAAAAATTGAAGAAGAAGCAATATTTCCAAACACATTTTATAAGGCCAACATAACCCTCATACCAAAACCAGGCAAGGATGGCACAAAAAAAGAAAACTACAGACCAATATCTCTAATGAATACAGATGCTAAAATACTAAACAAAATACTAGCAAATCGAATACAACAACATATTAAAAAAATAATACATCATGATCAAGTAGGATTCATCCCAGAATCTCAAGGATGGTTCAACATACGTAAAACGGTTAATGTAATACACCATATCAACAAAACAAAGAACAAAAACCACATGATCTTATCAATAGACGCAAAAAAGGCTTTCGATAAAATACAACACAATTTTATGTTTAAGACTCTCAACAAAATGGGTATAGAAGGAAAATATCTCAACATGATAAAGGCCATATATGATAAACCATCAGCTAACATCATATTAAATGGCACTAAACTGAAGGCTTTCCCCCTTAAATCAGGAACAAGACAGGGTTGTCCACTCTCTCCACTCTTATTTAATGTGGTACTAGAGGTTCTAGCCAGAGCAATCAGACAAGACAAAGAAATAAAAGGCATCCATATCGGAAAAGAAGAAGTAAAGGTATCACTTTTTGCAGATGATATGATCCTATACATCGAAAACCCCAAAGAATCCACAAAAAGACTACTAGAAACAATAAGCCAATACAGTAAGGTCGCAGGATACAAAATTAACATACAGAAGTCAATAGCCTTTCTATATGCCAACAATGAAACAACTGAGAAGGAACTCAAAAGAATAATCCCCTTCACGATTGCAACAAAAAAAATAAAATACTTAGGAATAAACATAACAAAGAATGTAAAGGACTTATATAATGAAAACTATAAACCATTGTTAAGGGAAATCGAAAAAGATATAATGAGATGGAAGAATATACCTTGTTCTTCGCTAGGAAGAATAAATATAATCAAGATGGCTATATTACCCAAAGCAATATACAAATTTAATGCAATTCCCATCAAAATTCCAATGACATTATTTAAAGAAATAGAGCAAAAAATCATCAGATTTATATGGAACTATAAAAAACCCCGAATAGCCAAAGCAATCCTAAAGAAAAAGAATGAAGCTGGGGGCATAACAATACCTGACTTCAAACTCTATTATAGGGCCACGACAATCAAAACAGCATGGTATTGGCAGAAAAATAGACACTCAGACCAATGGAACAGAATAGAAAGTCCAGAAATAAAACCACATATATATAGTCAAATAATTTTTGATAAAGGGGCCAACAACACACAATGGAGAAAAGAAAGCCTCTTCAATAAATGGTGCTGGGAAAACTGGAAAGCCACATGCAAAAGAATGAAACTGGACTACAGTCTCTCCCCCTGTACAAAAATTAACTCAAAATGGATCAAAGATCTAAACATAAGACCTGAAACAATTAAGTACATAGAAGAAGACATAGGTACTCAACTCATGGACCTGGGTTTTAAAGAGCATTTTATGAATTTGACTCCAATGGCAAGAGAAGTGAAGGCAAAAATTAATGAATGGGACTACATCAGACTAAGAAGTTTTTGCTCAGCAAGGGAAACTGATAACAAAATAAACAGAAAGCCAACTAAATGGGAAATGATATTTTCAAACAACAGCTCAGATAAGGGCCTAATATCCAAAATATACAAAGAACTCATAAAACTCAACAACAAACAAACAAACAATCCAATAAAAAAATAGGAAGAGGATATGAATAGACACTTCTCCCAGGAAGAAATACAAATGGCCAACAGATATATGAAAAGATGCTCATCTTCTTTAGCTATTAGAGAAATGCAAATCAAAACGGCAATGAGATACCACCTCACACCTGTTCGATTAGCTGTTATTAGCAAGTCAGGTAATAGCAAATGTTGGAGAGGCTGTGGAGAAAAAGGAACCCTCATACACTGTTGGTGGGAATGTAAAGTAGTACAACCATTATGGAAGAAAGTATGGTGGTTCCTCAAAAAACTGAAAATAGAACTACCTTATGACCCAGCAATCCCTCTACTGGGTATATATCCCCAAAACTCAGAAACATTGATACGTGAAGACACATGCAGCCCCATGTTTATTGCAGCATTGTTCACAGTGGCCAGGACATGGAAACAACCAAAAAGCCCATCAATAGATGACTGGATAAAGAAGATGTGGCACATATACACTATGGAATACTACTCAGCCATAAGAAATGATGACATCGGAACATTTACAGCAAAATGGTGGGATCTTGATAACATGATACGAAGCGAAATAAGTAAATCAGAAAAAAACAGGAACTGTATTATTCCATACGTAGGTGGGACATAATAGTGAAACTAAGAGACATTGATAAGAGTGTGGTGGTTACGGGGGGGAGGGGGGAATGGGAGAGGGATAGGGGGTGGGAGGGGCACAAAGGAAACAAGATAGAAGGTGACAGAGGACAATCTGACTTTGGGTGGTGGGTATGCAACATAATTGAACGACAAGATAACCTGGACTTGTTATCTTTGAATATATGTATCCTGATTTATTGATGTCACCCCATTAAAAAAAAATAAAATTATAAAATAAAAAAAAAGAAAAAAAAAAAAAAAGAAGTAGTCATCAGATTTCCAGTCTACCTTACTTTCTTAAATATACTGTATTTGTTAATTATTCATTCAACTAATATTATCGAATACCTACTATTAGAAAGGAACTATATTAGAGCTAATGGCCTAGTGAGAGAGGTAGTAAACAAATAACCTAAAAAAATATGTATCTATATACTGTGTTAAATGCTATGAAGGAAGAAACCAAGGTACTATAAAAGCATAAATCAGGAGGATGGACCTAACCTGTACATTTGGCAAAAGCATCTCTGAGGAAAGGATATTTTGAGTAAGATCCTAAGAATAAATCAACAATAAGTAAGTGTGTGTGTGGTGGGAGTGGGTACAGCAGGGTACCACTTAAGGCTTAAGGAGAGAAGGAGAATAGCTAATAGTTAATGTACAACTTGTACGCTTTATATCAAAGGAGTTTAGTTCTGATTGTGAAAGCAGTAGGAAACCACTGAAGTAAGGAAATAATCTGATTTAAATTTTAAAAAGCTAAATTTGGCTACAGCAAGACGAATGGAATGAAAGGTTGTAATGATAGTTGCAAGGACCACAAACAGGCAGCTACTTGCAGCATCTTACTTTATAAGGGCAATAAAGGTGAAGAGAAGAGGAGGAGGTAACTGAGAAAATTAACCAGTAAAATCATCCCAAATTTGGTTAGTGACAGGATGGAGAGATTGACTCCCAGATTTTAATCTGTATAACTTAATTCACATAGCAATACCATAACTCATAACTGTGTTCTTTAGACATTTAATAAGTTGTATACAGTCGTCCCTCACTATATTGTGGTTCACTTTTCGTGGTCTCACTGTATCACAGATTTTTAAATTGTATATATCTAATTTTGTATCGCAGATTTTTCACTATATTGTGGGAGTTTGCACTGTATAGTTGTAGTATATTCACTGGTGAGTATCCATATAAAATTTTATATATTATTAAAATCATGTAGGTTTAAGAATGTCGAAAGTGGTTAAGAGCATAAAAAGTATTTATAAGAGTGTGGGAAAGGTTTCTAAGAGTGTGGGGAGGGTTCATAAAGTCTTAAAATATATACATAATAATACATAAATAATAAAATAAACATAAGGTCACTACTCCGCAGATTTTCGCATACTGCGGGGGTTCTGGAACCTAACCCTCGGGGTAGACGAGGGACCACTGCATCCCTTGCGAGGTCATGTCCTTTTTCATCCCAGCTCTTAGTATGTTGCCTATGAAACAGCAGATACTTGGTCAATAACTACTGAAATAATAAATGAATAAATGCTCTTACCACTGTGAGTTAAAAACACTTGGAAGAACCTGAGACTGGGGGTGAGGTAGGGAAGAGTTAAAGAGAGTTAGGTTTGAAGATGCTGAATTAAAGTGCCTTTGAAGCATCCAAGTGGAGGCAACAGACAATTATATATAAAATGATACATCACTATAAAACCCAATCAAGACTTTGTTTCTTTAATAATGTATTAAAGGGCCCTGGCCGGTTGGCTCAGTGGTAGAGCATCGGCCTGGCGCGCGGGGGACCCGGTTCAATTCCCGGCCAGGGCACATAGGAGAAGTGCCCATTTGCTTCTCCACCCCCCCCTCCTTCCTCTCTGTCTCTCTCTTCCCCTCCCGCAGCCAAGGATCCATTGGAGCAAAGATGGCCCGGGCGCTGGGGATGGCTCCTTGGCCTCTGCCCCAGGCGCTAGAGTGGCTCTGGTCATGGCAGAGCGACGCCCCGGAGGGGCAGAGCATCGCCCCCTGGTGGGCAGAGCTTCGCCCCTGGTGGGTGTGCCGGGTGGATCCCTGTCGGGCACATGCGGGAGTCTGTCTGATTGTCTCTCCCCGTTTCCAGCTTCAGAAAAATACAAAAAAAAAATGTATTGAAGAAGATATTCAAAATAACTGTCTTCAAAGTTTAAAACGAATAAGAATTTGTAAGGGGTTTAACTATATTTTGTGAATTTTTAGATTATGGACTATTATAGATATGTGCTGAGTAGAAGAAACAGAGGAAAGAAACACATTTATTGAGTAATAACTATGGTGACTGGTCTTTGTGTAGACATGTGTTCATTTTCAGGAGGTAAATACCTGAAAGTGGAATTACTGGATCAGATGGTAACTACAGTATATATTTAACTTTCTAAAAAACATAACTTTATTTTTTAATAAATCTCAAGTTTATTCATCTTCATTTATTTTTATTTAAATGCTTTAGAATCAAATTACTTACATTTCTAAGTTTGAAAATAAAATGAAGCTGGACTCCTTACAACACATACTAAAATAAATTAATGTGGATTAGTGACTTAAATGTGAAACTCAAAACCATGCAATTCCTAGAAGAAAACATAGAGAACAAAGTCTCTGACGTTTCTCTCAGCAGTATTTTTAATGACAAATCTCCTTGGGAAAGGGAAACAAAAGAAAAGATAAACAAATGGGACTACATGGTTTCTGGAAAAAATAAAAAGGAAACCTCAATAAAATGAAAAGACAACCCACTGAATGGGAGAAAATATTTGCCAATGATACATCTGATAAGGGGTTTATATCCAAAATTCACAAAGAACTCATACTACTCAATACACACACACACACACACACGAAATCAATCCAATTCAAAAACAGAGGACCTTAACAGACATGTCTCCAAAAATAACAAATACAGAGGTCCAATGCTCAAGGTCACTAATCATTAGAAAAATAGAAATTCAAATCACAATGACCAGACACCTGTCAGAATGGCTATCATCAATATATCAACAAAAAACAAGTGTTAGTAAGGATGTGGAGAAAAGGGAACCCTCCTGCACTGCTGGTGGGAATACAGACTGGTGCAGCCACTGTGGAAAGCAGTATGGAGGTGCCTCAAAAAATTAAAAATGAAACTGCATTATGACCCACTACTGGATAAATAACTAAGAAACCCAAAGTACTAATCAAAAAGAATATTTGCACCCGTGTTCACTGTAACATTATTTACAATAGCCAAGACATGAAAGCAATCCAAATGCCATCAACAGACTAATGAATAAAAAATGTTGTGATACATATATATGTAACAGAATATTCCTTAGTCATAAAAAAGGACAAAATTTTAATGTTTGCAACAACATGAATAGACCTACAGAGTATTATGCTAAGTGAAATAAGTCAGACAGCAAACAACAAATACCATGTGATTTCACTCACACTGGAATATAAAGAAAAAAATTAGGAGTAGGCTTGCCCTGGCCAGCTAGCTCAGCGGTAGAGCATTGGCCCAGTGTGTGAAAGTCCTGGGTTTGATTCCCAGTCAGGGCACATAAGAGAAGTGTCCATCTGCTTCTCCACCCCTCCTCCTCTCCTTTCTCTCTATCTCTCTCTTCCCCTCCCGCAGCCAAGGCTCCACTGGAGCAAAGTTGGTCCTGGTGCTGAGGATGGCTCCATGGCCTCTGCCTTGGTGCTAGAATGGCTCCAGTTGCAATGGAGCAATGCCCCAGATAGGCAGAGCATTGCCCCCTGATGGGCAAGTGAGGTGAATCCCAGTCGGGCCCATGCGGGAGTCTGTCTCTCTGCCTCCCCATTTCCCACTTCAGAAAAATACAAAAAAAGAAGAAAGAAATAAAAGCAGAAGTAGACTCATAGATACAGAAAGCACACTGAGGGTTGCCAGAGGGGGGGAGTTGGGGGGATGGTTGGAAAAAGTGAAGTTATTAAGAAGTACAGACTAGTAGTTACAAAACAGCCAAGGATATGTAAAGTCCAGCAGAGGGAATATATTGCAATAACTACGTATCATGCCAGGTGGGTGCTTAAAATATTGGGTGGAAACTTTGTCAAGTATACAATCCTCTAACACCAGGGGTCAGCAAACTCATTAGTCAACAGAGCCAAATATCAACAGTACAACGATTGAAATTTTTTTGAAAGTCAAATTTTTTAAACTATATAGGTAGGTACATTCCTTATCGAGGTAGCGCCCACACATGGTATTTTGTGGAAGAGCCACACTCAAGGGGCCAAAGAGCCTCATGTGGCTCGCAAGCTGCAGTTTGCCGACCAGGGGTAACCATTATGCTGTTCACCTGAAACTAATACAAAATAATACTAAACATAAAATGTAATTAAAAAATAAAATGAAAATGAAAAGTTTTAAAAGAAAATGTTCCGTAAGAAACCTGTATGGAAATATATACTTTATTATGCACTTACCATTGCAGCCTTCAGTGCCACAGAATCTATGTTGGGCAAATTAGCTAAGGAACCCTAAAAAAATTAATAGGAAAAGAACAAGATGTAAAAATTATGCTATATATATATACATTTCAGTTCACCTACGATATCTGTTGAAATGGCTGGTGTCCATTAGAACAGTTCCCATATTTGGAAATCGAGATTATTTCTGAAGAACTCAAATGTTATCTCTTCAACCTCAATTAGAGCAGGGACCATGATATGTTCATTTTTTTAAAAAGTAGCGTAAAGGCACTCAATAATATTTGTTGAAGGGAGTTAGAAGCACATAAGTTTATTAACAAAGGAAAAACCAAGATATCTCAGATTTACTGTATTCATAAGTAAAAAAAAGGCAAAGAAGCACTTAAAAATGGCAATGAGACATTGAGGCTTCAAGGGTTAAACTTTGACAATGTTAGATAGTATAAACAGACAACAGAATTGGTTCTTTCTGGGAGAAATTTCCTTACTACTTTATGAAAAGAAAAAAATTCAGAACTTGAAAGTTTTGAGAGCTTCATTTAAGAATTCCAGAGCTCGCCTGACCTGTGGTGGCACAGTGAATAAAGCATCGACCTGGAAATGCTGAGGTCGCTGGTTCAAAACCCTGGGCTTGCCTGGCCAAGGCACATATGGGAGTTGATGCTTCCAGCTCCTCCCCCTTCTCTCTCTCTGTCTCTCCTCTCTCTCTCCCTCTCTGTCTCTCCCTCTCCTCTCTAAAATGAATAAATAAATAAATAAATTAAAAAAAAAAAAAAAAAAAAGAATTCCAGAGCTGTGGGTTCAATCCCCAGTCAGGGTACATACAAGAATCAACCAATGATGGTATGAAAAAATGGAACAAATCAGTCTCTCTCTCTCTCTCTCTCTTTCTCTCTCCTCCTATCTCTCTTAAAAATAAAAAAAGTTCTGGGGCTATAAAATAGTCTTCATGTTAATATAATTTAAAATAGAGTTCCTTGTTTTTTAAAGAATGCTTACCTGGTTTTCAAGGGTTTCCACCACTTGATTATATATTTCTACTAGAGTTCTATAACTTAAAAAAAAATTTTTATGTTGGCCCCAGAAGCATTTACCTTTCCAAAGGAATTGATCATGATTTGCCAAATTAAAAAAAGGGATAACTGCTATTTATACAGTAATGTATACATTCAATCAACTGATAGTAACAGGGCTTAAAATTTTTCCAGAATTAATATTCTTTATATTATATATTTTATGCTAATATTTGTATATTTTCATTACATTTAACCCAAACTGTAATAAAAAGGATACTTCATAGTTTGGGGTACTAAGGTAATCATTTAAGAACCATACATGTATTATCTCCTTAATCTTAGGACAACCCTATAAAACACATATTATTACCCCAAAGTACAGAAGAGGAAACAGATACATCACCATCCCAGTGAAAAATGGTCACCATTAAGTGGCAAAGCAGATTCAAACCACAGTCTAGCTCTTGAATCTATACTCTAAACTTGTATAGTTCTATAATTAGAAATATCCATGTGCTTACCTGTTCAGGTTTATGTTGCTGTATGGTGTTATAGATGGAACTCAAGCCTGCTCTAGTTAAAACATAAGATGCTTGTTCATTTATAAGTGTGTCCAAATGTGCTTCAATCTAAAATAACACACAATAGAAAGAAAATATTATAAAAGAGTTATAAGCCTGGCCCTGGCCGGTTGGCTCAGTGGTAGAGCGTTGGCCTGGCATGCAGGAATCCCGGGTTCCATTCCCGGCCAGGGCACACAGGAGAAGCGCCTATCTGCTTCTCCACCCCTCCCCCTCTCCTTCCTCTCTGTCTCTCTCTTCCCCTCCCGCAGCCAGGGCTCCACTGGAGCAAAGTTGGCCTGGGCGCTGGGGGTGGCTCTATGGCCTCTGCCTCAGGCGCTAGAATGGCTCTGGTTGCAACAGAGCAACGCCCCAGATGGGCAGAGCATCGCCCCTGGTGGGCATGTTGGGTGGATCCCGGTCGGGCGCATGCGGGAGTCTGTCTGACTGCCTCCCTGTTTCCAACTTCAGAAAAAAAAAAAAGTTATAAGCCTGATGAGAGTAGAAGTAGACTACCTTGCAGTCTTAGCTCTTCATCATGGGGCTGTTCCTTCAAGTGGCTATGAGGCCAGACTGTCCGGCATAGGGACTGATTTTAACAAAGGCACTTCCTTTCTGTAAAGAGGATATACATCCCACTACAAAAAGGACATTTTACTTTCAAAGAAGATAATCAAAGAGGATTATAAGACCACGGGCTATTAGTCAAAAATTTTGAGTAGCTTTTCAGCTCTTTAAAAGTTGGTAAGAAGGAAAACACAAGCAAACAAACAAAACCACTAATAACCCAGTGTAAAATAAAAATAGGAAGAATTCTGGAGATAAGGGCCCGATGTTCCTAACCTCCTTACTCCCTCACCCTCCCAACTTGCTGGACTGACTCAACCAGTCAAATGTGCCATCTGGAAAAGCCAGAAGTAAATCTGACTGGGGCTATGGCAGTAAGGTCTCGTGAGGAGAAAGCAGGTCTGTGACAAGGGGAGAGCTGAGGACCCAAAAGAAGGTTGGTCCAAGATTTCAAGTTCAAAACTGCCTAAGAAGACCCAGCTAGCAAAAATGACTTGTCTGTGCTCATTTGCTTTACGCTGTCTTTGGGGAAGCCACCTAATACTACCGGAGGTGGCAGCCACAGAAGGGAGCTACCCTGTTGGGGTGAATTATTCCCTAGCAGGAAGATCTGCTGCTCCCTTATTTTACCAGTACAGGCCTGAGAGTCTAGAGGTCTTCTTTCTATTCCTTATTAGAAAGTTCACTCAGTTTTACCAGTTGTTGTTTCTTTTTTGCCAATAACACAGTATACTACTAACTGTGCTGTTAACACCTGAATGCTTGCCATTGACCAAGTAACTCCAATAACTGAGACCCTCGCCCTAAAATACTTATGACTGATTTACAAGAGGTGAGTGTAGGTTCTAAGAGAAAACCCAACTGAATAATCAAAACAGGTATCTCTTCCTCAGATAACACTACTGAAAGACACAGAGGTTTTTTTCTTAGTGAATATCTAAAAAAAAGTACATTTAAGAGTCCTCACAACTAGGATTAATGGAAATCAAAGAAAAACAAGATGTACAAATGTAAACATTTAAAGAAAGCATTACTGCTAAGAACTAAACTATCGAAAGAAAATTAGAAAAGTAATACAGAATAAACATCAGAGAAATATGTTAAAGTGAAGAGATTTAAAAAGAAATTAGAAGACAGATTCAGAAGATAAAGCCAAAGAGAGATAAGAACTTCAGAATATAAAAAGTAACAAATGATTAAAGATATTAGAAAATTTTACTGAACAAAAGAAGGAGTTGAATCTTCAGGTTGAAATGGCTCTGAAAAGTCCAAGATGGAAATAATGGAAAAAGAGTGATTCCAGAAAATGTCCTGAAGAGATACCTGATCTCAAAGGAAAATCCTTACAAAACTCCAAATGGATAAAACATGTCACCACAAACCAAAGGGAAACAGACTAGCCTGGACTTCTTACCTGAAACACTACATACGGGATGAATAGCAAAGGTCTGAAAATCAAAGACATTTTACTCAATAAGGCAAAGGGCTACTGCAAGAGGCCTAATAACCCACATCTCCTAGTATCCACATCCTTGTGCAGTCCTTCCTCACACTGACTAGGGCTGCCCCATGCCACGCACACTGGCCAACAGCCTAGCAACCAGCATCAGGTAAATGCACACTTAATAAGCATTTACACAGTGGGGCCTGTTCTCTTGAAATGCAAAACCAGTCTATGAATATTTAAGAAATTGGTAATAAAACAGATTAATGAACACTGGATACACTTGAATATCTAGAGAAAAGATCTAAACAAATAAAAGAAATTAGAATTGAATTAGTGACAAGTACTATAAAAACTAATAATTTTTAAAAGAACTTTATTAATTCTACATTAAAAAGTTATGTAAGAAAAGAAAATTAATCATACTTCATTATATTTTTTTAAATAGAAAATATCAAAAATTTAAATGGATCACACTCATTCCTCAGGAAAACCCCAAAACTTTACAAATAAATTTTTACTAAGGCCTCTGCCAAACTGTTTATATACTTGTGATAACACTACATTTAGAGTTTTTAAAAAAATTATATGCCAAAAAAAATCACAATTTCAAAATCAGAACACAAATATCTGGTGAATTTTATGAAAGACTTCATGTTAGTGATTTTATAAACTCTCAAGTGACACCATTTGGTGTAAGGACTCGACTGATTGATATAATAAACAGTAATGTTTTGCCTAACACTGGTTTACACACAGATTAAAATATATCTGTCCACTGTAGCACCTTTTACACTAGCCTCACAGCCTGAAAGTCATGGCACATTATTCCCAGTTCAGAACTGAAATCTGCATACAGAACAATTGCTCAAATTAATCAGAAAAGCTTCACTGTACCATGACATATGGTGGTTTGAATACACTACCTTACCATTACGTATTCAGACTTCTCCAAAACAAAATTAAAATGCTGATTATGTGGCGCGCGCACACACGTGCGTGTGTGTGTGTGTGTGCGTGCGCACAACTGTGTGTGGCCTTTCAAGGACTTACAACTAGAGCATAAAGCTAGTAACTTATATCGTATGTAGAAAAAAGATTCCATCACAGGGAGCAGTCATTTTAAGGCAAAATTAACCTGAAACTGTAGCATTTCCAGACGTCTGTCAGTAAATTCAAACAGAGCTAATGTTGTCTTCATCATATGCAATGAATTGACCATGAAAGTAGCCATGTCAGCTGTGCCTAAATTGCTGGCTGACACAGTGCACATCTGGAGGAGAGGGTCCAAGACACACGATAAAACCTAGAAGTGAAAAATAAAATAAAATGTACTCTTTAATTCCCAATCACATAAAACTTAATTCCCAATCGGCATGAAACGGCAATTACGAATGAATACCATACTAGCTAGAAGGGGGCCAACTTACAGAAGCACATAGAAAAAGATTAAATGATATATAATCAGAATAATTTTTTGAATGAGCACTACTGAATAATTTTTAAATTAAAGAGAACTGATTTAATACTTAAAGGAAAAATCAATGAGAGGGTTTGTCAAAATATATGGGTCATAAAATACCAGAATTTCAACAGAATTTACAATAGAGGAGTAATAAGCCATTGTAAAAAATAAATTTACGGCCCTGTCCGGTTGGCTCAGCGGTAGAGCGTCGGCCTAGCGTGCGGAGGACCCGGGTTCGATTCCCGGCCAGGGCACACAGGAGAAGCGCCCATTTGCTTCTCCACCCCTCCGCCGCGCTTTCCTCTCTGTCTCTCTCGTCCCCTCCCACAGCCAAGGCTCCATTGGAGCAAAGATGGCCCGGGCGCTGGGGATGGCTCTGTGGCCTCTGCCCCAGGCACTAGAGTGGCTCTGGTCGCAACATGGCGACGCCCAGGATGGGCAGAGCATCGCCCCCTGGTGGGCAGAGCTTCGCCCATGGTGGGCGTGCCGGGTGGATCCCGGTCGGGAGCATGCGGGAGTCTGTCTGACTGTCTCTCCCTATTTCCAGCTTCAGAAAAATGAAAAAAAATAAAAAATAAAAAAATAAATAAATAAATTTACAACATACCTGCACAAAATCAGCTTGACGGGCATCTAATGGTATGACTGAAGAATCATGAGATGCCAAAACTTCACGCAACAACATAAGTGTCTGATTTAATGCAGAACTTGGTCCAAGATCAGGTGGTGGGAGCTCAACCTAATATAAGGTATGGTTTATCCACTGTTTATATTTCCCCACTAAGTTTTAATGTATAAATAAATACCAGTTCACAGTAAAATAATATATACAAAAGGTGTAAAGCATTGGCTGACATTTAGAAAATCAATTATCAATAGCTTGTATTATCCTAAACACAGAAAGTGACACAGAAGTTTCTTGTTAGATTATCTCAAAATTAATATACCATTGTTAGAATTTGTATTTCTAAAATTCAAAAGAATTGAGATAATTTAATGTTTTTAAACTTCAGAATTATATTTTCATGCAATTTGAAATGGCCTACTGTTCCGTTGTTTTAGACCAAGTCATAAGAAAAAAGTAATCCAGAGACCAGCACTTCCCTAGTTATAACTGGGAATCATCACACACCTTCAGGCCAATCTATTCAGTAGTTTAGAGGAAATAATCCCATTTAATTATTATTAACTCTAAGAAGTTAAATCATTTTTACAAGGACACACATGTAGTAAGTGGTAGATCCAAAATGTAAAATTAGACTCTTCGACTCCAGAGCCCAATCAGAGGCAGTTAAAACTACTGCTGTGAATGTGTAGTCCCCCCCCCCCCCCCATCCAAGTACTAACCAGGCCTGACCCTGCTTAGCTTCCGAGATCAGACGAGATCGGGCGCGTTCAGGGTGGTATGGCCGTAGACTGAATGTGTAGTCCATGGACGATTCTCCTGAAAATTGCCTAGTATGCTTATTAAAAGATGGTTTCCTGAACCCCAAATCTATTCATATTGAACAAAAACTTGAGTCTTTAATAATTAAATGAAACTAAAGAAGGATTTGATCATTATAAACTCATTCCTTTTGCTCCTATCACACACACTGCTCTATTTAAAATATCAGCTCTCAGAGGATTCTTTCAGGTTTATGTTTTCTGTTGTGCATTTGGTTCAGTTTCTTGGGAGGAGGGGTTACTGTTGTGTTTGTTCTCATAATTAATTATAGTATTTTATTCAGAGTAGCATAAATTTCATAAGGACAAAACTGGACCATCAAAGGGTAAAAATGTAAGCTGTTTAGAAAAACCATTTAGTAAGAGTTCCAGTTTTCCAATCTATATGTCATTTTAGACCTGACCTAAATATAGTAAGTTTGATTTAGTTACAGATTTTTGGTTATAGAAAAATGGTAGTGAAACTAGAACTTGAGATTCTATTTCCAATTATGACTCAATATTACAGTTCCAGGAACACAGACTATAAACCTAGATCCAGTAAGCCATTTCAAAATGAATTCTGTTGTTCATAAGAAATCAAAAGAACATTGTATGAAATGGAAAAAAAAATCATCATCAATGTAAAAACAGCAAAACATAAAATATAAAAAGTTCAAGAACTGCATTTTCAAACATACCTTGTCCATTAATTTACTTGCATGAAGACTCAAGCTATTGAAGAATATTTTTTTGCTTAGCAAATGCATTTCTTCAATGGTAGTCAACAATGTAGTTGCACTATTTCCAACAATGCCACTAAAAACAAAGAATACTTCAGGTTGCAAATCAGGCTATAGCAACTCAGTTCTTTAACTGAATACAAATCTTTAGAAAAATCTCAATTTAAGTAAAAGTTTTTATAAAGAACAGAACCTATGAGTTAAAAACAATTAATTGATTTTAGAAAAAGAGGAAGGGAGTGAAAGAGGAAGGGAGAAAGAGGGAGAGACAGAAACATCGATCTGTTCTGTATGTGCCCCAACCAGTAACTGAACCTACAACCTCTGCATATTGGTACTGATGCTCCAACCAACTGAGCTGTCCAGCCAGGGCTCTTTTTCCTTTGAGTTAGTTAATGAACAAATAAAAACAAACTACTATGTTTTCTTTTTTAAATATTATCTTTATTTATTTATTTTTATTCATTTTTTAGTGAGGAGAGTGGGAGGGGGGTAGGAGAAGAGTAGAAAGCATCAACTTCCATATGTGCCTTGACCAGACAACTGCAGGGTTTTGTTGAACCGGCAACCTCAGCGTTCCAGATTGACACTTTATCCACTGTGCCACCACAGGTCAGGCAAACTACTATGTTTTCAATTTCTCAGAAACTCTTTTAGAAAAACAGTGGGTCAGAACAGATACCATAATATGCAAAACAAAATTATTTCTATTTTTCCCTATTAAAAAATGCACATCTTGTTTATCTAAGAGTACTTAATTTTAAGAAAGCCATTCATCAACAGCTCTCCTGATGAAACATTTAAATTTAACAAGAGTTATTCTTTGAATTAAAATTGTTATACCAGGCTCTGGCCAGTTGGCTCAGTGGTAGAGCGTCAGCCTGGCGTGCAGGAGTCCCGGGTCCGATTCCCGGCCAGGGCACACAGGAGAAGCACCCATCTGCTTCTCCACTCCTCCCTCTCTCTCTCCTTCCTCTCTTTCTCTCTCTTCCCCTCCGCAGCGGGGGCTCCACTGGAGCAAAGTTGGCCCGGGCGCTGAGGATGGCTCTATGGCCTCTGCCTCAGGCGCTAGAATGGCTCTGGTTGCAACAGAGCAACACCCCAGATGGGCAGAGCATCGCCCCCTGGTGGGCATGCCAGGTGTATCCCGGTAGGGCGCATGTGGGAGTCTGACTGCCTCCCCGTTTCCAACTTCAGAAAAATACAAAAAATAAATAAATAAAATTGTCATATCAGTAACATACCTATAAATTATAGTTTCTCAATATTTATACAGCTACTCAAATAGCAGTATAGACTGATAATGAAAAATCTGCTATTTTGAAAAAACAATCAGCACATTCTATAATTTTCAATTTGCTGTATTACAAGGATATTTCATAGACTTATCAGTGGGGTTTCCCATTTTTCCCAGGATGTGAGACAAGCATGTATATAAAACAATTCTCAGCCATGGCTCAGTGGTAGAGCGTCAGCCCAGTGTGTGGAAGTCCCAGTTCAATCCCCAGTCAGGGCACACAAGAGAAGCAACCATCTGCTTCTTCACCTCTCCCCTTTCTCCTCTCCCACAGCCATGGCTAGATCGATTCGAGCAAGTTGGCCCCACATGCTAAGGATGGTTCCCTGGCCTCCCCCTCAGGCGCTAAAAACAGCTCAAGTTGCAAGCATTGCCCCAGATGGGCAGAGCATCGGCCCCAGAGGGGGTTGCCAGGTGGATTCCAGGCGCATGCGGGAGTCTGTCTCTCTGCTTCCCCTGCTCTCACTTAATTAAAAAAAAGTAAAAATTTCCCAATTTTATTTTCCTAAGTCTTGTACTGAAAGTCATTTTTAAATACTTTTAGAAGAAAAGGCCTTTGTTGGTATAAAAATATACTGTGATCCAGAAGGAAATCATAATTTCTAAGGTACAATAACATATTATACTAAAAAATTTTAGATTGCTAAAGATAAATATGACATTAATAAATAATGGTAGATAATAAGCAAAAAATATAGCAAATTTACCAAGAATTGATATACTACATATAAAAGCAAAAACAAATACTATATATTTTAATACACTCTGAAATGAAAATATACTGGCATAAATTCACAGTTAATGGAGACAAAGCAAATTATCAATTTAAACAATATAAAAAGTAAACAGTAAAGTAAAAGCAAAATCCTGAACAGGAACCCAGAATAGTTGTATTTTGTTAAAACTTACGTATCCAAGTTAAAAATATTGTATGGTAAACACCAAAATAAACTGGGAGGAATTCCCACACATGTCTACCCATACAATAAAAATAAGTTTGCCTCTGAATAAAAGTACAGTACATCAAGCAAAAAGGAAAGAAAACTATATGAATACAAGAGGAAACTGATATTTTAATGAAAAATTGAGAGATAAGACAAGACAAATTTATATCATTTATTTTTAAAAACTTGAGTTATCAGCCATTACCTTGCAGTTATTCAGATCTAGAATTTACTAATGTTTAATAATTACTTACTAAGCATCAGTAACTGGACTAGATACTTGCAGATACTTTTTGTTTTTGTTTTAGGCTCTCTTGCTAATTTTACTAGGAGTCAGAGACCAATTTCTATTGAGCCCACTTGAGTTTCTTTAGAGCCACAGATACAAAGGCTAGTTCTTATAATCATGTTCTGTCAATCATTATCATATTCTAAAGACCAATGCCTAGGTTCTAATTTGTTTTTCTTGTTTTTTCTTTCTTTCTTTTTCTCTTTCTCTATTTATTTAAAAAGTATAGCTGACCTACAAATTATATTAGTTTCAACTGTTCAACATAGTGATTCAACATTTATATATCTTACCTTTTAATATTTCACTTCATATTTCCACCCAGTTTGCTTATACTCCTATTACTTGATTTTTCAATTCAGGTATTACATATAAAGTCCTTGATATAGATGATAAGAGCTGAACTCTCTTACACAATGCTCCTCCCCACCTCAATATATCAAACTTCATCTTTCCCAGGCTTCCGAATACGGTTCTATCATAGAGTTCTAGTAAGTAAATATTCAGTGTTTCATTATCACAGCACGAAAATACTACTCAGAGCTGACCAAGGATCAGGGAATCTAACACAGGGAATCGAATCTTGTTGTGAAGAAGACAAGTCCCAGTGTGACACCCACCCAGCAGGTCTGGAGAACAACCGGTCTAGCTGGATGAGGGGAGGATGAGCGCTCCCAGGGGGAACGCGGGGAGGAGAGAGGGGAGGAGAGAGGTCCGGAGGGATTCTCAACATTCTTGACTATATGGCACAAAATGCTGAGGCCCTTATACTGAGGGTCTAAAATAGTGATGAGGACACAGAAAAGAAAGCGAGTATAAAACCAAGCAGTTATTAACTACAGAAAGAAAAACTTTTAAAGGAAAGACCCAATCAAAGAGCAACTGGATTCCCTGCTCCCAGGATTCCAAATCTTCCCTTTGGGGACCCTATCCTTCAGCAGTTTTAATATGCAGGAGACAAAATTTTTTAAGAACTTACATACCTCCTCTTTTTTCTGAACTTCTCTGGCTAGAGGGTTTCTTGTCTTATCAACCACTAAATATTGGAGCTTCCCAAGATTCAGTCCTAGACTTTATTCTTTATGTAGAATCACCTCCTAAATTATCTTACCTAGGTTCTGATGGCTTAAGTATCAACTGTATAATTTCAGTTTATCTCTCTGTATTATCTGCTCACCCAACAACTTCTACTACATGTTCACAGGCACATCAAATCTAACATGGCCAATACTGAATGGAATTCCTCACTATCCACCCACTCCTATCACCCTGTCCTCTCCAGCATTCTCTATCTCAGCCAATGACAATACCTCATCTACTAGTTTAAACCCAAAGCCAAGAATTCATCCTTTACTCCTCACAAATTACTTCATTGGTCCATATATATGTCCAACTGGCTATAACATAAAATATCTCCAGAAGCAATCAAGCACTCTTCACAGCCTCCAAGACTATCGTGTAGCCTAATTCATCATCATCTCTGTTCAAAACCATGAACTGCTTCCTAAATACCTTCCTTGTTCCCCTTTTGCCCTGCTATATTACATTATCCACAGAGTATCCAGAGTCACCTTAATCATAAATCAACTCAAGTCACTCAAAATCTTCCCACATCTTTCCCTCACCACTCAGTATAAAATCTAAATCCTCGCCATGGCCTACCAAGTCCTGTACCATCTGGCCCCTGTCTACCTCTGTGATTTCATCTCCCCTACTCCTTTCCAATTCAGTCCACTCCAGCCACTGGCCTTCCTTCTGGTTCTCCACAATACAAGCTCTCTTGGCTTCGGAGCCAGAGTACACACCTACATAGAGCACTCTTCTCCAAGACCTTTCCAATCCCAACTCTTCCATGTTTTCAGTCCGTTTAAGTATTACCCCCACCAAGACCTGCAACCAACTCACACACACACACTTTCTCACTCATGGTCACTCTGTATACTTTCTACTTCCTTGTCCTACTTCATTTCTCCTCAGTGCCCTTACTGCTCTATCTGAAAGTACTGTATACTTGTTTCTGCCATCGGAATGTAAGTTTAAACTCTGTTTTGCTCACTGTATCAAAAGATCTTAATTGTTATCCTCAAAATTATCGTCTTCAAAGATAGAAAAACTGTAATTGTCAGAGCTTAAAAACACCTTACTGTTGTGTGCAGAACCCAAGTGATTTTATTAGCATTCCCTACATTAGAAATTGAGTGATTAATTACTTTCAAATAATAAATTTTATGCAGTACCATATGGGCATTACTAAATTGATAACTTAAAATTTATTTTACCGCAATTGCTGCATAATACAGCATATGCTATGTTAGCTATTTTCAGTTTTTAAGTATATATCGTTTCTTATTTCTGGAAGCCTATACTTTACAACTAAAAATAAATTTTTCCTTTTGAATTATAGCAAGTAATAAATTTAAATCTAAAATTTTAGAGGACTAACCCAATTCCTATCTCTCATTAGTTTTTTTTTTATTTGTTTTCTTAGTAGGGGGTGGGAACAGACAGGGACAGACAGACAGGAAGAGAAAGAGATGAGAAGCATCAACTCCTAGCTATGGCACCTTAGTTGTTCATTGATTTCTTTCTCATACATGCCTTGACCAGGGGGCTCCAGCCGAGCCAGTGACCCCTTGCTCAAGCCAGCGACCTCTGGGCTCAAGCCAGCAGCCATGGGGTCATCCCTATGATCCCATGCTCAAGGCAGTGACCCCATGCTCAAGCTGGTGAGCCCACACTTAAGCCAGATGAGCCCACGCTCGAGCTGGAGACCTCAGGTTTCAAACCTGGGTCTTCAGCATCACAGTTCGATGCTCTATCGACTGTGCTACCACCTGGTCAGGCTTATCTCTCATTAGTTTTGTGGCTTGTTAGGTTTGTTTGAAAATTTACCAATAGGATAGGAAATCCATCTCTTAGCTGTGAAGTTTTGGGTGATCAAGCTCAATCACTAAAAGGTAGGTAACATCACTGCCATAGTCTTTTGGTGTTTTGCAAATTAGTGATCCCTGCAGCTCTCCCAGATCTGTTAGTTATAATAATTCTCTTGGATTTTGAACAGTTGGCATTCTGCTCCTGATACTGTCATGCTGGATAAAAGTAATTTTAAAATCACTTTTTAATGAACTAATATAACAGCTACCAAAGCTTGAAAGGACATTGCTGAACACAACTGCACATATAACATAAGACTTATGGTGACATTTATAGTAAAGCTCAAGTGTATACCATCAACAGATACATGCAAAGTGAAAATGAATACAAATTTTGGAGTCGGAGATTATATTTTAAATAAGACAAGTGGTTCCCAATCAGATAAGGCAGCTTTATTTAGAGAAGATAAAGTCATGGTTCTGTTTTGTAACTAATGGAAAACTAAATAGTAAAAAAGAATGTATGAAAAATATACCCAGGACAGACTACTTCCCTCATTATGCCCTGTTCTGAGTACGATGTACAGTCACCGTGGATCTCTATACTGATGCAGTATACAGACTTACACTGTTATAGAAATGTCTGTGTGCACATGTGTGTATGCATGTGTACAATTATGTTTGGGGAAGAAAGGCAAAAAGAAATAATGGACCTCAAAAACTAGCACATATAATAAACACATAGCAATTCATATGGTTTATGTGGAGGTCCTACCAGTTATGCTTAGTCACGCAAACAGGGAAAATAAAATAACTCTTACACTGTTCTAACTGAAATAAAGTATTACAGTACTTAACAAGCACATTTAAGCACAGTACTTACCTGATTGTATGATGGTAAAATTTAAGGAGGTTAGAAATTTTATATAATAAAACTGCCCCAGGTTCAGCAACTATTACTTGTTCAATTCGAACCTATTAAAACATGTGAGAAAAATATTAAACATATCTTAAAAGCATAATTTTCTTCATTAAATGTGTTATAAACGGCATTTAAAAATGATAAAATGTTATTGTTGCAGAAATCACAAAATTCCTTCTAAATAAAGGACTTCTGAATAGTAAATCATAGGGCATAATAAAATAACAAAAACACTTTAACACAGAAACACTAAATAAAGATGACCTATTACTGAAAGAAATTGGCTCAAAGCAGTTGTTACTAGAAATAACCAATACAAAAGATCAGTTTGAGGCTTTTCACGAGTATATAATCAATTTAGTTCAGTACTACATGGCAAAGAAATTGTTAAATCCCTAAGAAGTGATTCTTAGTGCAAATGTACCACTCTTACCAAAGATTGAGAAAAAAAAAATCAAAGAACCTTTATCTTTAAACTAATATATTATACCCAGGTTCTTTTTATATTAATTAGAAGAGCAGATAAACCTTAAATTAGCACCAATGTATTTGTCTAATATATAATTACCAGGATATTATTGGATCTAGTTCAAGATTAAATTAATCTGTCTCCAGATTAACTACTAGAAATCTTTTCTAATTAAATTCCATTCCTCACTGATCTTTCTATTACTTCATATTCCCTAAGTAATGAATATCAGCTAAAGTGTACTGATGTGTGCTTATTTACACATTATATCTGATCTTAAGCTGGTTCTTGCATTTCCTAACTAGATTCTAAACACAGACACTGCTTTCTGCTTCTTTTACAAACCTGAAACACATGGCAGAACAGTACCTACACAACAGATGTTTAAGAAACACTTTTGAAAGTTGAAGTTTCTCTGTACTTAGATTATGCCATAAAGCCAACAAATGTGATTTTCTATAAAATATTTTATAGGCCCTGACTGGTTGGCTCAGTGGTAGAGCGTCGGCCTGGCGTGCAGGAGTTCTGGGTTTGATTCCCGGCCAGGGCACACAGGAGAAGCGCCCATCTGCTTCTCCACCCCTCCCCCTCTCCTTCCTCTCTGTCTCTCTTTCCCTCCAGCAGCCAAGGCTCCATTGGAGCAAAGTTGGCCCGGGTGCTGAGGATGGCTCTATGGCCTCTGCCTCAGGCGCTAAAATGGCTCTGGTTGCAACAGAGCGACACCCCAGATGGGCAGAGCATCACCCCCTGGTGGGCATGCCAGGTGGATCCCGGTCGGGTGCATGTGGGAGTCTGTCTGACTGCCGACCCATTTCCAACTTCAGAAAAATACAAAAAAAAATAAAAAATAAAATAAAATAAAATATTTTATAAATGTATATATGTGAATAAACAAAAACCTCATAGATTATGCAAATTTATTGACTGTTACATTCACATGTTTATGAAACTGATATATATCTGTTGGCATAAATTAGAACAGCTACCACAGTATTATAAATCATAAATAGCATTTGAATTTAAACACCAAAATTTCCATATTATATTTTCTTTCTAAATCCAAGGTCTCAATAGGGACTTATCAAAGAAGGTGATGTTTTCTGAATTTTAATATATTAGAGCAAAATATAAAGGATATTCATTGTAAACAGACAGCTCTTCCCTGGTAGACTTATAACATCATCTCAGCTATCTGGAAGCCTGTCTTCCAAAATTTTCAAGCATCAAGAAAATACTCTTCATTCCAGCTCCCTTGAGGAAGAAAGTGGAAATGGAGGGGAGAAAGGAAAAGAGAAAAGGAAAGAAGAAAGGAAGAGAAAAAAAGAGAAACAACTTCCACCTCTTTCCATACATGGAAACATTTTAAGGAAAAGTGGCCTTCTTTCAGCTTCAATGAAAACATCAGAGAAACAGTTGAAAAATCAGGGGATTTATGTATGACACACCAAGCTTGGTTAGTTTGCCACACTCTGTCTTATGAAGGTTATAGAAAAGGCCAACTATTGCTAGCAAAAGCCAACAGTCACCAGAAAAACAGGAGATAAGAAAAACAAAAATGAGAAAGCAGAAAGGGTAAAACAGACGAAAGAAATGCCAGCTACTAACTGGTAATTACAATGGTGTGGCAATGAAGAAAAATGCTATTAGCTGAGCTTGTAAGTAATTATGGAGGTAATAGCTCAGCCATGAAGTGCTTAAAACAGTCCTGGCACATAATAAGCATTCAATAAATTTCAACTGTATTAGACATGGCACAGATGATAGAAATTAAAAGTAGCAAAAAGAGCTGCAGGCAATTTGACAACACTCTCAGGAAGAGATAAACGACAGACAGTGGCTCTCCGTTCCAACGCCAGAGAGAGTGCGAGAGTGAAAGCAAGAGTAAGAGAGCAAGGGAGGGGGGGGAGTTATGTTTATGGAGAGGTGAACAAGAGGAGGAGTCATGACAGATCTCCTTTACCGACATCACAGTTGCTGGGGGTCAACACCTGCTCCCAAGTACCTATCAGCAGCCTGTGGGCACTATGACTGATGGGGCAATACAGCCTTCAGCTCTACTTTCCATGCCATCTATCTTTGTATGTATACCTATTTTCATAGAACCCACCATAATTTAAGAGAGCCAGGAGAATATCATACACTAAAGTTTTTATTAAAAAAGATAAAATTAAAACATTGTCTGGTAAACACATAAAAGAAGGATCATTTTATCTATGGACTTGAAAAACACAGATGGGATATAAAATGAAACTCAGGGTCATAGATAAAAGTAAAGTGGTTATGGTGTGGGGGGGTTAAGGGGCATGGGGAGGAGAGGAGTAAAGAGGGACAAATGTAGGGTGACAGAAAATGAGTGGACTTTGGGTGATGGGTACACACATAATCAACAGTTCAAGTGCTGTAGGTTTATCTGAAACCTGTGTATTCTTATTCATCAATGTCAGCCCATTGAATTTAATTTTCTACATAAAATTAATATATATATATAATCCTATACTCCGTACTCTAAATAGTATTGATAATAACACATACATATATATAATTATATTATGATTTTACCTGTGGATTTATCATTATTTATTGCTATTACAAAAATGTACTATACTTTGAAACAATAAAGTAAATGGAATATGTTGTTAGTAAACCTGTTAAGGGTTCAGAGATTAGTTACTTCAATTTAATATACTTTTTCTTAACTGATTGACAAATTACTATGGGAATTTGTCATAGGTAAACATAAGTCAATATATGCAAAATGAGAATGTATCAAATTTTTTCTTAGAAAACTGGCATAATTATTTAAAAATGTAACTTATTACCCTACATTGTGTTATTTTGACAAAATTACAATTTTTTAAAATTAAGTAAGAGGCAGGAAGGCTGAGAGAGAGACTCCTGCATATGCCCCAACTTGGATCCACCCAGCGAGCCCCCTACCAGGCAATTCTCTGCCCATCTGGGGCTGTTTCTCCATTGCTTGTCAACCGAGCTATTTTAGTGCCTGAGGCAAGGCCATAGAGCCATCCTCAGCAACCAGAGCCAACTTGTTTGAACCAAGTGAGCCATGGCCACAGGACGTAAAGAGAAAGAGAGGGGCAAGGAAGAGGTGGAGAAGCAGATGAATCACTTCTCCTGTGTGCCGTGACAGGGAATTGAACCCGAGAATCGAACCTGGGACATCCACATGCCAGCCGATGCTCTATCACTGAGCCAACCGGCCAGGGCACAACTTTAATTCAAGCTGTTATCAGCATATTTAAACTAATAAAAAGGCAATTAATTTAACCAGACACCATATAACATATTTTTTTTTAATTTACCTTTAGAGGCCTGCATACACCCTCAGTGATGTGCCCAACAACTTCTTGTATATTTTCTTCAACACCTACAATTATAAGTGAAAAGTTTTTTCCATATTATACTTTGTTTCACATATGTTTAAAAAACTAACAAGCAATAACACAGATGATTAATGGCACTAATAACAAACTTAAAATAATCTTAATCATTTTATTAAGTTCAGTATCTCTTAGGACATTAGTAATTATGTTACTACCTGAGGTTAGAACCCTATTAATTCATTTGACTATTGATTAATAAAGCAAACATTATTTCTTGGTGAAAAAGTAAACATATGAGTCACAGGAAAAGACGACTGTAAAGTATATTAATCAAAGGAACTGAAGTGAAGATGTTTCAACATTTGTTCCACAAACATCCTATTCTAGACAGTGAGGCTAAATACATCAGCTGAAGGTACAGAGATGAAAACCACACCTTGCGATCTAATGGAAAAGCTGACATTTACTAATACCAACTATTTTCAAACTCTGTACTGGGTACTTGACATAACTACCTTCATTTTTTTTCAGATGGCAAAATCGAGGCTTAGAAGAATTAAGCCATCGCCCAACAGAATAATCTTTCATCTAAATCCAATCTATTTTCTTCTCTCCCCTTAACACTGCCTCTCATATTAACCTATCTAAAACATCTTTTAAGGAATAAATTTTCTTACATTAGGTAATTAAGATAATAGAAAACAACTTTAAAAAGAGCAGACTTTGTGTCAATCTAGCAGATAGGCTAGTCTAATCTCAATACCAAAGTTAAACATGAGGAGGTTAAGTCTTGCTACCGATTTGTATAATGGTCTCTCCTACAGATCATGTGCTGAAACATGATGTGGGGCCACGCTGTGCAGAACGAAAGTGATACCGGTCACAATATTTCTCTTCTGTTACTATCAAAAGTGGACAATCTTTCTTTTTCTCTAAAAATGGAAAATCTTAATTATCCATTAGTCCCTTCTACAGGTAGTCACAACAAAGATTTAAAATTCTGTAAACAAAAGACATCAGTGCCCTAGCTGGGTAGCTTAGTTAGAGCACCATCCTGCTGGCCAAGGTTGTTGGTTCCATCGCTGGTCAAGGCTCATGGAGGGATCAACCAGTGAGTGCATGAATGGGTAGAACAACAAATCAATGTTTTTCTCTCCCCCTCTCTCCATCTCTAAAATCAATAAATTAAAAAATAAAGAAGTGTAGAAAAATAAATTGATGTTTCTACCTTCCCCTCTAAAATAATTAAAAAATTTAAAAAAACATTAAAAATAAAAGACATCAGTCACACAAAAAAAGTCATTTTTCTTCCTTGAACTCAAAATCAGTATTTTAAGTACATTTAGCACATGTACTTTAAAACGTCACATGAGCATAAAAAAGGGGGTTGAGGAGTAGGAATGAAAGAATCAGCAGCCTAATGACCTTAAGCAAGACAGTCTGTTCACTCACAGCAGAAATGAAGATAACATGACCTCTTACCTTTAAAGTGATGTGGCATGGAAGATCGAAGGTAATGCCACTAAGACAGAGCCTTCAAAGTGAAGCAGAGGAGCCAGACTGGTGGGAGCGCAGTACATGGAGCGCTGACCTGGGATGTTTAGTTCCCAGATTCCAAACCCTGAGGTCACCAGCTTGAGCATATGCTCATCAGCTTGAGTGCAGGGTCACTGGCTTGAGCATGGGATCATCAACATGACCCCATGGTCGCTGGCTGGGAGCTTAAGGTCACTGGCTCAGCTGGAGCCCCCCAGTCAGGCACATATGAGGAGCAATCAATGAACAAATAAAGTGCCACAACTACGAGTTGATGCTTCTCAACTCTCCCTCCCGTCCTCCCTCTCTCTCTCTCTCTCTCTCTCAAAAAATAAAAAATGAAGCAGATGAGTCTGGGCTTGATATGGAAGTAATAAGAGTCCACTATCAAAGTGTGCACAGTTGTGTGACAGGATGAAAGGGATGGAGAGGAAAGTTTATCAGCACTAAAAGGGGGAAACTAGAAGAGGAAGATTAATTAGAATGCATATTGTACCTTGTAGATGTGAAATTTATCTCCACGAAGCAGTCAACATACATAGGTATAGAAACAGAGAAGTCCTGGGTTATTTTCTATACTTAGGCACTGGCGGTAACAATTGGAGTACCCACCTTGTGTAGTTACAAGCTTTAAGAGAGCCTCAAGGTGTTCTTTCTCAGAAGCAGTAGCTTGATGAAGCCAAGCCAACATATCTCCTACGTATCTAATGAACAAACTAAATATTAGTGAAGATTTCCTTCAGAAAAATATCAAATACTCCAATATTGTCAGATTACTATACCTTAAAGGGTCATGGGAGTGCATTTCAATGGGTCTAGGTGTCCCCCCTGGGCCCCCTCTTGTAAGAGCATCAATAAATCCACGGACAACTGTACTCCTTCTGGCTGTCCCAAACTCATCTAAGGTATACCTAGAAGAAACAAGTTATATGAAAAATAGTTGTTTTCTAAGATAAGCAATACTAATCTAAAGCTTCTTTACACAACTCTCTCAAGCAATACTGTTTTTAAACAACAATAAAAAATAGAAAATAAGTTGTCATAATGAAAGTTCAACCTGAAGTTACCCATTTTCACTCCTCTTAAGAAAGAATAGGGGATCTGGGATCATTCACAGGGGCAAAAAATCAGAAGGTTTGGTAAAGGTAAAAATCAAAGTTCAGGAGGAAAGCTTGGTCGCTCAGGTTTCATTACCCTCCTAGTCTAAAACATAATGTTCCACTCTTAACATAATGCCATATTATCTCATCTCAGGGCCAGTTACAACTGTGCAATCCAAAAAACAAGCCTTTTCTTTCTACATTAAAAAACTCTCCTTTATGCATATTATCACAATTTACCACCAAAACTTGCCCAAAACATATATCCATATTTAAAACTTTATGACTCAAATATTAGATATGTTCTTAAATTCTGACCACCTAAGCATACACAACAAATCCCCGTTTCCCATTATTGCCAGCTACCATTCCTTATCCCGTCACCCAATTGAACATTCTTTCTATTTTAAAAGTACACAGGGAAACAATTTTTTTTTCACAGTCCAAGGGCAGCAGATTCTAGACTCATTAACTTCTAAATCCCAAAAGAGTGTTCCAATAGACCAAATACTAAGAATCGTTTTATTACTGTACATGTAAACTAAAGTTATCAGAATTTGTCAAAGGTTTCCAAGGAATTAATTTCTTAAGCTCTACTGCTTTCTTTAATATGCTGATTTAATAAAGTAGACTTTTTATAACACAATCTAGAAGAGAGAATATTTTTATATGAAAGTGAAAGAGTAGTGAAGTGATCAATAACTACAAATTTTTAGAAATCTGAACCTTTTCAAAAGACCATTCAGTAGTAACCAGCTCATGGTTCTGTGTCTTTGTTTTCAGTTAAATGGAAATGATTTCACAATTTCCTGCAGTGACACACTAGCTATATGTCACGATAAAAACAGTACCAAGCTAAATTTTGTTAAACTGTACAAATTGCCTTGCATTAACTTTTTATTTTTATTTTTTTATTTTTTTTTTATTTTTTTTTTTCATTTTTCTGAAGCTGGAAACAGGGAGAGACAGTCAGACAGACTCCCGCATGCGCCCGACCGGGATCCACCCGGCACGCCCACCAGGGGGCGACGCTCTGCCCACCAGGGGGCGATGCTCTGCCCATCCTGGGCGTCGCCATGTTGCGACCCTCCTGGGTGTCGCCATATTGCGACCAGAGCCACTCTAGCACCTGGGGCAGAGGCCACAGAGCCATCCCCAGCGCCCGGGCCATCTTTTGCTCCAATGGAGCCTTGGCTGCGGGAGGGGAAGAGAGAGACAGAGAGGAAGGCGCGGCGGAGGAGGAGATGCAAATGGGCGCTTCTCCTATGTGCCCTGGCCGGGAATCGAACCCGGGTCCTCCGCACGCTAGGCCGACGCTCTACCGCTGAGCCAACCAGCCAGGGCCAACTTTTTATTTTTTAAAACAAATTAGAACCAAATGCTTACTTCTGTTTTCTCCCTTATGCTCTTAAATTCTAAATGTTTCAGTGTAAATAATCACCAATTCTATGAAGTGATTTTTGATCAAATGACTACTTACCACAAAACAAACTCACAAAATTTCTAATTTTTTAAATATATAAAACTAATCCTCAAGAGAGGCAGAGGCGGAATCAAAGGGGTCAGAGGGAAAGTAGAAGAGAGGATGGGATCAGAGGAGGGAAAGAGGTTAGTGAAATTATATATACGCATAACACAGCGTTATAGAGAGCAGGACAGCAAATCCTGGAGGGAAGAGGGAAGGCATTGGGGGGAGGAGGGGAGGCATGGGGGGCCGAGGGGAACACAGGGATGGGGGGAGATATATTCGGTGGGACGCTTGAATCTATGTAAACACAAAATTAAATCATAAATAAAAAAAAACAAAACTAATCCTCACTCTCAGGACCCAACAGACAACAATAAATCAAAACAATGTAACTTCTGTTTCTAGGACTGTTCACTGTGACCAAGTTTTATTAGAAACAACTGTTATCTTAAAAGGGAGGGTGAAGGAATTAAGCTTAATGGTGTAATCTAATCTGTATAATACTACGAAATATCAATAAACATCGATCAATTAACATCGATCTTACTGCAATAACAGATAAAATTGAAAGCAAAAACAATATGAGCTACCATAAACCTTTAATATCTGTAGATATGATACATTTCTTCCCAGAGACAGACAAGTTCTTTAACCAAAAACAGATTCTTTTCCAATGAAAGTCAAAAATTTGAAATGTACATTTACAAAGATGAATGTAAAAGTAGGTAAATATTCTAAAATGCCTCTAGTAAAATTAAAAGTTAAAATCCCCATTTTTATTATATACAAAAAATGCAAATTAAAGATGAAAAATTATGGTGAAGAACAAATTAAAAGAAAAAGCCAGTATAAAAGACCGAGAAATGTAACAAATACACAAAAAGAAAAAAATCAGTATTGTGCCTATTATATTTTTTAATATTTTGTATTCTGAAGGTTTATCAAAGGAAAGAAGGCAACATCAATTTTTTTCATTTTCACATATAATAAATTTCTTTTTCAGAATTTCTATACTTGATTTACCAAAAGAGAATTATGCATTAGCATTCCAGTTATATACTATTTAACAAAAACTGAGTATGGCACCTTTCCCAAGGACTTCAACAATGGACGTTTTTCCTATACATGATACCTTCACATCTGAGACACAATAATGGAGAGTGAAGCTAGTACACATTCCTTAAAGTTCATATAATGCCCTCTGGTGGTTAACATGATACACTAAGTTTTTGCTAAATTTAAAGAATCCACCACTTTGAAAATATAGGATTACTTAATGAAAGGCCATTTTCTCACTTTTTAGCATTCATCTTATGGTAATCAAAAGGTCTTAAAACCCTCCTTTCTCCCACTCATCTTCCAAATGCCTCATCTGCACTACCCGTCTTCCCTGGCATGTGCCACTCATAAATCTTCTTTTCTTTTGATTATAGTTCTATTCTCTGTCTTTCAAGCTTTTGCCTGGATGTCATAAAGACCCTAAATATACTTCTTTTTAGTTGACAAGTTTTCAGTTTATCTGTTTTCAAAATAAAAATAAACTAATACTCAGTGGTGAGTAAAGTGTTATGATAAACACCTTATGTGGAGAATCTAATTTAATCTTCACAAAAATCCGGTAAGATAGGCACTATTTTTATTCTTATTTTACAGGTAAGGAAATAGAAGCTTAAAAAGGTGCAGAGGCTTGTCAAAAAAAATCTAACTCAGAGCCCACTGCCTAAGCCATTATTCAGTATTGCTCCTCTCCAAAGTGTTGATCAAAAATCAAAACTGAGTGAAAATATATTTACGTGGTAGAAGTCAGCTGGCCTTTTCAAATGTCCCATACACATAAAGGCATTACTAAAAAAAAATTTAACTTTGTGAACAGAAACTGTGGACAATGTAACACAATAAAATCAAACAGCAAATGTTTTAAGTACTAAAGGACTGATAATCTAACACCAATACCATAAAGTGAAGAAACTAGGAAAGAAATTTCAAAGTAAATATAATCTGCAGAGCTGGTGATCCATAGCAAACATGAGCTGATCGTATGTACATGCACAACATTTAGGGATATTATGATCTACTTCTAACTACTAAACCAAGAGTGAGTGCAAGCTTTGCAATTGTTGCTCAATGTTGCATGTTCTTACTCAATCCACAACCTTGAAAGCTGCTGTTCCCTTAACCTAAGATGTTCTCCCCTCCTTTTCTTCCTGGAGAACATCTATCTATTCAAGCTTCAGAATTCACTCTACCTACTTCACAGCGGAAACTCCCTAATGTTCAACCCTTTCCCCTAATACAGAATACCTGAGCCACACAGCCCCTGAGACATGACCTCTAGAAGAACAATTAATATATTCATTAAAATGGATGTGCTTAAATCTGGTTTCATAAAATAAAGCAATCTGAAAGCAGTGTTCTAATGATGCTGTGTCTCCTGCACTTAAAACTGCTTCACACAGTTAGTACTCAGTAAAAAGCACTGGAATGTTACTTTTACACAGATATCCCACCATCTGTGTCAAGCTAAGTAAAGTAATGTTCCCGTCAAAAAGAAGAGTGAAGGGGAAATCCTCTAAAAATATTGCTAATATCTGAAAAGCATGATTCAGACCAGGATTCAATGCCTATATTCATATCCCCAGCCTTTCTGTTTCCCGAATTATAACTCCCCACTGGTCTCCTTATTTTCATATTATATCAGGCATTAAAAATAAAATTAAAAACACTCCTTTTATTTTCTTTGAAAAATAAAATAAATGCAGAATAATAACAAAATATGTAAACAAGTTAATAATGCATAGGTTCTTGTCCAAAACATTATCACATATCTGTTGGCTGGCACAACTTGCCCTTTCTTTTCTTGAATGCTATTAATAGAATTACATTTTTTTCTTCCATCTCTCAGTCCTTTATTTGGCCTTCTTCTCTCCAGGGTAGTGTTACAACAGGAGTTTTACTTACAATTCCAAGATAGTTAATGAAATAACAGATTGGGAAAAGGTCCCTTGCCCTCTATGTAAATATAGGAGGTAGTCTAGATACAGGGACACCTTGGTTCTCCCCTCTATATTTCATTTTTCAGCATACAATATGCAAATAAACGAATGTTAGCATTGATATCCACATAATATAAGATGAAAATACCATTGTAAGTTATAAAATTCACTCAAACTACTGTATTTAATAATACCAAAAGTTAATGTAAATTATCAAAGTAAAAGTAGGATTTTTCTTTTTTAATTAGGAAAAGTCACTAACTTATATAAAACAGGTCTATCCTGCAGGGCTTCCATCGCCTGAGTTAACACTGAAGAGATATCACATGATTCTTGTGTCAATGTTCTGCATTCATCTGAAAAATAATTAACATTGAAACTCCCGTTAAATTAAAGCAAGCTCTTTAGCATATCCACTGTATAGCCACAGTCTAAATTCTATAGTAAATAGCACATTTAAAAAGTGCTTGGAAAAACCTAGAGAATATGCCTATCAAGAACTGGTCAACCAAACTAAAAATTTTAACTAAAGTATGATATTTGTGTAACTTTAAATGACTATATCTGCTGTCTGATACACCCTAAACTACTATTTCATTATTATACAACAAAAAAAAGGACTACATTAAAAAAAAAAAAACACCAAAAAAAACAAAAAACAATATTCACCGAATAAGTGCTATACATATCGCTCACAAAAATTAGGGGATATTTTATAGCATCATTATTGTTTTGAAATATCCCTAATTTTTGTGAGCAGTATATCTGTTCAAGGCAGGAGGGAAGGCGTACCAAAATTATATAACCAGTTCCTTCTCTTGGGAGTCATCTTTAAGCTGGATGCTTAAAATGTTTATATGGATAAACTAGTATATAGTAATAAGATTATAATGGTAAAAGTTTAAACTTTTAAAAAGTCCTACACCAAATTTTCTTTATTTTATTGTTCTAATGTTACCCATAAGATACTTAAAGAGTTCCCTATGTTCAAAGAACTTCGAACTTGTTCAAGAATTCCCAGCCGTTGGTATTTGGGAATCTCACATTAGCACTATTATTTTCAGCATGCATGTATATTTATGGAGACATCTTAAAAGCTCCTAGGAATAAAAAGCACACAGTTTGGAACCACTATGTCAGATGTCATGAGAGCACAAAGATACCTGAGAAGGAATTCTAACTGGAGAGCAAAGATATACATATATAAACAGTAATAATAGAGTAATAGAGTAAATTATTGAATGTCAAATAAACACTTCCACCAGTTAGTGTTCAGAGATGGGGGAAAAGTTACTGAGATTAATCGTAGTCATGAAGAGTTCCAGGAAGATGTAGAACCTCAGCTCAGCTCAGCTTTGAAGACTGAGGTAAGGCTTGTATATAAAGAGACAATACTCCAAACAGGAGTAAACAGTGCAAACAAGAGAAGGAGAAAAAGAAACATCTTCTGGAGATCAAGAGTAAATCAACTCAACCAGATAAACAGGTTTTCACAGTGTAGTACAGGTGTTACTGGCTAACTGGATTTCATCCCCATTACTGCCAACAGTCGGTTAGTAACACCCATTAAAATAAAATATCTGTGTTCCTGGTCCACTCTTGCTGTTGCAGCTATCTTCTTTTGTTTTAATAGGCAATTTTGTAAACTTATTGAAACATTTTAAAATAAAACTAAAGCAAATAAACCATTTGTGGTAGGCAAACTAATGGTCTTCCAAAGATCCCTAATCCCTGGAACCTGAGCAGTTTCTTACATAGCAAAGATACTTTGCAAATAGAATTAAGATGACAGACTTTAAAATATGGCAATTTTCCAAGTTACCTAAATGGATCTAAGGTATTGACAGAGGATTTATAGTAGAAGAAGCTAGCAGAGGAGTTAGAGATATAGATGGGTGAAAAGGTCAGGAGAGATTCAAAGTGAGAGTGATCTGATCCTCCAATGCTGACTATAAAGGAAGAAGCCACAAGCCAAAGAATGTAAGCAGTTTCTAAAAACTTGGAAAAGCCCTCAGTGACAGCCAACAAGGAAACTCAAACTTCAGTCTTACAGATTCAAGGAACCAAATTATACCAACAAACTGAGTAAGTGAGGAAACATTAATTCTCAGAGCTGCCAGAAATGAATGGAGCCGTGCCAACACTTAAATTTTAGTGTGGTGAAAATCCTATCTGATTTCTGACCTATAAAACCACAAGATAATATATTTGTGTTGTTTTAAGGCAATAAGCTTGTAGCAATTTGGTACAGTGGAAATACAAAATTATTTCACCACTTATAATAGCTATGCAAAGAAATGATGTCTAATCAACTTTAAAATAGTCTAATATAGATTAGATAAAATAATCTAGACATATTGAAACTTTATTTTTAAATTTCCATCCTTCATCAACATATTGCTTCACTGATGTTAGATATTTATAATACAATTTGTTTTATTTATAATAAAAACAATATGTTCAAATATAAAGTTTGTTTTTCTTTTTAAAAATACTTTTGAAAACTAAAGTCAAAATATACCAAATAAAGTCCAAATGAAATACAAGAATTCTAACACCGACATTCACAAACCCACCACATGAAAGAAATCACTTACTCTGAGCCCATCGATAAAGTCTTTCATAAGCTGTTTCCTGAAGCAAGGCCATCTGTTCCATAATTTCTAAACTAAAAACAAAATTGAAAATGTTCCATAATTTAAAATGTTAGCCAACAGCAACATCTCTACATCCAAGCACCTAATTATCTTGTTTAATTACAGAATGATCTGACTACATCGTGTTAGCTTTTTATAATTTTATGGAATAATTTTTCAATTTTTTATAATTAAACAAATGTCAAACCTTACCATCACTTAGTTATACAATTGCTGTTTTACTCTGCGAACATCAACATATGTCCACAGATTCATAGAGATTAAGCTTTTTCAAAAAGAACCTAACATGTTTCTTAAATTTTGGAAATATAAGAAGCAAAGCAAATATGAACTGAACAGGTTACTCACCCTGCTGTTTGCTGGTTTGTACGCAAGAGAACTTTGACGTCATTATGAATCTGTTTGACTCTTTCCAATCCCTTGAAAAAAGCCTTTAAAATTAAGAATGTAACTTTAAACGCCCATGTCTAAAGTAAAATTACATTACTCTAAAACAAAGTATCACTCTGTACAAAGGAAAAACAAATACTTTCACGTACTCCAATGTTTTCTATGCTGATCTCAACTTTCTCTAAATTTTTATACAAAGTGTAATATATTTATTCAAATTTTAAAACATATGTTAATTCAATGTCTACTATATGCCAAATTGTGTGCTAGCTTCCAGGGATACAAAATTTATAAAGACAAAATCCCTGTCCTTAGGAAGTACACTCTTGTGAGGGAGAAATGCAAACCTCAAGATCACTACAGAAAGAAAACTGTGCTCTGTATCACACATCTTATGCCTTAAGCATGGCTTTATCATTAAAGACAATGGTTTATATCTTTTATATACTCGTTCTTACCCCCCATCCAAGAGTAGACTGCAAAGTGGGATGCAATAAAGATACTCATTAAATATCTAAGAGCTGACAGATGCTGAACTCCCAAATTATTGGAGCTTTACTTTCCAGATAGCCAAATAGTGTTCTAAACATGAAAATAATGAATGTGTTATTTTTCTTTGATGAATAAAATTTAAATAAAAAATATCTCCTCTAATACTGTTTATTATATCTACCAAGTGGAGAAAAGGTAAGATGTCAAATATCGGAATGTACAAAGTTCCTCAAACTCCAAGGGCAGTAAATACTAGTAAGTAATGCCCCTTCCAGTTCTCTCACCTATTGAACTGCCTACCTGCAGTTACATTCCCGCCTAGACTGTAAGATAATGGCAACGCCTATGGAGAGCCACTGAGTGAGACTCCACCCCCACTGCAAGCACTTTTCCTGCCCTCAGACTCCAGAATAATAGCTCCTCCCATTGAAAAGAATGAAAAATTCCTTCCTGCAAAAAACTGAATGTCTTTCAAGTAAAAAAAAAAAAAAAAAAAAAAAAAGAATTAAAATTGCTCCCTATTGTTAACATTTTGAGAAGTTTTATATTTCTGTGTTAGTTTGGAATAGACACATACGTTAAAAAAATAATTAGATGAAAAAATAAGAAATTTCTAATTCCAGGCAAGACAAAAAGTTGTAAATGAAGACTACGTAATCACTGTAATGCCACTGCACTAAACCAGAAAATGCCATGTAGCCGTTCTGTGAGGGAGGAAGGGAGAGTACGCGTATGCAGGAGGGTCTGGGGGAAGAGGCTAAACCCTCCTATTTCATGATAGGAAATCAACAGAAAATAGTTAACATAGATCATTAAAATATTTTTTAATGAAAGAACATACAGTTTATTTTTTGTAACTGATCTCATGTCTTGTTCCCCAGGATAACAAGAGGAAAAAGCACTAAATTTAATACAAATAACAGTAATCTTCAAATGTGTTTGCTTGGGTAAAACTTACTACCTTTCAATTCCCAGTCCACTAAAAGGATATTCTTTCTTACTATAAATCTAGAATATAGAATTTACAAAAGAAGCAATTTATAGGGTTTGGTAAGGATTGGCAAATTAGAGATGGGGGAGGAGTGGAAGACATGGTTTAAGTTTTCTTTATAAGAAAACTTTATAAGCCTTATACTTTTTTTTAAAAGTACATGTATTACTTTGAAAAAAAATAAACTGAAATACGCATCTTAATTACCAAATTTAAAAATATTTTAAAATCAAACATTTTTTAGATTGTAAAAAAAGCCTTAAAATTTTCTTTATAACATCTGTAACACTTTAAATAATTTAACAAAGGCAAGATACCTCAGTAATAGGTCCTTCTCTTGTACCTCGTAGAAGACTCATTTCCTCAGACGTTAGTTGGAACTTGGATAAGAAAGCATCAGCAACTTGTGCTCTTATTTCTAGTCTTTGACTATAATAATAAAAACAAGCAATACAAATGAAGCACACTGTGCATTTGCATAGCTTTAAAACAAATTATGTCTCTGACATACTTTTTAAAGTACAAGTATGAAAGACTATCAACATCTTCAAAAGTCTCATTTCTGTCCTAAATACTGGAAGCTCATCAGATATGTAAGTGATAAAATTAGCTGATGTCATTCTATCTCAGATACTTGCCCATAGTAAAAGGAAGTAATAATTATGAGAAAAAAGAAAAAAGTTCACAAATGATCCCTATAAGTTCTCAGCCACTTATAGGCACTTCAATAGTTCACCTTTTAATAATAAGGTTATCTTACAAGAGAGAACTATGCCTATTTTCAACTATTTTCTTTTCAGGCACTAAAAATTCCTAATGTTTGTTTGTTTGTTTTCTTTTGTTTTTTATTTTAGATTAGAGATTTAAGTCAAGAACTCATTTACTATTTCCTCATAAATTTACAAAATCATCTCTCCACTCTTGCCTTCTTGGCTCTTTCTACATACTATGGTAATATAGAAGTCTTTTAAAGCATATTAACAGTACACAATCTATTTAGACTACCTGTAGTTGAAAATTAGGAAAAGGCACACTCTAGTCTGGGGTGCAGCCTGCGGGGACATGAAGGACTGAGCAGAATGACCATCTAAAGACAAGCTAGGAATACAAACTGCTTGAGCAAAGCCTAACATTCTTGGCTTCTGGATCTTAGGTTTGAAGATATACAAATAACATTATAAGTGTTTCACTAGTAGTATTCACAAGGCAGTAATATTCGAAAATCTAAGAATACCCAAAAGAGACTGAACAAAATAAATATTAACACTTTTTATAGACAGTACAATGTATCTGTTATCTTCGTTTTGTTTGTCATCTTGGGTTGTGAAATTTCAAATTTACAGAGTCAAATGCTCCTGCTGAATAACACAGAAAGTTAAGAAGGGAAGTTCCTCCAGATGGCAGTAATGTTCTGTTTATATCAGATGATAACATATTGCCTAATTAAATCTACACAGAACAAGACAGGAACACGGGGGATGCCCTGCGCTTCCAAGAGCACCAGAGACAGTGAGAGGGAGGTGCGGAGCGCCTGTGAGCTCTGGGCTGGGTGGACAGCTGTAGGCACAGCTTTCAGTCAAGGGGCCCCTTCCTTCTGACAGCACCATTTTCTGGTATTTTGCAGTAAAATCTGGAAGAAGAATAAGGACCTCCATCACACCTACCCCAGATTCAGCCCCGAGGGGAGGGAAATGAAGGCACAGTGAGAGGGAGGAGGCGGGGGTGAGGGATCTACTAGGTCTTCTTATCTTCCAGGGCATGGGGGGGGGGGTAGTTGGGAGGTAGTGCAGGCTGGTTTGTGAGCAGGTAGACACTGTGTGGGGTGCCCAGCTGTAACAGGCCTGGCAGCTGCTTCTGCGGCCTTGGCTTCGCTGCAGGCGTGGAGGGGACATCACTGCTACTGACCAGCAGTTCCATGGCCCTGGGAAGGGTGATGATGAGGGGCTGCATATATCCCATGGCCCTGTCCATCATGGGAGGTCCTGGCTAGGGCTCAGGTGGGGGTGCTGGGTAGGAGCAGCCAGGAGGGCAGGAGTACATTCCACTGGTGGCTGGCAGGAAAAAGACACACGTCCCGCTGGGCAGGTAGGAACACTCACTGGCCCCCATGGGGGCTTCACTTCAGGAGGCTTGAGAGGCCACCTGAAGCTGTCTAACACTGAGAGAAAGCTCCTATCAGTGTCCCCAGGATTTAAAGTACAGTAATCACAGAACTTCATAAAATTCTTTGAGACCATAAAAATTAATCATTTCAACTAAAACCTTTTTGGAGCTTATTTTGAATCTTTAAAGTCTTCATGAGGCACCAAGGAAAATGAAGCTCTTTATCGTTTCATTTTGTTTTTACCAAACCAAGTATTACCTATCTTGATCACACCCCTTAATCATTAAAGTTCATTCCAAATAATATGGTTGAAGTATTTAAAATTGATTCATAAAATAAAAACTTTGAATCATAGGTTCTAAATCTGCAAAAGATCTCGTCCAAAACTACGTTGAACAATGGCCATCCAGCTAAAGCAAGGAATGTACGGTGTCTCAAGAGCACAGCTTTTAAAGTAGTAATGGAATAAATTCTACTAATAAAATCAAATTACTCTTTAGTTTTACTATATATATTCCTCCCAGGTAAGTTCACAACCATTCTGGCAGAAAGTTAATGTTAGGTGGTCCAGCAATCAGGTCTGGGAGTATCTGTACTACAGAAGAACATTAGCAAGGACCCACGATGTGTAAAAGCCCTAAGCCAGGGTCTGGGGTGACAAAAGGTACATAGGATGCAAGCTTTGCCTTCATCTTCATCACAACTGAAATACAGTATCCTTTGGAGGGTTTGTAATAGTTAAATAAAAATTACTTCTAGAGTATTTGAGATGTGTTCATGCACTCATGTTTATATAATATATAAACAAAAATGACATAAAAATGGTAAATATATACTGTGGAATAATTACAGCAAATAAAAAAATATTGGCTATATCTATTTAAATAAATTTAAAGTGGTTTAAATAAATAGCATAATTAAAACCACTAAAAAATAAAATAGTATGAAATAAAGAGCTAGAATAAGAGTGTAGATAACAGAGCTGAGGAAAGTACTGCCAGTGAGCACAGAAGAGCCTAAGCCAGGGGTCTCAAACTCAACTCAGCATGTGGGCCGCAGAGCAAGATCACAGCCATTCGGCGGGCCGCACTAGGTCTACAAAAGGCAACTGTTACGCAACACTTTTCTCACTGCAGTTGAAAACAAAAAAAAAATCAGTACAACAAGCACAATCGTACATGCAGTTTACTCAGTGTCACAAAACGACCAGAAACTGTAGTTCGCATCACAACTGCTGTTAACTAAGCTAATATCTAGCTAGGATGCTAGAGAAATGAAAAATACAAGTAGGCCCCTAGGCTTACTTAATTTTATCCAAAATATTTTGAACTTCGTGGATTAGTCTGCGGGCCGCACAAAATTGTTCGGCGGGCCGCGAGTTTGAGACCCCTGGCCTAAGCTTTGCTGCCACCACAGCCAGGGTAGAAGGAAGAGATGTGCTTCTCAGCTCCTTGTCTAACTGGAGAGCAGCAGGGTCGGGGAGGGACGTTCCTGGATGCAGGTCAGGCAGGGCTTTGCACCTGTATCAATCACTTAACCGTCACAACACCCCTGTGTCATTCCCTTTTATCAGATGTGGAAACTGAGGCTGTGGGAGATTTAGAAATAACTTGTACAAAATTAAAAATCTGATGAGATCTTACCCAAGATTTAAATTAGAATTCAGATTTTTGTCTTCAAAGCCTACAATCTTTCCACATCAACATATTACCATATACCTCAAAAAAAAAAAAACCCAAACATTCATCAAAGACTACTTTTCTGAGTCCAGAGAGAAATTTGGCTGGTAGGTCTTTATAAGAGATAATAAAATATATAATGAATAGTGATTTCAATATTATTTAAAAAGATGGAAATATGTTCATGTGAATATAGCCTTTCCTGATCACAATGAAATGCATCTTCTATCAACTAAATTTTAAGGAGAAATATTAAGTTGCAGTTCTATAAAGACAATTCTACATCGAACTTGACCAATTACAGCATTAGCAAACACAATGACTGACCTTCAAACCCAGTTGGAAAAATATTCATATCCCATATAGTTGATACTTGCTGCTCCTACCCTTCTCTCCCTCTCTCTCTCCCTTTCTCTCTATTGCTCTAAAATAAATAAATAAATAAATAAATAAATAAATAAATAAATAAATTTTAAAAATAAAAACAAAAAAAATAACTCTGCCAGCTCCCAGGAATACTTTATCATTTTTGCTATGTAATTTTCCTTAGATACTGTCACACAAATGTCCACTTGACACAATGTATCTTTAGTTCTTCAGATGCTAGAGTGTAACAAATTTTCACTTCCCAAAAGCAAAACAGACAAAAACAGTTTGACAGGCTTCAAAAATAGTAACCACAATCTTACTTAAATACTTTTGAGAAAATGTGAATAAAAGCACAATGTTCTAATATTGCCTCCTATAGACATTAATCAGAATCCCATATATGTTATAAGCTCCAATGCAATGCTTATTTTTCAGTTTTTATTTTATGGGTTTTTTTCCTGACTTTAGAATAGTTGCATTCCACAGTCATGCACTCAAAAACCCCTTATTGGCCCTGGCCGGTTGGCTCAGCGGTAGAGCGTCGGCCTGGCATGCAGGGGACCCGGGTTTGATTCCCGGCCAGGGCACATAGGAGAAGTGCCCATTTGCTTCTCCATCCCCCCCCCTCCTTCTTCTCTGTCTCTCTCTTCCCCTCCCGCAGCCAAGGCTCCATTGGAGCAAAGATGGCCCGGGCGCTGGGGATGGCTCCTTGGCCTCTGCCCCAGGCGCTAGAGTGGCTCTGGTCGCGGCAGAGCGATGCCCCGGAAGGGTAGAGCATTGCCCCTTGGTGGGCAGAGCGTTGCCCCTGGTGGGCGTGCCGGGTGGATCCCAGTGGGGCGCATGCGGGAGTCTGTCTGACTGTCTCTCCCCGTTTCCAGCTTCAGAAAAATACAAAAAAAAAAAAAAATCCCTTATTGAATCTACATGTTAGGCAGTGGAGATACCAGGAGAATAAGAAACTTGTTCTCAAGAAGTTCACAGTTTAGTAGGAAAAGAAAGACAAACCAATAGTAAATTACAAGAGACTGTAATATACACTACAGTACATGAATCTATACTGTACTCCCCTTCCTTCACACATTTATTCAGTTAACAAATATTAGTATACTTTGAACTACTCTAAGAATTATACAATTAAATCTTGGTTATACAAGTAAAAAATCAGTTAAAAAATAAGAAATGATTGTAAAAAAATTTATTAAAAATCTAAAACTACAATAATTTTTTAATTCTACAGCAAACAATAAATAATACATTGTCATCTCCAAAAAAAAAAGAAATCCCCTAATCTCAATATCAAGTTTAATGTTCCTAAACTATTGTTTTATATTTATTTTACTCTCAGACAATAGATTAGAACCTTATATGTTATATCAATTTTGAAGGATTTTTTTATTATTTTGTTCTAATTTTGATTTGGTTTTATCTACAATTTTCTTTCCATTTAATCTTAAAATTAATGAAGAAGTGACTATATAAAAAAAAAACTTACCTTTCAGCTTGAAGCTTAGTGGTTTTAACTATTAAATCTTGCGTCTGTTCCTTTGCTGCCTAAAATAATAAACACGTCTAGTGTCAGTATATTTCAATTTTATTATAATTCAGAAAACCACTACCACTTACTGGAGTTCAGACTTAAGAGCAAGTGAGATCACACTCCAGAACTCAAAACTTTGTAAAACTCCTGAGTCGTAATTGAAATAGATGTTTACCAAGAGGGATTCATTCACTCAGTGGTCTCAATACACACATGATGCTAAGGCTGACAAAAGGAAAAGGGCACCAGGATGCTGACTAAGGAATTTAACAGTTCACGATGCTTTTTGTGACACAGAAGCACTGGAAGAATGAGTTAAGGATGAAGAATATGACCAGTGATGCACATGTACAGATACCATGAGACTCTAAATGGAGCTGTAAGTGAAGTCACTGAAACAGGACAGATCTGGGCAGAGATGCCCAAGATGGAGATAAGACTTTGCAAACTGAGACAAACTACCCCTCACAGTGGGTTTCAGTGAAGATTAGAGGCAGACCTGTCTAAAGGACACAAGGCTATACCTGGCCAAGTTATATACTAAGCAACTCCAACAAGCCAGAGCTGAAAGGATCTGAAGTGAAAACTTGAAGAAAAAAAAAAAAAAGGTGTTCTATCCCAAACTAGGCAAACATGTATAAGGTGGATTGAAACAAAAGACAGCCTGACCAGGAGGTGGCGCAGTGGATGCAGGCGTCCCCAAACTACAGCCTGCGGGCCGCATGCGCCCCCTTGAGGCCATTTATTCAGCTCCCGTCGCACTTCCGGAAGGGGCACCTCTTTCATTGGTGGTCAGTGAGAGGAGCACTGTATGTGGTGGCCCTCCAACAGTCTGAGGGACAATGAACTGGCCCCCTGTATAAAAAGTTTGGGGACCCCTTGTGCATTAGCCCTTTAAGAGAGTATCTGGTATTCTAGCAGAATTTTTCCTCTTCCCATTGGGCAAAATCTCCGCTGCTTTTCACTACCAGATGCTATGCAGGCTCTACTTCCTGGCCCTGTGCTCTGAGTTGGGGGTCTCAGCCAGATGATAAGACCACACATGCATCAGGAAGGACTTTTGCAGCTGAGATATCCTTCCAGCTTTCCACCTGCTGCACCTGGGTGTAGGGGCCAGCTTTATCCAGGTCTTTGCACTTCTTACCAGTTGCTATGTTGCTTCTTCTAGAAATTCTTGAACATAGTACTGATATTATTCTGAATACTGATAGTATTCAGCTATCTTCCAGTTGGTTATTCAGCTTGATTGCTCTATAGTTTAGCTGTAAATCCTGTTTGGTTTTGGGAGGCGGTGAGCATAGTTTCCACCTACTCTGCAGTCATCTTTAAACTCCTAAATTATATCTTAATAAAGTTATTATTAAAACTGATACTATCTTTAGATTTTTGATAAATGTTCTCTTTTTGTGTGACAGAGAGAGAGAGAGAGAGAGACAGATAGGAACAGATAGACAGGAAAGATGAGAGATGAGAAGCATCAATTCTTTGTTGCATCTCCTCAGTCTCCTTAGTTGTTCATTGATTGTTTTCTCATGTGTGCTTTGACCAGGGGAGGAGGGGCTACAGCAGAGTGAGTGACTCTTGCTCAAGCCAGTGACCTTGGGCTCAAGCCAGTGACATTTGGGATGTCACAGTGTCGGACTGGGATGCAGAGGACCCAGGTTCAAGACCCCGAGGTCGCCAGCTTGAACACAAGCTCATCTGATTTGAGCAAAAAGCTCACCAGCTTGGACCCAAGGTCACTGGCTCGAGCAAGGGTTACTTGGTCTGCTGAAGGCCCGCGGTCAAGGCACATATGAGAAAGCAATCAATGAACAACTAAGGTGTCGCAACGAAAAACTGATGATTGATGCTTCTCATCTCTCCCCATTCCTGTCTGTCTGTCCCTATCTATCCCTCTCTCTGACTCTCTCTCTGTCTCTGTTAAAAAAAAAAAAAAGAAGAAAGAAACAAAAGACAAATGTAGTTCATCATATTCTCTCTTAAAGACCCTCACATAAGGCACTTAGCACTGACAGGAGAAGCTATAATATTAATAGTTTCTTATTCTCCTGGTGTCTCTATTGCCTAACATGTAGGTTCAATAAAAAATAATTTTGAGTACATGACTATGGAATGCAACTACTCTAATATCAAAATTCTACACAGTTAGCTCTGGACCAGCCAGGAAGCAAACAACATTAATAAGCCATCACCTAAATAAATACAAGGCATGTATTAAAAAAATACAAAAAAAGCATAATATTTATATTCAAGATTCCTATAGGGCAAGATGTGAAGCAGACATGATAACCACTACACTACGGAAACAACTGCTTCCAGGGCAAGATGTGATGGATAGCCATACCTTCTGAGAACTTATCTAACAATTTATGAAAGCTTACTTTGCCCCAGGAACTATGCTAAAATCAAGCCATTATACAGTACCTGCAGGCGACTTGTCATATCTTGACAACAGCTACTCATCGCTTGAACATCTTCATTTATGCTTTCAAGTTCCTAAAAAGAAAATAACAGCATTAAATATATTAATTTATCTTCTCTTAGCCAAATCCTGAGTTTCAACCCATGAATTCCTTTTGCCAAAACATAACAAAAAATGCCATACTGAAGACTGAGAATAATTAAAAAGAAGTAACATTTGTTAGAAAAAAATGTAAAAAAACAAAACTAGCATGTTCTACTTAGAGGGTGCAACAATAAATAATGGCAATGCTTTAAAAATATTAATACCTCTTTATTCAGAAATTCAAATACTAACAATTTATCCCAATGAATTAATCAGATAAGTACAACAACATATACGTAAGAGGATGATCAATAGAGTTGCCTAAAACAAATGGAAAATGTGAAATATTTATAACCATGCAATGGAAATCCGTGCATACATTAAAACTGAGAGTGTGTGTACATGTGTATGTACTGACATGGAAAGACATCTATATAAGGTAAAAAAAAAGGTGTTACCCCATCATTTTTTACAGGAACATATATACATGTGCAAAAGATCATAGAAAAGGCCATTCAAAGGATTGCAAGATGGCAAGGGAGTAGGCGGACCTTCCAACCACCACCTCCCAGGACCAAATTGGATTACAACTTAATTTTAAGGACAATCATCTTGAAAAAACAACTTTGGACTAAACCAGTGGTAGTCAACCTGGTCCCTACTGCCCACTAGTGGGCATTCCAGCTTTCATGGTGGGCGGTAGCGGAGCAACCAAAGTATAAATAAAAAGATAGATTTAACTATAGTAAGTTGTTTCATAAAGATTTATTCTGCCAAACTTAGCAAAAATCCAACATAAAGTACTTGGTACTTTTTATATGCTTTAACTTGAGGTAACTCTGCTTTATAAATTTTATAAAGTAAAGTTACTTCCCTACTTTATAAATCACCATTACTGTGGAACTGGTGGATGGTTAGAAATTTTACTACTAACAGAGATACAAAAGTGGGCAGTAGGTATAAAAAGGTTGACTACCCCTGAACTAAACAAAGAGGAGTCAATAACCAAGAATCACAGAAGCCACACCAAGACTAGTAGGAAGGGTAGAGATGAGGAAAAAACTGCCCCACTCAAAGGAGCTGGTGGCAGCTGAGGGTCCAGAGGGACTCTCACTGTGGGGAGAGTTGCCCTGAGAGGGATGGGTCCTCAGCCACAGGCCCAACACCCAGTCTAGAGCCCCAGAACCTAGAAGAGCACCCACACAGCATTTGGAAGTGAAAAGAGCCAGGTTTCTGTCTGCGAGAAAGCGATGGAGTTCAAAAAGATGCAGGCTCCATCTTACAGAGTCTAAGCAGAAAATCTTGTTCACAGCCACGTAGCTGGGGCACCAGGAGAGGGAGAGCTGAGAGGACTGGAGTTGCATTAGGAGAATGTAAAGTTGGACGCCCAGGGAGAGACACTGTGGGGGACAGCCAATGGAACACCTGTGCTGAGTCATTCACAAATACTGCAGTCCCCATCTTTCTCGGGTAGAGTAGTCCCTTCTGAGCGGCATCAGCCTGGGAGAAGCAACTGCTCTGCCCTCTGGAGTCTCTCCTGCCCCAGTCATGAAGACTGGGTCGTACTGAGAAGCCAGGAAGCAGGGGCCTGTCAGTGATTAAATTTTCTGGAGTGGAGGCCGGAGCTTTCCCCCACACACTCCCGAGACTGGGACTGGTACTTATGCCTCATGGGAGACTCAGCAGAAACTATTCATACTGCGGGAAGAACACACTTCTGGGACTCAGAGGCCACACCCTACTGAGGTCTGTGAAAAAAATTTGGACTGACACATGGGGCTGAGAGGCAGAGCCACACCCACTACCCTTCCTAATCCCTGAATTGCTGCAGGCTCTAGACCAGGGGTCCCCAAACTACGGCCCACGGGCCGCATGCAGCTCCCTGAGGCCATTTATCCGGCCCCCACCGCACACCCGGAAGGGGCACCTCTTTCATTGGTGGTCAGTGAGAGAAGCATAGTTCTCACTGAAATACTGGTCAGTTTGTTGATTTAAATTTACTTGTTCTCTATTCTAAATATTGCATTCGTTCCCATTTTGTTTTTTTACTTTAAAATAAGATATGTGTAGTGTGCATAGGGATTTGTTCATAGTTTTTTTATAGTCCGGCCCTCCAACAGTCTGAGGGACAGTGAACTGGCCCCCTGTGTAAAAAGTTTGGGGACCCCTGCTCTAGACTTTATCAGAGGTTTGTTCAGTGGCCAAGCCCAAAAAGCAGCCAGAGGCTGAAGGAGGTGGGACTCAGGGAAACTTGGCCTTTTAAGCGGACCTCCAGGTTGAGTGTGGGTAATAGTCAGTCTAGGTGTGCAGCTTGGTATTTACATGAGCACCTGGGCCCAGGAGAGGCAAGAGCTATCCACAAACTCTGAACTGCCTGAAGCTCCAAGAATGTTGCTGAGGGCCAGTCATAGCAGTATCTCCCACTAATCTGTGCTGGGTTCCTGCCAGGGAGGCCCAGGGCTGGCACATCCAGTGGCCAGCTGTGGAGAGCATCTGTTCAGAGCCTAACACTCCCTTGCCAGAGTGGCATCCTAAGGAAGGGCTCCTCACACCTGACCCAGCTGAGGCAAGTTCCACTCTCTGTGATCAGCACCATCACAGTGGCTCATGTGCACTGGGTAGAGTGGAGCTTTAATCAGCTGTCCTGGGTGCTGAATATCCTGCCCTGCTGGGCTAGATTCCACAGGAGGAAGGGAGAGAGGATTGGAGCATGGACCTTTAAAGTGTGGGTCCCTATTGTTGGATCTGGTCAATAGGCTTAGACACTTTCTGGTTGGGCCCAGTCAGCCCCAGGAGTGGACTCTCTCAGTCTTTCTACCTGAGACCAGGGTCTCATCAGCTGTAAGAACTTCTTTCTGCAGAGGGGACAGTTGGCCCCACTTGATCTGAACCTGCTGCTCACCTTGTCGGGAAGAAATAAAATCTGAGTAACCAGCAGTGGCTGAGGGATTAGGCTCTGGAATGAGAACCACATTCCCCATACTGAGCTACTGACCAAGAGACCCCTGAAGTAAGGGGTACCACTAACATTGTATTCCCAACCTCAGCTGCCCTAACCCAGTGGTTGGCAAACTCATTAGTCAACAGAGCCTAATATCAATAGTACAATGACTGAAATTTCTTTTGAGAGTCAAATTTTTTAAACTTAAACTATATAGGTAGGTACATTCCTTATCAAGGTAGCGCCCACAAGTGGTATTTTGTGGAAGAGCCACACTCAAGGGGCCAAAGAGCTGCATGTGGCTCGCAAGCCACAGTTTGCCAACCACTACCCTAACCCAACAAGCTTGCAACCTGTATAGGGGTTGGTTGGGTGAGGCCAGTCTGAGCCCACACTACAGTCTTTTTACAAAAGACTTTGTAGGAGGACCAGGTACCTGCAAGAGGAGGTGGATCAGCTTAAAAGTGGAGGCAAATCTTATGAAGCTTGGGGTTTTTACGAAGTTACTGTCATTTCTAAGCAGGAGGAAGGTGATCTTTATACAGAGGTTGGCCTCTCCTACACTACACAGGCACAAAAAACACAGACACAAACAGCAAAAAGAGTAGTAGCTGCAGACAAGTAGTCCAAAGCAGGTTACAAACAACACTTGACACCAACTCAACAAGATCCAGAACCAAAACAACTGGTAGTGGGTGGCAGAAAGTACCAACTATAGATTTAGCTAGCTACACCAGCAGCATGACCAAAGGAGGAGTCTAGCAAGCGACATTGTGGAGAATAAACACACCCAATAGAACAGACATCACAAAATGCACAGTGCATAATGCACATGCTTAAGGTTGACCCTTAGAGCCAACCAGCCTGAAGGAATAAATATACCCACAAAAGGTCCAACTGCATTCAATACTTACATAGAACAGGAGGGAAAATAGTACCCTGAAGAAGCAGTCCTAGAACAAGGAAAACAATACCACCGAGGCCATCTTCCTCAGAGACAACAAAAAATTTCAGTCAGACAGTGCTACCTAATATACAGACAAAATGGGCAAAGAAATGCGATTCAAATGAATCAACAAGAGAAATCCCCAGAAAAAGAACTAAATGAAATGGAAGTAACCAAATTACCAGATGCAGAGTTTAAAATAATGAATTTTAGGATGCACAAGGATCTTTTTTTTATTATTAAATTTAATGCAGTGACATTGATAAATCAGGGTATATATGTTGAGGGAAAATATCTCTAGATTATTTTGACATTTGATTGTGCTGTATACCCCTCCCCCAAAGTTAAATTGTCTTCTGTCATCTTCTATCTGGTTTTCTTTGTGCCCCTCCCCTCCCCTAACCCCTCTCTCCTTCTTCACCCCCTCCCCCCTCTCCCAACCTCCCGCCCCTGTTGCCATCACATTCTTGTTCATGTCTCTGAGTCTCATTTTTATGTCCCTTCTATGTATGGATTCATCTTAGTTTTCTTAAAACAACAATGGATGGATATAATGAGCACCTAAATAAAGAGATAATAAGCATCAAAAGGACATTGAAATCATAAAAAAGAACCAGTCAGTAATGACACATACAATATCAGAAATGAAAACTGCACTAGAAGGAATCAACAGCAGGCTGAATGAAACAGAGGATCAAATCAGCAATTTAGAATACAAAGAAAAACATAAGCACAGAAGTAGAATAGCAAAACAAAAAGCAGCGCAAAAAGACTGAGGAAACTCTAAGTGATCTTTGTGACAACATGAAGAGAAACAACATCCACATCATAACGGTTTCTGAAGGAGAAGAGAATGAACAAGGCATAGAGAACCTGTTTGAAGAAATCATAGCTGAAAATTTCCCAAAATTGATTAAGGAAAAAATCACACAACTTCAAAAAGCAGAGTCCCATTAAAGAGGAACCCAAAGAAGACTACATCAAGACATATCATAATTTAAATGCCAAATGGAAGAGATACAGAATACCAAAAGCTGCAAGAGAAAAAGTTAATTTTCTAAAGAGAAACCCCCATAAGGATGACATCTGACTTCAGAAGAGATTGATGCCAGAAGAGATTGGCAAGAAATATTCAAAGTGATCCAAAACAAGATCCTATAACCAAGACTAAGTTATCCAGCAAGGCTATCATTGAAAATTAAAGAAGAAATAAAAAGCTTTCCATACAAAAAACATAACTCAAGGAATTCATTGTAACCAAACCAGTACTACAAGAAATGTTAACGGGCCTGCTGTAAAGCAGCAAAGAAAAAGAAAAAAAACAAGAAAAAGAGGTTTGTAGATTTAAAAAATAAAATGGCAATAAATAAGTACATATCAATAATAACCATAAATGTAAATAGATTATATTCTCCAATCAAGACATAAGGTAAGCCCTGGCAAGCTAGCTCAGTGTGTAGGCCCAGCGTGTGGAAGTCCTGGGTTCGATTCCTGGCCAGGGCACAAAGGAGAAGCACCCATCTGCTTTTCCACCATTACCCCTCTCCTTTCTATCTCTCTCTTCCTCTCCCACTGTCAAGGCTCCATTGGAGCAAAGTTGGCCAGGGTGCTGAAGATGGCTCCATGGCCTCCACCTCAGGTGCTAGAATGGCTCCATTGCAACGGAGCAATGGCTCCAGATGGGCAGAGCAATCGCTCCAGATGGACAGAGCATCACCCCCAGCTGGGAATGCCAGGTGGATCCCAGTCAGGTGCATGTGGGAGCCTGTCTCTCTACCTCCCTGCTTCTCACTTCAGAAAAATACAAAAAAGAAAAAAGAAAAAAAGACATAGGGTAGCTGCATGGATAAGAAAACAAGACCCATATATATGCTGTCTACAAGAGACCCACCTCAGAACAAAAGATACACATAGACCGAAAGTGAAGGGATGGAAAAATGTATTTCACACAAATATAATTTTTTTTAAAAAGCTGGGGTAGTAATATTTATATCTGACAAAATAGACTTTAAAACAAATGGATATTAAAACAAAGGGATAAAGAAGGTCACTACATAATGATAAAAGGAGCAATCCAACAGGAGGATATAACCATTGTAAATATTTATGTGCCTAATATAGGAGTACCTAAAAATATAAAGCAGATTTTGATAGACATAAAGGGTGAGATAAACAGCAATACTATAATAATAGATTTTAATACCCCACTAATATCAATGGATAGATCCTCAGACAGAATATTAACAAAGAGGCAACAAAAAAACAAAAGCCTTAAATGACATGCTAGATCAACCAAATTTAGTTGATATCTTCAGAACCTTACACCCAAAGCAGCAGAATATACATTCTTTTTAAGTGTTCTTGGTTCAGTCTCTATGATGTACCACATGTTAGGACACAAAACAAGTCTCAATTAATTTAAGAAGACTGAAATCAAATCAAGCATTTTCTCTGATCACAGTGGCACGAAACTAGAAATCAACTACAATAGAAAAACTAAAAAAAACATTCAAACACTTGGAGGCTAAAGCATGTTATTAAATAATGAATGGGTTAACAACAAGATCAAGGAAGAAATCAAAAATTTCCTTAAAACAAATGAAAATTAACATACAACAAATCAAAAGCAGTCCTGAGAGGAAAGTTCATAGCATTACAGGCATACCTTAAAAAGCAAGAAAAAGCTCAAATAAACAAGCTAAACCTGCATCTAAACGAACTAGAAAAAGAACAGCAAATAAAGCCTAGAGCAAGTAGAAAGAAGGAAATAATAAAGATCAGAGCAGAAATAAATAAAATAGAAGCTAAACCAGCGGTTCTCAACCTGTGAGTCGCAACCCCGGCAGGGGTCGAATGACCAAAACAGAGGGGTCACCTAATGCCATCGGAAATACATATTTTATTTAAAAATGTATTACATAATAAATATGTATTTTCCGATGGCTTTAAATGACCCCTGTGTTTTGGTCATTCAATCCCCGCCGGGGTCGCGACCCACAGGTTGAGAACCGCTGAGCTAAACAAAGAATGCAAAATATCAATAAAACCAAGAGCTGGTTCTTTGAAAAGGTAAACAAGATTGATGAACCTTTAATCAGACTCATTAAGAAAAAAAGAGAGAAGACTCAAATAAAATTAGAAATAAAAATAGGGAAGTAACAACTGACACCGCAGAAATACCAAGGATTGTAAGAAAATACTATGAAGATCTATATGCCAAAAAAATTGCACAACCTAGGTGAAAGGGATAAATTCCTAGAAACATACAATCTTCCAAAACTCAAGCTGGAAGAATAGAAAACTTAAACAGACCAATTACAACAAATGAAATTGAAACAGTTATCAAAAAACTCCCACAAACAAAAGTCCTGGACTAGATGGCTTCACAGGTGAATTTTACCAAACATTCAAACAAGAACTAACATGTATCCTTCTCAAGCTATTTCAAAAAATTCAAGAGGAGGGAAGACTTCCAAGCTCCTTTTATGAGGCGAGCATAATTCTGGTTCCAAAACTAAGCAAAGACAATACAAAGAAAAAAAACTATAGGCCAATATCCCTGACGAACATAGATACTAAAATTCTCAACAAAATATTAGCAAATGGGATACAGCAATACATTAAAAAAAAATCATACATCATGATCAAGTGGGATTTATTCCGGGGAGGCAAGGCTGGTACAATATTCGCAAATCAATAAATGTGATTCATCACATAAACAAAGGCAAGGATAAAAATCACATGATTGTATCAATAGGTGCAGAAAAAGTATTTGATAAAAACCCAGCACCCACTTATGATCAAAACTTTCAGCAAAGTGGGAAACAGGGCCCTGGCCGGTTGGCTCAGCGGTAGAGCGTCGGCCTAGCGTGCGGAGGACCCAGGTTCGATTCCCGGCCAGGGCACACAGGAGAAGCGCCCATTTGCTTCTCCACCCCTCCGCCGTGCTTTCCTCTCTGTCTCTCTCTTCCCCTCCCGCAGCCAAGGCTCCATTGGAGCAAAGATGGCCCGGGCACTGGGGATGGCTCTGTGGCCGCTGCCTCAGGTGCAAGAGTAGCTCTGGTCGCAACATGGCGATGCCTCGGAGGGGCAGAGCATCGCCCCCTGGTGGGTGGGCGTGCCGGGTGGATCCCGGTCGGGCGCATGCGGGAGTCTGTCTGACTGTCTCTCCCTGTTTCCAGCTTCAGAAAAATGAAAAAAAAAAAAAAAAAAAAGTGGGAAACAGGGAACATACCTCAACATGATAAAGGCCATCTAGGACAAACCCATGGCCAACATCATCAATGGGAAAAAATTTAAAGCAATCCCCTTAAGATCATGAACAAGGCAGGGGTGCCCCCTTTCACCACTCTATTTCAACATAGTTCTGGAAGTCCTAGCCACAGCAATCAGACAAGGAGAAGAAATACAAGCCATCATAATTGGAAAAGAAGAAGTAAAATTATCATTATTTGCTGATGACAATACTGTAAATAAAAAACCCTAAAGTCTCAGTCAAAAAACTACTAAACCTGACAAATGAATTTGGCAAGGTGGCAGGATATAAAATTAATATTCATAAATGAGAGGCATTTTTATACACCAATAATAAACTGTCTCAAAGAGATATTAAGGAAACAATCCCCTTCATTATTGTGACAAAAAAATGATAAAGTACCTAGGAGTAAATTTAACCAAGGAAGTAAAAAAATTATAAAACATTGATAAAAGAAATCAAGGAAGATACAAACAAGTGGAAGCATATACCATGTTCGTGGACAGGAATAAACATCATTAAAATGTCTATAGTACCCAAAGCAATCTATAAATTCAATGCAATTCCTATTAAAATACCAATGGCATACTTCAAAGATATAGAACAAATATTGCAAAAATTTATATGGAACCAAAAAAGAATACGAATAGCCTCAGCAATCTTGAAAATGAAGAATAAAGTCGAAGGTATCACACTTCCTGATATCAAATTATACTACAAGGCCACTGCAATCAAAACAGCTTGGTACTGGCATTAGAACAGGCATACAGATCAATGGAACAGAACAGAGAACTCAGAAATAAACCCATGCCTTTATGGTTAACTGATATTTGACAAAGGAGGTAAGGCCTATAATGGAGTAAAGATAGTCTCTTTAATAAATTTTGTTGAGAAAATTGGACAAGTATATGCAAAATAAAAGAAAATAACCACCAACTTAACCATTCACAAAAATAAAATTAAAATGGATAAAAGACTTATATGTAAGTTGTGAAATCATAAACATCTTAGAAGAAAACATACTCTGATATCTCTCATAGCAATATTTTTTCCGATTTATCTTCATGGGCAAGTGAAATAACAGACAAAATAAACAAATGGGACTATATCAAACTAAAAAGCTTTTCCACAGCAAAAGACACCATGAACAAAATAAAAAGGCAACCCAAACAATGGGAGAACATATTAGCCAATACGTCTTATAAGGAGTTAATAACCAAAATTTAGAAAGAACTTGTAAAACTCAACACCAGGAACACAAACAATTTAATTAAAAAATAGGCAGAAGAAATGAATAGACACTTCTCCAAAGAGGATATACAGGTGGCCAACAGGCATATGAAAAAAAAAAAAAAACATTCTACATCACTAATTATCAGAGAAATGCAAATTAAAACAATTAGATACTACTTCACAACTGATAGAATGGCGCTCATTAACAAATCAACAGTAAGTGCTGGAGAGGGTGTGGAGAAAAGAGAACCCTCCTGCACTGCTGGTGGGAATGCAGACTTGTACAACCACTGTGGGAAACAGTATGGTGTTTCTTCAAAAAAATTAAAAATGGAACTGCCTTTTGACCCAGGTACCCACTTTTAGGAATATATCTTAAGAATACCAAATCACTGATTCAAAAGAAAATATGCACTCCCATGTTTATTGCAGCATTGTTTACAATAGCCAAGATATGGAAACAGCCCAAGTGTCCGAGTGGATTAAAAAGCAGTGGTACACAATGGAATACTACGCCATAGTGAAAAAGATGGAAATCTTACCTTTTGCAATGGCATGGATGGACCAGGAGACTATTATGCTAAGTGAAATAAGCCAGGCAGAGAAAGACAAATATCTTATGATATCATATATGTGGAATCTAATGAACAAAATGAACTAAGGAACGGAACAGACAGAGCCAGGGTCACGGGGGACCAGAAGGACAGCAGTCAGAGGGAAGGGAAATGAGGGGATGGGATCAGAGAAGGTGAAGGGATTAGTGAAATTATATATACATAACACATAAATATAGATAACAGGACAGCAAACCCCAGAGGGAAGTGGGGAGGGAGTTAGGGAAAGGAGGGAAAGGTGCTGTAATGGGAGACAAGAGAGTGAGGATGAGGGTGTTATATTGAGTGGGACACTTGAATCCATGTTAATACAATAAAAATATAATTAATTCAAATTTTAAAAAATAAGAAAAAGAGGCCCTGGCCGGTTGGCTCAGTGGTAGAGCATCGGCCTGGCGTGCAGAGGTCCCGGGTTCGATTCCCGGCCAGGGCACACAGGAGAGGCGCCCATCTGCTTCTCCACCCCTCCCCCTCTCCTTCCTCTCTCTCTCTCTCTCTCTTCCCCTCCCGCAGCCAAGGCTCCATTGGAGCAAAGATGGCCCGGGCGCTGGGGATGGCTCCTTGGCCTCTGCTCCAGGTGCTAGAGTGGCTCTGGTCGCAACAGAGCGACGCCCCGGAGGGGCAGAGCATCGCCCCCTGGTGGGCGTGCCGAGTGGATCCCGGTCGGGCGCATGTGGGAGTCTGTCTGACTGTCTCTCCCTGTTTCCAGCTTCAGAAAAATAAAATAAAATAAAATAAAATAAGAAAAAGAAAATGCCATTCAATAAAATACTACCAGTAGTTATTTCTGGGTGACAGTCTCATAAGTAAATTGTTCTTTCTATGTCTAATTTTATTAGCTAACTTTTCTGTAATGAATTATTTGCAACTTTTGATCAATAAAAACAAACAATTTGAGAAAACCCACAGACTAAAAATATTGCCTCCTCCTATCTTTTTGAAAGTCATCATGTATTCGATTATGCTACAAATCTTATAATTTTCTCAGTAACATCCTCTACATATGTATTCCCCCTCACACAAACACATATGAATTTAGTTGGTCACTAAGTCCTATCATTTATAACCCTACAGTATATGTCTTACCCATTTCTTTTCTACTACTCAAACAACTTCTAATTCTGTTCAGATCAATTGTTATCTCTTCCATGAATTGATTTTTTTTTAAGTCTTTAACAGTCTTTTAAAAGTCTTCTAGGCTCTGCATTTTTTATTAAATCACCCTCTAGGCTCCACAGAACCAATCTCTTAATATTGAAAATATGATGTCACAAAATTACATTTAGCTTCATACTACACAAAATTACATTTAGCTTAATACTACATTGTTACCTCTTTCTCTCCAATTCAATTCAATGTCACATAACAGAAAGATACACAAGAAATGAAAGTTGCAGTGGTAGAAAGGATCTTACTGTAACCCCTTTCAACACAATACCCAGACCTTCCAGTAGAAACTGGACAATTTTATGAAGGGATGTGCCAATCAGGGGCAAGAAATAAGAAAGCAGCCAAGCAGGGCTCTAAATAAAACATGAGGATGAACCAAAATTAGGAAATCACTTACAAGAATCTGAGTATACATCTTAGTTTTAAATATAAGATTTTTTCCCTTCTCTCTATTAAGTACTTTAAATTATAAAAATCATAGTGCCAAATATTTTCAAATATTACTCTCTATATTTTACTATAAACAGTATGTAATTCAAATCAATATACTGTTTTGATATAATTTGATTACTGTAATATCCTAAACTATTTTTTTAATAAATTTTTATTAATGTTAATGGGATGACATTAATAATTCAGGATACATATATTCAAAGAAAACATGTCTAGGTTATCTTCTCATTAAATTACATTGCATACCCCTCGCCCAGAGTCAGATTGTCCTCTGTCACCCTCTATCTAGTTTTCTCTGTGCCCCTCCCTCTCCCCCTAAATCTCTCCCTCCCTCCCTCCTGCGTCCTCCCTCCCCCCACCCCTGGTAACCACCACACTCTTGTCCATGTCTCTTAGTCTCGTTTTTATGTTCCACCAATGTATGGAATCATGTAGTTCTTGTTTTTTTCTGATTTACTTATTTCACTCCGTATAATGTTATCAAAATCCCACCATTTTGCTATAAATGATCTAATGTCATCATTTCTTATGCCTGAGTAGTATTCCATAGTGTATATGTGCCACATCTTCTTTATCCAATCTTCTATTGAAGGGCTTTTTGGTTGTTTCCATGTCTTGGCCACTGTGAACAGTGCTGCTATGAACATGGGGCTACATGTGTCTTTACGTATCAATGATTCTGAGGTTTTGGGGTATATACCCAGTAGAGGGATTGCTGGGTCATAAGGTAGTTCTACAACAAACAAACAAACAATCCAATAAAAAAATGGGAAGAGGACATGAACAGACACTTCTCCCAGGAAGAAATACAAATGGCCAACAGATATATGAAAAGATGCTCAGTTTCATTAGTTATTAGAGAAATGCAGATCAAGACTACAATGAGATACCACCTCACCCCTGTTAGATTAGCTATTATCAACAAGACGGGTAATAGCAAATGTTGGAGAGGCTGTGGAGAAAAAGGAACCCTCATACACTGTTGGTGGGAATGTAAAGTTGTTTTTACATAAATAGTAAAGGAAGCATAATTTTAAAATATCAATTAATATCAGCAATAGCAGATACACAAGGAACCTCATCTCACCATTGCCTTAAAACGTACTATATAATCTAATAAAAAGTAGCTATGACATTATCAGTCAGCTGGGTCAAGATTAACAATTCCTCATATTTACTTTGGCTATAATAATACACTAAACTCATTTGCTTTGTGAAATAATAGAAATTACATCTCTTAATATATGGCTTAAAGGCAGAGATTTACTAAATTGTAATTCAAGGGACTTTTATGTTGTTTGTAAAGTCTTTGAACTTACTGTAAACAGTCTTCCTTTCCTCCCAGTTAAATAAAATTATAGGTTATGAAATACAACTAAATTATGATAAATCCTTTAAAAATTTTTATTATGAAGAATTTTCAAAAATATCCAAAAGTTGAGATAATATGAATGCCCATGCACATAACACCTGGTTTCAACATTTACCACCTGGCGACCACCTTTGTTTCACCTCTCCACCCACCTTCTTCCTCTTTCCCCATCCACATTCTTCTTTCCCCACAAACTGAATCATTTTGAATTCCAGATATAATATAATTAATCCATAAACATATCTGTATGTACTTCTAAGAGGACTCTTAAGAAAAAACTATGCTATTTACACATCTAAACATTTAACAATAATCTCTTAATATCCAATATCTAGTCAGTATTTAAATTTCCACAACTGTTTCAACTGTTTTCAAGTCAACTGTTCAATTCCAGAGTCAAAGAAGATTCACAAATAGTAATTGACTATTTCCCTTTTCTTTTTTTTTTTTTAAATATATAGAGCAGGCTTCCCCAAACTACGACCGGCCCGCAGGCCGCATGCCGCCTCTAAGGCCATTTATTCGGCCCTGCCACACTTCCGGAAGGGGCACCTCTTTCATTGGTGGTGAGAAGAGCATAGTTCCCATTGAAATACTGGTCAGTTTGTTGATTTAAATTTACTTGTTCTTTATTTTAAATATTGTATTTGTTCCTGTTTTGTTTTTTTTACTTTAAAATAAGATATGTGCAGTGTGCATAGGGATTTGTTCATAGTTTTTTTTATAGTCCGGTCCTCCAACGGTCTGAGGGACAGTGAACAGGCCCCCTGTGTAAAAAGTCTGGAGATCCCTGATATAGAGTCTCCCTCACCCCTAGTTCTCCTTTTCTTTTTTTATTATAAACAATTTGTTGAAGAAACCAGTTCATTTGCCCATACAGTTTCCACCATTCCAGATTTTACTGAGTCTTCATGGTATCAACTTACTCTTCCATCCCCTGTATTTCCTATAAACTGGCAGTTAGATCTAGAAGCTTGATTATATCTGGTTCAACATTCTGGCAAGAATTCTGATGTTGTATACCTCTATTAATAATCACATATAAATTAAAAAAATAGTCACATATATGGTTGTTTGTCCCTTTGTGAGGTTAGCAGCTACTGATAACCAAAGCCTAGATCCGTGGTTCTCAAATGGAGTGGTTTTGCCCTCACCCCCGCAAGGGAGTATTTGGCATTCCAGAGAAATTTTTGATTGAAATAACGGGGGGTGGGGGGAGTGACTGGCATCAACTGGGTAGAGATTATGGATGCTGCTACATATCCTATGTTGTAAAAAATAGGCCCCAACACTTACCTAGCCAAAACTGTCAAGCATGCCAAGGCTGAAACAACCTGAGCTAGACCCCCACTTCCAAGAGCGGTTGCAACCCCTAATCTAATTCTACCATGTCTTCTTTTACTAGATGGCATATTTCTATAAAGAAAAGTTTGCTCTCAACAACTGTACGTAGCTGGTACAAAAGACAGGATAAATATTTGTTTCTTTACTTTTATTTAGCAGTTTTGAAAATTATATGTTGGTTCTGTTATATCCACCAAAGATAATGAGGGTTCTATTTGATTTTGATATTATGAATTCACAGACTTAAACATGTTTGATGTATTTCAATCCACTGAGTTATTCTTACTGATGCTCAGAAGCATCTTCAAGTAGCTCCAGTCTTTCTGATACTTTCTCAATAGTCACAGATAGGTTTCTTACTTTCTGGTACTGGTAAGATTGTTCCTTTCAGCACAAAAGAGCATTCAGAGACCACAGTCTGGACATGCTCCTCTCTAATAATACTTCTTCCTATTTTTGTCAACACCACTAAACTTCCCTTTTATTTTTTTTTTTGTTTTGTTTTGTGTTTTTGTATTTTTCCAAAGTTGGAAATGGGGAGGCAGTCAGACAGACTCCCGCATGCACCCCACCGGGATCCACCCCGGCACGCCCACCAGGGGGCAACGCTCTGCCCATATGGGGCGTCGGTCTGTTGCAACCAGAGCCATTCTAGCACCTGAGGCAGAGGCCACAGGGCCATCCCCAGCGCCCAGGCTAACTTTGCTCTAATGGAGCCTTGGCTGCAGGAGGGGAAGAGAGAGTCAGAGAGGAAGGAGAGGGGGAGGGGTGGAGAAGCAGATGGCGCTTCTCCTGTGTGCCCTGGCCGGGAATTGAACCCGGGACTCTTGCATGCCAGGCCGAAGCTCTACCACTGAGCCAACCGGCCAGGGCCTAAACTTCCCTTTTAACCTTCCACATAATTAGCGTTTAGTCAATGAAATTCTTACTAAATAAACTGTTAAAAATACTAAGTATTCGCTAAAACCATGTTTAACTGTTTTTCATAAAACTCACAGAGAAATATTAACTATTTAATATTAGTATGTGATATTAACATAATTAACAATATATTACATAATAAATTATAAAACAAAATAAAAATTTTACACATTTTAATTAATCTGAGTATTTCATAATTTAGGATACATTAAAGGAGTAGAAGGACAGCTATCAAGAGAGAACAGGGATGAGGAGAAGGGATCAGAGAAGGTAAAGGGATTAGTGAAATTATATATACATAACACATAGATACAGATAACAGGACAGCAAATCCCAGAGAGAAGGGGTGAGGGATTTAGAGTGAGGGGGCAAAAGGGGTGTAATGAGGGACACAGGGGTGGGGGGTGAGGGTGTTATACTGAATGGAACACTTGAATTCATGTTAACACAATAAATTAGAATTAATAAAAAATTTCTAAAAAGTAATCCAATTAATTATCTCCAACAGAGAAGTGGTTATCCAAGAAAGGTTTATTCAATGAGGGAATATCTCTACTGGAAAACCATTCAGAGAAATGTTATTTTTTGTTGTTGTTGCCAAAAAAGCTAAAAATCCTAAGAGAATATCCTAAAACAAATGTTGCAACTTTCTAAGAACCAGCATTAGTGAACGTCAGATTCAGAAATCACACTGATCCATAGACAGACCTAGATGCTTCTGGAGTGAATAGTTAAATTTTCTATTTGAACATGGTACATGAATAGCAAGTATGTCAACCTAATTCATAAAAATAGCACAGAGCCAGACACATAGTAAATTTTCAATAAGTGCTTAATGAAAAGAGCTTACTTCCTTCACTTCCTTGAAAATGCTTACAAATTCTTCATTGATGGCTAAACTTCTGCGTTCAATATCTCCACGTAAATTTCTTCGAGTCCGCAAACTATTTTCAACAAAAAAAGTTGAAAGTGCCTTGAGAGCTTCCAACATCTCCTAAACAATTGATGACAGAAGAAAATTATTGGGATCAAGTTTCAAATGTCTTCCTAATCTCAAACCAAAATGTAATGACATCATTTTCAAATAATTTGTTTCCATTTAACACCAAAAATATTAAATGACCTTCACATTACTGAACAATCAACTTATTTCTGAAACACAGTAATACACTTACTTGTATAATGTGGCACAGATACAAGGTTATTCACTGTGGAATTGTTTGGAAATCAAAGTTTAGAAATAACCTTAATGTCCATCTGAAGGGGATTGGTTAAAGAAATTAGGATATATCCATTAAAAAAAAAAAAGTTAGAAATTCTTATGTACTTAGTGGTAGGGAAGAGGTATCAATGGGGCAAAGCCTTCCACAGGCAAAAGACTGAGTACAAAGATCCCAAAGCAGCAGAAAGGCAAGTGTGACTAAAGCTATGGGAAACTACTAGAGGTTTTAAAAAGGAGGGAAATATACTTCATATGTTTAAAGGTTTACTTCAACTTTGTGAGAATGGCCTGACCAGGCGGTGGAGCAGTGGATAGAGCGTTGGACTGGGATGCGGAAGGACCCAGGTTCAAGTCCCCAAGGTCTCCATCTTGAGCGCAGGCTCATCTGGCTGGAGCAAAAGAAAGCTCAAGAGCTTGGACCCAAAGTCGCTGGCTCGAGCAAGGGGTTACTCGGTCTGCTGAGGGCCCATGGTCAAGGCACATATGAGAAAACAATCAATGAACTACTAAGGAGTCCCAATGAAAAACTGATGATTGATGCTTCTCATCTCTCTCCATTCCTGTCTGTCTGTCTCTCTCTATCCCACTCTCTGAATCTCTCTCTGTCCCCGTAAAACAAAAAAACAGCAACAACAAAAAAAAAACTTTGTGAGAATGGGTGGTAGAAGTGGGTAAGAAAAGAAGCAGTTAGGAAAAAACTAAATCCAGGCAAGATGTGGTAACAGCACAGACCACGATGGTAGCACTGATGAAATAATATTTCAAAAATTTTTTTTTCAAGGTAGAGGCTATAAGACTTTCTAATGGATTGGATGTAGAATGTAAAAAGAGAGAGAGAGAGACGGGTATCAAAATTCAGTTATATGCTTCTTGATTGCATGAATGGTGATACTCCTTACTACCAGTGGGGAGAGAAACCAGTTTGGAGAAAAAGAGTTCTAGTGATGTTGAGTTTTTATGATGTCAATTACATATCCAACTGGAAGTGCCATATAGACATTGATTGTACAAATCTGGACCTCGGTACAGATGTCAGCAACAAGATTATAAATTTTAAGACTCATAATGCTTACTGGCATTTAAAACCAAGAATGTGAGAGAGTTCTCCAGAGATATTATGAATAGAGGACAGAGGACCAGGCCCAAGATATACAAAAGTCCTTAAATTCTACAGGTATTAATTCCTACACCCAAACTAACATGCTATGTATTTTAACAGGATACCCTTCCATGTTTCAGTTATAATATTATTCTGAAATATTGGCTGGATTAACAAAACTTGTAAAGCTATTGAAATTCAATTTAATACTTAAGAGGGAAAATATCTTTACAACTACAAATATCAATATTTACTGTAAAAAAAATAATAAAGCCATTTCTTTTGACTACAGTCTTGAAATGTCTAGGGCCTGGCTCAAAAAAGTAATCAGGGCTCTGGCCAGTTGGCTCAGTGGTAGAGCGTCGGCCTGGCGTGCAGGAGTCCTGGGTTCGATTCCCGGCCAGGGCACACAGGAGAGGTGCCCATCTGCTTCTCCACCCCTCCCTCTCTCTTTCCTCTCTGTCTCTCTCTTCCCCTCCCGCAGCCAAGGCTCCACTGGAGCAAAGTTGGCCCGGGCGCTGAGGATGGCTCCATGGCCTCTGCCTCAGGCGCTAGAATGGCTCTGGTAGCAACAGAGCAACGCCCCAGATGGGCAGAGCATCACCCCCTGGTGGGCATGCCGGGTGGATCCCAGTCAGGCGCATGCGGGAGTCTGTCTGACTGCCTCCCCGTTTCCAACTTCAGAAAAATACCAAAAAAAAAAAAAAAGTAATCAGTAAATATTGAATGAACATAATCACACAGACTTGGGTGCAAATTACAACTCCTACAATTACTAGTTATATGATGTAACTTAGTATATTCTCTCTATACCTTATTTTTCTCAGGGGTAAAAAAAGATAATATCAATTCATCAGACTAGCTGTACTGAGAGATAATACATGTCAATATTTGACACTTTAAACACTTAATAAAAACGTATAATAAAATTAACACTTAATAAGAAACAGTGAGTGGGTGGCACTTGTGTGAACACTTCACCTGGATGCTCTCATGAACCCTCAAAACAATCCTAAGAAAGTTACTGGCAGTATTCCCAACTTATAAATAATGAAACATAAGTTTAGAGAAGTTAATGGATTTACTCAAATCATAATGCACCAATTTGGTGATTATATCTAATAAGCGGTAGCTTAGAGTCACCAGTCTTTCTTATTATAATGTTATATTTTACACATATATTGAAATTGACAGCTTATTTCCAGTTACCTACAAATTTATAAAGCTCTCACTTCTACATATTATGTTTTTTCTTTAAGCTACATTGTTGGCACGACCAATTTACCTAGCGACCCATGAAACAGAAGAGATAAGCAGCTATGACAGGAGCTGGAAAGTCCAATTCAGGAAATACTTGGAAGGGGGTGTGGACAGTTTATTAATGGTAAAGATATATATCTTCAGCCCACAAAACATAGTACTTAGAACAAAAACTAGTAAATATTACTTCATTTCAGGCATGATCAGGTTCTTCCGCGTCACCTTACACAAAACATAATTTAAACAAGAACTAAAATAAACAATTATGTAAAATAACATCTATTTTAATTGTTTCCACTTGTCGATGGAAATGCTCCAATATGCCTAGCCCTGTTCGGTCCTCCGAACCCCCGCTTCGCGCTGCCGTCTAGTAATTCGCTCTTGTGCATCAGTTTCTCTCCTGCCCTGCGCTCCCCTCCCCTGTCCCCCTGCTCGGGCGCCAGCCACCTCCGGAGGTAAAGGGCTCCCCCACTTACCTCCGGACACACAATCTCAAGGAACTTTCTTAAATAGGAGGAATGCCCAGGAAACCTCCTCGCTTTTCCAGGGGCTCCTCGCCTCCACCCTCTCACCCTCCCCGCTCAGATCTAGGTCCCCTCCGCGGCGGCGAAGACGAAGAGGGACTGGGGGCTGGACAGACGCCGCCCCCGACCCGGCTCAGCCCCGCGGCCGCCGCGGGTCCTCGGCCCTGCCGGCCCTGGTTACCTTGTCATTGTCTAGCCGCGTCTCCAGAATTTTGTGCAGTTTCCGCGACAGCGGGTTGCTGGTCTGCGCCGAAGTCCCGCCTGCCTCATTGCTGAGGCCGTTGGCAGCCCCAGGCGCGGGTACTGCGACCACTTCCCCGCTGCCCTCAGCCATCGCGCCGCGGATCTAGACCCTAGCTCAGCTGCAGCCAGCTCAGCCCAGCAGCGCGAGTACTGCGCATGGGCGCAGTGTTCCGCGCATGCGCCCCGCGGAAGGCTCTGCAGCCTGATCCTTAGAGCGCGGCGGGTAGAGAAGTTAGACGGAGTCGGAGTATTAGTACCCTAAGCGTGGGAAGGGGAGACCGATGGGGTCTGAAATTGCGGTCAGATTTCGAGTTTGGGGTTAAGTTTTATGGGGTGTAAAGGATTTCGAGATCCGTAATCTATGGAACTATGAGCTAAGCATTAGTAAAACACCCAGAGACAAGTTCGATAAAAGTTCACTTAAACTAAATTCACTTCCCTGAACGCTTTCCTTTTCTTTTCTTTTGGAAAGTGTGTCTGTGTTTGTTTGTTTATGATTCTGAAGATAGTCTTTTAAATTTTTTTAATTGATTTTAGAGAAGAAAGGAGAAAGAGAGAGAGAAGAGGAATATGCATCTGTTCCTGTACGTGCCCTGACTGGGTGGGGATGAACTGGCAGCCTCTGTTTTTAGAACTATGTTCGACCAACCCCTCTATCCCGCCAGGGCGGAAAGTATTTATTGAAGGCATTTTATGAGCCACGTAGTCTGGTAGGCATCAGAGACAGAGGACCTAATAAATATTATTAGATGTGTTTAGCGCAAAAGGAAACTAAGTACTGTGCAATGAAATAGCACAGGAGGGAGGCGCCTACTGCACTTACTAATGTCTGGAAGGAAATTGACCTTTAAACAGATTTGAAAGTCATATTTATTTGAGAATATGAAACGTGAAGTGAAATCATTCCCAGGCAGGAAAAAGTGTAACTGCAAAGCCCCCAAACCAAGAAAGAATTTGACTGTTTCACTGGCCAAAGCCAGTGTAGCTGTAGAAAAAATTACAAGGAAAAGAGTAACAAGGTGAAGAATATATTCCTGGGAAGGTCTAGATGACAAGCAGCATTATTTTTTTCCCCCTTTTCTCACTTTTTAAAATTGGTGGTGTCAAAATAAAATCTCTGAACCTCTTGTGATGTATGTGCCTGTTTTTATGCCAGTACCATGATGTTTTACACTGTAGTATAGTTTGATATTAGGTTCTTCTTTATTAATATTACTTAGGCTTTTCAGAGTCTTTTGTGGTTTCATATAAATTTCAGAATTGTTTGTTCTACTTTTGTGAAAAATGCTATTGGTATTTTAATAGAGATGTAATAGTGAATCTACAGATTGTTTTGGGTAGTCTGGACAATTTAACAATGTTAATTCTTCCTATTAATGAGCCAATGACAGAGATGAGATTGTGTGGTATAAAAATGTCTTTAAATGATGTAGAGATGTTTTCTCTAAATCTATGTACTTGACCAATGTCACCTTGTTAAATGTAATTGTCTAAATACAAATAAGTAAACTTAAAAAAAAAAAAAAAGAATGTCTTTAATCAAATTGCCAGCAACCTGAGAAGGCAAAAGACTCAGGTCCAAAATAACTGTTTTAACAATCCTGGCTGACCGGCTGGTTTATAAATCTTGGGAAGTTAGCAATTCGGTATAGATCATGCAGTTAGTCACATAGCAGTGTGCAGGAGGTGGGAGTTCAATTTGCAGAAATGCCTTTCTGGAACGTCCTTCTGACGCTGGCACAGGTCTGTGTGGGGTTCTTGATGTTGCTCTGGAACGACCAGGGTCTGGAGCCTCTGGGGACCATCTGCCAGAGAGACTCTTTGCATCTGCAAAAGGGACTGCCTGCATTCTTCAGGAAAACAAAGTAAAAATTAAGATTTGTAAACTAAGCTTCTAGTTGTCTATAGTGCCTTAACCCCGTACAGAAAATTATGTGACGAAGCCCTTACAAGAAATTATTGTGATTTAACTAAACCCTTACATTTTTATTGTTTAGCAACTAGAATAAATAGTTGCAAACATTTATTTCTAGAAGGATTGTTAATATTCTACCAGCACAAAACACACATGTGCACACACACTTCTAAGGTGCTTAAAATATTGAAATACTCACCTGACCAGTGGTGGAGCAGTGAACAGAGCATCAATCTGGAACACTGAGGTCCCAGGTTTGAAACCCCAAGGTTTCTGGCTTGGTTTGAGCGCAGGCTCATCTGGCTTGAGTGTAGGCTCACCAGCTAGAGCACGGGTTGCTGACTTGAATTTGGGATCATCGACATGATCCCATGGTTGCTGGCTTGAGTCCAAGGTCACTGGCTTGAGCAAGAAGTAACTGGCTCGCCTGGAGCCCCCAGGTCAAGGCACCTATGAGAAGCAATCAATGAACAACTAAAGTGCCCCAGCTACAAGTTGATGCCTCTCATCTGTCTCCCTTCCAGTCCCTGTCTCTATCTCTCTGTCTCTCTCTCTCATGCACTAAAACAACAATATTAAAATACTCAGCATTAGAGTCTCTGCTGATAATGTGGCAGTGTGCTTTTTAATAAAAACTAATGATCTCAGAAGGTACCTATACTTACATGTGGTGTTCTCACAGTTCAGTCTGGGAAACCTAAAAATATGCTACTGGATTAAGAAGGGTAAGAGTGAAAAATGACTTAGGACCTTGACATTGCTTAAAAATAGGAAAATATCTATGATGCATCGAGCAGGCAGGTCATAATAATTCAGATCATTTCTTATCATTTCCCCTATGCAGCACCAAACTTTAGCTCCTAATGAGCTCCAGCACTTAGAGTGCCCATCCCATCAACAATTTGAACTGGCCTTTTAGAATGTACTAAACTCTGCCAGCTTTAGACACCTGAGGATGCTCACCTGAGTGTTTGTGTGGAGGGAAGTTTTAGTGCCTACCAGTGAATCAAATCAAAGAGTACAAATTCTCCACTTTAACCAATCACTTTATGTTATGCAAACCTACCATTTTTACTCAGTCTTCTCCTTATTTACTTTCCCCCAGTACAGCAGAAAGAAAAATTAACTAGCTCAGAATTCAGCAAATTATAGTGTAAGCTGTTTCAAAGTGTTGATTTTGATCCTTTGTGTAGATCATTGAGTCTCTTGAGAGTGAAGAGGAGGAAAAGTCATGTTACAAAGGAAAACAGAAGAAGGAAGGAGGGAAGCAAGGAAGGAAGAGAGGGAGGTGGGGAGGGAGGGAGGATGTAGAGATGGAGGGAGGAAGAAAGGGAGGGAGAGAGAAGCAGAAGGGAAGGGAGGGTAAGGAAAAGATGGATAGAGTGAGGGAGTGGAAGGGAGGGAGGAAAGGAGGAAGGAAGACATAAAGAGAAAAGAAAGGAAGGAAATGCTTAAAAAGGCAAAAAAGGAAATGCTCCCTATGTTTTTTTACTAACAATTTTTGAAGTCTCTAATCCAGTGGTTTTATAAATCAGTAATATCAGCATCACCTGGAAACTTGTCAGAAAAGCAAATTCTCAGGCCCCGCCCTAGACCCACTGATTAAGAAATTTTGAGGGTGATGCCAGCAATCTGTATTACAACAGTCCTCCAGATGACTCTGAGGTGCCCTAAACTTGTGTACTGTTCTGTCTTTAGCACGTGTGTTTTCAGTGAAGGTATATCCAAATATGACAGGCCAAAAGAGAAGCTTCTTTCTCTTTCTCACAAACCTAGGAGGTTGTGGAAAAATAAATAAATAAAAAGTGGAACTTGTATATGGTTATTGCATACATTCCTCATAAGTTTCCTGGCATATATGTTACATCCCAAGAGACAAACCACAGCAAACCCAAAGTGAATTTTATAAGTTTTATTGCAAACCTGCACAGGGACTGCAGGCAACCCACGCAAGGAAACACTGCAGCTCCGAACTTCTAAAATGGCTCCTTTTCATAGGGTGGCTATCTAGGCTGAGCAAGCAAGCAACGCTTACAAGGGCGGGAGAGGTGCGATTAGTTGACCTTGTTCTTAGCTAAGTCTCTAGGGTAGGGCTTCCTTGAAGTTGGGTACATAGAGTTCTGTGGAAAATATTGCTACATTTCGAATGGTTGTTTATCCTTTTTTTTTTTTTTTCTTCTCCAGCCATGTACTGGATGTACTCAGTTTTCATGGCTGGTGGCGTGCACCGCTTATCCTAAGATGTCACAATATATATATAGTAAGATACCTTGAAGTTAAAGAACATTTGTATTCACCTATATACCCCACAGCAGAAATTAGTATAATACCTTATACATTTAATAAATATTTGTTAATGACCAAGTAAATACACTGTTCTTTTATCAAAATCAAGTTTTCTGTCTGGAATTTGCAAATGCATCCAGTTAAGATGGTGTATGTTTAATACTGTTCTGTGGGCCCATGTTCATCTAATGTTACAAACATGACATATGTGCTTATTGCCTAAACACAGGGGAAATGAATTAAACACAGGGGAATACACAATCAACAAAGACAATTCAGATAGACCAGGCAGTGGTGCAGTGGATAGAACATTGGACTGCGATGTGGAGGACCCAGGTTCAAGACCCCGAGGTTGCCAGCTTGAGCACAAGCTCATCTGATTTGAGCAAAGCTCACCAGCTTGGACCCAAGGTGGCTGGCTCCAGCAAGGGGGTTACTCGGTCTGCTGAAAACCCGTGATCAAGGCACATGTGAGAAAGCAATCAATGAACAACTAAGCAGTGGTTCTCAACCTTTCTAATGCCGTGAGCCCGCAATACAGTTCCTCAAGTTACGGTGACCCCAAACCAAAAAATAATTTTGGTGGCTACTTCATAACTGTAATTTTGCTACAGTTATGATTCAGAATGTAAATACCTGATATGCATTATGTATTTTCTGATGGCTTTAGGCAACCCCACCTAAAGAACCGCTGAACTAAGGTGTCACAACAAAAAACTCTCTCTGTGAGGATGGGAAGATGGCAGCGGAGTAGGCGGACGCACAGACACCCAGCTCTCACCACCAAACTGGAATACATATCAATTTAGGAAAAATCAGCATGAAAAACCAACTCTGGACTACAAGAACAGCTCTCAAAAACCAAGGAGCAAAGAAGAAGTCACAACAAATCTGGTAGGGAGTGCCTGAACCTCCTCTGCTTACAGGAACGGAGGGGAGGGGGAGGCTGAGAGCCCAGAGGGGATCTCACCCAAGGGAAAAGAGCAGAAAATACTGCTCACAGCCACTTGCCTGGCGACCAGGGAGTGAGGTGTGTTGAAAATACCAGCTTATCTCCCAAGTGGAAAGGACAGAGAGAGGGACAGACTGTGAGGAGCTAAGGAATGCAGGAAACAAACTAAAAAAGCTGACTTATCTGTGCTGGAGGCGGCCATAGCTGGGGGAGGGACTGAACCCTCCACAAAACAGTACTGAATTGCTTCTGGATCTGAGATCTCCGGACATCTCTCCAGCTACAATCATCACAACAAGACACAGCTGAAAACAAGAAGTGGGGAGAAGGGGCAGGAACTCAGGTCTCCATGGAGATCTGAGATACACCTCCCCCTACTGAAGCTGAGAAAACACCCTGCACCCAGAGAGATTAGTTGACTGAAGAGGCCTTCAGAGTATCATATTACACCCATCGCATTCCTGGATACACTTTCAAGGAAGCCCCCTGCTGAGATCAATAAACAAGACTATCACCTGTTAAGAAAACAAACAAATCAAGATTTCAAAGCTGCCCAAATCCGAAAGTGAATTACAAATAATAGCTGATACCAACCCAAGAAGACCTAGAAATAACATAACTGAAAACTGGAGGCAGACAACACCAAGCCTAGGCTCAACCAACTCTACAAATAAAACACCCAAACACAATGAGAAGACAAAAAAGTGCAATCCAAATGAAACCACAAGAGATACCTTCAGGAGATGAACTGAGTGATATGAAAATAATCAAACTTCCAGATGCAGAGTTCAAAATAATGATTGTGAAGATGCTTAGGGATCTTAGAACAATGGATGGTCATTATGAACACCTAAATAAAGAAATAGCAAGTATAAAAAAGAATCAGACGAAGATGACAAATACAAGATCAGAAATAAAGACCACAATAGAAGGAATTAAAAATAGGATAGATAGAGCTGAGGATCGAATCAGCCAGTTGGAGGACAACTGGAATGAAGGCATGAAAGCAGAGAAGAAAAAAGAAAAGAGACTCAAAAAGTCTGAGGAAACTCTTAGAGAGCTCTGTGACAACATGAAGAGAAATAACATCCGCATCATAGGGGTTCCTGAAGAAGAAAAAGAACAAGGGATAGAGACTTTGTTCAATCATATCATAGCTGAAAACTTCCCTAAATTAATGCAGGAGAAACTGTCACAAGTTCAAGAAGCACAGAGGACTCCATTAAAGAGAAACCCAAAGAAACCTACACCAAGACACATCATAATTAAAATACCAAAGCTAAGCGATAAAGAGAAAATATTAAAAGCTGCAAGAGAAAAAAAAGGTATCACCTACAAAGAAGCCCCCATTAGGATGACATCCGACTTCTCAACAGAAACACTTGAGGCCAGAAGGGACTGGCAAGAAATATTCAAAGTAATGCAGAACAAGAACCTACAACCAAGACTACATTATCATTTAAAATTGAAGGAGAAATAAAAAGCTTCCCAGACAAAAAACAACTCAAGGAATTCATTATAACCAAACCAATGCTGCAGGAAATGTTAAGGGGCCTGTTGTAAACAGATCAAAGTGGGAAAAGAATATAGCAAAAATGGAATACAGCTTTAAAGAATAAAACGGCAATAAACAACTATATATAAATAATAACCATAAATGTAAATGGATTAAATGATCCAATCAAAACACATAGGGTAGCTGCGTGGATAAGAAAACAGGACCCGTACATATGCTGTCTACAATAGACACACCTTAGAACAAAAGATACACATAGATTGAAGGTAAAAGGATGGAAAAAAACATTTCATGCAAATGGAAATGAAAATAAAGCTAGGATAGCAATACTTATATCAGACAAATTGGACTTTAAAACAAAAGATATAGTAAGAGATAAAGAAGGCCACTACATAATGATAAAGGGAGTAATCCAACAGGAACTATTATAAATATCTATGCACCTAATATAGGAACACCTAAATATATAAAGCAGACTTTGGTGGATTTAAAGGGTGAGATCAACAGCAATACTATAATAGTAGGGGATTTCAATACTCCACTAACATCACTAGATAGATACTCAAGAAATAAAATTAACAAAGAAACAGCAGACTTAAAGGACACACTAGATCAACTCGATTTAATAGATATCTTTAAAACCTTTCACCCTAAAGCAGCAGAAATTACATTCTTTTCAAGTGCTCATGGTACATTCTCTAGGATAGACCACATGTTAGGGCACAAAAGTGCTCTCCACAAATTTAAGAAGATTGAAATCATATCAAGCACTTTCTCTGATCACAACAGCATGAAACTAGAAATGAACCACATCAGAAAAGCTCAAAAATTCTCAAAAACATGGAAACTAAATAGCAGGTTGTTAAATAATGAATGGATAAAAAATGAGATCAAAGAAGAAATAAAAAAATTTCTAGAAACAAATGACAATGAGCATACAACAACTCAAAATTTATGGGACACAGCAAAAGCAGTACAGAGAGGGAAGTTCATAGCACTACAGGCACACTTTAAGAAGCTAGAAAAAGCTCAAATACACAACTTAACCCTGCATCTAAAAGAACTAGAAAAAGAACAGCAAGTAAAGCCCAAATGTAGTAGAAGGAAGGAAATAATAAAGATTAGAGCAGAAATAAATGACATAGAGGCTAAAGAAACAATACAGAGGATCAATGAAACTAGGAGCTGGTTCTTTGAAAAGGTAAAGAAGATTGATGAACCTTTAAGTAGACTCACCAAGAAAAAGAGAGAGAGGACTCAAATAAATAAAATAAGAAATGAGAGTTGAGAAATAACAACTGACACAACAGAAATACAAAATATTGTAAGAAAATATTATGAAGAACTGTACGCCAAAACACTAGACAACCTAGATGAAATGGACAAATTCCTTGAAACATACAATCTTCCAAAAATCAATCTGGAAGAATCAGAAAACCTAAACAGACCGATTACACCAAATGAGATCGAAACAGTTATCAAAAAACTCCCAACAAAGAAAAGTCTGGGGCCTGATGGCTTCACAACTGAATTCTACCAAATATTCAAAGAAGAACTAACTCCTATCCTTCTCAAACTATTTCAAAAAATTCAAGAGGAAGGAAGACTTCCAAGCTCCTTTTATGAGGCAAGCATAATTCTGATTCCAAAACCAGGCAAAGACAACACAAAGAAAGAAAATTATAGGCCAATGTCTCTGATGAATATAGATGCTAAAATCCTCAACAAAATATTAGCAAACTGGATCCAACAATATATGAAAAAAATCATACACCATGATCAAGTGGGATTTATTCTGGGGAGGCAAGGATGGTACAATATTTGTAAATCAATCAATGTGATTCATCACATAAACAAAAAGAAGGAGAAAAACCATATGATAATTTCAATGGATACAGAAAAAGCATTTGATAAAATCCAGCACCCTTTCATGATCAAAACTCTCAGCAAAGTGGGAATACAGAGAACATACCTCAACATGATAAAAGCCATCTATGACAAACCCACAGCCAACATTATACTCAATGGGAAAAAATTAAAAGCAATACCCTTAAGATCAGGAACAAAGCAGGGGTGCCCCCTTTCACCACTCTTATTTAAAATAGTCCTGGAAGTCCTAGCCACAGCAATCAGACAAGAAGAAGAAATAAAAGGCATTCAAGTTGGAAAAGAAGAAGTAAAACTATCATTATTTGCAGATGATATGATACTGTATATAGAAAACCCTAAAGTCTCAGTCAAAAAAACTACTGGACCTGATAAATGAATTCAGCAAAGTGGCAGGATATGAAATCAATACTCAGATATCAGAGGCATTTTTATACGCCAACAATGAACAGTCAGAAAGAGAAATCAAGGAAACAATCCCCTTCACAATTACAACCAAAAAAATAAAGTACTTAGGAGTAAACTTAACCAAGGAGACTAAAGACCTGTACTCGGAAAATTACAAAGCATTGATAAAAGAAATCAAGGAAGATACAAACAAGTGGAAGCATATACCATGCTCATGGTTAGGAAGAATAAACATCGTTAAAATGTCTATAATACCCAAAGCAATCTATAAATTCAATGCAATACCAATTAAAATACCAATGACATACTTCAAAGATATAGATCATATATTCCAAAAATTTGTATGGAACCAAAAAAGAACACGAATAGACTCAGCAATCTTAAAAAAGAAGAATAAAGTGGGAGGTATCACACTTCCTGATATCAAGTTATACTACAAGGCCATTGTACTCAAAACAGCATGGTACTGGCATAAGAACAGGCATATAGATCAATGGAACAGAACAGAGAACCCAGAAATAAACCCACAGTTCTATGGACAACTGATATTTGACAAAGGAGGTAAGGAAATACAATGGAGTAAAGACATCTCTATAACAAATGGTGTTGGGAAAATTGGACAGCTACCTGCAAAAAAATAAAACTAGACCACCAACTTACACCACTCACAAAAATAAACTCAAAATGGATAAAAGACTTAAATGTAAGCCTTAAAACTATAGGCATATTAGAAGAAAACATAGGCAGTAAGCTCTCTGACATCTCTCGGAGCAATATATTTGCTGATTTATCTCCACGGAAAAGTGAAATATAAGACAGGATAAACAAATGAGACTATATCAAACTAAAAAGCTTTTGCACAGCTAAAGACAACAAGAACCGAATAAAAAGACAAACTACACAATGGGAGAACATATTTGACAATATGTCGGATAAGGAGTTAATAACCAAAATTTATAAAGAACTCGTAAATCTCAACACCAGGAAGACAAACAATCCAATCCAAAAATGGGCAAAAGAGATGAATAGACACTTCTCCAAAGAGGACATACAGATGGCCAATAGGCAGATGAAAAAATGCTCAACATCACTAATCATTAGAGAAATGCAAATTAAATCCACTATGAGATATCACCTCACACCAGTCAGAATGGCGCTCATCAACAAAACAACACAGAATAAGTGCTGACGAGGATGTGGAGCAAAGGGAACCCTCCTGCACTGCTGGTGGGAATGCAGACTGGTACAGCCACTGTGGAAAACAGTATGGAGATTCCTCAGGAAATTAAAAATCGAACTGCCTTTTGACCCAGCTATCCCACTGTTAGGAATATACCCCAAGAACACCATAGCACTGTATGAAAAGAAGAAATGCACCCCCATATTTATGGCAGCATTGTTCACAATAGCGAAGATCTAGAAACAGCCCAAGTGTCCGTCAGAGGACGAGTGGATAAAAAAGCTTTGGTACATATATACTATGGAGTACTACTCAGCCATAAGAAATGATGACATCGGATCATTTACAATAACATGGATGGACCTTGATAACATTATACGAAGTGAAATAAGTAAATCAGAAAAAAACTAAGAACTATATGAATCCATACATAGATGGGACATAAAAATGAGACTCAGAGACATGAACAAGAATGTGATGGCAATGGGGGTGGGGGGTGGGGGGAGGGGGGAAGTTGTGAGGACGGAGAGAGGAGTTAGGGGAGGAGAGGGGCACAAAGAAAACCAGATAGAAGGTGACAGAAAACAATTTGACTTTGGGGGAGGGGTATACAGCACAATCAAATGTCAAAATTATCTGGAGATGTTTTCTCTCAACATATGTATCCTGATTTATCAATGTCACTGCATTAAATTTAATAAATAATTTTAAAAAACTCTCTCCATTCTTGTCTGTCTGTCCCTATCTATCCCTCTCTCTGACTCTCTCTGTCTCTGTAAAAAAAAAAGAAAAGAAAAGAAAGACAATTCAAACTAAGTATCATACTAATTTTGGGTAAATGGCATCACTTTCTTCTTCTAAGAAAAATCAGATTCTTAGTTCAATCTTAGGTTCTTATAGTATATACAGTAAATCACTGTTAATGATGATTAATATGGATATCAGCTATATCATTTTTTTAGGTAAGGTCTCACTGGAAAATTTTATGTCATTTCCGACAACCTAAAACAAATTCATGCTGGTCAGAAAATTTAAAAAGTATTTGCTAGTAACAAACCTACTAGAAAAATTACGTTCCATGTTATTACTGAAATATAATGAATTTTGAAAATTCTAAGACCATAAAATCAAACGCAGATGGTTAAAATCAATCATTTTATGATTACAGATTTATGGCTCATTTAATCAATATTTGAATTGTATGTGTGTAGTAGCTTAATTATACCATTTCTCTACAAACTACAAATTAATATTAATGAAAAATTCAAAGGCATTCAGCAGCAGCATTGTGACATCTGTCATTAAGCTAGGGTGATCATCCATTTTAATTTTAAATATTAATCCAATGCAATTTTTTTCATCAGCTTAAAGCAGTAAGTACATAGAAACAGCAAGAGCTAAATCATGTGAGACTCTACCGTACAAGATTTGATAGCAAAGCTGTCAACAGGAACTGGTTAGCAAAATCTGAATTGCTCTCCAGCAGTTAGCGTATGATTATGAATGATTACATCCCTCATAATGAATAACTGACCCCTGGGGTTATTTGGTTTGCAGTGTTTGGCCAGTCCGTTCAAAGACCTGCCCAGTATCAGAGATGAAATGGTTCATGTTAAACAAGAAATTCAATCATGAAGTCAAAGCACAGAAGCACCAAAGGCAGCTGGCACTTTGTACCAAAGAAGAAGACAGATAGCTAGGTGGGGAGTGACAATAGTGAACAGCCACCTCTGTGAAGCCCCAGCCCCCTGGCGTGAGAGGCCTGATAAATTATGGACCATGAATCATTGAGCTCAGCCCTATCCTGTCAGAAAGAGTGGAAACAGTGTGCTCTAATAATCTCAGAGGAGAGAAGACAGATTTTTCTTAACGGGAGACTCTTTAATCAAGATGAGATGATTCCAAAGTCTAATTAACAGAAATGTTGCAAACAAAAAGTGTACAGATCCTGTCACCCCTGGTAGGATCCTCAAACCAGACCCAATGACTATTTGGAGACTCAGACTTACAACACACACCACGTGAGTGATGCTGCAGAAGGAAAAATGCTCTTTCTCTTGCATAACTGCAGGCTGGCTCCTCAGAGTCCTGTCTCTAAAACCTATTTCCTATATTTTACAGTAAACCATAGATACTGGTATTACTTCTGACTTATAAATCACCTACCTCTGATAGAAATTCAACATCAAATAAAGATTACTTATAAAGTATATGTTCACATATTTTTCCAGGCTTGACAATAATTTATAATGATGAATGTTTAAGTTGAGAGCTTCTTTTAAGGTAATTAAATTAATATTCCTTATTCCCATTTAACTTTAAAAGGAGATGTAAACTTTTTGTATACTCTAATGATGTTAATATCACTTTTTTAAAGTTGGTATTCTAAAAACATGCCCCTCACTGTTGTATAAACAACACTATAGAGTGATACTTCAAAAAATAATGAAACTGCCATAAAATGCTATAGAGTTTATTTTAATTTCACATGTTAATTAGCCATAGTTTATGAAGAAATTCATGTCAATTTACAGGATAATTTTCATTAAAAAAAAGCAAATTTAATTATTTGTTGAAGTTATGATACACTTCAAAAGGTAAGAGATAGTTTAAATTAAGCATAATGAAAGAATATCTAGTTAACTGGCTATAACTTCTTATAAGCAATAACATTAATGATTTAATAATGAGGTTTTTCTCCACCAGAGAGAGGAGAAAACATGCAGATATTAGAAAAATTAGGCCCTGGCCGGTTGACTCAGTGGTAAAGCATGGGCCTGGAATTTGGATGTCCCAGATTCGATTCCTGGTCAGGGAACACAGGAGAAGCGACCATCTGCTTCTCCAGCCCTCCTCAGCACTGAGGATGGCTCCATGGAGCCTCCACCTCAGGTACTAAAAATAGCTTGGTTGCGAGCATGACCCCAGATGAACAGAGCTTCTGCCTAACACAGAGATTGCCAGGTGAATCCTGGTCTGGGCACATGCAGGAGAGTCTGTCTCTAAAAGAAGAGGAAGAAAAAAAGACAAATATTAAATGCATATTATTGAGCTTAACATTTTCATTTGTTTCCAGAAGGTGCAAACAGTATATCCTGATAAAGTCTTAATAGTATTTACCTCCAAAAAAGTACTTTTTCTCCAAATGCCTTAGGTTATATTTAAATTGTGATGGAAACTAAAACTACTCACACTCTTTCATCTTTAATATGCTGTATATCAAACAGCTATGTGTATTTATATAAGATTTTCAGTGTTTGTGCACTATATAGGGTTTTGATCATTAAATGGGTCAAAGTACATACTACATTAAATGTATTTTGGAAACAAGATAGATTATAAATAGTAAATAAAATGAACAAGCATGATAATATTAATATAAACATATATATTTTATGTAAATTTTTATTTTATATACATAATTGGTTGTTTATATAAACTATATACTTATAAATAAAAAAGTAGGAAGGAAAGTGTTAGGTTTTTCAAGAAATCAGAGATATCATGTGGGGGGTCTACAGAAAAAAAGGCTTCATTAAAAACAGCAGTTTATGTTCATTATGTGTTCAAGAATAAAATTTCACATGTGTGTGTAAAAAATTAGACATAGAAGTTCAACTATAGACATAGAAGACATATAGACCTAGAAGAACAACTATAGTTGTTGACTTATAGAAAAATCTATGACAAATTGTCAAATAAAAATATTAGAGTTTAAAATCTATAGTGTGTATAAAATGGATAAAAGCAAACAATGAAACAAACAAAAAAGAAACCAAAGATATTTGTATAAGGTCTACCAGAAAGTTCTGTCCATTTTTGTTATAAAACAAAATACAAATTTTTCTTACCGTCAATAAACTTTATTAAATAATATAATTGCCATTATTATTAATGATTTCTTGCCAGCATGAGGGCAATTTGTATATCCCATTTTTGAAAAATGTTTTATCTTTTTTTTTTTTTTAAAGGGAGGTGTTTATTTTTTATTTTTTGGTTTTGTTTTTTTTTAAGATTTTATTTATTCATTATAGAGAGGAGAGAGGAGAGAGAGAGAGAGAGAGAGAGAGAGAAGAGAGAAGAAAGACAGAGAGAGAGAAGGGGGGGAGGAGCAGGAAGCATCAACTCCCATATGTGCCTTGACCAGGCAAGCCCAGGGTTTTGAACCGGCAACCTCAGCGTTTCCAGGTTGACGCTTTATCCACTGCGCTACCACAGGTCAGGCCTGTTTTATCTTTTGATGTGAAAAATTGAACCAGTGCTTGTTTGATATCTTCTTCATTTTTGAATTTTTTGCCCTTCAAAAAATTTTGTAAGGACAAAAACAAGTGATAGTCGGAGGGTGCTAAGTCTGGGGAATATGGTGGATGCGACAGACATGCTTCTGTAGCATTTCTTCCTTGTTGAAATTCGTAATATTACAGTGGCATAAATGAACTTTATCAGTAGCCATGGGTACACTATTGCTTCACACAGAAGACTAACGTGAATCAACTTTGTTTTAGTTAATTTGCTACGTCAGTATGTATACATTAAGTGATAAAAATAGAGAGGCACACATGTGCCAAATAAACGTGCTTACATGTCGAAACTTGTTGGGATAGGAACGGACAGAACTTTCCGGTAGACCTTATATATATGATTAAATTTGCTTGTTCATCTAGGAGAAAATATAAAAGGATGCATACTAGTCTATTAAAAATGGATAACCCAGCAATGAGGAAGCTGGGAAAGTTATTAGCATTTCCTTTACACGTCTTTGTACTATTTGACTTATACAATAAGCATACACTAGCATTTTTTTTACATTTAAGTCTTTTGTTTAAGTAAAACATAGAAAACTGCATATATCATGTGTTTAGCTCAGTGAAGTATCACAAACTTAACATAACCATATAGTCACCACATTGGTGAAGAAAAAAGTTGCTGGCATCTCAGAAGCCTATCTGGTACACCTGCTGGTTCAGTGTCTTTAGGACCCCATCTCTCTTTACCTGTTTTCACAGATAATACCATCCACCGTTCAACTTTCTATAAACAAAACAATGCACTATAAACATATTTTTTGTATTTGTGCTTGGTATTTTAGCCTTATATTTGTAAGATTTATCCATGTTGTTTTATGTAACAGTAGTTTAACTCTTTTCATTGCTACACAAACTCAGTTTATAAATACACCTTATACTCTACTGCTGATGGCAGTTTGAGTGTTCACAATCTTGAAATAGTTGCAATAATATAAAAAATACTGGTACGTATTTTCCCTGGACACACACTCTGATCCCTGCGGTTATGAATCAGGGTTCCTTTTGCAGTGAGCAACCTTGAGCAACGAATGAGATAATGTTCTGGACAAAAATCAGACTTGCTCACTGTTTCCTATAGCACAGCAGGCTCCCCAAGTTAAATGTTTCTCCCTGTATTGCAACCTACTGCATATGCAGGTGCCATCTGGGCTCTCTGTGTTGCCTCCAGTGGGACTTTGGAGGAAGATGAGATAGACACAAATGGTGATGTGTCTATCCTGTGCCATGCTGCTTCCTGTGCCAGGAATAATGAAATTTTGTCTCTGACTCATGCCTTTTATGTCTCCTTCCAGCATCTTTGAAATAGTAACAGGCTACCTGATTAGCTTGTAATAAAGTAAAATAAAACCCCCTCTCGATGCCCATCACACCTAATGCTTCAGTGTATTTTTCCCACAAACATAACCACAATAAAACCATCAAAATCAGGACAATAACACTGATAAATTACTGGTCGTGTAAATTGACTGGCTCAACAACACCAAGTCCTTTAAGGACAGCCCCAAGTACAGGCTGTGGATCAAGAGGGTGACGAATTTGGAAGACTTGCCACAGGGCTAGTGGGGGACAAGTGTGACCTGGCTGCACCCGTGGTGGCTACCGTTCCCTACATGGAAATGATGGCCGGCCAGGATGTGCCAGGGCAACTGCATTGGCTCTGGCTCTGGCTCTGGCTAGAGTTCTGCAACATTCCGGAACCCCAAGGATCAGTATGACCCAATGGGCCCTGGTGCCTGGATGCCTTCTCCCTGGAGGTGTCAGAGATATGGAAGCACAAGGTGCTCAAGCTGAGCCAGCGGAGGAGGGCAGCCCGGACTGCGTGAGCTGCCAGTGTGGGCGCTCCTGGCATCCCTGAATCCAGTACGAAGTTCCTGTGGGACCATTGTTCGAGTCCTGGCACAGGTGCAGGGCAGGGAGGTGCAGATGCAGGGAAGAGATGCAGACAGAGGAAGGAGGGGCAGAGGAAGAAAGGAAGTTTCCTAGGAGCTTCGCCAGCCCAGACCGTGGATGGAGGTGACTGCAGATTCTCTCACAGACGCTTCAGAGGCGGGTTTAACCGTATGTGCCCTGGGCCTCCACTTCTGAAGGGCACCGCAAAACCCAACTTCACGCTTTTTTTTTTTTAATTTTTCTGAAGTTGGAAACCGGGAGGCAGTCAGACAGACTCCCGCATGCGCCCAACTGGGATCCACCTGGCATGCCCACCAGGGGGTGATGCTCTGCCCATCATAGGGCGTTGCTCTGTTGCAACCAGAGCCATTCTAGTGCCTGAGGCAGAGGTCACAGAGCCATCCTCAGCGCCTGGGCCAACTTTGCTCAATGGAGCCTTGGCTGTGGGAGGGGAAGAGAGAGACAGACAGGAAGGAAAAGGGGAGGGGTAGAGAAGCAGATGGGCACTTCTCCTGTGTGCCCTGGCCGGGAATCGAACCCGGGATCCTGCACGCCAGGCCAACACTCTACCACTGAGCCAACTGGCTAGGGCCTCACGCTTTTTCTAATGACACCAAGTTTGGTTTCATATGTGAAATTTTAGTATTAATAATACATAATATATTTTATTTATTTAAAATATGGTTAACATGTATTTTTATTTTCCCTGTTTCTCTTTTTTCTTAAGGCGCCCAATATTTTCTTCTGCACCCAGGTCTCAACGGACCTTAATCTTCCCCTGCAGGTGGTCATGAACTGACCCGGATGCCACCAGCACCCCAGCTGTTTACTCCCCTCCCAGCCCTCTCTGGCCTGACACAGGTTGAGTCGCTATAAATTATTTAATGTTCTTGTGGGGGGGGGGGATCCTCAAATCCCATTCAGGTTTCACTAAAGACCAGAAACACAGGTGTCTTTGTCATGTCTCTTTATTCTTCTTTGTCTTGGACAGTTTCTCAACCTTTCCTAACTTTTGTGACTAACACTTTTAAAGATTATAGACCAGTCACTTTAGAGAATATCCCTCAATTTCACTTTCTTTGCTGTTTCCTCGTAGATTCCATATACATTATTGGTGGGAATATCACTGCAGTCGATGCTGAGTTCTCTTTGCATATTAACAGGCAGTGCATAATTTTATTTTGTCTAATTTCTGATGACATTCACCCTGGTCATTTGATTAAGATGATCTCTCCCAGGATTCTTCACTATCAAGTTGCACCTTTTGCATTTCTATTTAAGAAGTGGTTTGTGGGAAATAATTTGAAACAATTTAAATAGACCATTTCTCATCAAACTTTAAACTTGTTTAGGACTTACAGTTCTCCATTTTATTTAATGGAACAATAATCCATTGTTATTATTATTTATTTTTATGCTCAAAATGTCCTCAGCTTTGCCAGTGGGAGGCCATCCAAAGTGGTTTCTGTGTCCTTTTGATACAATTTCGTCACTGATTATTTGTTTGCATTTTGTCATAATGATATATTCCAGGTTCATCACATACTTTTGCTGCCTATATATCCATTGACATATACTAAGAACCATGACCTCATATCAATTCTTCTATTTCCAATCAATATTTCAAGAGTAATTTTAGTTTTCTTTCTTTCTATGATTGTAATGCCCTTCTTAAACAGTTAGAAATATAGCTTCATTATTCCTAAAATATTTACTTATTTGTTCAATACCCTTTATGTAACCTAATGGAAACTGGGCAAAGTATTTGGACAGGCAATTCACAAAAGAGAATATCTAATTGTCAATAAGCATAGGAAAAGGTGCTCAATATCATTAATAATCAGAAAAATGCAAATTAAAACCATAATAAAATTGCAGTAACACCCAAGTGGGGTGAGAATGGAGAATATAATATTACTTATGCTAATTATGTATAAATTAGTACAACTACATTGAAAAAGATTTTGGAACTCTTCATAAAACAGGATAGAACAATTCCACTGTTAAAGTACATTCAAAGAGAGTATTCATAATATATTAACAGGAATATTGGTAGTAACAATCTTTGTGATGGATGAAACTGAAAACTAGCTGATAGTCCATCAACTTCTGAATACATAAATAAATTGTAATATATTCATACAAAGAAATATTATATAGCAACGAATGTGAACAAACTACAGGAAATACCCAACAACATAGATTAATCTCACAAACATGCATTGAACAAAAGAAGAATGACCTTAAATGATGGTACTATCTGAAGTTAAAAAAAAAAACAGGCAGAACTAAACAATGTTGTTGACAGAAATGATAAAGGTAAGCTAGAATGGTAGATGCCCACAGAGGTGAGGGAAAGACCTTTATTCAAGATAGAGCTGAGGGGACATTTCTAGAATGCCATAATATTCTGCTTGGTGACTTAAAGTTGCTTTATGATTATTTGTTAATCTTTACTTATATTTTCTTGTCATTTTATATAAACATTATGTTTTATAGTTTAAAAAGGTTCAAAATCAATTAGCCCGTCCTAAATAGACATAAAATTGATGTAAAGTTTATTGTTTAATATCTCTGGTTTAAATGATGTCAGGCTTTTAATGCCTCTTAAATAAGTCTTAAGTTATTTTTCCAGGCTTATACTTTGGCCCTCTCTGATATGTATTCCATAAACAATCAAGGCACCCTAAAGAAAAATTAAGAAAAGTTTAAAACAAGCACATAGTGCCTCATAGTATTTTCTTACAATCCTTTGTATTTTTGTGACATCAGTTGTTACTTCTCCTTTTCAATTTTATTTATTTGAGTCCTCTCTTTTTTTCTTGATGAGTCTGGTTAAAGGTTTGTTGATCTTGTTTACCTTTTCAAAGAACCAGCTCTTGGTTTCATTGAATTTTTGTATTTTTTTTTAGCCTCTATATCATTTATTTCTACTCTGATCTTTATTATTTCCTTCCTTCTTGTTCCTCTGAGCTTTATTTGTTGTTCTTTTTCTAGTTCTTTTAGGTGCAGAGTTAGATGGTTTAACTGAGCTTTTTCTTGCTTCTTAAGGTATGCCTATAATGCTATGAACTTCCCTCTCTGGACTGCTTTTGCTGTGTCCCATAAATTTTGGGTTGTTGTATGTTCATTTTCATTTGTTTCAAGGAAATTTTTTATTTCTTCCTTGGTCTCATTGTTAACCCATTCGTTATTAAATAACATGCTATTTAGCCTCCAAAGATGCTTGATATGATTTCAATCTTTTTAAATTTATTAAGACTTGTTTTATGTCCTAATGTGGTCTATCATAGAAAATGTACCGTGAGCATTTGAAAACAATGTATAATCTGCTGCTTTGGGAAATTCAGTAGGAACTGTCCAGACTGTAAACCAGACCAAATCTCTGGGTTTCAGTGGCCACTCTCAATGGACTCCTGGGGACCACATCTTATTGTGATCTGTGAAAAAAATTCATGATAACTGACACCTGGGGCCCTGGGATGGGAGCCACACTTACCACCTTCCTAATCCCTGAATAGCCCCAGGCTCTAGACTCTACCAAAGGTTTTTCAGTGGCTGAGCCCAACAACCACCCAGCAGACTGAGGTAGTAGGAGGGGGATCTCAACGAACCTTGGGCCTTTTGCTGACTTGCCCCCAGGCTTGGGTCTTGTAAAAGTCAGCCTAGATGTGCAGTTTGGCCCTTCTATGTGCACCTAAGAACAGCAGAGAAGCCACAAACTGTCGTTTGCTTATAGCTCTAAAAAGATTGCTGAGGGCCAGTCACAAGCAGTGTCTTACATTGGTTTGCACCAGGTTCCCTCTTAAGAGGCCCAAAACCAACATATTCTGTGGCCAGCTACAGACTACATCAGAGCTTTAATGGAACTCTCTGTGCTTCTGAACTTCTATGACTTTATTTCATCAATTTAGGCAGAAGCACCATTCATATTCTCAGGAGAGTGAGGGGGAAAACTCTGCCTTGATGCCAGAAAACTGAGTCACTGTCCTGCCCCCTGCTTCCTGACCAAGGCTGCTTACTTCTCAGAAAAGTCCAGTCTCCATCGGGTGTGGCTAAGGAGATTTCTGAGGGTTGGGCAGTTACTTTCTCTTAGGTTTTGCCACACAGAGGGGACTGCTCTATCCAAGAAAGATGGCGAGGCCCTGGCCAATTGGCTTAGCAGTAGAGCGTCAGCCTGGCATGTGGAAGTCCCGGGTTCCATCCCTGGTCAGGGCACACAGGAGAAGCGCTCATCTGCTTCTCTACACCTTTCCTCCTCTTGTTTCTCTCTCTCTCTCTCTCTCTCTTCCCTCCCGCAGCCAAGGCTCCACTGAAACAAAGGTGACCTGGCTGCTGAGGACGGCACCATGGCCTCTGCTTCAGGAGCTAGAATGTCTCCAAAAGAAACAGAGCAACTCCCCAACTGGTCAGAGCATTGCCCCCTGGTGGGCATGCTGTGTGGATCCTGGTTAGGCTCATGCAGGAGTCTGACTGCCTCCTCGCTTATAACTTTGGAAAAGTACAAAAAATAATAGACAGATGTTGAGTGCAGTATACATAAGGTGACCAATCATCCTCCTTTAGGGAGGACAGTCCTTTTGTAAGTTCCGTCCTCCCTCGAAAAGCATCCTCCTACATATTCTCCTTTTTGATATTAGAAGAGTAATCTGTAAATGTCCATATTCAATCATGCAGAGTTGATCCATTGTGTATGATGTGACGTATTTGTATTTGACATGACGATTCGTCAAGGATCAGCACAGTCCGGCGAGACCTGATTATGAGATGTATGCGCTCTGCACAGGAGACCCTGAGAGAGCGCGTGATATAATGAGCTCACAAATGGCTTTGTGTTCTTCTTACTGAAGCATGACATGGCACATATGACATTGTAGACTCATGATTATTTCCTTCTCATAGACAGGTAAGCACAATTCATGTTTTATTAATTCATTATCTATTTAATAACATCCAAATATGTATAATTTTATTATAAGTATTTTCCTAAAATTTGAGTTTTCAAGTAGAAATCTAACCTCAAACCATATCTATTAATAATGCATTTTTATTAAATAGTTGCATAAAACAGACATTTTTAAATTAGAAAATGATATATACATCCGAATATCACTCCAAATTAGTGGTCTTGTTTGAAATTTAGTTTTGTTAATTTAGCTTCCAGAAAATTCACCTACCATGATGTAACATTTTAAGTTCCTAATGTGCTTCCATCATTTGTGTAGCTCTATATTTTATTTTTAATTTTAACTTTCACTTAAGGGATGGAAAAATCAAAAAAGAAAAAATGCCATTTCAATGATAAATTGAAAAAGGAATTTCCATTCTTTATATCAAAGAAAGATATCATTGTTTTCTGCAATATTTGCAGCGGAAAATTTTGTATTGCAGTTGGGGGCAGAGCAGCGATAACAAAACACTTGACCACCAACAAACTTAAGCAATCATTAGATGCATCAGCTTCCAGTTGTAAAGTAACAAGTTTTTTTTAAACTTTAAATTATTCTGAAGATGAAAAACAGTTGGCTGCAATGGAGGGAATGTTTGCATTTCATACCATAATTCACAAAGTTTTTGTAGTATGGATTGTACAACTAAATTATAGAAAAATTTCACAATGCAAAATTTTCCGTGCCAGGAAAAAATGTGAGGCTATTTTGAAATTGGTGTTTAAAAATTACTGTGACAAAATACTTACAGAGGACTAGGAAACTGCAGCATTTGTAACAATTTTATCTGATGCATCAAATCATAATAAAATTAAATTATATTCAATAATAATAAGATATTTTAGTGTTACCAAGGGCATTCAAGTAAAAATTTTAAATTTAGAGCCCTGGCCGGTTGGCTCAGTGGTAGAGCGTCGGCCTGGCGTGCAGAAGTCCCGGGTTCGATTCCCGGCCAGGGCACACAGGAGAAGCGCCCATTGTTTCTCCACCCCTCCCCCTCTCCTTCCTCTCTGTCTCTCTCTTCCCCTCCCGCAGCGAGGCTCCATTGGAGCAAAGATGGCCCGGGCGCTGGGGATGGCTCCTTGGCCTCTGCCCCAGGCACTAGATCGTCTCTGGTCGCGGCAGAGCGACGCCCCAGAGGGGCAGAGCATGGCCCCCTGGTGGGCAGAGCGTTGCCCCTGGTGGGCGTGCTGGGTGGATCCCGGTCGGGGCACATGCGGGAGTCTGTCTGACTGTCTCTCCCGGTTTCTAGCTTCAGAAAAATACAAAAAAAAAAAGAAAAAGAAAAAAGAAAAAGAAAAGCTATAAAAAAAATTTTTAATTTAGAATCCATTGAGGGCAAAACTTCTGAAATTTTGTCAAACCACCTATACAGAGTAATAAATAAAAACAATTTGAAATCCAAAGTTGTTGCACTAACAGCTGATAATACAAATACAACTTTTGGTGGGCAAAGACACAAAGGAGTGAATAATGTGTATGTAAAATTACAAGAGTTACTCCAAAAGAAAATACTAGGAATAGGTTGTAACGCACATATTTTGTCAAATGCAATCAACACAGCGTCATGTGCCATGCCAATGGATGTAGAAGTAATAATAACTACAATTTATTAGAATTTTGTTTTACTGTTTGTGTTGTTACTTTAAAAAAATTTTGTGAAAAAGCAAATGTTGAATACAAAAAACTTTTAGGATATTCAAAAGTCAGATGGCTTGCTCTAACACCTGCTATAGAGCATGTTCTACAATTATTTGAATCTCTCCGTTCATATTTTTTAAGTTTAGACAAATGTCCTAAAATTCTGGAATTGTTTTTCAATAATAAAATATCTGAGATATTAATGTATTTTATACATAATTAAGCATCTATTTTTCACAAAATGATTCAAAAGATTGAAGGTGAACACATTTTAGCTACAAAAGTCAGTCTTATTTTGATTGACTTTATCCTTCAATATAAATCTCACTTTGAAGAATAATTTCTTCCTTTAATTATAAAAAGAAAATTGTCAGACTTAGAGGAATCAAATCCCGGCGTAACAGAAAAGTTTATCAAAAAGTGCAGAAATTTTTTTTTTTTTTCTTTTCATTTTTCTGAAGCTGGAAATAGGGAGAGACAGTCAGACAGACTCCCGCATGCGCCCGACCGGGATCCACCCGGCACGCCCACCAGAGGCAAAGCTCTGCCCACCAGGGGGCGATGCTCTGCCCATCCTGGGCGTCGCCATGTTGCGACCAGAGCCACTCTAGCGCCTGGGGCAGAGGCCACAGAGCCATCCCCAGCGCCCGGGCCATCTTTGCTCCTATGGAGCCTTGGCTGCGGGAGGGGACGAGAGAGACAGAGAGGAAAGCGCGGCGGAGGGGTGGAGAAGCAAATGGGCGCTTCTCCTGTGTGCCCTGGCCGGGAATCGAACCCGGGTCCTCCGCACGCTAGGCCGACGCTCTACCGCTGAGCCAACCGGCCAGGGCCAAAAAGTGCAGAATTTTTACCAGACATGTTTTCAATATATCACAGAACGGTCTGAAACAAACATCACAGGAAATAACAGTTTTCAATGGTGTTTTTTTACTTCATTGCAAGTATATTGGACAGATATTGAATCTTGTCTTAAGTTTTTATCTAAAGAAATGCCAGACATCTAAATAGACGACAGTTGTCTCTTTAAAGAAATTAGAAGACTGAATGTATATTTAAATTCTGAAAAATTAATACAATGGGAAAATGAACACGTTAAAATTGATAAAAGATGGGTGGAAATATTCAGCCATTTCAAAAATGAATATATTCCATGTGAAAATTTATTTATTCTTGTTCAATTTGCATTGTGCTGCCCTGGAACTAATGCAGCAGTTGAAAGAGTTTTTTCAATTGCTAATGATTTTTGGACACATGAGAAATCGAGATTGAATGTTGATCCTCTAGCTGCAGCATTTGCCATAAAATTCAATATGAAGGATATTTCTTGTTCAGATATTTCCAATATATTGTAACAAGATGATACATTGACAAAAAATATTTATTCAATAGAAAACCACTCATTTAGATAATATGAGTACTTTTTTTCTTATAATTATTACTAAATAGTAATAGACATGTAAGCATAATTACAATATAATATATTATCATACAAATGTTTTTATTATGCATTTATCATATTATAGTGTATTATTGTTGCAATGAATAAATTTTTTCTTTTATTTACAATATTGTTTTCTTCTATTTATTTTTGTCCTTTTCATTGTAAAAAAGTTGGTCACCTCTGACCTGTGGTGGCGCAGTGGATAAAGCGTCGACCTGGAAATGCTGAGGTCGCCGGTTCGAAACCCTGGGCTTGCCTGGTCAAGGCACATATGGGAGTTGATGCTTCCAGCTCCTCCCCTCCTTCTCTCTCTCTGTCTCTCCTCTCTCTCTCTCTCTCTGTCTCCCCCTCTCCTCTCTAAAATGAATAAATAAAAAAAATTAAAAAAAAAAAAAAAAGTTGGTCACCTTAAGTATTGCAGAATGACTCAGCACAGGGGTTCCGGTGGCTGTTCCCCATCGAATCTCTCTCCAGCCCTCAAATTTCATACTTTCCTCACATGATTGTATTCCTCTCAGTCCTCTCTCCACTGGAGCCCAGGATAAGTGACTGTGAATGAGATTTTCTGCATTAGCTCTTTAAGAGGGTGCCTGCATCTCTGAGAGCTCTTGTCTCTTTTTTGCAGACAGAAACTTTACCTCTCTTCACTGCCAAATTCTATGTGGGCACTTCTTCTAGTCTCTGGTGCTCTAAACTAGGGTGCCCAGCCTCAGGCTTAAGACCCATGCTTTCCAGGGAAAACCTCCCTGCAGCTGAGAGTCCCTCCAGGCCCTCAGCTGCTGCTGGCTCCTGGGAGTCGGGGCTAGCCCTTTTTGTGTCTCTGCATTTCCTACCAGTCTCGATGTGGCTTCTGTGACTCCTTGGTTAAAAATTTGTCTTTATTTAGTCCAAAGTTCTGAAGCTGGTTTTTCAGAATGATTATTCTTAAATTTAGTTTTAACTCCAATTTGGTCCTGGGAGGTAGCAGTTGAAACATACACCTACTTCGTTGCCACCTTGGGCTCTCCTATAAATTTCTCTTATATTAAAAAAATATATCAATTTTTGTCTGTCTACCAAAAGTGAAAAATGAGAGACCGATAAGACCACTTAACTGCTCCTGTATCTGGTCTACTTGACCCATTGGTACTCCTTCACGAATCTCTAGACATTTGAGTTTGAGTCTGTTAATTTAAGAAGTTCATCCACATTGAGCCATTTGGCTAAGAAAACAAACAAACAAACTATGTCTGAGGATTAAATTTGGTGGAAAAGAAGTTGTAAGAAAAGGACAGAATCATTTTATATATAGCAAAAATATGAATTTATAGTTCTAATATTTATGCTGCCCTGCACCAAAATTCTCCAAAGAAGCAGTGAAATGTGCTACAGAAGTTCAGAGGTTGCAAGGGTGTCCTCTGTGTATGCAGAAGGGAGCCTAGAGAAAGGACTCACTAAGTAATTCTTGAACGAAATCTTAAAGGATGAGAGAGATTTTTCTTGGCAGACAAAATGTTATTATTTCATGATGAAGTCTGGGAGTAAATATTAGAATTTTAACTTATTCTTTTCCATTTTGATTTTTTTCCTATAGCATTTGTTACTATTTTCCACACTTAAATCCTTACAGAAAGGGTCAGAATAACATGGGTACATTAAATCCAACAATCTCACATCAATCATTCCCAACAAGATTGTGTCAATCACTCTTAATATAATCACTTATATTAGAAGCTAAAGGTGAGAAATGTGTAAGACAGGGGTAATCAACCTTTTTATACCTACTGCCCACTTTTGTATCTCTGTTAGTAGTAAAATTTTCTAACCACTCACTGGTTCCACAGTAATGGTGATTTATAAAGTAAGGAAGTAACTTTACTTTATAAAATTTATAAAGCAGAGTTATAGCAAGTTAAAGCATATAATAATAATTACTTACCAAGTACTTTATGTCAGATTTTCACTAAGTTTGGCAGAATAAATCTTTATAAAACAACTTACTATAGTTAAATCTATCTTTTTATTTATACTTCAGTTGCTCTGCTACCGCCCACCATGAAAGCTGGAACGCCCACTAGTGGGCGGTAGGGACCAGGTTGACTGCCACTGATGTAAGATGTAGAGTCTTGGAGGTAGAGCTGTGAGTCTTGTGGTTGTTCCCTGACATTGATGATTGTTGTGTGACTTTGAGCAGGACAAAATTTCTGAGTCTCTACATCTTCATCTCTATACTGTACATTGGAATAATTCCATCTTGCCATGAAAACATGTTTTAATATGTGACATGTTCTTCAAATATTAGGTATTATCCTTAGCAGTGTCCAGCATAGAAATAGACATAAAGCAAGTATGTAATACTTTTTAAAAATAAATTGTGGCCCTGGTCAGTTTGCTCAGTGTTAGAACATCAGCCTGGCATATGTATGTCTCTGGTTCGATTCCCAGTCATGGCACAGAGGAGAAGCAATGATCGGCTTCTCCTCCCCAACCCCTCCGCTTCTCTTTGTCTCTTTCTCTCTTTTCCCCTCCCCATTCATGGCTCAACTGGTTCAAGTGCATAGGCCCTGGGCGCTGAGGATGGCTTGCTGGAGCCTCCACCTAAGGGGCTAAAAATGGCTCAGTTGAAAAAATGGCCCCAAATGGGCAGAGCATTGGCCCCAGATGGAGTTGCCAGGTGGATCCTGGGGCACATGCAGGAGTCTGTCTTTCTACCTCCCCTCTTCTCACTTGGAAAAGAAGAAAATTAAATAAATAAATAGTATTTTGGAATACTTAGAATTTACAGATAATTTGCAAAGATAGTACAAAGTACGCCCACATACCACTCATCCAGTTTCAGTTTCCCCTAATGTTATTATCTTAGATTACTGTGGTACGTTTGTCAAAACTAAGAAACTAAACCATACCCTTATGTTGTATTTCACCAGTTTTTCTACGAATGTCATTTACCTGTTCAGAATACTATCCAGGAGACCACATTGCACTTAGTTGTGTCTTTTTCATCTTTTCTGATCTGTAACTGTTTCTCAATCTTCTCTTGTTTTTTATAACCTTGACAGTTTTGAGGAGTACTGATCATGTTGGGTTGGTTAGTTTTGATTAGACTGGGGCTATGGGTTTTTGGAATAAATACCACGGAGGTCAACTGGGTTGTTGTCACTAGTAATGTTCATCGTAGTCATCTAGCTAAGCTGTTGTGTGTTGGCATTCTCCACCATAAAATTACTATTATTTCCTTTCCATAGTCTATGAGTCATTCTGTGGGTTTTGATTATAATGGTCAGAAGCTGCTCTGACTCCTTTGGGAAATGATTAACTTTTTTGAAGGCAATGTAGTAGTGTATTTTATGTGTTCTTTCTTAAAGCAGTAATAATGTTGAGATTTTTATTTTAATATCTTGGCTCAAAGAGATATAAACTGTTGCTGAATAGATGAAAAAGTTGTTTTTAAGGAAGGGTCCTTTAGAATGTAGTCTAACAATATATTTTAAATAAGTTTATTTTATATTTTTAAAAAGTAGATTAATGTTTGAGCCAGTTAACACTTGAGAAAGGCACAAATCCAAATCCCCTTAACAAGAGACCTTTTTTAATTGGGTCAGGAGACAGAAGGCATTATAGTGTCTAGGCCATGATCATGCACAGAGGATAAAAAACAGTAAAACAAAAAGAAAAACTGAAGTGCTCAAACAATATAAAAACAGACTTTACTTTCCAAGAGTAGCCTGGGAGAGAGGTGTTAAGTGGTTCAGAAAAAGGGGTGCAGGAAGGGGCAACTGCAAAAGGGTGCAGAAAGGACTCACCCAGCCATGAAAAATGGCCTTAAGCAGTCAGGAGAGAGCAACTTCTGTGGAACTCCTCACGGCAGGGGGCTCGAGGATTAGGAAACCCACTGCATTTTAGGTGGATTGTTTTCATTGCTCAAATGCAACCCTCCCTTCCTGGTCCTCCTCTAAGTCTTTAAATAAACTGCCATCTGGTGTGTTCTTACTTTGGAGATAAAGTAGAAGAGGTCTTTTACCACTTGGGGTGTGATATGAGAACCCTGGTTGAGACAGATGTGAGATGCAAGGCTTAGTGAGAGAGACTACAGTTTCTCCAATCAGTCTGCAGAAAATGTAGGGATCTCTTTGGATATGGATTTGAGCTATTATAGAGGCGTTAAAGAGAAAGTTAACCCTTGAAGAATGGAAGGGAACAGAAAAGAATACAGTGGAAGTTTAGACCAACTCTGGATTGTTTTGTACAACATTCTTGACACAGATCTGCTCTTTGACTGAACGCTTACTGTGCTGGAGTTCATACGTTTTTGAAATGCATGTTCCTCTTGGGGAACAACTCATTCCTTCCCTTCATCTGACATGAAACATGCTTCTTCATAAGTATTGTAGTTCTGTTCAGCGGGATATATTTAGTTATTCCGTATCTCAGAGGGCTTGTTCAATTGATAATTGGCTTCTATATCTAATTAAACACTAATATAAGTAATCCAGCTTATTTGACAAAAGATTAGGAAGTATGGATAAGCTAAAAGAAAAAAAATCCCTCAATATTACTACATTTTAATACTTTTCAAGTAATTTCTTATTCTCAGTTACCTAGTAAATATTTTAACTGCACCAATCAAGGACTGGCTGATTTAGTTAATATATTTCTAGATATGTGAAGAGTTACACTCTAAACTTCCACTTTTCACTACATGAAAACTTTTCCAAAATATATTGTATAATTTAGTGCCTTCAAGAAGATCATAGACATATATAATGTAGTCTTTTTTGATGTTATGAATTCTTTTATTAATCTTTTTTAAACAAGCATATATTTATTCAGCACTTTTCTGATCACCTTCTTTTCACTTCATTCATGAGAAAGAAGTGTGTCAACCTAAATAGGGTGAGATGGCTGACATGACACCTGACGCTAGACAGGTGAGGTGACAGCAGTTTATTAATCACATATACCACAATCTGTGGAAACAGGGGCTTGCACGTCATGCAGGGCCACATTTATGTTTCACTTGGGAGCAGAATGAACCAGCAGGGGCTGTGGGAAGCAGGTTTTGTAATATCAAGAGGATGAAGCACCTTCTGGTTCCCAAAAAAGGATGTGATTAACTTGTTTGAATAATTTTAGGAGCTGGTAGGGAAGTAACCTATGAGGTTGATGACATTGTGGGGTGCAGTTGATCTGGCTGACAGAGAGCTAGTCAGGTGGGCAGCCTTTCTTTTTGGGTGGGTAAGCCCTGTGAGACTCAAAGACGTCAATCAAGGCAGCTCATGAAGTTTTAGACCTTATAATTAAGCACCTGCTTGCTATGTGCTTAGCAGAATGAGTAGGTAGTTCTTAAAGAGTAAACAGTCTAGTTTGGGGTCCACATTCACATTATTTGGGGTCCAAATAATTACATTGCATTGTGGTAATCCTATAGTAAAAGTAGCTATAAATTCATTGGAAGCATAGCAGAAGAACTAGCTAATTGCCTGAGACATTTGGAAAAGCCATCATATCAAACATCAATTATTATACTGGGTTGTCAGTATAAAAGTTGACAAAGGGTTGGCAAGCATAGTTTACTATCTCCTTGCATATAGGAAATGTCACTTGGACTGCTAATGCTTCCAAATTGACATGTATTCTTCATGGCAAACCAATATCCACCTAGTAGCCATTGAATCATTGGATCCATATTTTTCCCATACTTCACCGAACATGAAAAGTATCCTATGTCTGTGCCTTCAAGGTAAAAGACACAGCATTGCTTTTTACCCCTCTCTCTCTGGAAACAAAAGAAACCAGAACCAAAAAGCAGAAATATCAATAGAACAGTTGTCTCTTCTCAATGTTTGCCTCCTCCCCCTCTCCCTCTGTCTTGGCCAGTCTCTTTCTCTCCTTCCCTCACTCTTTATCCCCTTCTCCTTCCTTCTCTCTTCTCCACTTCAACTGCTGTTTGTCACACCCATTATCACTTCTAATGTTTTTCTGCCGACATGGTTGATGCCCTATACTGCTCTTATTCTATTTTTATATCTTCTGCTTCTTGTCACCTCACCCATGCTCTTTAGCTTTTAACACACAGAGATATTGATCTCCCAAAGACATAACTAGACAAATAGCATTCTCTTTTCCTCTACACATTCATTCTAGTTGGCAAGTCAACCAAGCACAGCATTTAAGATACAATCTTTGGCTGTTCAACTCCATGCTAACTCTTGAAAATTAGTTCCTTTCTTTTCTCCTTGACGCCATTAATACAGACTTAGTGTTGCTGGCATACTAGTCACAACATAGAAGTATTTAATAAGTATTTAACTGTGCTTACATTTAGTCTGTAGTATTTTCTATTGGGGTCTCTGACAGAACCAATAAATAGCACTTTTTATCTCCAGTCACAACTGAACAAATTGAGGGGGAAAGTGGCAGATGTAAACCAAAATATTACAATTATTACTGGTAAAGGCTAAAGTAGAGGGCATGATGCAGCTTTGCAAGGTGCAAACAGGCCTACTAACTGCCCCCTCCCAGATTTGGAGGTCCTCTCCATCTTGGCATGTGGCCCCCCTGGACTGACAAAGGCCTTCCTGCCTTCTGAGGAAGATCCGCCCACAGGAGAGAAGCAGAGATAGCCAAGTACACAAAGCTGGGCTTTCTTTTGTTAGATCATTTTATTAGAATATTTGATCTTTGCAATGCATCTTACCTGGTGGTGGGGTGAATTTAAGATTTTAACATACTGTAGAAATAAATCTTTGTCAGTTTTCTTTGAAGTCATAACTGATTGATAGCAAATATTATCAATAAAAAAACAGTACTATATCTTTCTATAGAACTCATTATACTCATTTTTCTACTTATTCTGGGGAACTTTCTGAAAAACAGAAGACATATTTTTAACACTAAAAAAAAGCCTCAGATGACTTTTAATGCTGGTAGAAAAAAAGAACAATTTGAAAGCACCAAAAGCATAATACTGATTCAATATTAAACATAATTATGTACAAGTTTAAAATGCATACGGGGTCATGTAGAAAAGATATACATCTACAAAGTATTTTGGACATTTTTTATTTTGATGGTTTAATGTGAAGTTTTTGCTATGTTAAATGTAATTTAACACTTCATATGTTTTCTTCTTATAAATAATTTACTGACTTAAAATATGTATGCTATATTAATTTATAAAATAATAATTTAGAGAAATTATGTAGCACTTTATATTTCCAAAGTAATTCTTGAACTTTAAATGAATAATGCAGACAGCACCTCTGGGAGCAGACTCTGCACACACACACCTTATTTCCATGAGAGCTCCTGAGAAGTATGGTCATACAAATCACTACAGTTAGAAACTCTACATAAGTAGACATATGCCATTTTTACAAGGAAGAGAGGTTTTGCGTCTATCAAACACATGAGAGACAATTCATAGAAAAAGAAATAGGCGACCTATTATATCAAGATGTTGGGATAGCTATGATAAATGAATGTATAAAAATGGGAGAACAAGCCTGACAAGGCGATGGTGCAGTGGATAGAGCACAAAGCTGGGATGCTGAGGACCCAGGTTCGAAACTCAGAGGTCGCTGGCTTGAGTGCGGGCTCACCAGCTTGAACATGGGGTTGCTGGCTTGAGCGTGGAATCATAAAGATGACATCATGGTTGCTGGCTTGAGCCCAAAGGTTGCTGGCTTGAAACCAAGATCACTGGCTTGAGCAAGGAGTAACTGGCTCAGCTGGAGCCCCTTGGTCAAGGCACCTATGAGAAAATAATCAATGAACAACTCAAGTGCTGCAACTACTAGTTGATGCCTCTTATCTCTCTGTCTCTGTCTCTCTCTCACTAAAAGTAAATAAATAAATAAATAAAAATGGGAGAATGAACATTTTATACTTGTATTCTAAAAGCAATACAAGATCTCACTCAGAAACTACTTGAAATGGAGACCAGAAACCTGAGATTTCACTTATCCTGTGAGATTCCCCCTTGTATTTGAGAGATAGACACAATGTAGCAAAGTGCTATTACAATATTCATTTAAATTTGTCTTGGATAGGGTCATTTAGGAATGAAGGATAGGAGGAAAAGGCAAAAAGGAGAAATTTACTGTGATCTCAAATTGTTTATTTATACCTTCCTGTACTGAAGACGGTGATAACAGTGTTTCAGCTAGCAGAGCATTGCTCAGGTATTTCACAACATCTGCTGAGGAACAAGTGGTGTTCTAATAGAGCACGGATGAGCTCTCCAGCCAGCAGTAGTTAGAGAAAATTCTTCTTCCCTGGCTCTACTTAGAGCATCCCTTATTATCTTCTAGCTTTCTTCTACCTTACACTAAAATATAGAAAAGAAAGGCTCTTAACATGAATAATTTTTGGCAAAACTTACTTTCTCTAAAACAAAGAGACTTTTAGCAGAACTTACTTTTTCTGAAAAGTCTCCCTATTCCTGGCCTTGAGGCTGGTTTCCCAGGCTGTGGCCTTGGGCTAGCTTTGCAAAGTTGCAGGTGTTCTCAGAACGTTTCTCCCTGAATTAATCCTATAGATCAGCGGTTCTCAACCTGTGGGTCGCGACCCGGGGGGGGGGGGGGTCGAACGACCAAAACACAGCACCTTGTTTTGATCGTTTGACCCCAGCCGGGTCGCGACCCACAGGTTGAGAACCGCTGCTATAGATAAACATTGTAAGAGAGCTTGTTTCACTGCTTTGTTTTACTGCTATGCTTCTTCTCCTCTCCATTCCTCGGTCAGTATGTAATTTTCCCTTTAAAAGTTAGCCCCAAACTGTGTACCCGGCCACATTGATTTGAACGACTTAGGTCTCCATGCAGTTGTGCTCCAGCATTAAAGAGTCCTTAATTTCTTATTTTGGCTACTTGACTGTGTGTGTGGCAAGACGTTAGTTTCTCGCTGTTCTGATACAACCACACCTCGCTGCATCTCTCTCTTCCTGTCTGTATTCAAGGAGACACTTCTTGCATCAGGCCCTTTTATAATGCTGAGAATCTCTGTCCTTTTTAATTCTCAAAGTTAAGACTTTAAGGGCAGGCATTTTGTAAACTATTTTTTTTAACTATTCCTTTTTCTATTGCCACATTTTCAGAAAGGTCCATCTGAATACCAGTGGTTTTCAACCTTTTTACATTTGAGGACCTGTGAAAATAGTAGAATGATTTCAAGGATCTATAAGGTAGAAATCACCATGAGTATAAGTGAATTTGACTAGGATCATTGGGTCTAAAATCTTCATACAACACTGGGGTGCTTAACTCTCAGACGAGCACGAGGTTTCTGGTGGACTGGTCCACGGACCAGCAGTTGGAAAACACTGCTGTAGACAACAAATGCCCACTGCAGCCACCACTTGCTGGAGAATCGATCCTAACTGGGCACTAACTGTCCTCTCTTTATGCTGCTTGGTGCTTCTGTGTTCTGTGTCTAACCCACTGTACTGTGGTGCTGGCACCGGGACTGTAAGAGCACAGTTAGTTTGAATAGTAGAGCAGGCATATTTTTGTTGCTAATAGAGGGATTTAAACAGCTAAGGGTTATTGTTCTCACTCAAGAGATGTCTGAGGATAATGTGTTAGCCTAACAAAGATACCTAGTATCCAGACTCTTCCCACCATTTAACTCCATTATACTTAGTGTGCTAGCTTTTGTCTTCATCCATGTCACCTCATAATTGAAGGATGGCAGTGCTTCATGGTACTGTCACATCCATTTTAAATTCAGGCTGGAAAGAAGAGGAAGTGGAATGTCAGGGTACCAGCACCCTTCCACTTTCATCTAACTGGCTAGCACTGTCACATGGCAACTCAAACTTTAAGGGATGCTGGGAAATGGAGATTTTAGTTTTTGCTGCCTCTATTGGAGACAAGGATATGAAAGAAGAGGATTGGAAATGGACATTGTATCAGCCAAATCATAGTTTGCCATAATTGTGAACTAAAGAAGTACTTCTCTAAATGCTCTTCAATGGTCAAAAGTGATTGGTTCCCTGGTGTATATTCCACTATCATACTCCTTCCTTGATTTCACATAGTATACCCTATTTTTTAAAAAAGTTAGCTACTTACTCTATAGGCTACCTTAGAACAAGGTTAATAACCACAATGATATTATTTGCTCATTAATTACCTCGCTAATGTTGAATTATTAAGTGTCTGTCTCTTACTGACAAGCACTGGGATACAGAGTTCAGTAATATTAATATGTATTTCATGTCCTGAACATATGGCTTATCTGTACAGTGCTTCATCAGTTAGGAATGTTTTCAGATATTAAAAGCAGAAAATTCAAATAACTGTGACTTAGCCCATATTATCATTCTGTAATTTAAAAAATGTAAAAAGAAGTGTGTGGCGCCACAATATTAGGGTCCCGGGGTTATGTCTCATTCCTCTCATGGTTACAAGAAGGCTGCCACAGTTCCAAGCGTCTCATCCCTCAGGAATGTGTCCAGAGGCAGCCAGGATGGTGAGGGAACTGTTCTTTCATGCCTCCTCCTTTTATCAGAAGTGCATCCTTCCCTAGAGGCCTCTTCAGCAGACTCACTGGCTACAACCAAGTCATGTGGTACCATGAACTTTAAAGGGAGTTAGAATAGTTAAAATAGTATCCAGGGAACAAGTGGGAGTAGATTGGGAATTAATATTGGGTAGCCAACCAAAAGTGTTGTCAAAGATGCTTTACAGCCCTCCACACACTTTTACATTCATGATCTCATTTATGACTCAGTAAGACTACTTTGCAAACATACAGAAACTGAAACCCGGAGTAAGAGTATATATAAACGGTATCTGCTCTGTGGGAACTTCTGCCTGGGAAGTAATTTAAAGATCCTTTGAAGGTGCAAATTTAGTGCAAGGGTTTTAAAGACATCACAATGCATTTAGCCTATGAAGTATGCATATAACAGCCCAAGGAATAATTCAGAACACTTTATAGTATGGGAAGATAATTACATAGTAGAATGTAAAGAAAAATTAGGTACGTGGACTCTAGGCTCAGCTTTGGGTATGACACTGGGAGGATTCTGAACCTCTACTTCGTCATCTGTAAAAGAATGTGCTTGAGCCTGATCAAGCAGTGGCACAGTGGATAGAGCATTGGACTGGGATATAGAGGACCCAGGTTTGAAACCCTGAGGTCACCGGCTTGAGTGCGGGCTCATCCGGCTTGAGCACGGGCTCACTGGCTTGAGCGTGAGGTCACTGGCTTGAGCGTGGGATCATAGACATGACACCATGGTCATTAGCTTGAGTCCAAAAGTCGCTGGGGTCACTCACTCTGCTGTAGCCCCATGGTCAAGGCACATATAAGAAAGCAAGCAATGAACAATTAAGATTACATAACAAAGAATTGGTGATTCTCATCTCTCTCCCTTCCTGTCTGTCTGTTCCTATCTGTCCCTCTCTCTGACTCTTTCTCTGTCTCTATCAAAAAAAAAAAGAAAAGTGCTTCAACAATGTTGGATGACTCCTAAACTCCTTCTCAAATACCTATCTAATTATGATGCTAGAAGTCATGAGGTAGAAGACTATTAAAAATCATCTATTCCAGCCCGACCAGGTGGTGGTGCAGTGGATAGAGCAGGTGTGGCCAATAGTTTTTGCCCCCAGGCCAGATTAGAAAGAAAACTTTTTACACGGGCCGGATGAAATATTAAAACAAAAAAATGTTAAATACAAAAATGATTCATTTAAGTAAACAAAATTTTATTATGTAATTTGTTTATGAATAAATGTGAGTGAAAAAAAATTAAATATACAATATTTTAATAAAAATATAATTACATATTGTATAAATATCCAAACTGTATCACAATCAATCGAAACAATATTTAATTAATAGAATGAGCTTGAAGGGGTTATATTGCAAATAAAACAATTATTTCGTTTTACAAACAGCCTGGACACGTTTTCAGTTTTCAACTGCAGCTATTGTCTATGCTACAATGCCACTTAATTCAGCACACTTGACCACAAAAATAATGAGTTATTTTGACCTTGGGTGTGCACTGGCAAACTCTGCCTAAGAGAATGTGGGTTTCACATCACCGCTAAACATCAAACAGTTCATATCGAGTATAGACAAGTACAAAAGTTGTAAATCTTTCTAATGGCATTTTTAAAAAAAATAAATAAAGAAGTATCGCGAATCCATTCAACCAATTATTGCAAGTTAACCCTAGATTAGTCACACGCGGAATTCTTTTCCCCGTATCACTATCTTCTTAAATATCTCTATTTCCAATTATCAAAGATGCTTCCACTTCTGAGTAGCTGAGATTTTAACATAGCAGAGAATATTAAAAAATTTAATCATGGGCCGCATAAACTTATTACCTGGGCCGGATCTGGCCCATGGGCTGTATGTTGGCCATGCTTGGGAGCATCAGACTGGGACACTGAGGACTGAGGTTTTAAACCCTGAGATTGCCAGCTTGAACGTGGGCTCATCTAGCTTGAGTGCAGGCTCACCAGCTTGAGTGTGATATCATCAGCTTGAGCATGGGATCATAGACATGATCCCATGGTTGCTGGTCTGAGCCCAAAGGTCATTGGCTTGAAGTCCAAGGTCGCTGGCTTGAGCAAAGGGTCACTCACTCACTCTGCTGTAGCCCCACAGTCAAGGCACATAAGAGAAAGCAATCGATGAACAACAAGGAGCTGCAACTATGAGTTGATGCTTCTCATCCTCTCCCTTCCTATCTATCTGTCCCTCTCTCTCTCTCTTTCTCACTTTAAAAAAACCCCCCATCTATTCCAACCTCTTTTTACAAATGAGATAATTTAAATTCATCTAAGTTAAAAATTAGAACCCTTGTATGTAACACACTATGATATCACAAATAAGTATTATGCCATCCTAACAGATTTTTTTTTAATTTAGCTTTTTCTTCTATCTTTTTTTTTAATCTTAGGCAGAATCTTTCCAATAGCATTTACTCTGTTTAATAGAATACAGATAATAACAAAGAAAAATTAAAGCTTACTTTTTAGCTGTAAGATACTTAACCTCTGTGTAAAGTAATAATTTCACATTTCTCATAAGGTTTTTTTCCTCTTCATGGAGCCATCCTCAGTGCTGGGGCCAACTTTGCTCCAGTGGATCCCTGGCTGCAGGAGGAGAAGAGAGAGACAGAGAACAGGGAGAAAGGAGAGGGGAAAGGTGGAGAAGCAGATAGGTGCTTCTCCTTACACAGTCATATCTTCTACCTTCACATTGTGTAGCTCTGAAGGTTCTGTGTAAAAGCTTAGGGTGTGGTACATAACTGGAAGTCAGTTACTATGCTGTTATTGAGCTTAGTATTTAGCATTTTATATAAAGCCATTTGAATCACTTAAATCAAGGATTCTAAATCTGAAATTCATGGGTTGGTTGCAGGGGAACAGGGACCCATCAGACATTTTATTGAAACAGGTTTTCTCAATCTTTGTTTATTGACATTTCTGGCCACATAATTCTGAGGAGCTAGCTATCTTTTACATGGCAGGGTGGTTAGCAGCATCCTTGGCCTCTAAACACTAGTCAGGGGTTCCCAAACTACTGCTCGCGGGCTGCATGCAGCCCCCTGAGGCCATTTATCCGCCCCCCTGCCACACTTCTGAAAGGGGCACCTCTTTCATTGGTGGTCAGTGAGAAGAGCACAGAATGCGGATAAAAAGCGCTGCGACGCTCACATACAGTACTACTTCCGGTGACGCAGGACACACGGGTCATGGCTCCAGAAGTGCGTCATATCATTTGTTACGGCTAGCAGTGACAAATGTGGAACTGGACATTGACCATCTCATTAGCCAAAAGCAGGCCCATAGTTCCCATTGAAACACTGGTCAGTTTGTTGATTTAAATTTACTTGTTCTTTATTTTAAATATTGTATTTGTTCCCATTTTGTTTTTTTACTTTAAAATAAGATATATGCAGTGTGCACAGGGATTTGTTCATAGTTTTTTTTTTATAGTCCGGCCCTCCAACGGTCTGAGGGACAGTGAACTGGCCCCCTGTGTAAAAAGTTTGGGGACCCCTGCACTAGATACTAGTAGCACCTCCGTGGTCATGATAGTAACAAACATGTTCAGAAGTTGCCAAATGTCCCATGGGGAGCATAATCTTTCTTCTCTCCCTAAAGAACCACTGTGATAAAACTTAATATGTATGTGCAGTTTTTTCAGGGGAGGCTTATTAGTTTCAGCATATTCTTAAAAGGGTCTAGGACCTCAAAAGGACAATTACTCAGTCTTTCAAAATAGTAATGAAAGCATACACATCTCTAGCTGTAGTTGGGGGAAAAAGGATACCATCATGGCTAAATAAAATGGTGCAGTTTGAAAATTTACTATGAAATGTATACCCACCTATTTATTACTTTCAATTACTTTGAATAAGCACTTCACACACTATATCTGGAGAAGTGTCTGCTTCACAAACTGCTATTCCCAGATGGCAGGGAATACTGCCATCTTAAAATACTGTTCAGCAGAGACTTTCAGTCTTCTCTGGAATGTAGCTCTAAACTTCCAAAGGCGTTAGCGCTAAGGACAAGAAACAAACAAATCCCCCCACAAAACCTTAAGTGTAGAAAAGAATAAAAATCAGTTTTCTTAGAAAAGAAATCCAATGGTGGTATTGATTGCAAGATTGATTGGAGGGGTGGAAGGGAAGGAGGAAGAGAAGGTGAAAGGAGGGCTTGGGGGACAGAGGGACGGAGGGAGGGAGGAAGGGGGAGAAAGAAGGGGAGAGAGGGAGAGAGAGAGAGAGAGGGAGAGAGAGAGAGAGAGAGAGAGAGAGAGAGAGAATGCGAATGTCATGACTTGGAAGAGGTTCCCAAAGAGGGTGAGTCTTGATATTGGGCTCTCCTATTCACTTCTCTTTCCCAGGTCCACTTTGTTCACCCCCTTCTAAAGTGACCACATCCCAGAGCTTCCTCAAAGCTCAAAAGGGTCACTTCACCCAGTCTTTAAAGCCCTGGTTCTCATCTACAAGTCCTAAGGGCTGTAGGTCCCCAAAGCTGAAACTTCACATCCGAAACCCACAAAAGCAAGCAGGAAACGCGTCTCGTCTTCTGTGGCCCCTCGAGCGCCCCAGGAGACAAGCAACTTTCTCCCCTACTCCCCGGTCTGTCCGCCCACTCCGCTCACTCTCCGGTCGGAACTAGTCGCAGCGAGGGGGGAGGAGGAGGGGCCCTGGGCTGGGGGACCCCCGAAAGCGCCCCGCCCCGCCCCGCCCCCCGCCCAGGAAAGGTCCCCGCCGAGCGCGCCTCGTCCCGGGTCCGTCTGCGGGTCCGCCGGGCGCGAGGGGCGGGGACAGGAGCGTGAGGAGGGCCGGCGGCCGAGGGAGGAGGCGGTGCGTGCCTCGCCTGCCAAGCAGAGGTCCGCGCATCTGCGTGCGAGCCGGCGCCCGCGCTCAGCCCCCGGCGCTCAGCCCTCCGCGGCCGGGCACGCGAGCAGCGCGGCTCCCCTGGTGGCGGAGCAGCCGGGGCCCCCGCCGAGCCTGTGCCGCCGGGCGCTGCCCTGCCCCGAAGTCAGGCCCGGAGTCCCCGCGCAGTTAGGGCACCGCGGCGAGGAGGGAGGACGGTCTTCTCGGCCGTGGATGTTCCGCCCGGAGAGACAGCAAGTTGTGTGCGCGCCCCGGCCCGCGGAGAGCGGGCGGACGCCGCCCGCCGGCCGTGTGAGTACCGACAGCGCGCGCCGCCCTGGGCGGGGGCCCCTCGGTCCCTGCGGGCCCCCTCTGCTCCGGCGCCGGACTTCCTGAGCCGGGCTGCCGTGGGCGTCTGCCTCCAGGGGCGGCTGTCTTCCCATCCTCGTCCCCTCCCCGTAGAGGCCGGCTGGAAAATGCCTCTCTCCCTCTCTTTGGACTGAGAGATCCTAAGTGTCTTCACTTAGGGTGGGTGAGCCCATTGCAGGGGGCTTGTCTCAGCCTTACCCGGGGCCTCGTACCCCTGCTCTAGAGGATGGCTCTCCGCCCCTCGTATCTCCCTCCACTCGTCTTCCCCAGCCTCGTGGCCCAGACAGACAACTTTACTCGCTAACGCAGACGCTGACCGCAGTTGACAAGATTAAAAAAAGAAAGAAAGAGAGAAAAATAGCAGTCGGAGGTCCCCTGCAGAGACACATTGGGCTGCACAGGGGGCGGTGGGTGGAGAAAACCAAAGGCTTGGGCCAGGGGAGTGGTGAGGGAAGGAAGGCATTTGCGACGGACTCTGAAAGCTAGAGGTGAGAGTTCTGGGCTGCCTGGGCTTTGTGCTTCTGTATTTATGGAAAATAGGGAAAATGGTCCAGGAACCCTTTATAAAAGGGAGGGAGGGGTCCAATGCATGTGGAACTATTTGAATGATTGGGGTTGGATGGAGAGTACTGGAAAGTATGGATTACTTTTCAGATTCGACACTGTCAATCACGGAACTGCAGAGATAGCTCCAGTAGTTTCGCTGGAAACAATGAATCAAAATTGGGGATTTGAAAGTAAGTCATACATTGGCTTTCTTTCATTTATTCTAAGAGAAGATAGTTAAGATGAAATGTATTCACAAATGCTACTGAATGAGTACTGGGAGTGCCCAAGAGCACTATCCATTCTATGTGTCTAGACGGTTTGTTGAATTTATGGTGCTCTGCAGTTGTAAAAATTATTCTATTTATTTTGTTTTGGCTCATGCAGAGAGTTAATGCACCTAAAGGGACACAGAAAATTACTACAAATTATGAGCATTGATGTGCAAACAATGTAGACAAACCATGATATGGTTCATTTTATTATATTTGAAATTATGTTTACTGCCAATAAAAATGCTACATAACTTTTCATGTGAGTATATGAAATGAACTGATTCATAAATAGAAGCCACGCATTATTTTTTTAAAGTAAATAACTCAGTTAATTTGGTAGCATTTATAAGAGATCAAGACATGAAAAAGTTTTGAGCTAGTTTGACAAAACTTGAATTAAAGTGACGTTTATAGAGAAAATTAAGTTTTTCCCACTTTTGAAGACTTGAGGCAGTTTGAATGTTTATTATTTAAAAGGTGTAGACTAGGCCCTGGCCGGTTGGCTCAGTGGTAGAGCGTCGGCCTGGCGTGCAGAAGTCCCGAGTTCGATTCCCGGCCAGGGCACACAGGAGAAGCGCCCATCTGCTTCTCCACCCCTCCCCCTCTCCTTCCTTTCTGTCTCTTTCTTCCCCTCCCTCAGCGAGGCTCCATTGGAGCAAAGATGGCCCAGGCGCTGGGGATGGCTCCTTGGCCTCTGCCCCAGGCTCTAGAGTGGCTCTGGTTGCAACAGAGCGAGGCCCCGGAGGGGCGGAGCATCGCCCCCTGGTGGGCAGAGCGTCGCCCCCTGGTGAGCGTGCGGGGTGGATCCCGGTTGGGCGCATTCGGGAGTCTGACTGTCTCTCCCCGTTTACAGCTACAGAAAAATACAAAATAAATAAATAAATAAATAAATAAATAAATAAATAAATAAATAAATAAATAAAATAAAAGATGTAGACTAATTGAATTGGTGTTATCATCTCACTAAAAACATTAAACTCTTAATATTTCTTATCGTTTTACCAGGGAGCATCGCCCTTGCTACAGAGGATGGGAAGTTGATGCCCAATAAGACTGAAGATTCATTCTGTTCGTAGACAGTTTCTATTATAGAACCGTGGATTACTTGCGGCCCCAGTCCTTGGTAGTTTCATACCTGTGCTTACCCCTGCAGCCTCAGAACAGTTTCTTTGGGCCCTCATTGCCATACCTGGAGAAAGATGGCGTCCAGCCTGACGTGTACTGGGGTGATCTGGGCCTTGCTCTCATTCCTTTGTGCTGCTACTTCCTGTGTGGGGTTCTTCATGCCTTACTGGCTCTGGGGATCCCAGCTGGGCAAGCCTGTGTCCTTCGGTACTTTCCGGAGGTGCTCATATCCTGTGCACGATGAAAGTCGGCAGATGATGGTGATGGTGGAAGAATGTGGGCGCTATGCCTCTTTCCAGGGCATCCCCAGTACAGAATGGAGGATCTGTACCATCGTGACAGGCCTCGGTTGTGGCCTCCTCCTCTTGGTAGCTCTCACTGCCCTCATGGGTTGCTGTGTGTCTGAGCTCATCTCCAGGACAGTGGGAAGAGTGGCTGGAGGAATTCAGTTTCTGGGGGGTAAGTGACTTGCTACACTTGAGTTGTTTACTGGAATCCCAAAGCAATGTTGAAAATTATGTTCCAGTTGTCTGCTGAGATTATTATAACTGACACTCGGAATGCTCTGGAGAAATAGACATGAAATGGCTTCGGTGATAGAGTACCAAAATCCAAGATATATTTTTTTCTTTTTTACTGGAATTGTTTTACAACTTGAAGAGTTCTTAATTTCTTTACATCCTTAGACCTATATACATCATTGGCCTGCTAAGTACCACTTAGGTGAGACAGTAACATTTAGGTAATTTATAATGTAGCAGGGGAGACAGTTTGTATCCATCGCTTCTTACCCTTTATGTTCAACAGTAAACAGTTAGACTGTGTCTTATGGGAATCCTCAGATCTTTAACCAAGAAGACATCACAGAAAAGTAGAAAAGATTTTTTGATTTAACATTGTCATCGTCTTTAAATACTCTTTGGTAAAATTGATCCTCACCCAATCTTAAACTAATTTCTAAATAAGTGATTACTGTTTTAAATAAGAGATCAGCTTTACATTAAGAACTATGAATTTCACTCTGCTACAAAGATAGCTACAGCGTTAATGACCTTGTTAGGATTTCATTTCCCAGGATACTCTTGCTGTTAAAGGGGAAAAAAAAAAGAAATGAATATTTAGCAAATGATGTGTGCTTATGTGCTTGTCCCAAATGTACTGGATAGTCTCACTAACACCAGAAATGGTTTGATTTTTCCTTGGGTTTCCTCCAACAAGTACTGCTTCAATAGCTCTGGTCATATGGTTTTAATTATACTTTATATATTTTCCGCTGTGCCTTTCACCTCAATTTTTCAACCTGAATGGCTGAACTTGTCTGATTTATAATCCAACCTGGTGAAATATGACAACCTTCATAGATAGTACAGCGTGAAGGGAAAAATCCAGGAAAATGTGCAAAATGTATTTGTAACTTTATTACAAAGCCAAAGTCTCTTACTATTCCGTTTGGTGTTTTCTTACAGTCTTTTGTGAAAAATCCAGAAGAAAATAATTAAAAAGTGGATAGTTCTGGGGAAGAGTCTACATAGTGGAGAAACTCCTACAGATTATGCAATATTAAACTTTCAAGTAATGCTTTAAATAAGAAAATTTTTGTGCTAAAATTGGCAAGTGGCAAAAGTTTTATGTTTTGAAACGAGATAAGAATTGTTTGCAGTTCATTATTTTCTTACTGGATGCAAGTTTGTTTTCATGTATTTTTTTCTCTGTGGTTTTGCATCTCACTCTGTCTTAGCAGGCTATTTGTGGGACTCTACTGTCCTTTCTTTATGGCTTCAATGTTCAACATTGACCAAAAGTGTTGCATCTGATATGTATATTATACAGAAACACAGTAAAACTATTAGAAACAGAAAGAGTTTGTTGTTAAAAGTTGCAATATAATTCCAGAGTTTGAAAACTTGTTGATAGCATGGATTTTAAGAATAAAACTAATGCCAGGAGTGTTTAAATATTTTTCGTTAAGAGTAAACTTGAATAGCAGTTTTTGTTTCACTTGGCTCAGGAAAAATGCTTAGGCGGTTTCTTTTTCTCCTCTTATAGTAAATATTGCTTTCCTTTTTTCCCCCTTCATTTTAGGGCAGGGACTGCTATTATTTCTGGCAGAACAGGAAAATGCTTACAAAGAAAAATCATTTTTTATTGATTATCTTTGAACATATAATGAAGGAAGGCAACAGAAAGTGAATCTGAGACCCATGAGATTTATGCTTCCCTCCTTAACCTATGTATAGATTTTTTGGATTATATAAAGCTAAGTGTTTCATTTTACAGAAAAACTCAAAGAGAAAGACCACTGGGGAAATTAAATATATATTTTAAAGGGATTTTTTTTTTTTTTGTATATACCTTTCATGAACTCTGGCTTGGTAAGTGTTACTGACATCAAGTTAAAGATAGTTTATTACCAGCAGTTGGTATTTTCTCATTTCTCATATATATTTTTCATATCTGTCAAAAAAGAAATTCTGAATGTAAAACCTAAGAGGTCTTTTCTGAATTGAACCTCTTGAAGGTATAGTAGGTAAATAAATCTCTCTACCCAAAATAATTGTAAATTTAGAATTGAAAAATAAATTATGGAAATGGTTTTGGGAAGATCTGCCATTAATTGCTATCATTTAATGGTAAACCAGTTGCTAGAAGTAAAAATGCTTCCAAAGCAATTCCTCCTATTTTTTATTTCATAATTACTTGGGTTTTTACTCATAAACACTTAAGCAGGAATTTTATTTTTTGAAAAATTTCATAAAGTGGGTAGGTTTCATAAAGATTGCAAAATGCCGAACCAGAAATGTAGAAGGCGGATTCTGTTACTAAAAATGATTCACCCAGAGGGTTATGTTTAGCTAAAGTTAAGATTGTCCCCAAAACAACAGGAAGCAGCAGAATGGCGAAGTGCAGAGGCAGCAGCAGAATGGCGAAGTGCAGAGGCACCCTGCTTAACCCTGCCTGCTGTGTGGAGAGCTCGCACATATGGTGTTTCGTCAGGCAGTCAAACCCCTGCAGGACTTTGGAACTAGTTAAAGGACAAAATGTCAGCCTTAATTTTGAATAATCTTGCTATGGTTGATTAGAGGTTAAAATGTCACCTGTCAGCTGATAGAGCAACACAAAATGGGACTGTTGGACATGGATATTTGCTACCTGTAGGAAGAATATTTCAAGGGATCAATTACATCTGTTTTTCCTGTGGTGACTCGAACATAAATTCTATTTGCCACCATCTCCGTCGTATATTGTAAGTTATGTTTTTGCCATAATTTTCAAAAACAAGCATGGGTTGATTTGTACTCTTAGTTGACTTTTTTAAAGGCATGTATTGAATAGAAAGCCTTGGAGATATAAAAGGTATAACAAAAACGTTAACATTTTTTATAGTATAGAAATGCACTATGAGAAAATAGAGGCTTTATGTTGTTTTTGTTTGTTGAATATAAAATTATGTGTTTTCAAATACTGTTGTAGTCAGTAAGTACTGTAACAGTTTTTACAAGTTAATCTCAGACTTTTTGATGTGTTAGTAAAGTATTTATGTGCTCTGTAAATGAAACATGTAAGAACATTGAAAAGACATATTTAGTTCTGTCAGCTGGTGTTGCAAATATCAGGGCCTGAATTTATAGATTTCATCCTAGGAAACTGTTGGTGCTGCAATGAGGGGCCCCTGAAGAGATTCCCAGATTTGAAGTAATCCACATTTAGTCTGAATGTGAATGACATATATGTATAAAATGGGTATAGAATGCTAATCAGTAGCAAACAGCTGTCTGTCCAGTGTAGACACTATTCTGTTCTAAGGAGCCACAGGAGACCATCTCCTCAAATTAATTGATAGTGAAGTGCTGCTCAGGGCAGGAACGATGATGAAGTGTTTCTTTGAGCATCCTCTGTCTACAGAAAGCATTCTTCTCTCTCTGCAGAAGGCATCCTTGCCTTTCCAGAATGCTCTCACTGTGGGGTTCCTCTGGGCTTCTCTTTTACCCCTTAAGCACCCGGGGTTGGGACTCCCCTCCACTCATTCCACTTTAACCAGACCTGTTGTAAGATATGCCACATTCTGCTTCCCTTCACACTCGGGTTTTTTGTCAAGTGACAGAGGAAGAATAAGATAAATGATAAGTGTTAGCATATTAATGAGCATAGTGGCTTTAGAGTGACAGTGTCTTAACTGGAGTTGCTTAATTTTTGAAAAACTCAGGCATTTCTTGGGCCATTTGGGGGAGCAAGCAGAGCTCTGTTGGTCCACTGTAAATTATGTCCTGTAGCTGCTTCATTCTGCCCCCTCTAACCTATAACTTAATGCCCAGGTGAGTTGTTTTGAGATCTAAGCCAGTGGTTCTCAAACTTTAGCGTACATCAGAATCACCCACAGGACTTTTAAAACACAGATTTTTGGGGGGCACATCCTGGAATTTCTGATTTAGTAGGTTTGGTAGGATGAGGACTGATAATTTATATTTCTAACAAGTTCCCAGATAATGCTGGTTCTAATACCCCATCTTAAGAATCTTATTCTAAATTAACCATTTCATATTTCTAAAAATGTGACTTCTGGTAGATGGTTTACTTTCAGAACTTGGTCCAAGTTTAGCATATCATCATCTGCTCTAAACTTCTCTAACTGGACTATAAAAAGACCCACCGCTGTAGTTTGGTATTGTCTGAGGACATTCTCATTCCGTCTCTTGTTTGTTTCGTCACAGAAAGTTGTTTTCCTGGAGTTTTCTCTCTCTCTTAATACATACATAGATTGTATAATATACACATATAGTAGACATATATCATCTTTCATTTACTGTTTGTTATTCTTTACCAGAAACAAGTTTTATAGGTGGAGAACTGAAAACAAGACCTTAATACATCCTCTGTAGTTTTCATGGGGTGGGTTTTAGTCAGCAGTTACTAACTGAAAGACGTGAAGACCATACTGCAGACCACAGAGTCCACCAAGACGGCCCTTGGCCAACTCCATAGAGCTGTGAAGATTTGGAAAAGCAGAATGATTGGGTCGGGAAGGAGCTTAGAACCTGCCAATCTGAGCTGCTGCTGCTGCTAGGCAGGATGACACTTAAACCAGCCTTAAGTAAGGAGAAAGCCAGTCTTAAGCATCTCTAGGGAAAATATTGCACTCTTGTTGAATGATAGTGCTTTCTAGGGCCACAGATCACACCTGCCGTCACGATCGTCCGTCCCACATATGGTGATAATAAAGAGGACAAGCCTGAGATGGGTAGTGCAACAGTGGGAGTGGAGTTCTGCTAGCACGGAAGGAGTCGCAGGGAGATGCGGAGCAGACACGGCAGGACCACTGCAGACAGCGTCTGCTTCGGCTCGGGACTTGTGGAAGGCGGGATGTCAACTGAACAAACTAATCTCATGAAATCTAAAACATCAAATTTTGTACGGTTGTAGCTAATAGTGTTTTAAAATTACATTTTCAAAAATCATTGTCAACGGTGTTGTTTGCATACCCCCCCCCCCCAGAACATCTTGTGCTCTGAGTCTTAATTTGGAAAGTTTTGCATGATTTTCAAACTTTCCTATGAGGCTTCCAAGTTCTCCATATGAATAATTGATATCAGAATTCACTACAATAGTTTTTTAACTTTATAGTGAGCTTAAAAGTCACCTGAGAGTTTATTCCATGTGGGGAGACTGAGGCCCAGCCCCAGAGAGTATGATTCAGTATGTCTGGGAGGGGCCCACGAGAAACACTTTTAACTATTTAACAATCTCCCCCTACCCCAGGATTCTGGACACGGTTGATCCACAGACCACATTTTGAGAAACATGGATCAATTTAATTGACTTAAAACCTGTGTTACTGGTGTGGGGAAAAAGACATGTCAACTGTTAAACTAAGTATGGATTGTCAATCTCTTTCCACCCATAGTAGTTATTTTGGAGAATATGTGATAATAGCAGCAAATATCAGAATTAGTGTAGGAACAGCACAATTTATAACTAGGTTCTCCTTTAAGTCATATTACCTATCAGAGGTCTTACTGGTGATGATGGGCAGCCCTGTAAGCAGGGTAACCTAATCATATCTATACTTTGCTTAAATGAAAACTCTATTTTTGTTGTTGGTGGAAATAATATTCTTTCATGGAGTCCCAGGTTCTTGCAAAGTTGCAGGAAAAGTATTTCAAGGACCCACATATAGAAGGATGTGAGCAATTGTGACAAGCTTTACTGGAGCACACACAAAGGACTGTCCCCAGGCACCCCGTGTCTCATCCAAGACCAGGTGGCTCAGCTCCATCCTGCGGTGGAAGTCCAGCCTCTGGGACTAGAAACCGGCATCTGAGCCTATGAGGCCCAAGAGGGCCGACACCTAGAGATGCAGAACTTCTGGGTCTCATTTTCCTATCTGCACATGTGCGGTCAGGCCTGATGGCACCGGCTGCTGCAGGCGTTGCCCGTGGTCCTGCGCTTGGGCCTGCGCGTTGGGAGAGAGAATGCGTGTGAACAAGGGCATGAACAAAAGAACCACGGCCTTTGTTAAGCTTTGATTAGATCTTTTTGAGTTGGGGAAAGGGATAAACTTTCCTTCAAACTATCCAGTTCCTTTCCTGGATCTTCCCGGTTTTTTGCCCTTCAGTTGGATCCTTTTCCCAGGCTAGACCCCTCCCCTTTATAGTTGCCATCTCTGCTCCTACTGCGCATGTACTTAAACCCCCACTCCCCAGTGAGGGGGAGTAGGCTGGTTGTCCCCTGAGAATTGGAAAACTGGTTCTTCCTCCCTACTGGGGATTATCATCTGTTTGCCAGAGGATGTGACTGTTCCCTGGGGTGTCTGAAGATGTAACTTCCAGGCTTTAGCAGGTATCGGTTTAGGCAGTATTTGTTCCCTTCTCTTTCATTAATATCTGACTAGTTGCCATGTTAACATTTTGATTTGTGACTCTTGCTGCAAATTACAAACCTGCTATCATTCCAGTGCTATGTTTTGCACTCTGCCCTGCAACCGGGAACTGGCGCTGGTGTGGGTTCGGTAGGGTGTGCTCAAATCTCTGGGTTTTTTTACTGCCGCGTGTACTCAGTTTTTCCCTATTTTGAGGGACTGCTTTTTACTTCCTAAGATCGTATCTCTGAAGTCAAAAATAATATTAATAATCATTTTTAAAATGGTGGAATAAGGAGTTATCCATTGCATTTGTGTATTAGAAACTATGCAAGACTTTTTTCTTAGAATTGTTTATATATATGTATATATGTGTGTGTGTATATATATACATATGTGTGTGTATATATATACGTATATATGTGTGTATATATATGTATATATATATAGACATGGTTAAATCTTCATTTACTTTATGTAGAATAGAATTTTTCTATGAGAGTCATTTGATTTTTAACTCACTTCCCTTTGTTACCACCAGCTAACACAGCCATAGCCAGGTACTATGGAAGGCCAGGGTCAGTTTGTATCAGTTAGCCTTGTTAACTTATACATTGCAAATTGGTGAGTTGTCCTGCAAAACCGTGTTGTTATTCACAAAGAAAACCAATTGAGGAATGTGAATTCATACTATTCCTACTTAAAAAAAAAAATTCAAAACACACATTCAAGAGAGCTTTGCATCATTCTATATAGTATCACAGGTTCATAAAACATTGCTTGCCGACAGAGTCGTCATTGTTACACTATTAGTATGTTAGCTCTCCAGCTACCTTCACAGCTTCAAGTTCAAAAGTTCGACTTTGGGTGTCATTAAAGTTCATCTTTTTGTTGTCTTAAGGTTTCACCCTCAAGTGTGTTCTGAGGTGTACCAATAAGGAAAAACTGAAATAGTTTTGCGAACAAGTAGATTTGAGAAACATGGTTATAGAAAGTTAATAGAGTTTATTATAGCAGAACTCACAGAACCTTTAGTATATTGATGCCTATTGTCAACCTCCTGGGGAAATGGGGAGGGGATACTGTATATTAAGTGTGGTATTAAGTGTTTTTCTAACTTGTTTTACCTTAGCACGCCAAAGGGACCAGGGTTCTATGGAGCATATCACTTCTCGTTTCACCCCAGCAAGGCAGGTAATTTCTTTTTTATATAGCTGAGAACACTGAATTTTAGAGAGTGACACCGAAACTTGTCCCATTAGTTACTGGTGGAGCTGTGAATATGATCCCCATAATAAATTGGAATTCCACATAGTATTATGTGTAGAATTAAGAATTTCTGAACATTATGGAAAATAAGTCTCTTAACATAATATTTTGAATGTTTCTTTGGTCTTCAGTTTCTGTTTGTAGTACGATAGAACCAGTTGGAGTAATATGATATACCAACATTTTGCCAGTTCTCCAGAAGTAAATACATGACCAGTTAATGTTAAAAATGTTGTTTATAGTAGAGAGGCCATTAGATTAGAGGAGTATGCCAAAACATCTGACCAAAGCAAACATACTATCTTCTAAAGATTACTTAACAGAAGAATTTTTTTTTTTTTTACAGAGACAGAGAGAGAGTCAGAGGGATAGTCAGGGACAGACAGACAGGAATGGAGTCAGATGAGAAGCATCAATCATTAGTTTTTCATTGCGCATTGTGACTTCTTAGTTGTTCATTGATTGCTTTTTCATACATGCCTTGACTGCAGGCCTTCAACAGACTGAGTAACCCCTTGCTGGAGCCAGCGACCCTGGGTCCAAGCTGGTGAGCTTTTGCTCAAGCCCGATGAGCCCACGCTCAAGCTGGCGACCTCGGGGTCTCGAACCTGGGTCCTTCCACATCCCAGTCCAACACTCTATCCACTGTGCCACTGCCTGGTCAGGCACTTAACAGAAAATTTTAATCTTGCTTTACTCCATCTGGCCAAGTTATTTGAGTAAGTACCCCACTGTTAGAAGCCTTTATAATAATCCTTCCTTCATTGATGATGAAGATAATGTTAATTTCAGGGGACACTCTTCTTAAATAACAAAACCAATGACCTTGTGTCTCTCTTTAGAAATGAAGGATAATGTTCTATCTTGTTGGTCTTGACCAATAAAATATTATGAAAGAATCAAATGGAGTTCTAGCTAGACCATTCTAATAGACTCTAGTGATTTCCCAGGGACTTTTGAATGGTTATTTTTAGAAGATAAGGAAATTGGAGTAACTTTGCCCCTGATATTGCTGACTAATTATTGGGATATCTCATTAGCCTTTCTTTTTCTCATATGGTAGACATTATACCAGCTAGTGATTTGCTCTTAGAGTTCATAAAGCACTAATTGTAATGTAAGCTCCGGAACCGACCTGCTTATAAGTTCAGTAGATGATTTTTCTTCCAGGTGTCTCATATTTTTAATAATCAGGCACTACCAGATACCTTGATGTAATAAAATGTATATAAAATATTATTGGATAAAAAGAAAGTTCTATTTTATGGTTCTCTGTTCTACTTGTATGTTTCATCTCTTTAAGTAGAGCAAGGACTAAATTTATATTTCTCTTCTTAGCCCTGTAGTGACTAGGATAGTAAAAAACATCTCCTATTTTTAGTCACTACTGGATTTATTATTTACTTTTAATTATTTATTAGCAACATTTCTTTTTATCTGTGAAAGAGTGACTTTGTTTTTCTTTACCTCACAGAACTATCTCAAAGATGAAATAAAATAATGTTACAAATGTGGACATTTAAAACTAGGTCACCTTAACTAATGTCCCCTGTATATTAGTCCTTTGGGGGGAAAAATGTTCTTCAGTCATATATGTTGAAATAATGCTACATAATACACTTTCCTCTTCAACGACATTTTTTTTTTTTTTTGAGAGAGAGAGAGAGGCACGGAGAGAGAGATAGGAACATTGAGCTGCTCCTGTATGTGCCCTGATGGGGGGCTCGAACTAGCAACCTCTGCGCTGGCACGACATTCCAACCAACTGAACTATCCAGCCAGAGTTGTATTGATTGATTTGATTGATTGATTGATTGATATAGAGAAGGGAGAGGGGGAAGGGAAGCATTCATTTCTTGTTCCACTCAGTTGGGCATTCATTGGTTGCTTCTCGTGTGTGCCCTGACCTGGGATTGAACCCTCAACCTTGTTTCGGGACAATGCTTATTAACCATCTTAGCTAACCAGCCAGGGCCTCAATGACATTTTAAAAGCCCTGAATGAGTTCTGTGTAGTTTCTGTAATTATAAAACAAAACAAAACAAAAAACAGCTGCTATGGCCTTAATGATTGTGTGCCCCACACATTCATTTGTTGAAATCTTAATGCCTGATGTTGTGGTATTAGGATTTATGGCCTTTGGTAGGTGGTTGGGACTCTAAGGTAGAGCCGTCACTAATGAGATTAGTGCCAGTGCGGGATACAAGCCAGAACAAGCTCTCACCCAATCAAGCTGGCACCCTAATCTCTGGCTTTCAGCCTTCAAAACTGTGAGAGATAAATTTCTGTTATTTGCAAGTGTTGAGAAAACATCTGTGTTAGGCTTGCTCACTTGTACTTTGCCCGATTACTGTGAGCATGTGGCAGTGCCACTGCCACGTGTGTATAGTCTATGTTAGGCTACAGGTGCTTGCCGTCAGGGTGGGTGGCAGATTGCAGATTGCCTGCCCACCATGATGAGAGGCCATTTTGCGGTTCATTTGCCTGAGAAGTGGTTTTCCCTGCCTGTTTCCTCATCTGCCATTTTAAGACTCTATTAATCGGAAATGGCCTGACGCTTTCTGGCTCCACAATTTCTCTACCATCTGCCCTAATCCAGTGTGGACCTGCCTGGCCTGGGCCACTGGCAATAATTACATCTGGTGTAGATGGTAGGGTTCAAATCAGATCAGCATGGAGCTGCCTACACCCTTGAAGGGTGGGATAGAGGAGTGGCTATTCCCTTTGCTAGCCTGTTAGGAGCCGTAGGTTGTGTGTTTTTTATAGCCCTGCAAGCAGAAACCAAAAGCTTTGTGTGAGAGGCCACCTGAGTTTAAGACGTCCAGGATGAGCTGCAGAGTGAGCGCTGACAGCGGCTTGAACTGTAACAGTTGCTGGAGAAGGACAGCCGCTCTCAAGAGCCACAGTGTGAGGTGCAGGCTGAGCACCAATGGCGCCTGGAACTGGAATGGAATTACGGGTTCACAAGCTGCAATTTGCCCTAGAAGCAGAACATTGGAAGTGACAATTGGTAGAGAAACAACTGCGGGTTCCAGACTTTGAGCTTTAGCTTCAGGCTGAGAGCTGCAGAAGCCAAGGTGGGGACTAAAGATGGAGCTGCATCCATGCCGACGAGTGGTTCTGAGTTAGTAGGAACAGGCATTTCCAACTCTTCTGAGGGCGAGGTTCGGGCTGAAACTGCTGTCTGCAGACTCAGAGTCTAGCTGGTGGTTGCCAAGAAGGTAAAAACCCAGCAGCCAAGAGTCCCTCCGGGACAGGCACAACCTCCTCCCCAGGTAGTGGAGCACTCTGTGGTCTAGCTCTCCACCCAAGCAGAGCTGATGGAGTTGGGGAGAAATTCAGGCAGAAACCCCCTGAGCCTCCAGCAGCCTGGTTGCTGCGGTTGTGGGACATACGAAGGGATGGCATCATGCTCTTCAGAACAGAGATAGAGAAACTGACTGCCATTACCATGCACTCCTTGAGGCAATGTCTCCAGAACTGCCATGACAACCCAGGAAACCATACCCTATTAGAATGGGTGATGGCTTCCATTTGTACAGTTTGGCAGAATGCTAGAGATTTGCCAGGGGCACTGAGTCAGTGGCAGACATATACAGAGCTACAGCAAGTCCTTTGGGAACTAGGTATGATGAATGCTGCTTTCAACCTGAGGTCCTGTGGGCCAGATGAGAAAATGTTTTCAGTGGGGATGAGGGACCTTATTCTATGTAGTGCCCTGTCAGCCCTTTTGGGGTCACTGGTGGCTGTCTTGAGTCCCTATGTGGGGCAGCCCATCAACACAGTTACACAGACAGTGGCAGATTTGGGGGAGCTGGAGACAGCATGGGACCGTAATGCTGTGTGGGCTGCTGCTGTGCTGCCCCCCTCCCCCAACTTACAAAAGAAAGGGAACTGTAAAGGTTACCTGAACACAGATGTGGATAGATTTGATTGTGGTGGGATAGACAGAGAGAAATTAGATGGCATGTCTAATAAAGTCCTGTTAGCACTTTGGCAGCAGCTTACGCCGCAATAGAGGTTCCAGCCTCTGAAAAAGGGGAAGCAGGTGGTCCCAGCAGCTGCCAAAAAAATAGCTGGCATTCAGGTTGCACAGTTGCAGGATTATATGATGGAGACAGCTGTGGGAGAGAAAGATCCTCAAGACCTACTGTCCAAGTTTGAATAGGGGGAAGGCTGAAGAACCTGCCTAACAGGGGTGGGCAGGGTGGAATTGGTCTAATGTGCAGCAGGTGTTGGCATTAGAAGGCAATTGATGCTTTTTTGCAGCTATAGCAGCAGCTAAAAGAACTGTCAAGGTGGCACAAGCCTTGAATGTGTTTGACTCTGCCAGGCCCTGTAAACTCAGAGGGGTATGGATGGGGCTTGTCACAATGGACAGAGTGCTATGGAAAGGTGCTGATGTCTGTTAATAAAGAGCTATATGGCTTAGTTGCTTGTAATGGACCTTTACCTTGGTGATTTGCACAGACAGCTGGGCTGTATCACGGACTGATCATTGAGCGGTGTAATGGACTCTTGAACTGCAACCAGAGGGGGACACCGCCTTCCTTTTGATGGACATGCCACTTGATGGGAGGGTGGCATCTATGGAGGCCCTCCTGCACTGGGAAGCTGTTCTCTTCCAGTTGCAGACACACCAAGGACACTTCCTTCAGCGGATATAGCCCTGTACTATACAGACCCTCCCTCCTACCATGGGGTAGGAGGCTAGAGGTGGGCCTCCAGTTAACTCTCTGGGCAGAGTACTCAGGGAGACATTGTGAAGGGCACCTTTGTAATAATTGTGATTATTGTATAACTTGTGCTGTTGCTGTAGTCTATACTGTCTTTTTGTTTATTTGTTTTTTACAGGGACACAGAGAGAGAGAGAGTCAGAGAGAGGGATAGATAGGGACAGTCAGACAGGAATGGAGAGAGATGAGAAGCATCAGTCATCACTTTCTCATTGCGACACCTTAGTTGTTCATTGATTGCTTTCTCATATGTGCCTTGATCATGGGCCTTCAGCAGACCAAGTGACCCCTTGCTTGAGATAGTGACCTTGGGTCTAAGCTGGTGAGCTTTTTGCTCAAGCCAGATGAGCTCACACTCAAGCTGGCGACCTCGGGGTCTCGAACCTGGGTCCTCCGCATTCCAGTCTGATGCTCTATCCACTGCGCCACCACTTGGTCAGGCTCTATACTCTTATGTTTATGTAATGTACCTTACTCCTTGCACAGGGACCATCGTGGAAGATACCTGTCATGTAGATTGTGAAGCAAGCAACCCTAAAGGTGTGGAATGTTGGGAAAACAGCTGTGTTAGGCTTGCTCGCTTGTACTTTGCCTGATTAGTGTGCGAATATGTGGCAGCATCATGTGTGTATAGTCTATGTAAGGCTGCAGGTGCTTGCCCTCAGGGCAGATTGCTTGCCCACCACTGTGAGGGCCCATTTTGCTGTTTCTTTGCCTGAGAAGTGTTTTTTCCCTGCCTATTTGCTTGTCCACTGCTGTGAGACTCAAGTGGAAATGGCCCAACGATTTCTGCTCCACAGTTTCTCTACTGTGTGCCTGAATCCAGTGGGGACCTGCCTGGCCTTGGCCACCAGCATGATAGTAAGCAACCCAGTTTGTATTTTGTTATAGCAGTTTGAATGGACTAAAATACCAGCTGAACTTTAACACTGTGTTTCAAGAACTTGTTTGGGAATGGCAGTCCTATTCACCCAAAATGTGTATTAGCATCAATTTGAATTAGTTGCCAGCAGAACAAGCTTTGGGAAATGCTGAGTTGTAAGTCCAGGGGATCAGTGTTTGTAGGCATTTAACAGTATTTATTGAGTGCCTACTGTTTGCCAAACACCATGCTAGGTGTTAGGGTACAAATTGAGATAAGGGTTCTGCAGTTGAGTTCACAGTCTTACAGAGGAAACCAACATGTGAAGTATAATTACAGTCCAGAAGACTCGTGGTCCATACACACACCTCCATGTTTTGCTGCGCACGGTGGTAAGTGAGCACACTCAGCAATCAAGTGAGGTGTTCCCCAGGCTCACACAGTGTGCTAGCCATCTTTCATTCTACTCTTCACCTGCTTGGCCATGTATCTCAGGAGACTACATTTCGCAGAAGGCTTGACACATGGCATCTGAATACATTTGGCCAGTGGAATCAAGGAGAACCAGAGTATTTCTCCCTCTCCAGCTATTTCTTGGGCAGGATCTTTGACAGCAGTTGTCTCACCTTCTAGAAATCCCTGCCCTTCACAGCCCCAGCGCCCATTAGTAAACCACTGCCATGATCCTACCCTACTCACACCGCCCAGTTCTTCAGTCACTGGCAATGCCATCTTCTTCTAGTATCAGTCGGTTCAATGGACGGCAGCAGTCCTCTGCTGTTGTAAATTTCTGAGTCACCTCTTTAACTCCTGTTCGGCTTTTCAGTTCTTCTGTCATCTTTGGCTTCCATTTCCTGTACTGTATTCCCTGTGTTAGACACACCTAGGATGGTTTCTGCTGCCCTGGCGGGGTCCTGGTTGGAATTCAGTATGTAATTCAAATTCTTACCTCACTCAAATGGCAGATGATGTCATACTATGAACTTTTGGGATTTTTGGTGAGTAGACAAAAATCACAGCTCTTTAATTTAGGAATGCCCAAGTCCATTGATGTGTGAACAAAATGCTATAGGAACACCAGAGAGTGAGGATCTGTGTGGAGGGGTCTACGAAGGTTTCATAGCAGAGGTGCCAGTTGAGCTGGGTCTGAAGCATGCGCAGAAGATGCCCTGGGCCTCCAGGCCAGGGGAACATCAAAGATTTCAAACCAAGGACTTAGGAAAAGATCTTAATGGTTGGGTCTTGATAACATTATACGGAGTGAAATAAGTAAATCAGAAAAAACCAAGAACTGCATGATTCCATACATAGGTGGGACATAAAAATGAGACTAAGAGACATGGACAAGAGTGTGGTGGTTGGGGTGGGGGGAGAGTAAGGGAGGGGGAGGGGGAGGGGCACAAAGAAAACTAGATAGAAGGTGACGGAGGAAAATCTGACTTTGGGTGATGGGTATGTGACATAATTGAATGACAAGATAACCTGGACATGTTTTCTTTGAACATATGTACCATGATTTATTGATGTCACCCATTAAAATTAATAAAAATTAAAAAAAAGATCTTATGTGAGTTCAGGGAATGGAAACATACTACAAGGTATGGGGTAGTGATGGTGTGACAAAGGAGAATATTGGAGAGGACAGAGGGAGTCAGGATTTGAAGATTCCTATTATATTCCATGAGAAGAATGCTATACTTAACTAAACTTAAGCTTTTGAGTGGTTACACTTGAATTTTACTTAGGAACTATGAAATCTAGTAGCACTGAGGAATGAAGATTGATGTGGGGAACAACCCAAACCAGAGAAGACAGTGCGAGCTGCTACAATAGTCTCAGATAGAGAGGGTGAGACTCACCTGAGTCTCCTCTGAGGTTCTCGGATGAGAACCTCACTGAAGCTGTGGAAATAAAGAAAAGGATTTGGAAGACATTTCTGGGGGTAGGGGCAAATAGGTCTTGCTGCTCCTATTTATAGATAAATAGATGAATGAATGTCTCAGTGATTTTATATTTCTTTTTATGTAAGCAGCTAGGCATTTTCCTTTTTTTCAAGTTCCTCATATTTTTTAAGTTAAAAACAAGAAAATAGTACTTATAATAACAATATTGTAATAACTGCATTGTGTGAGATGCATACTAGACTTATTGAGGTAACTCCCTTATTAGGGAGATGAATGTCTAATCACTGTTGTACACCTGAAACTAATATCGTAGATCCAAAAAAAGAAAATGGAACTTAAAGCAGCTCTGGTTCTGCTTACAGAGAAAACTATTTTTAAAAATAATAAATAATATCATTAGCACAATATGGAGGTGTCACTAACTACACAACTTTACAAGGTGGAATCTCTGATTGTAGAAGTTTGCATGCTTATCTGTGTTAAATGAGGGTCACTGACAGCTTCGCACACCGGTGCTGCTGAGAGGGGCACTTTGGGGACCACGAATGTAGTCACCATCGTTGAGAAACACTGGCTTCCCACCAGCAGATGTTCTCCTTTTCTCCGCCAAAGGGCACAGAAAACAGGTGTAAATACATAAGCAATAAGTAAACGTAAGATTATTTTTGTACATTTATTTTCATAAAAGTTATGACAATTCATTATACCTTTATTTTATTTACAAATAAAGAAGTGAATGTCATTGTCCATCTGTTTATAATTGAACATTGCTGTCAGTTACCTATAGTAAAGGACTCCTTTAGTTCAGAAACCCAATAGATTGCTTTCATAGCTGATATTGGTCACATTACAGCTGCATATTAATGGACAGCAAGAAAGGAAACTAGTTATGCTTTTATTTATTATCTATGAGTTAATATTATTTATGATCAAATGTCGTAAAACGTGAAATGCACTTTTGTCATTGTAATGTAATTTATAGTTCTCATATATTTATCATATAAAATCTTTGAAAAACATGAATGTGTCTTTCTTTAGGCTCTACAATGGTATGGTTTTGTGACTACATTTTATCCTCATTTGCTATAGTGCTCCATGGTGAGAGTTGCTGTGTGTGAGGCATGCTTCTTTTTTATCTTACTGCTGCGTGGGATTGGGCACATGTAGGAAGCAGTGGACTCCCCGCAGGACCATGGCATTGCACGTGAGGTGGGAAAAGGGGTGCGGAGGTACATAGTCAGATTGGGTATATCTTTTTCTTACTCCTGGCTACAGTTGGCTCCCCAAAGCAGCCCAAGATTCCCATGTTATTTCTCCTCCACTACTATACATGTGTGCAGTTGTCCTGGGTGAAAATATAAGGTTTTTCATGATCTCTTCAGTGATGGTTGGACATTTTTGTTGCTGTTTGGTTGTTTTGTTTTTCTTATTTGCAGTTGCAATACCTAATTTAAATGGAAAATTGTAATCCTCGGGTATTAATGCAGTTCCTTTATTGGCTCCATTGTCACTTCTAAGTAAGTAAGAATTCTCCTAACAGTACTCTGAGGAAGAATATCAATTCTAACCTTCAGGGAAGTTAGTCTGCTATTTACAAGGCTTAAAGGTGTAGACAAACTGGATGTGGCAACATGAAGGAATACTCACCGTGGTGCTTTTGTTTATTCACTTATTCAGCAAATGATTTTTAAGTGCCTCCTCTGTGTCAGGCTCTATTTTAGGCACTGGAGCTAAGAATGTTGATCAGAACGGTATGGTTCCTGTCTACCTAGTATTTTAGTAAGAGAGGTGAACTTCAATCAAATAGTCCCCCAAATGAATGTAAGGTTACACATGTGATAGATGTTGGGAAGAAAAGGAGCATCATAGGCATTGTGGTCTAGATAAGGTGCCAAGGAAGGTTTGTCTGAGGATGGCAGGTTTGAGTGAAGCTTACAGCACAGAGGGGTAGGAGGGCAGTCCCAGCGAGGGAGCAGCAGGGACAAAGCCTCAGGGTGAGCCACAGGGCGCCTTGGAGGTGCTCTAGAGGTGTGCGGATGAGGAGTGTTAAGGGTACTCATGAGATAAGAAGCCCAAGAAGGGATGAAAAGGTTCGAGCAGGAAGGTGTTTATCCTTGTACACGAGAAGTCTGGTCATCGAAGCAGGTTGTTAGAGAGTTAAGCTGAGAGGTGGTTGGCTGGAAAGCTCCTGGGCCCTTTCACTTCTACCTCCTTCTGAGGTCGAGGTAACCACTGTTAACTTTTGAAAAGAGAAAAAGTCATTATGGAATTTCTATGTGTATTGAACAAATGGCTTGAGTAATACTGATGTCTGGGTAGTTTTTTAGGGGATACAACTATTAAAATTTTGTACCCTTCAAACAAATGGAATAAAGTGAAAAATTAATTGAAAAAAGTACCAACATACAATGATTTTTTTGTGTGTCATTGCATCTAGTACCTTCATGGCATTTTGTACACTTATAATCACTTAATTTTTTTGCAGTTCTGTGTAAAATGTCTTTCTTCTCTGATTGGATGTAACTCTCCCAGACCCTAATACAGTGCCTGAGAGAGTAGGTGATAATAGTTTTCTGTCTGCCTGATACTTCATATAATGTGGTCTCTTTGGAAAGCTGTTGTATATATGTCTTTAATCCAGCTCAACTTTGCAGCTATTGATCAAATTACTACTATGCAGAATGGCAGATGCTGGCCTGGTGTTGAGTACTGACTTCAGTATAGTAGTGTCTGGCTTCAAGAGTCACAAACTCCAATGTAAGGATTGTGTGATGCAGTGCTCAGCTGATCCAGGGAGATGTGATCTGGCCGATGTCCTCAAGCAGAGTGGGCTGTGTGCAGGAGACATGGCTGGAGGCAGAGTGACAAGTTCAGGTCTGGACATTCTGTGCTTTAGGTTCTGGTGGGATTTCAAGGTGGAAGGTCAAGGGCGAAGTTGGAAACGAGCCAAGAGCTCATGTGAAAGATCAGGATTACATATATATAAATATATTTATAAAAAATAGCAACATTGAAACCTTTCATCTGAGATTATTACTTCATTTACTCTTAAAAATACATGGTTTTTAAATCCGGACACTTTCTGTTACCATTTAGCTGTCCTGATTGGAAGGCAAGCTCCTACCTGTGTATAAGTTAATCATCATTTGAAGCTAACAGCTTCTATGCTGATGGACCAGGATTATGAAGAAGTTTGCATTTCACAGAAATATGTCATATTTTTCTGGAATAAATCGTAAGAAAAATTGAGATACAAAAAAGAAAAAGAAAACATTTTGCATGATGTTCACTAACATGAAGGTGCTTGGGGGAGGAAGAGTCTAGAAATGACCATATAGTGAAAAGGCAGAGGTGTGAAGGATATATAACTTTTTTGGTTTTGGTCTCATGCATAAAGATGGCATTATTTTGATCTTCTGTTGAAAGGAAGCCAGTTCATTTATCTCATCCACCCACTAGTGGTTATCCTGATTATAGTCTCCTGGTGGGCACCATTTAAAATTCAATTTGGCTGCCTGTGCCTTGGTACTTGGTAGGTTTCATTAAATCACACAGCAGTGAGCTCTTCTTCCCTAAGCAGGACTATTTCATGCACATTTGCCTTCAGTGTAATTTCAGACAATTGTGCTTTGTGTGGAGTGGTTTTACCATAATAATCTTACGGTCCAATTCAGGCAGATCTGGAAATCTGAATCTGATGAGATTTCAAGATGGTGGAAAATATTGGACAAGGGAAATGTTTTTATTTCTCTCCACTTTCTCTTTTTAGCTTGTTAGACTTGTAAATTGTGGCAGATTGTTTTTGTAGCATTACTTACAGCATAGGATTAGAATAACAACAGTTTTTCCCACGTGGGATGCTTCAAAATTTTACATGCAATCAGATCCCAGAAAGAAAAAAGAAGTGTTTCTGTGAGACTAAATAAAATGACATGTTAGTACTTTATTCTTATTTTAGCAAATCTTCAAGTACTACCTTCTGTTCACATTATTCTTTGGCATATGTTATCTTGCAAAGCAAGTGAACACAGGATCTGGCCAGTCAGGGCTCAATTCTTCCACTCATCAGCTTCAAGGCTATGTTTTCAAAATCAAGGAGTTTGCTGCTTGGGGTACTCTATTCAAGAAGGAGAGGTGTTGCAAGGTAGTTTTATTTACTTGCAGCATGTACAGGAGAAGGGATTCACACCCAAATCTCTGGCTCCCTGAAGGGGAGCTTAGCCATTGCTTATTTACACTAGTCAAAGACACATTGATTTCTTCTTTGCAGTTGGCTACACTTATCCAGGTGAGTTCTTGTCAAGCTTGTAGTGTTTATAGCTGGTTGCCAACTATTGTGCTGCGTGTTACCACTTAGCGAGAATAACATTTAGTAAGAATGGCTAAGACCTTGAGACTCTTGTCCTATCTAACAGCCCTGGAAAATATACTGACCCTCAGCTTCAGTTCTTTCACTTAAATGCTAATAGTAATATTAACTCATTGGATTTTTGTGAAGTTTAAATATGTGTAGTACCAAGCCTGGTAAACTAGATTCCCAGTGAATGATGGCTATTATTAATAGTTCATTTGACTTATATTTTTAAATTGAATCTTAACTTATAAAGTTTATATGCTTTATTCATCACACAAGTACAATATTTATGGAATCCTACTCTATGCTAGGCGATGTTCCAGATATTACACATAAAGAAATAAATAAAAGCAGGTTAAGAAAGAACTATAAAGAACTATCAAGAAAGAACTTTGGTTATACTTCCATCTTCTTTAATTTGCTAGTGTACTCTACTGCATTTCCTCACCCAGTTTCTAAACTAGTAATATTCTTACCTGCCTCCCTCCACAACATCTTCATGTTGACTCCAGAGTAATCTTTCTGGCTGTGGTCATGGCCATGAGGGCCCTCTTAATATCTCAGTTACTCTGTAGGATAAAGACCTTCCACCATACAGTGATGACCAGGGTTCATAATCTAAGGTACAGTAGCGATATCTGACCAGATATGCTCAACGTCTGAGCAACTGGGTTTCTTTTTTAGCATGTGCCCCTATGTTGTGTTTTTTTTTTCCACCATAATGATTTTTTTCATATCATTTTGGTTTTGTGGGGCTTTTTCTTTTGACCCCCTATCTCTTCTTCAATCCAATCCCATGTATTTGTAGCCTGATCACTACCTGTCTATATTTTTATCTCTTATGAAGGACTGCAGAGGCCAATTGAAAGTAAAATTAGTTCTTTAGAGTTCAATTAAACTAATGTTAGCTACTTTTAATACAGCACTTTAAAATATACAAGACATCTTTGTACACATTCTCTCAATTTTAAAATCCTGCTGCACCTTTGTGCTTGAAAGGGTGATACGTGCTATGAAAGACAAAAGAAGTAAAAACAATACAGAGCTGTGACCTTTGGATAGTTTATAAATTCATGGCTTTGATCATTAGACTTTCCTTCAGAAAAATGTCATTGTAATTTTACCAATAAAATAGCTTCAGTGTAGTGTTATAAAGCTAGATTGTTATTTTATCTTCACAAAATGAATCTTGTCAATGATATTTGAATGTGTATGTTGAGGTGATTTCCTTCCCTTTCCCTTTCCCTTTCCCTTTCCCTTTCCCTTTCCCTTTCCCTTCCCCTTCCCCTTCCCTTTCCCTTTCCCTTTCCCTTTCCCTTTCCCTTTCCCTTTCCCTTCCCCTTCCCCTTCCCCTTCCCCTTCCCTTCCCTTTCCTTCCCCTTCCCCTTCCCCTTCCCCTTCCCCTTCCCCTTCCCCTTCCCCTTCCCCTTCCCCTTCCCCTTCCCCTTCCCCTTCCCCTTCCCCTTCCCCTTCCCCTTCCCCTTCCCCTTCCCCTTCCCCTTCCCCTTCCCCTTCCCCTTCCCTTCCGTTCGTTTTCTTCTCTAGGAAGAGATACAGAGAGAAAGAGAAAGAGACAGAGAAAAGGACAGATAGGGATAGACAGGCAGAAAAGGAGAGAGATGAGAAGCATCAATTCTTCATTGTGGCAACTTAATTGTTCATTGATTGCTTTCTCATATGTACCTTCACCTGGGGACCACAGCAGAGCGAGTAACCCCTTGCTCAAGCCAGTGACTTTTGGGCTCAAGCCAGTGACCATGGGGTTATTTCTATAGTCCCACACTCAAGCCAGCAACCCCGCACTCAAGCTGGTGATTTTGCACTCAAGCCGGCAACCACCTGGGTCCTCTGCATCCCAGTCTGACACTCTATCCACTGCGTTACTGCCTGGTCAGGCAAGATGATGTTTTCTAAGATTAGAGCTCAACTCAGGGGTTTTAGAGCTTGTTTCTGATCCTCAGGGGCACTGAACAAAATAAAAAGAAAATACATATGATGGTTGTATATAATTCTTTAAAAAGTATACCAAGTAAGTTATAAGAGAAAGATAAAATGTATTTTGAAATGGAAGATAGAGATGGGGCAAAGAATGTGCTATAAAACAGTGTATTATTTTAATATCAGAGACTGAATTCTGTAGAATGACAAGAAATTTTATTGTCTTAAATACACCATGAGAAAGTTAGTTAATGTAATATGTAACTATATGTAATTGAAGTACACCACTACAATGGTCATGCTCTGTGAGTAATCATTTAAAAAGCCATTTGGCATTAAATACTGTTATCTTTTAGTGTCATGGTGCACTATATTTATTTCAAATGGCTCAGAAGACCTGTGCTAGTAGTGAATGTCTGTCATTTGTTTGGGCTCCTTCCCTGCAAAACTGCCTCCCTCCACAACATCTTCATGTTGCCTCCAGAGTAATCTTTCTGGCTGTGGTCATGGCCATGAGGGCCCTCTTAATATCTCAGTTACTCTGTAGGATAAAGACCTTCCACCATACAGTGAGCTCCTAAGCTCCATCTGTCAGGTTACCGTCCACTGAGCCCTTCCCGGGCATTCCACCTGGGCCAAACTGAGTTTTATGTTTCTTGTGCACTCTTCATACAATCTCACATTTGTTGCTTTTGCTGAAACTATTCCCTTCACCTTTCTCTTCTTCTTCTCGCAAGCCCCAAATCTACTTATCTTTCAAGGCCTGATTTGAATGTTGACTTCTCCATGAAGTCTTCTCTGATTGCACAACTTAAAGGAACTCTGCCTGTTTTGTATTTCTTTTGAACTTTATCAAAATTTTTTTTTCTGGTAGAGTCCTGGTGGGAGCGGCTCACTCCGCCATAAGATTGTCAGACGCCCTGCTATAATGTCTCAGCATACCCCATACTTAACATAATCTTTACATTTATTTGACTGATGATTCACTTAAAATCGTCCTGGAAAATTTTAAATCCAGGTACTCACCTGTGCCAGGTATTGATTTAGGGTCCAGGCATGCTTGGCCTGTGTTCTCTATGAGACACTGTTCATGACACCCTTTCTTTTGGTTATGTCACTTCTTGTGTCCAGTACTTTCCTACCTCACAGCAAAATACCGATTCTGTGGAAATTTATGTTTTAGATGCCAGTAGCCCTATGCTTAAAATAAAGATCTGTTTAAATGTACATATTTTTTATCTTATTAATTTCTTTTTTAAAAATTTTTATTCATTTTATTTTATTGTGTTAACATAGATTCAAGTGCCCCACTCAATATAACACCCTCACCCCACCCTCATGTCCCCCATTACAGCCCTTTTGTCCCCCTCCCCTGATTCCCTCCCCCCTCCCCTCTGGGATTTGCTGTCCTGTTATCTGTATCTATGTGTTATATATTTATAATTATAAATACATTTATAATTATGATCTAATTAATTTCTAAAGAGTATCTTCTTTACCTGTTCACATTTTAGTTACATTCAAGTCAGTGCTCAGTGCCAAAATTGTCAATAATTGCAAATGTTCCTATGACAGAGTTCATGGCTATTACTTCATGTTGATGTAGTCATTTTTGTCAGGGGTCTTCAGTCGGTGCCTTTGTCCTGTCACTCCACGATGATTGATTCAGCCATTTATTTTAGATAAAAATGAAGTTGGTTGCTTCTTTCCGGAAATGGAAAAAAGAGAAATTGTTAGTGATGTGGGTGGAGACATGTGCCAGTATGTATTTTAAAGGTGACAGATGTGCTAAGAAATCTCCTTTATTCAGTCTTTGTTGATAAAGAGCTCTCTTGCTGGGCAAGCTGCCAGGACATTCTTGCTAAAATATTAGCAAATCTGACCGTCAATACTGGGGTTGTTAGAAGGAGACTCCTAAGCCATCAGTTCATGTATATACTGCAGTGTTCATTAGGTTCACCATGCCGGGCTGTTCCTGGTAGATGATCACAATTCATCCAATGGAATACTAGCTCCTGAAGTGTGTGGGACTTCTGAAACAAGTGCAGCATGCAGCGCTTGAGGATGTGTGCATGGAGTTTCATTCAAAACTTTAACTTGTGTTCGGAAGTACTTGTGCTTCTTTCAAAATGCTAACTTTTCCCAATTCGTAAAATGATTTCCTAAAACTGTGAACTACTCTGGGCCCTTGAGTGTTGGCTCCCTCAGTGTTGCTGGGGGGAGCACTGCTTTGCCACTCAGCAGGTAGAGAAGAGAAGGGGGGGCGGGACATAAGACTAGGAAGAGGGCAAAGTGGAATGCACTTGTTCCATGTACGAATACATCCTTTTTGACTGCCATGTGGAATTTTTGTTCAAAGTTTTAAAAGTCAGCTTAGCACTTAAATATTTTTCTTATCTAAAAGTTATTTTTCACTGTTATATTTCTTTAGCCTGCTGACTCTAAGTATAATAATGACTATGTCATTCTTCTTAGAATTTCTCATATTTTTACTGCATAGTAGGTCTCAACAAAGAACCATTGAATGAATGCATGAATGAATTCTATTCTGCTAATGAGGAGATAAGAACAGTAGATTAATATGTTCACACCTCACATGTAGGACTGGTGACATAATTTTGGACATCCAGTGCAAAAGAAAAATTCAGAGCTCCTTGCTCAAAAAATTTCAGGTGGTGACAGCAGAGCACTGAAACCAAGTGTGACCCTGTGCAGGTCACATGGTGAAGCCGCCCTGTTGTCATGCAGACAGGAGCCCAGGCTTTAAGTTCCCATTCTACGTGTGTGTGCTTGTGGGTTAAACACATTTCGTTGTTCTGTGTCTAGTTGATAGTATGAATGCTTGCTTCTTTGATTCCTAATGAAATAGGGAGAGCACGTACTTAATACTCGCACCTGTCACATCACAAATTTGAACTGGTGCTCCGTTTACCATCTTTGGAGTCAGCCTGTGCCAGTTTTCTTAGCATAAAATTCAAAGGAGTAAATGCCACCAACCTGAGCAATCTGGTCTCACTTATAGTATTATATTTTACTTACTTGAACTGTGCTGCATTACAAAATCATTGTCCCAAGTTTAGTCTCTGTGAACTCTGCTAAAACAAAGTGAAAAATGAGCTTATTTTCTCTTTACCTTTGAAAGCATAGGAACAAATTCAATTTGTCATTGCCAGAGTCACTGGTCTCAGGAAGAGGCAGGGGAGATCTTTACATTCCAGAAATCCTCCAGGGACAGGTTTGGTTTATAAAAGGAATTGGGTTGTAATAAAGCAGAAGGAAGGGCTGAATCCTGCCTTTACGGCTACTTGCATAGCCCAGCAGCCCGAGTGGGAAGTAAATGCCGGCCCCTCCACAGTCTCCACTGCTTTAGAAGGAAATTGGTGATTTCTGAGCACGCGTATCAATGCACAAATTACCCTTCAGCTTCTGAAAGTAACTTTAAGATCGGAAGCAGTCCCAGTCTACACCCCCCACCCGATGTCTGGAAATGAGGCACAAGGAGAAATTTCGCGCATCTGGGCAGAGGGAGCTGGGCCCCATAGAGCAAGTGCTGGTCTACTCAGAGCCACATCTGAACTTTGAACTTTTTTAATGGCAGAATGCTACCAGTGTCCTTTGCTGACTTTTATCTTTTGATTGCCTACCTTCATGGCTAGCCTTATTACAAAAAGGTAGGCCTTTGGGAATTAAAATAAAACCAAAAATGAATCTGACCTCTTTTATGTGTTGATCCCTAGCTATCTGTGTGCTCTGTGTTCTGCTCCTCCCAAGAAAGGCAATATAGCTTTGGCCACCCATGGATATGGTCGTGACTGTGTTTTCATTTGATGAGGCAGAGGGGGGAGGAGGGAATAAAGGAAAACTTGTAAGACCCAGCTCCTTTCCAGAGACAGGAAGGAATCGTATCCTGGGTGCTGCTGGTCCCCTCCACCACATTACACTGCCGGCCCTGTGCGGCGACCTCAATCTGCAGGGGCCTCAGAGGGCTGTCACCCAACCACCCACTGATTCTGATCCTGGCTTTGCAACGGAGTAGAGAGGGTCAGATGTAAGCGCACAAAAATGGATCACTAATCTAAATAATCTGAATTGTGATCTATTATAGACACATTGTAAGCTGGACACTTTTGTTCATAATCTTTACCAAACAGGAGGTTGGCCATATTTCACAGATGAGAACGCTGAGTTTTATGGATGTCAGGAACATGGAGCAAGCTAGTGACCTAGCTGGAATTCAAACACGAATCAGGGGAGTTCAAGACTGTTCTTCTTACCACTATAATGTGCTCCTTCTCTCCCCACACACATCTGCTGAGAGACACCTCAGTTTTTTCTGGAATGATCAGGGAAGGTGCCATTAAACAATATATAAGTTTTGAACTAGGTCTGAAACATTTATGATGTGAACCATTAGGAAACAGAGGGATAATATTTCAAGCTTTCTTTTTATTTTTATATGTATTTTCTATAAAGTTTCAAAAAGAATAAAGATTAGCCAATTTATGAATATTAATATTAGAAGGATTTACTGCCCTGGCCAGATGACTCTGTTGGTCAGAGCACTGTCCTGATGCGCAGAGGTCGCCAGTTTGATCCCCAGTCAGGGCACATACAGGAGCAGACCAATGTCTTTGTTTCTCTCTCCCTTCCCCTCTCTATAATCAATAAATAAGAATTGTAAAAAAAGAAAAGATTTATTGCATGAAGGATTATTTTCAATACTTTCTTGGACAAAGTGAAATAAAGATACACTGTATTTAAAATCTTGTAAATTTAAAAGCATTCTGTGAAAAGTTATATTATGTAAAACAAGGGCTTATAAAGCTCTGATCTTCAAGTGTGTAAATTTTCTGCATATGACTGTGGTTTCTTTTGCTTAGATATAAACATTTATTCATAAATTTCAACCTATTTTGATCGTTGGAAAATATGCTTTTCATTTTTATTAAAATCTTTTAAGTATTCCTTAACTCCAGAACAAACTATGTGAACAATTTTTAAAACACACACACACACACAAAAGATGCCTTCCTTTTGAAAGGTAAGACCTATTGACGTATTCTCATTTAAATTGTAAAATAATCTACATCAAGACATAATTTGTTTCACCTAGTTGTTTTTCTTTTCCTTAAACATTATAGGATTATTTAAGCAATAAAAATCTTTTTTTTTATTTTTTTATTTTTCTGAAGCTGGAACTGGGGAGAGACAGTCAGACAGACTCCCGCATGCGCCCGACTGGGATCCACCCGGCACGCCCACCAGGGGGCGACGCCCTGCCCACCAGGGGGCGATGCTCTGCCCCTCCGGGACATCGCTCTGTTGCGACCAGAGCCACTCTAGCGCCTGGGGCAGAGGCCAAGGAGCCATCCCCAGCACCCGGGCCATCTTTGCTCCAATGGAGCCTCGCTGCGGGAGGGGAAGAGAGAGACAGAGAGGAAGGAGAGGGGGAGGGGTGGAGAAGCAAATGGGTGCTTCTCCTGTGTGCCCTGGCTGGGAATCGAACTCGGGACTTCTGCACGCCAGGCCAACGCTCTACCACTGAGCCAACCGGCCAGGGCCGCATTAAAAATCTTTATGCTCTATATCACCTATTTTTCAGTGGAAATTTTCTATTAAAATTGTTTTGTACCCCAAATATTGTTTTATTTAGAATTGTACACTGTACATTTTTAGAAATCTTGAAAAACAACAAACACAGTTTAGGTTAGGTAAAAACAGTATACATGCAATGCGTTTAGTTTCAGTCCTGGTTGTTTGTATGTGGGTGTAAGGAAATTGGCCATTACCAGACATTACTTTGGTTACTTAACCATCAACTTCAGTAACATCATTCATCACTTTCCTGTGAATTCTCTTTGCTTATAGCTTTATGAACTGATGGCTCAAAGACCATGTGACTGTGGCTAACTTAGAGGGGAAAAGCTAATGGTCACTAACTGAATCTCCCACAAATCCTCCTGCTTAGGAGAAAGATAGCTTTTCCTACCACTTTTTGATGGCTTGGGTACACAAGCTTACAAGATTAAGTTTTGGCTATTTGTGTAGCAGTTGAGGATTATAGTGGTGGTGATCAAAGCCGTCAGCGGGTAGATTGGACAAGAAGACAGAAAGAGTGAAGGGGAAACAGACAGCCAAAATACTATAGAAATGAATAGAGGAAAGTAAGTGACTAAGCCTACTTGTGAGGAATTTGTACTGAGGCGTGTCTGCCTTTTTAAAAGCCACAACAATTAGATATAAAGCTTTCACTTCTTAAAGAGAGATTTTGACTAATAGGAAGTGTACATACTGTATAGTAACATTTATTGAACAAAGGACTTGAACCTCTAAATTAGGACTTCTTACTTCATACTTTCATAGAAGATTGACATCTGGACCCTGCCTTTAAGTATGTCTACTCATTTCTAGAAAGAAGTCTCAGACTTTCATCTGATTCCATTGGAACTGTGATACACAAATTGAAAAAAAAATCAAACCATCACTACAATTCTGAGCCTTAGATGAGTAACTCTTTAGAGTGTCTTAAATGTTTTATTGAATTTTAGGTGACTTTCAAGGATTTCTATGAAAGCTTGCTATTTTGCTATCTAATTGTTATTTATGTAGGATACAAATACTAACCTACTCTTGGAATTCTTTGTCCTGTGGTAAAATACCATCATCAGTTTTGTTTTTGTTTTTTTTCTGCTGATTTAATTATTATTCATGTAACCTTTTACATATATGATCACAAACATTGATTCTCCAGCCTATTTGTAGTATGAAACTTCTTTTGAGATTTCCTAAAAAGAGAAAATTTGGCTGAAGTTTGGACTACATTAAATGGTTAGGTGTTTGTTTTTCTTGTTTATATTTCCAGTCAAATGGTTATGTGGTTGTACTAATGGGAATTAAAGATTCTTGCTTATCGAATCTGATTGGATGAGGGGATAAAGAATGTAAACCATGGGTAAAAGAAATAATAGGGTTCTCCCTACTTTGAACATCCCTCTTAAAGAGATAGGTTTAGTTATTTTAGGCTATTTCTTGAACACTGAAAAGAAAAACAATAATAGTATTTATTTGCCCATGAGCACACACACACTGTTTTTACCAGACTGATAGTTGATATTACTTAAAATTAAACCATCTTATATTTGCTATGGCTTTAATCACGTGTAAACCATTGTCCACAAATACTAATTGTGTGACTATTTCCTTGGTTAGCTCTTTGATTATCATTCTATCAGATAAGGTTCTACACCTGCTTCCTTTAGTCTTGACATCTTTTTAGTATTTGTGCTGCTAAAGCACGCACTCTTGACATGTTTTTAGTGAATCCTGCTGGATATTTTAAATTATACAAATCTTCTCCGGGATGAAGGATTTCAGCTTATCTAGATTTTGTGAGTTAGTGGTTTGGAGGTATGAATGTCCCTTGCTTCAATTTCCTAAAACCTTCCAAGAACATGCAAGGGAATGCAAGAGACAAAGAACGATTTGCTTAATTTTATGTCTGAGCTCCTGATACAACTTTAGCTTTCTGTGTTCAGTTTCTAAAAAAGAGTTGGTAAACATAGTATGCACAACATAGAATTTTGCTTAAGGAGGGGGTTGGGGGTCAGTGTGTCTTTGCTTTTTAAACCTTATCCTTTACTATTTAACCTTGTGAATTTAACCTTAGGCCATTGTGAGGAACTTAGACTTTCACTTGATATGTTGGGAAGACATTGAAGGTAGTACAAGGTTATTGCTGTATTTGTGTTTTAGGTAGACTACCTTCTATAGAACAGATTTATACAGAGGTGATTCAGGGTAGGCGATCAAAATGAGATTACTGTCTCATTTGGGTGAAGAAAGATGAGGGTATAAATTAAAGTAGCAATTGAAGTGGAGAAGAGAACTTGGATTTGAATGTATGTAGGATTTCAGTCATTAGGATAAGTCTGTGATCACATCACCAATTAAAATAAGGAGTTCAGGGGATAAGGATACTGAGGGATATTGATGACTGCAATTCTGAAAACTACTGAGTTCTCAAAGTGCCATCTTCAAGCAGTCAGATGTGATGGTCATGTCTGAGGCGACATAGCATGGCAAGACATAAATTTTGTACATGTCAGTAAATGGTGACATTAAAGCTATGTGAGTGAATGAGATCATTCAGATAGTATGTAGAAGCCAGTAGACCATTACACATAATATCATATATGTTGAACTTGGAAGACATACAAATAAAACTTTGCAAGAGTCCAGAAAACATAAAGATAAAAATATATTTTAGACCAGTGGAAGGAATGAAGACATTTTTACAGGTGACATAAGTGATGGAACTTTGAGGGTGAGGAGAATTTTAATAATGGAAGAAAATGAAAATAATAATATAATCAATATAAAAATTTGAAGATATCTTCCATGAAGAAAGAAAAGAATCTGCAAAGGTGAAAAATTCTGGATGTGTTTGGGAAACTACACATAGTGCAATTTTTTTGGAGGGATGTCCACAAAGGAGTAAAGGAAGATTAAGTTTGAAAGCTAAACTGGAGCCAGAACACGCACATAGGATTTTTCATTATGACATTGCTCTTTTTCTTTTATCATATATAAGTATTTTGTAAACTTACAAAATTTTAAAGGGAAAGACACATAAACGTATATTTATCTCTCACTATTCCAGGCCATCGCCCTTCTAGACAGAGCCGCCCTGAGCTTGAGCAGGTACTTAAGACTTCTGAAAGTTGTTCCATCTATTTTCCAACCTTTATAATTGTTAATATTCTCATTACTTCAGTATTTAAGCTCGTACTTTCCTCTAACTTCTCCTGTTTCTAGTTGGGCCCTCAGTATGTACAAGATTAAGATATTAATTTATCGATAGCACTCTTTAGTGATGACTTTTCAATCAGTTTTGAATTGACTTTACTGTCCTGCCTTCCAATCTACATTTTTCCATTTTGACCTTAAAGAACATTAACATTGCCAAATATCTTGCAAAAATCAAGACACATTATGCCTGTAGTATTTTCTTAGCTTATCAAACCTAAAGGTGAGATGAGTTCAATCTTTCTTCTTAGTGATAAACAGTGCTGCTTTCTGGTAGTTGCCTTTCTCTTGAGCGAGGGATAACAATACATTGGTGAGCTAAACAGACATGATTTCTGCTCTCAGGGATCTTCCTCTGTTATGGCTTTCAATTTTCGAGCAGTAATGAAACCCAGTATGGAAAAGGTTTTCAAACATCAGCGTGAGGGATAATTGCTCAGGTTGAGAAAGCATGATTGAGAGAAAGGGTGAGAGTTCAACAGAAAACCCTCTCTGTTTGCTAAATCCTTATCATTCCTTGATCTCCAGAACTGAGATCACTGGTTAAGATAAACTCAGACTCCGGTCTGCTGTTGTGAAGCAAAACAAGAGCCCTTCCGTGAAGCCTATGTACATCTCCACTTAATCTGGACAAGGGTGAACAGTACTGGGGAATCGGGTGGAAGCCAGAGCCTGGAGCTTCTGAGGTGGGCAGGAAGGAGTTTTGACTTACGGTATCCTGCAGTGGGCAAGTGAAATATGAAATATGAAAACAATGTCATAGCACTTTCCAAATTTAATTCTAGGATAATTTAACTTAATTTCTAGAATAAAATACTCTATTTACAGAGTGGCGAGAAAGCTGGGTAGCTGAGAAAGATAGCTTTTAGAAATTAAATGGTTTTTCTTTTTGTCCTCATATAAGCACATATGTATGGTGTTTTCCTCTATTTTAACTGAATTGAAATTGAGGGTAAACATTTTGAGTAAACTTGAGTAAACTGAGTAAACTGAGCAACTGTATTCTAAAGCACCACCTTTCAAATTCATCACTGTTCATGTACCGCGTGTAAGGTATTTTTCCCCAACGAGAAGGAAGGAAGGGACGTATCCACCAAGTGTGGAATAGTAAAGGCTTTATTCAGTACAGAGCGTTTCTCGGAGGAGATTCACTGGCCTGGAAGATGGAGGTCAGGAAAATCGCACATGGAGAGACCGCGTGGGTAAATTTAAAGGGGTCCTCTAGGGAAGTAGGGCTAATATGACGTAGAGAAATCTCACTGGCTGACAATGAGTCGCTTTTTTCCCAAGGACTCCTAGGAAGTTTCTTTTGGCGCGCTTGGTTGTGGGCAGTCCTAGCCAAAGTTCTAGGGCCTGGGTTCCCCACGTGACCATCCCTCATTATCCACCAACCTTACACCGCGTAAAGACATTTTCCTGCCTAACTTTATGTTGTATACCCTATTTTAGGGTTCTGGACAAGACATGTCAGCTTCATATTGCTTTTCTTCTCTGCTGTTACAAAAAATATGAAAATACATGCTACCCGTTTCAAGATACCTGTGTATGCCTGGAAGTTTTCTTTACTCCATGCTAGTTTCTTGTATAAAATTAACTGGGTTTTTTTGGCTTTTATGATGTTTAATACTGGCAAGAAAAGAATAACTCAGTGAAGTAACTAAGGCTATTGTTTTAGTTCTAATAGTAGAAAGGAAAGTTCTATTAATGAAGAATTCTCATTATTTTAGAATTAGGGATATGCAATATTTTTCTGTAAAGGGTCAGAGAGTAAATATTTTTGGCTTTGTGGGCCATGGGGACTCTGTTAAAAGCATTCAACTCTGTCTTTGGGGTGAGAAAACAGCCATAATGCATTTGTAAATGAATGGGAGTGGCTGTGTTCCAATAAAACTTTATTTACAAAATCCAGCTGCTGGCAGGATTTGGTTTCTGCCTGTTGTTTGCTGTCCCCTGCTCTAAAACAAGAGTGGAAAACTATGGCCCCTGGGCAAAATCTGACCTGATGCCTGTTTTTGTATGGCCGTAGAGCTAAGAATGGTTCTCATAGCTTTAAAGAGTTTTTAAAAGGAAAAAGGAGGAAGGATGGGGAAGAGCAGAAGAAGTGACAGAGACATCGTGTGGCCAGCAAAGCCTAAAATATTTACTGTTCAGAATTTTTTTAGAAAACGTTTATTAATTTTTGCTCTAAGAGATTGTGTCAACCAAAATTAATTTTAGACTCTAATGAAGTATAATTATTCTCTTATCTTAAAAAAATTAAGTGGAAATATAAAACACAATTATGTATTCCTTCTTAATTTTTTTTTGTGTGTTTTTTCTTTCTTTAATAAATTTTTATTAATGGTAATGGGATGACAATAAATCATGGTACATATATTCAAAGAAAACATGTCTAGGTTATTTTGTCATCAAATTATTTTGCAAACCCCTCGCCCAAAGTCAGATTGTCCTCCGTCACCCTCTATCTAGTTCTCTGTGCCCCTCCCCCTCGCCCTAACTCTCTCCCTCCCTCCCTCCCATGTCCTCCCTCCCCCCCCCCACCCTTGGTAACCACCACACTCTTGTCCATGTCTCTTAGTCTCATTTTTATGTTCCACCAATGTATGGAATCATGTAGTTCTTGTTTTTTTCTGATTTACTTATTTCACTCCTTATAATGTTATCAAGATCCCACCATTTTGCTGTAAATGATCTGATGTCATCATTTCTTATGGCTGAGTAGTATTCCATAGTGTATATGTGCCACATCTTCTTTATCCAGTCCTCTATTGAAGGGCTTTTTGGTTGTTTCCATGTCTTGGCCACTGTGAACAGTGCTGCAATGAACATGGGGCTACATGTGTCTTCACGTATCAATGTTTCTGAGGTTTTGGGGTATATACCCAGTAGAGGGATTGCTGGGTCATAAGGTAGTTCTATTTGCATTTTTTTGAGGAACTACCATACTTTCCTCCATAATGGTTGTACTACTTTACAGTCCCACCAACAGTGAATGAGGGTTCCTTTTTCTCCACAGCCTCTCCAACATTTGCTATTACCCGTCTTGTTGATAATAGCTAATCTAACAGGAGTGAGGTGGTATCTCATTGTAGTTTTGATTTGCATTTCTCTAATAACTAATGAAGCTGAGCATCTTTTCATATATCTGTTGGCCATTTGTATCTCTTCCTGGGAGAAGTGTCTGTTCATGTCCTCTTCCCATTTTTTTATTGGATTGTTTGTTTGTTTGTTGTTGAGTTTTATGAGTTCTTTGTAAATTTTGGATATTAGGCCCTTATCTGAGCTGTCGTTTGAAAATATCAGTTCCCATATAGTTGGCTGTCTGTTTATTTTGATATCAGTTTCTCTTGCTGAGCAAAAACTTTTAATTCTGATGTAGTCCCATTCATTTATCTTTGCCTTCACTTCTCTTGCCATTGGAGTCAAGTTCATAAAATGTTCTTTAAAACCCAGGTCCATGATTTTAGTACCTATGTCTTCTTCTATGTACTTTATTGTTTCAGGTCTTATATTTAGGTCTTTGATCCATTTTGAATTAATTTTAGTACATGGGGACAGGCTGTAGTCGAGTTTCATTCTTTTGCATGTGGCTTTCCGGTTTTCCCAACACCATTTGTTGAAGAGGCTTTCTTTTCTCCATTGTGTGTTGTTGGCCCCTTTATCAAAGATTATTTGACCATATATATATGTGGTTTTATTTCTGGGCTTTCTATTCTGTTCCATTGGTCTGAGTGTCTATTTTTTTGCCAATACCATGCTGTTTTGATTATCGTGGCCCTATAATATAGTTTAAAGTCAGGTATTGTAATGCCCCCAGCTTCATTCTTTTTCCTTAGGATTGTTTTGGCTATTCGGGGTTTTTTATAGTTCCATATAAATCTGATGATTTTTTGTTCCATTTCTTTAAAAAATCTCATAGGGATTTTGATGGGAATTGCATTAAATTTGTATATTGCTTTGGGTAATATGGCCATTTTGATTATATTTATTCTTCCTATCCAAGAACAAGGAATATTTTTCCATCTCATTGTATCTTTTTCGATTTCCCTTAACAATGCTTTGTAATTTTCATTATATAGGTCCTTTACGTTCTTTGTTATGTTTATTCCTAGGTATTTTATTTTTTTTGTTGCAATCGTGAAGGGGATTATTTTTTTGAGTTCGTTTTCTAATATTTCATTGTTGGCATATAGAAAGGCTATGGACTTTTGTATGTTAATTTTGTATCCTGCGACCTTACTGTATTGGTTTATTGTTTCTAATAATCTTTTTGTGGAGTCCTTCGGGTTTTCGATGTATAGGATCATATCATCAGCAAAAAGTGATAGCTTTACTTCTTCTTTTCCGATATGGATGCCTTTTATTTCTTTGTCTTGTCTGATTGCTCTGGCCAGAACTTCTAGCACCACGTTGAATAAGAGTGGAGAGAGTGGACAACCCTGTCTTGTTCCTGATTTAAGGTAGAAAGTCCTCAGTTTTATGCCGTTTAATAGGATGTTGGCTGATGGTTTATCATATATGGCCTTTATCATGTTGAGATATTTTCCTTCTATACCCATTTTGTTGAGAGTCTTAAACATAAAATTGTGTTGTATTCTATCAAAAGCCTTTTCTGCATCTATTGATAAGATCATGTGGTTTTTGTTCTTTGTTTTGTTGATATGGTGTATTACGTTAACCGTTTTGCGTATGTTGAACCATCCTTGAGATTCTGGGATGAATCCCACTTGATCATGATGTATTATTTTTTTAATATGTTGTTGTATTCGGTTTGCCAGTATTTTGTTTAGTATTTTAGCATCTGTATTCATTAGAGATATTGGTCTGTAGTTTTCTTTCTTTGTGCCATCCTTGCCAGGTTTTGGTATGAGGGTTATGTTGGCCTCATAAAATGTTTTTGGAAGTATTGCTTCTTCTTCAATTTTTTGGAAGACTTTGAGTAGAATAGGAACCAAGTCTTCTTTGAATGTTTGATAGAATTCACTAGTATAACCGTCTGGGCCTGGACTTTTATTTTTGGGGAGATTTTTAATAGTTTTTTCTATTTCCTCCCTGCTGATTGGTCTGTTTAGGCTTTCTGCTTCTTCATGACTCAGTCTAGGAAGGTTGTATTGTTCTAGGAATTTATCCATTTCTTCTAGATTGTTGTATTTGGTGGCATATAATTTTTCATAGTATTCTACAATAATTCTTTGTATATCTATGATGTCTGTGGTGATCTCTCCTCTTTCATTTTGGATTTTATTTATTTGAGTCCTGTGTCTTTTTTCCTTGGTGAGTCTTGCCAAGGGTTTGTCAATTTTGTTGATCTTTTCAAAGAACCAGCTCCTTGTTTTATTGATTTTTTCTATAGTTTTTCTGTTCTCTATTTCATTTATTTCTGCTCTGATTTTTATTATCTCCTTTCTTCGGCTGGTTTTGGGTTGTCTTTGTTCTTCTTTTTCTAGTTCCTTAAGGTGTGAAGTTAAGTGGTTTACTTCGGCTCTCTCTTGTTTGTTCATATAGGCCTGAAGTGATAGGAACTTTCCTCTTATTACTGCTTTTGCTGCATCCCAGAGATTCTGATATGTCGTATTTTCATTTTCATTTGTCTGTATATATCTTTTGATCTCTGCGCTTATTTCTTCTTTGACCCATTCATTTTTTAGAAGTATGTTGTTTAGTTTCCACATTTTTGTGGGTTTTTCCCCCTCTTTTTTGCAGTTGAATTCTAGTTTCAAGGCTTTATGATCAGAAAATATGCTTGGTACAATTTCAATTTTTCTAAATTTGCTGATATTGTCTTTGTGGCCCAACATATGGTCAATTCTTGAGAATGTTCCATGTACACTAGAGAAAAATGTATACTCTGTCGCTTTGGGATGAAGTGTCCTGTAGATGTCTATCATATCCAGGTGTTCTAGTATTTCGTTTAAGGCCACTATATCTTTATTGATTCTCTGTTTGGATGACCGATCTAGAGCCGTCAGCGGTGTATTAAGGTCTCCAAGTATGATTGTATTTTTGTTAGTTTTTGTTTTAAGGTCAATAAGTAGCTGTCTTATATATTTTGGTGCTCCTTGGTTTGGTGCATATATATTAAGGATTGTTATGTCTTCTTGATTCAACTTCCCCTTAATCATTATGAAATGACCATTTTTGTCTCTGAGTACTTTTTCTGTCTTGTAGTCAGCATTATTAGATATGAGTATTGCTACACCTGCTTTTTTTTGGGTGTTGTTTGCTTGGAGTATTGTTTTCCAGCCTTTCACTTTGAATTTGTTTTTATCCTTGTTGCTTAGATGTATTTCTTGTAGGCAGCATATAGTTGGATTTTCTTTTTTAATCCATTCTGCTACTCTGTGTCTTTTTATTGGTAAGTTTAATCCATTTACATTTAGTGTAATTATTGACACTTGTGGGTTCCCTACTGCCATTTTATAAATTGCTTTCTGTTAGTTTTGTATCTAGTTTGATTCTTCTCTTTTGTTTTTCTATCATTTGTTTTTGTTTGTTTGTGTTCCATACTTCTTTCCTCTGTTGCTACCTTTTTTAAGTCAAGTGTTTTTGTGGTGGTTTTTTTAAGGGTGGTTACCATTAAGTAATGAAAAGGGTACCTACCATATTCATTGTAGTACCCTATCTTATAAGTATTTCTGCACTTCATCATCCTTTGCTACTGTTAATCTCCATCCTCTCCCCCCTTTTTTTCCTTTGTTGTCACAGTTTAAGTTTGGTTTTATTGTGTTCTTGGTGGAGCTGTTACTTGTGGTGTTGTTTTCTTTTGTAACTCCGGAATGCTCCGAGGATAAATTTTTTCTGTTTCTAGTTGATAAATTTGTTGTGATTTAGGGGAGAGCTGTCGGACGCGCTGCTCACAGCGCCATTTCCGTGACGTCACTCCTCCTTCTTAATTTTGTGCCTGAAATTTTGTAGTCTCTTGAACTTTATTTGGAACAGAGCATGCTCTGTCAGTGTGACCTTTTCAATAATTAAAATGCTTTTTGATGCTAGCCAAAAACTAATACTAGTTAACATTTATTCAGTGCTTACTATGTGATATGTAATAATATATATTGAGAGTCATTGAGATACTGTTTCTGCTTTCCGTGGATTTTTTTTTTAATGATGCTTGAAGTATAGCAAGTAGAAAAATCAGTTGCCTTAATGGAAAAAGGAGAAGCTTAAGGAAAAAGAAGCTAGAAAATTGGCAGTCAAGTGTTAATTTGTTCTTCTCTACAGCTAAGTACAATTTCCATCCTCTTAAGGAGGTGGTAAGCAGTTCTATTTGAAGACTTCCTTCTTTTTCTTTCTTGTCTTTCCAGCTGAATAAAATCATGCAGCAACACTTTGAGCTTGAGAGGCATGTACTTTATATGAAAAGTATTTACAGTTTCTCAAGTTCCCAGAAGCCCTTTAAGTATTTGTTTGCGTTTGCATTTCAGATGTATTTCTGGGGGGTGTAATAGTTCAAACATCGAATTAAAATAGAAACAAAATGGCCTTATGACTTTTCTGTTGATTTGGGTCACTTTATTGGGCACCAGGCTTTCTCTTCACCTGACCCCATTAGCTGATTTGGGCTTGGCAGCCCTCCACACAGTGGGCGGGGACTCCTTAGACCTGGGGGCTCTGGTGTAGGTCGCTGAGGCAGTGAGTTAACAGGACTGGAATTTGCCCGCTTCAGAGTGGTAATTTTATGCAAATAGTTCTCAGATTTTGAAAAGAAGGGTTGATCAACTTCCTACTTTCAAATGAACTCAGCCAGAAATTTATAAGAGTTTTATCAAATTGTATAGAATGTTCTTTTATAATAATCAAATGTTCATTCAGAAATAAACCAATTAATGCAGACTGAAAAAAGAAAACAAGCAAACCACTATTCCTACCAAAATCCCATTCAAACTAGCCCTCCCTTCCCTACACTGATTCTTTAGCCATTTCCCCTCATTGAACGGCTTTTTGAAGCAGTCTGATACTTGGACCAGCATTCTCTCTTATTTTAACAACTATAAAACCCACAGCACCAAAATTAGAGTTGGAGCTTAATTTTGCACTACTTAAGAACTATATATAAATATATTGTCACATGTAATTTATAGTAAACTTGAACCCAAAATAAAACCTGAACAGACCTCTCCTTGACCATAGTTTTTAGAAATAATACTCTCTTTGACATAAATCAGATGATTTGCCTAAAAGAATACTTTATCACTCCATGATGGGATAGATTATAATTTATTTCTTCCTCTCTATTTTTTTCTTTCTGGGTTTATCTTCCCCCTGGATATAGGATTAGTTGGATGGCAAGTTTATTTCAGGACAATTTTTAAAATTTTTATTTTAAGCAATGGTATCTTTTAAACATCATTGGTCATTCTGATCTTTGGAGTATTCTTAGAACATTGGACTGTGAAAGAAGTGAATCTGCCCTGGGATTACCACTCATCTGGAGTGGTTTCTCTGATAATCTTTCAATAATTGTCCTTTATTTTACTTATTATTGAAGGATGCTAGCTATACAATATCAAGATATTTAAAAGGGTATATAAGCAGGTTTTACAGAACCTTGCCCCATCAGGATTATTTTACTTTGTCACATTTAGAGTTAATGTAGTACCCCAATTTCCAGATAGAAATTAGTCACTGGCAGAGTATGGAAATATTATTAACATTTCATACACAAAGGCTTTGCATTTAATTAAACAAGTTTAATCTTTTGCCAATGTTTCTGTTTCTTAAGGTCCAAACTCAGTTCCTTTTTCCAATGGTTAGATGCTTTTAACTTGTTTTGTATTTCCCAAAGGCAACCAAAACGGTGCTTTTTATATGATGCTGCATTTGGTGCTAAGGTAATTCTTTTAGGTGTACACCTCACCTCTGGGTGGGGTGGTCACAGATGATGTGTGACAGCAGTATCCAGGAGCATTATTTAGTGCTTTAGTGTTGTACTGCATGGACCACTTGGTGCAGTTTAGAAATATGAAGATGCACAGATAGTTGTTCCTCTGGCCCAGTCTGGATTCCACAGTCTAGATGAATTGGGTATAGCTAGATAGATAGCTATTTGAATTTCATTTTTTCCCCTTACTGCCTGTATTTAGAAGGAATCCAATGAGGTCACCTCATTTAATCCTGGCAGTGGGCTTTGCCATTTTTTGTCAAATATTCCTCATTAAGTGTTCTATATTTATAATGGTATACTAGGTGCTGTATGCAGAGTATACTAAATCAAGTTTATCCCTAGCATTGGCAACTTATCTGCTGATTTGGCTAAACATGTGCTACATTTCTTTTAAAAAGAGGCCTCCAGAGGAAAGCAGCTCAGAAGTTTCTAGATTTAATGATTCTCCATGGCTGGAAGCTTTCCCATACAGTGATAATTGCAACCTGTGTTTACTGAGTGCTCCCCGTGGGCCCGCATAGGAGACTGACATACATCTTACACAAGTTTGGTTGCCTTATGGGAATATACAATAAGTGTCTGTTCTCTAACTGGACAACCCTAGGGGACAGTGTCTATTCACATCACTTCACAGGGAAACAAGCAGAGGCTGAGAAGAAAAGGAACATGTCATTTCTAATTCTTAGTTTTGTTTCCAATCTGAGTTTGCTGTTATATTTTATGACTTGAAATCGTGACTATATTTTATTACTCAACAGGAATAATAAATATAGAGTCATGACTAATGGACATATTTCTTGTTGAGGAGCAAGAACCCCCCAATCACCTTAAGAAATGCTGCTCCCAGGAAAGTGGAAATGGTGTTCCAAGGCCCCATCCCTTTGCCGGTGTTTTATTCTTAGCCAAAAAGGCATTAAAACATGCAACACTGCTGCTCTCGAGAATGCCTCTATATTACTGACTTGTAAGCTTTTACTTTCTAAGGATATATTGGTTTTCTGTCTCATTACCTAACACCTATATTGAACTGTATAAGTTACTTATCAACCCACCAGACTCATTTATTCTAGTCAGCTGAGGATGTGTTGCTTTTTCCCTCTGTGCTAAGATATCTTTCTGAATTTTGTTTCCGTCATCAGCAAATTTAGTGACTTGAGGGAGAATAACTAGCACGGAAGGGGTTTCTTATTTGATCCATCCTTTTCTGCTACTTACATGATTTAAAGTTATTAGAATTTCAGCTCCCTTTTATTTTTATTTCACCCTGATTTTCATTTTTAATTTATTTAGCTCTTCACTTTTGTTAGTGTTGCTTTGCTGGATAATTCAGAGATATGTGTGTGCATGTTTGCACATGTGTTATTTCTAGTATTGTCCTATGACTTTTATGACTTATTTAATGAGAACTTTAAAAATTATGGTTACTCTTACTTTATTCATTATCAGTTAGCAGTCCTCAGTTTTTTTGCATAAATTTTTTTTCTTTGAATACCCTCTCTTTCCCTCTGTGAGAACTTATTTGTCCCCTGATGTGTGCTTACAAATTACATTCATAATAGCCGCTAATGACAGTGGGACAAAGGGTAAATCTTCGATGCACTGAAAACTGAGTGGCCGCCTGCTGGGTCTTTTTTTCTATCTTACCCACCAGATTTTTTTTGGCAGCATGGATATAGGTTGGTTAAAGTATCCTTCCTCATATTTTTATCTTTATTGTATGCACATGGTATATACATACACATAACACATGTACGCACATACACAGGTTTGGGTTTAGAAAATTAAGAGGTTAACAATATAAACCAAGTTCTACCTGTGATTCTTTTTCCATAGGGAGCCTAACTCTTTATCTGAGTTCTTGGTTTCTCTTTCCTGCATCCTTGCACCATGCCCTAGGCTCCCAGCGCGGCACTTCTCACACTGGAGGAGGATTGCTCTTTATTTGTTGGTATCCCCATGACAGCAGGAGCTGATTTGGTTAGCACTCCTCAGAGTCTGTAGTACTCTTCACACTGTATGGTCCATTGTGGGTCTCAATAGGACCTTACTGCATAATAAATGGATGAGTTCATAGACATCACCGCAAAGTGTCTGTTCATCCTACCTGGGAAATATTCTAAAATGCTAAAATAAATATCATGTGAATTGTTGGGTAAATATTTGTTCTTATTTATAATGCATAAGATATAGTATAGAGAAATACAGAAAAAGAGTACAGATTTTGAAGTTAGAGGGTTTGGACCAATTTCATCCTGCTAATTACTAGCTGTGAGAGTTTTAGGAAATTTTCTTAAAGTCTCTAGCCTCAGGTTTCTCATCTGTAACATAGAGAAAATAGTTCCTAACTAGAGAGTTGTGGTGAAAACAACATGAGATCACATATTCACTTGATTCAACAAACATTGACCAAGTATTCACTCATTGATAGGTTCTGTGCTAAGTTCTGAGGCTAAATAAGACTCTACTCCTCTTATCCTGAAATACATAGACTGTGAGACTTTTAAAGTGCCCCCAAAGCAAGTAGAATTTAACAATGTTGACCTGATGCTGTAGGTTTGAAGAGCATCCAAGAGCCTTTAGACATGTCAGTGCTGCAGGTTCACAGACCACAACTTGGTTAGTAAGTCTTTTGAGAGAGGTTGACATATAAGTATTAATGAAGGATAGTAAGTGCTGCTGTCCTGGCATTCTGAAAGTATGATGAACACATAAGGAGGGAGCAATCAGTCTGCTGGGGAGAGGCAGGCGAAACTTCTTATGAGTGGGTCATCTGGGTCCTGAAAAGCTGAGTTGATTTACCAGGCAGAAAAGTGGAAAAGGCTTTTGGTCAGAGGGAGTGACATAGATGTGGACAAGGGCTGGCTCAAGAGTAGAGAATTAGGAAGGTAGAGGAAAGGGGAGACTGGAAAGAGAGGCAGCTAGAACACTCACCTGAGGCCATTCAGTCTTGTTTGACAAGCTAAGAATATAGACTAATGCTGAAGCCAACATGGAATCATGAGGTTTAATGAAGGTGTTAGGTGACATTTATAAAACTGCCTTAATAACAGCCAAATTCTAAGTCCTGGCTGGCTAGCTCAGTGGTAGAGTATCGTCCTGGCATGTGGAAGTCCTGGGTTCGATTCCCAGCCAGGTCACACAGGAGAAGCACCCATCTGCTTCTCCATCCTTCCCCCTCTCCTTTCTATCTCTTCCCCTCTCACAGTCAAGGCTCCATTGGAGCAAAGTTGGCCTGAAGATGGTTCCATGGCCTCTGCCTCAGGCACTAGAATGGCTCCAGTTGCAATGGAGCAGCATCCCAGATGGGCAGAGCATCATCACTTGATGGGCATGCTGGGTGGATCCCAGCTGGGTGCATGCTGGAGTCTGTCTCTCTGCTTCCCCGCTTCTCACTTCAGAAAAATATGAAAAGAAAAAAAAAACAACCAAATTCTATAGCAGGTTAGGTAGTTCCATAACTTAAAGTAGATTGTACTTAAATATTCCCAAGAAGTAAATGAAAAGAATACTACTTTAGGTGAAAGGTAGGTTTTTTGGACTTCAGAGGCAAACTGCAGGAATTGAATTCTAGCCCTACCAAAAGGATTTTACTTACTAGCCATATAACCTTGAGAGGATTTATTTCCTTTTTGAATCTTCGTTTTTTTGTGTATAGGGTGGAGGTCAATCAATACTCTCTCATAGAAAAATTGTGAAGGTGAAATAAGGTCATTTATTTAACTCAATGACACTATTTTTTGGCAAAGAATTCAGCTTGATGTTAACAGGAGGTTTTTGCTAACTTATCGTTATTAATAATGTTGATTTTGAACTCATATAAACTGATGCTTAGGAAATAACTTAGTGGATTTGGACAGTTACCAAGTTGACAGATTGCCAAGTGCCTTTTCTCCTGTGTGACATTCTGGTGCCATCTTAAACCAGAAATTCAGTTGGTTTTGTGGGTGGCAGAGACTTCCACTTGTCTGAGAAAACTTAAAGGATGCTCAGTAAAGAGCGGGAGGGATTTTCTTCAATGTTTAAAAATAAGAAAGTCAAAGAAATGGTTTCTTTCTAGGAAAGACAGATGGGGGACTGTCCTAGCAACTGCCCACGGATTTCATTCAACAAAACATATTGATTATAATTGAGAAAGTTTTCTTGACTCAACAGTTCTAGGCAGGTGTTTTTCTGAGTCTTCTGCAGCCTGCAGGGACCATCTGCAATGTAGTACTTACCACATTTCACATCCTCTATTAGACTTGGAGCTTCTTACATCAGGACAATTGTCTTCCTCATCTCTGATTTCCACTGCCTGGAACAGGGACACAGTTGGCTTTCGATAAATTCTTTTATCTTCATAATTATTCTATGAGACCAATATTTTTGCTAGAAAGGAATGACGCTGGAGGAGGTGGGGTGTAAGAAGCTCCATTCATTGCTTTGGGGTTTCACAGGTCCTCTTTGATACGTGCCCTAATTTGGATATTGTTGTGAGATCCAAGTGAGCCTCCTGAGCCCGGTCTGCATTCACATCTTGTTTCCTGTTTATTCGAATGAAGACCTTGTCTCTTCTTTAACTGCTTTTCCTAGAAACCAGACACTAACTCTGACTCCCAGCCTGGAGAAGGAAACCAGTGGGCCGCCATTTGCTGTTTGTTGGATGTGGCTTTTCTGGGAAGACATCTCCACCACTCCGTGGAGGAGAGGCATGTGGTGCTTTCTCGGCCTTCACCCTGATCTCTCTCTTGCCGCTAATTGTCCCTGAGACATCCAGGGACAATCACCTGACTGTTACTGTATTTGGTCTGACTGATGGGTCTCATCTCAGCAGCTGTACCGGAACCTGCCTCTCAGCCCCTCCTAGTCTATTTTGTTCAATTAAACTTGACCGGACCAAGACCCAAAGCATAATTACATTAAATGAACAGGAATTTCACACAATGGGATGTTTCATGAAATATCCCTCATTTCCAATAAGAATTTTTAAAAAGGCCAACTTTGCTTAAATATATGCAAACCAGGTGGCTTTTAGAGATTAGAAAGCATCATTTAAAAAAATGATTGATTCTTTCCTTTCTAAAATACGATATCCTGCCTAGTACTGGGGAAGAAAGTGAGGTTGACCAAGGGCTTCTACTTTCTGTAGCATTTCTACACACCAAAGTTACTGCCAGGCATTTCCTTACTATTTCATATGTCAGCATGAAACGTAAGCCAAAACTTGTGTCACGTCTGTTCTTATGAATGAAATTATTGCAGCTCTTTTTTACAGCATGATCATTCTGTTGCTTAGTAAACAGAGGAGGTAAATAACTTTGAAGCAAGTGCTATCTGTGAAAATAAAATATTTCAGCATTATGAGAAAATGTTAATTAATGAAAAATAGCATTTTACTGCTGAGAGGTAACTTTTAATTATGCTTTTGTTAAAGTGCTTTTGAACTTTTGGGGGGCATTGGTGGAGAAAGAGAAATTAACATTTATTTAGTATCTGCTCTATTCTAGTCACCCTATGGACATTATCTCATTCAATTTTTACAACCTCCAATGAGGCAGGAATTATTATCCCTAATGAAATGAAGATTAGGTAACTTGTTCAAGGCTCCATAGCTCAACTACAAAGCCTCAGACTGTTTCACTTTCTAGATGACCAGTATTTTAATATTCACAATAGTACCTTGATTAACTCAACTATGTTGTAGGAGTAGATTGTTCTTATTAATTGAAATTTATAACTGATTGAAGGCCATGAAAACAATCTATTTTTCACCTTTATTAAAATCTTTCTAAATTATTTTGGTGTCTTTTGTTATCTTTGTAAGTATGTTATGCATAAGTTAATACTTGAAGTTTCTGTTAGTAAAAATCTTGCATTCCTTATGTTCATTTAGTGAACACTAGATACAACAAAGTGATGTCAAATGAGTTCACTGAAGTTTAGTGCTAAGTTGATCTCAGCCATTCATTTTACACATGAATAGATGCCAGAAGAGTTAAGAGACTGCTCAGAATCACTATATTTCTTTTCAAAGGTAAAATGAACATGTGATTACAAAACTCCCTACTGAATATAATATATGCCTGAAAGTAGCTATTTCATGAGTCCTAATATCAACTTATTCTTCTACTCTTTACAGTGGAATGCAAAAAAAAAATTGGTTTGCTTAACAGAGAGTGCAGTTTTTAAGGTTTTACTAATTAAAAATGACCCTTCACTTATCCAATTCTGCCAAATGTGCTGGACAGACAAGGATGAGAACAGGAAGGGCTTGTAACACTTCTCGACCCTAACTCAAATTCATCATAATCATAGTTGACAGTTTCCTGAGTAAGAGTTAAGTAGCTGATACTGTACTGTGATATTTAAGTTTAGAATTTTGAATGAGTCAAAAGCTAAATAACTTGCTCCTGTGCCTACCTTTTCATTTCTGAGAAAGGAGCAAAGGTATTTATTTCCCCACATCTGCATTTGGCCCTTGGTTAGAAAACTAAATTCCCTCTGAATAGCTTTTCTCCCCATTAAATGGCATGCTACATTTAATGTCTTAAGTATTTCCCTGGATGTATGAGGGATGCAAAGATTCATAGGCTATACTGTCAAAGAATTTACATCCTTCCAGCATTCAACTAAGTGTAAATTAAACCTGTAATAAGAAAGAATTACAACAGGAGAGGCATATTTGAGATGCTCAGAGAACAGGCACGAAGATGCAGGTGTGAGTGGAGGGGAGGGCTGCGTGCCTACTGGAGAAGAGTCATCAAGTGGGCAGCAGTTGAGTCAGTTGGTTGGAAATTCAACAGGTAAGGAAGAGGGAAGGAAAATAACAACTCAAAGGCCCCAAATCTGCAAGAGCATGGTCTGTTCAGGTGACCATTCCAGTTTGATGTGGCTGATGAAGTTTGAAGCGACGCTGTAGGACACGACTAAAAGGGGAGATCAGGATCAGATGATGGGGCTTCTTGAATCCCATGCTAAGTGTTTCAGAACATTCTGCAGGCACCTGGAGCTGGTCAAGGGTCTGAGAGGGGAATGATAAATCTGACATGCATTTTGGTAAAATAATGATTTTGATTTGGTAAGAAAATTACTTTAATGAGTAAATGAACTAAAAAAAATAAACGAATGAAGAAAGGAGATCTTTTAGGCGACAAATGATGATCTTTACTAATGGAATGCAGGAAGAATGGGAAAAGGAACATATACAGGATGGGACAAAAGTAGGTTTACAGTGGTGAGTATGTGAAACACAGCTTATTCTTACATTATTATTAATTAATTATTGTCTTATTTTCCATACAAATAACTGTAAACCTACTTTTGCCCCACTCTGTAGATTTGAGACCCACTTCTGAATAGAAGCCCCAAGATTAAATGACTGATTATGGGGAATATGAAGGAAGCAGAGGTCAAAGGAGACTGAATAATCAGGAGTTATAGGACTCCTGGAAATTATTATGCTAAATGAAGTAAGCCAGGCAGAGAAAGACAAGTACCATGTGATCTCACTTATATGTGGAATCTAGTGAACACAGTGAGCTGAGGAATGGAATAGAGGCAGAGGCGGGGTCACAAGGAGCAGGGGGACAGCTGTCAGAGGGAAGAGGGATGAAGGGATGGGGTCAGAGAAGTTAAAGGGATTAACCAAATTATACATAACACATAGATACAGACCACAGGATAACAAGTCCCAGAAGGAAGAGGAGGTTGGGGGGGGGGGGTGGTAAAAGGGGTGTTATGGGAAGCATCTTGTTGGGAGTTGAGGGTGTTATATTAAATGGGACACTTGAATCCATTTTAATACAATAAATTAAAATATTTAATTAAAGAATCATAAGACTAACAATGGTGATATTGATAACTGAGAAAACTCACAGGTAGGAAAAGAGAAAGGTATTAGAATGGAACCTAAGGAACAACTTGGAAAGATAGGTGATGTGTCAGTTATCTTGTGCTGTATAACCAATCATTCCCAAGTTTCATAGCAAGACAACAACCATATGCTAATTATGCTCATGAGTTTATGTGACAGCGGGGTGATCCATCAGGTTTGGGATGGCCCAGGATAATCTCATCTGCCCTTCCTGGTGTGTCTGCAGTATGCAGACAAATTGGCTGGTGTCTGACCTGTTTAGGGTGGTCTCCCCTGAATGGGCTGTCCTGTCAGTTTTTCACCTTTCTAGAGTTAGCCCAGGCTTGTTTTCCTTACAGCAGGGCTGGACCCCCAGGCATGCATGGCTTTTTGCGATCTAGTCTCAGCACCAGCACTGGCATAATATAAGGTGTTCTGCATTCTTTTGGCCAAAGCAAGTCACAAGACCAGTCCAACTTCAAGGGGTCAAACAGCAAAATTTCAATTCAAGGAATAGGTATAGGGAGGGGTGAAAATGGGCCTGTTGTTTCAATCAGTCTCCTACAGTGATTCATAATTATTAGGTTATTATAAAAACAATTTTTAAGTTGTACTCCATTAGTTGTATTCATCTGCTTCCCAATAAAGATTAAAATGACCTGACCTGTGGTGGCTCAGCAGATAAAGCATCAACCTGGAATGCTGATGTGGCCAGTTCAAAACCCTGGGCTTGCTTGGTCAAGGCACATATGGGAGTTGATGCTTCCTGCTCCTTCCCTTTTCTCTCTCTCTTCTCTCTAAAATGAATAAATAAAATCTTTTAAAAAAGGTTAAAATGGATGATTTTCTAATGTGAGCATAAAAGCATTAGTATTTGTTTAAATTTCTTGAATTTTGTAGGAGTTATTGGAATAGTCTTCTGGTTTCCCTTGGTTCTTGTTGCTTTACATTTGTGCATTTAATTCAAAAATCACTAATACAATTTTTCTCTTGTATCTGAAATTACCCACAGACAAATAAGAGTTAACTATACAATACAACCAAGACTTGAAGTGTAAACTCCACACTACGTCACGGCCTCCAAATAGCATCTATTAAATAAAAAGACTTGAATAAATAAATACCGTATTTTCCCGTGTATAAGATGCTCCTATGTATAAGACAGCTTATTTTGGGGGCCCAAATTTTGAAAAAAAAATTACATAAAGTTATTGAACTTAAGTTTTTTTTTTCATTTTTCTGAAGCTGGAAACAGGGAGAGACAGTCAGCCAGACTCCCGCATGCGCCCGACCGGGATCCACCCGGCACACCCACCAGGGGCGATGCTCTGCCCACCAGGGGGCGATGCTCTGCCCATCCTGGGCGTCGCCATGTTGTGACCAGAGCCACTCTAGCGCCTGAGGCAGAGGCCACAGAGCCATCCCCAGCGCCCGGGCCATCTTTGCTCCAATGGAGCCTCGCTGCGGGAGGGGAAGAGAGAGATAGAGAGGAAAGCGCAGCGGAGGGATGGAGAAACAAATGGGCGCTTCTCCTGTGTGCCCTGGCTGGGAATCAAACCCGGGTCCTCCGCACACTAGGCCAACACTCTACTGCTGAGCCAACCGGCCAGGGCTGAACTTAAGTTTTATTCATCATAAAAGTCATACAACTCCTCATCACTGTCAAAACTCTCATCCATTAGCTTGTCCTCATCTGTGTCTGATGATGAATCACTGTCTTCAACAATGAGCACAAAAATAAGTGCAAAAAGCAGGAAATGCAAGTAAAAAAATCTACAACCACTGTATAAGATGCATGCAGTTTTTGAACCCCAAAATTTTCAAGAAAATGTGCGTCTTATACATGGGGAACTATTATAACTGTGCCCCCATTGTCTTTGGGAGCCAATCACTTCACATGCTTCCAGAACTGCCCGGCCTGCTTTGTAAGACATCACAATTGGCAAGGTGTATTTTTTTTTCTATAATTCATCTCTATCATTCCTATTAATGTTTTGCTAGCCCCATGCAGAGACTTTGAATAACATTCTCAGACAGGCCTACCCACAGTGAAAATATGAAGCTTATCCAGTGGACTTGAATGTATCCCTTGGAATCTTTATGTAAAATAGACACTTGAGAGGCAATTATTAGTAATTACAGACCCTTTTATACAGTTTTTGATCCTTTACATGCACCAGTACTCACCACTGCTATTCATGAGGGTGACAGTGGGATAGACCAACAATGGCTTCCATGTCATTAAGAACAAAGGGGCTTTTAAAAAATAGTTTACCAATTACTGTCACAGTCATAGTCTCTGAATGTGGTCTTGTGTTTCTTTTTAGTTAATGAATTCTCTTTATATTAATGTTGGCTCTTGCTCCTGGTACAGTTTCAAGAATACATGTTTAAGCTGGCTTATTGTATTAAGGATAGGTTACCAATGTATATGATTTATTTTGATCAAAAAACCTTATGAGTGCCTGACCTGTGGTGGTGCAGTGGATAAAGTGTCAACCTGGAAACACTGAGGTTGCCGGTTCAAACCCCTGGCTTGCCTGGTCAAGGCACATATGGGAGTTGATGCTTCCTGCTCCTCCCCCTTCTCTCTCTCTATCTCTCTCTATATATCTCCCCCCTCCTCTCTAAAATAAATTAATTAATTAATTTAAAAGAAAAACAAAAAACCTTATGAGTGAGATGATCATATACAGGTTCTGATCCACGAAGGCAATGGTATCTAGCTTGGGAGGTACTGATTTTTGAAATTTTATATTCTCATAAATTTTTTCTGATGTTTAAATAATTGCCCTGACTAATAAAAAATGTAGATCAATTGCATTTAACTGATTCATACATAGTTGAGGAAGTAAGCAAGATATTATGAGCCATTATTAAGTGGAAAACTTTAAGGACCAAGGGCTGTCATTATGTTAGTAACTGAAAATTTAAAAATATAAAAAAATATTACTTTTTATTTTTATACCTTAAGGACATTCTTTAATGTATCAAAACTTGACTTTAGGCAGGGGTCGGGAACCTATGGCTTGCGAGCCAGATGTGGCTCTTTTGATGGCTGCACCTGGCTCGCAGACAAATCTTTAATAAAAAAAATAATAACGTTAAAAATACAAAACATTCTCGCCCTGGCTGGTTGGCTCAGCGGTAGAGCGTCGGCTTAGCATGCGGAGGACCCGGGTTCGATTCCCGGGCAGGGCACACAGGAGAAGCGCTCATTTGCTTCTCCACCCCTCCGCCGCGCTTTCCTCTCTGTCTCTCCCTTCCCCTCCCGCAACCAAGGCTCCATTGGAGCAAAGATGGCCCGGGGCGCTGGGGATGGCTCTGTGGCCTCTGCCTCAGGCGCTAGAGTGGCTCTGGTCACAACATGGCGACGCCCAGGATGGGCAGAGCATCGCCCCCTGGTGGGCAGAGCATCGCCCCTTGTGGGCGTGCCGGGTGGATCCCGGTCGGGTGCCTGCAGGAGTCTGTCTGACTGTCTCTCCCTGTTTCCAGCTTCAGAAAAATGAAAAAAAAAAAAATATATATATATATACATATAAAACATTCTCATGTATTACAATCCATTCATTTCCTACCGCTCATGTTCATGGTTGCGGGTGGCTGGAGCCAATCACAGCTGTCCTCCGGGACAACACCAAATTTTTATTGGATAATGCGTAATGTACATGGCTCATTGTATGGCTCTCATGGAATTACATTTTAAAATATGTGGCATTCATGGTTCTCTCAACCAAAACGGTTCCGACCCCTGCTTCAGGGAATGGAGGGGAGTGGTAGGCAGGGATGAGAAAGAAGATGCCATAAATAAAAAATAAATTTCCCCTTAGAAAAAAATTCAAAGAAGACCCAAATAAATGTCTTAGTATTGGAAGAGTCAATATTATTGAGATGTCACTTCTCCCCAACTGACATAGATCCAGTGAATTCCTAATCAAAATTTTAGCTGAACTCTATATATTGATGAGTTGATATAAAAATTTAAATGGGAAGGTAATAAAACTAGAATAGCCAAAATCATTTTGAGAAGGACAAAGTTGGAAGAGTCATGCTTTCTGATTTCAAGCTTTACTGGAAAGCTGCATTAATCAAGTCAGTGTGGTCTTGCTGAAAGGACACATAGATCACTGGAAGGGGCCAGAAAGCCCAGAACTAGACACAGCTGAATGCAGGAGAGAAAAGGACAACAAAGAGGGTCAAGGTTTAGCAATAAGTGAACCTGTGTAAGTGATATATAGATGTTCTTCTCATGCTTCTTATTCTTGCAGGTTCTCTGTACGTTTGACATTTTGTGTGTGTGTCTGTGTGTGTGTGTGTGTGTAATCCTTAAAACATTCTATTTCTGTAGTAGAAAATTCTAATATACTTTAAGAAAGTATCTAAGAATAAAATAATTCAATTTTGATACATTTCTCTTAAATATGCAATTAAATTTCCCTTCTCATAAAACCCATTGTTAAGTTAATAAACCTAAGTAAGCTGAATTTTTTACCCATAAAACCAGAATAAATAGATGCAGGGTTAGTTAATAGCTTTATTACTGTGACAGGAAATGCGGGTTACTGCATTACCACTGATATTTATTTAAAAATGTTTAAAACATTGAATAAAACCACGTCAATCATAAAAATGCAATCATGAACTATATATTTAGAGTTGTTATGATTGTGACAAACTCCTGATAATACAGTGTCTGGGGATAGGTGAACAGTGCTATATCACTTCAATATACTAATTAAAAGCCATAAGACTAATGACTATTTTTCTAGTGGGAAATGTAATTTTTGTTTAATTTTAAATGTCAGGTTTATTGAAGTTTATTTACTTGAAAGAAAATTCATCTTGCATGCTCAATTACTGCAGGAGTTTTCACAAATGCATACAATTGTGTAACCTCCACCACAATTAAGATGCACAAATTCCATCACCCCATAAGTCCTTTCTAGTTAACTTCTCTACTCATTCCAGCCCCTGACAAAAACTGATCTGTTTTTTGTGCCTATAGCTTTGCCTTTGCAGAATGCCATATACATGGAATCATACCATGTGTAACCATTTTTTTAGATAAATTCAGTTATCGTACAATTTATTCATTTAAAGTGTACAATTCAAAAATTTTTTAGTGTAGTCACACAGTTAGTCAACTAGTATCACAATTAATTTAAGAACATTTTTATTAGTCCCCGAAGATCCCCAATACTCAGTAAGTAGTAGCCACTCTCCATGTTTCCCCAACCTTTCCAGCCTTAGGGAACCACTTGTCTACTTTCTGTGTCTAATAAAGCCTTGGAGGCTGACTTCTTTCACTTTGCATAACACGTTTGAGATCAGCTGTTGTTGCATATACCAGCATTTCACTTCCTTCTGTTTCTGAGTAGTGTACCATTGTATAGAGGTATGCCAATTGAAGGACATTTGCTTTTTCTTTTCAGTTTTAGTGATTATGAATAAAGCTACTATAAACATTTATCTAAAAGTTTTATGTGAACATTAAGTTTTCATTTCTCTTGAGTAAATGACTAGGAATCAGATTGCTTGATTGTATGATATAAATGTTCCAAATTTTAAAAGCCAAACTATTCTCCAAAGTAAGAGTACTACTCTACATTCCCAACAACAGTGTAAGAGAGTTCCAATTGCTCTGCATTCTTGCCAACACATTTATGGTCGTTTTAATTGTAGCTATTCTTATGTGTGTGTAGTGGTATCTAATGATAGTTTTTGTGCTGTGTCTAAGAAATATTTGTCTAATCCAAGGTCACAAAAGTTTCTTTCATGTTTTCGTCTAGAAATTTAATTGTTTTAGATTTTACACTTAGGTCTATTTTTTTTATACGATGGAAGGCAAAACTTTTCTTTCCGTATGGACATAACAATTGTTCCAACATTACTTGTGGTAAAGACAATCATTTCCCCATTGAACTAATTTTGCACCTTGGTTGAAAATCAGTTGACCAAATATACAATTTCAATTTGCACTTTTCCAATGACCAGTGAACATATCATATGATATAGACATATCATACATATGCCTATTTGTGCCACTTTATGTATCTTCTTTGTGTGTGTGTGTGTGTTTTGTGTTGTTTTTTTTTTATGTATCTTCTTTGATGAAGAATCTCTTCAAAATATTTGTTCATTTTGCAATAGGATTAAGTTTTGTTTTAGTAGGATTGTATTTTGAGTTTCTTAGATATTCTGGATGGAAGTCCTTTATCAGATATGCTCTTGGAGTAGCATGTTATTTAATGTGCACATATTTGTGGATTTTTTGCCTTTTATGTAATTGATTCTCAATTTTTAAGCATTGTAATTGGAGAATATGTTTAGTATTATTTCAGCAATCTTAAATTTGTTAAGACTAGTTTTGTAATCCAATGTATGATATGTCCTTCTGGACATTCCATGTGCACTACAGAAGAATGTATATTTCATGCCTGACCTGTGGTGGCGCAGTGGATAAAGTGTCGACCTGGAAATGCTGAGGTCACCGGTTTGAAACCCTGGGTTTGCCTGGTCAAGGCACATATGGGAGTTGATGCTTCCAGCTCCTCCCCCACTTCTGTCTCTCTGTCTCTCCCTCTCCTCTCTAAAATTAAAAAAAAATTTTTTTTAAATGTATATTTCAGTGTTCGGGGATGATAAGCTCTATAAGTTAAACCTGTTCATTCAGTGTAATGTATCATTTATGGCCAATATTTCCTTATTGATTTTCTAATTAGATGATCTGTTCATTGCTGTCATTTGAGTATTTATGTCTCCTATGATTGTGCTTGTTAGTTTCTACCTTTAGTTTTGTTAGTAGTTGCTTTATATATTTTGATGCTCCCATTTTTAGTAGTTTTGGCTTGAAAATTAAATTGGTTATTAATTTGCCTATTATAGTAGATCTACTGGTGTTATTAATTAATCTTTCATGTAATTAATTAAATGAATAATGAAAACAGTAATGAAGGAATACTTGAAACATTTTGTACTCTAACAATTTTTACCAAATAGGTCATTCCTTAGGAGTTTTTGCATTGATAGATTCATTTTAGTATCATTTTTTTTACATTATCTTATAATCTTTATCCTTAAAATGTGAATTAGTGTTAGAAGATTAGGCCTACAGGTAAGGAGAACACCAGGAGTTAAGGCTCAGAGACAGGAGTGGCAGTGAAAGTGGCTTTTAGAGGGAATAATATTTTTTAAATTTATTTTTTATTAATCTTAACTTATTGTGTTAACATGGATTCAAGTGTCTTACTCAATATAACACCCTCACCCCCCACCCCATTATACCGCCTTTGCCACCCCCCCCAACTCCCTCCCCTCTTTCCTCTGGGATTTGCTATCCTGTTATCTGTATCTATCTGTTATGTATATATAATTTCACTAATCCCTTTACCTTCTCTGATCTCATCCCTTCATCCCCCTTCCCTTTGACAGCTGTCCATCTGCTCCACGTGACCCCGCCTCTGCCTCTATTCTGTTCCTCAGTTCACTTTGTTATTAGATTCCACATAAAAATGAAACCATATGATATTTTTCTTTCTCTGCCTGACTTATTTCACTTAGCATATGAATCTCCAGGTCCATCTATCCTGTCAAGAAAGGAAAGGTTTCCTTCTTTTTCTCGGCTGCATAGTATTCCATTTTGTCTATGTACCACTACTTTTTAATCCACTCGTCCACTGATGGACACTTGGGCTGTTTCCAGATCTTGGCTATTGTAAACAATGCTGCAATAAACATGAAGGTGCATATCTTCTTTTGAATCAGTGATTTGGTATTCTTAGGATATATTTCTAAAAGTGGGATAGCTGGATCAAAAAGCAGTTCCATTTTTAATTTTTTGAGGCAACACCATACTATTTTCCACAGTGGCTGCACAAGTCTGCATTCCCACCAGCAATGCAGGAGGGACACTTATTGTGTGTTGATTTGTTAATGAGCACCATTCTGACAGGTGTGAGGTGATATCTCAGAGTGGTTTTAATTTGCATTTCTCTGATGATTAGTGACATTGAACATATTTTCATATGCCTGTTGAACATATTTTCATATGTATGAAATACATATGAAAAGACACTTTCTGGAGAAGTGTCTATTCAATTCTTTTGCCCATTTTTTCAATGGGATTGTTTACCTTCCTGGTGTTGAGTTTTAGAAGTTCTTTATGAGTTTTGGTAATTAGCCTTTTATCAGATATATTGGCAAATATGGTCTCCCATTGTGTGAGTTGTCTTTTCTTTTGTTACTGGTGTCTTTTGCTGTGCAAAAGCTTTTTAGTTTGATATAGTCTCATTTGTTTATTTTGTCCTTTATTTTACTTGCCTGTGGAGATAAGTCAGCAAAAATATTGCTAGGAGAGATATCAGAGAATTTATTGCCTATGGTTTCTTCCAAGATGTTTATGGTTTTGTGACTTACATTTAAATCTTTTATCAATTTTGAGTTAATGTTTGGGAATGGTGTAAATTGGTGGTCTAGTTTTATTTCTTTGCATATACTGGTCCAATTTTCCCAACACCATTTATTAGCCTGTCTTTACTTCACTGTATGCTCTACCTCCTTTGTCAAATATCAACTGACCATAAAGGTGTGGGTTTATTTCTGGGTCCTCTGTTCTGTTCCATGGATCTGTATACCTGCTCTTATGCCAGTACCAACCTATTTCTATTAAATGGCTTTGAAGTATAACTTGATGTAAGGAAGTGTGATATCTCCCACTTTATTCTTCATTTTAAAGATTGCTGAGACTATTCATGTTCTTTCTTGGTCCCATATAAATTTTTGGAATATTTGTTCTATATCTTTGAAATGTGTCATTGGTATTTTGATAGGAGTTGCATTGAATTTATAGATTGCTCTTGGCAATATAGACATTTTAATGATATTTATTCTTCCTATTCATGAACATGGTATATGCTTCCACTTGTTTGTATCTTCCTTGATTTCTTTTTTCAATGTCTTATAATTTTCTGAGTGCAAGTCTTTTACTTCCTTGGTTAAATTTACTTCTAGGTACTTTGTTTTTTTTGTTGTTGTTTTTGCAATAGTGAAGGGAATTGTTTCCTTAATTTCTCTTTCTGACAGTTTATTATTGGTGTATAAAAATGCCACTAATTTCTGAATATTAATTTTATATCTTGCCACCTTGCCAAATTCATTTATCAGGTCTACTAGTCTTTTGACTGAGACTTTAAGGTTTTCTATATATAGTGTCATGTCTTCAGCAAATAATGATATTTTTACTAATTCTTTTACAATTTGGATACCTTTCATTTCTTCTTCTTGTCTGATTGCTGTGGCTAGGACTTCCAGAACTATGTTGAATAAGAATGGTGAAAGGGGGAACCCCTGCCATGTTCCTGACCTTAAGGGGGGTTGCTTTTAATTTTAGCCCATTGAGTATGGTGTTTGCTGTGGGTTTTTCACAGATGGCCTTTATTATATTGAGGTATGTTCCCTGTATTCCACTTTGCTGAGAGTTTTGACCATAAATGGGTGCTAGATTTTATCAAATGCTTTTTCTGTATCTATTAATATAATAATTTAATATTTATCCTTTTGTTTATGTGATGAATCACATTTATTGATTTGTGAATATTGGGCTTGCCTCCCCAATAAATCCCATTTGATCATAAGTATGATCCTTTGATGTATTGCTAGTTCCAGTTTGCTAATATTTTGTTGAGAAATTTAACATCTGTGTTCATCAGGGATATTGGCCTATAGTTTTCTTTCTTTGTAGTGTGTTTACCTGGTTTTGGAATGAGGATAATGCTTGCCTCATAAAAAGCTTGGAAATCTTTTCTCTTCTTGAATTTTTTGAAATAGCTTGAGAAGGATAGGTAAAATTGAATGTTTGGTAAAATTTGCCTGTGAAGCCATTCTTCACTTTTGTTTGCTGGGAGTGTTTAGATAACTGTTTCAATTTCATTTGTTGTAATCAGCCTGTTTAGATTTTCTGATTCTTCCAGATTGAGTATTGGAAGAATGTATGCTTCTAAGAATTTATCCATTTTTCATAGGTTGTTCAATTTTTTGGCATACAGATCTTCATAGTATTTTTTTACACTCCTTTGTATTTCTGTGGTGTCAGTAGTTACTTCACTTTCATTTTTAATTTTTTTTATTTGCGTCCTCTTTTTTTCGTGATGAGTCTGATTAAAGGTTCATCAATCTTGTTTACCTTTTCAAAGAACCAGCTCTTGGTTTCATTGATCTTCTGTATTGTTTTTTTAGCCTCAATGTCATTTATTTCCACTCTGATCTTTATAATTTCCTTTCTTCTACTTCCTCTGGGTTTTATTTGTTGTTGCTTTTTTCTTGTTCTTTTAGGTGCAGGTTTAAGTTGTTTATTTGAGCTTTTTCTTTTTCTTAAGGTATGCTTGTAATTCTATAAACTTCCTTCTCAGGCCTGCCTTTGCTGTGTCCCATAGATTTAGAGTTGTTGTAGGTTCATTTTCATTTATTTCAAGGAAACTTTTGATTTCTTCCTTGGTCTCATTGTTAACCCATTTGTTATTTAATAACATGTTATTTAGCCTCCAAGTGTTTGAGTGTTTTTTAGGTTTTCTATTGTAGGTGATTTCTAGTTTCATGCCTTTGTGATCAGAGAAGGTGCTTGATATGATTTATTGAGACTCATTTTGTGTCCTAATATGTGGTGATCCTAGAGAATGTACCATGAGCACTTGAAAAGAGAGTGTATATTCTTCAGCTTTGGGGTAAAAGGTTCTGAAGATATCAACTAAATTTAGTTGATCTAGTGCAGGGGTCCCCAAACTTTTTACACAGGGGGCCAGTTCACTGTCCCTCAGACCATTGGAGGGCCAGACTATAAAAAAAATTATGAACAAATCCCTATGCACACTGCACATATCTTATTTTAAAGTCAAAAAACAAAACAGGAACAAATACACTATTTAAAATAAAGAACAAGTAAATTTAAATCAACAAACTGACCAGTATTTCAATGGGAACTATGGACCTGCTTTTGGCTAATGAGATGGTCAATGTCCGGTTCCATATTTGTCACTGCTAGCTGTAACAAGGGATATGACACGCTTCCGGAGCCATGATGCATGCATCCCGCGTCACCAGAAGTAGTACTGTATGTGAGCAACGCTGCGCTTTGCGCCGTGCATCCGCATCCTATGCTCCTCTTACTGACCACCAATGAAAGAGGTGCCCTTTCCGGAAGTGCGGCGGGGGCCGGATAAATGGCCTCAGGGGGCCACATGCAGCCCACGGGCCGTAGTTTGGGGACCCCTGATCTAGTGTGTCATTTAAGGCCACTGTTTCTTTGTTAATTTTCTGTCTTGAGGATCTATCCATTGATGTTAATGGGATATTAAAATTCCCTAATACTATATAGTATTGCTGTTGATCTCATCCTTTATGTCCATCAAAATCTGCTTTATATATTTAGGTGTTCTTATATTAGGCACATAAATATTTACAATGCTTATATCCTCCTGTTGGATTGCTCCCTTTATCTTTATGTAGTGATCTTCTTTATCCTTTACTATAGCCTTTGTTTTAAAGTCTATTTTGTCAGATATAAGTATTGCTACCCCAGCTTTTTTTTATTTCCATTTGTGTGAAATACTTTTTTTATTTCTTCACTTTCAGTCTATGTGTATCTTTTGATCTGAGGTGTGTCTCTTGTGGACAGCATATATACAGGTCCTGTTTTCTTATCCATATAGCTACCCTAAGTCTTTTGATTGGAGCATTTAATCCATTTACACTTAAGGTTATTATTGACTTGTACTTATTTCTTGCCATTTTATTCTTTAAATCTACAATCTGCCTTTTCTCAATTTCTTTTTTTCCTTTGCTCTTTTTATAGCTGGCCCCTTAACAGCTCTTGCTCTACTAGTTAGGTTATAATGAAATTCTTGAGTGTTTTCTTTGCTTGTTTGTTTGTATTTTTGGTCTGGTAGGCTTTTTATTTCTCCTTCAATTTTACACAATAGCTTTGCTGGATAAAGTAGTCTTGGTTGTAGGTTCTTGTTTTGCATCACTTTGAATATTTCTTGCCAATCCTTTCCAGCCTTTCCAGCCTTTCCAGTGTTTCTGTTGAAAGTCAGATGTCATCCTTATGGAGACTACTCTGTAGGTAATTAACTGCTTTTCTCTTGCAGCTTTTAGTGTTCTTACTTTGTCTCTTAAGTTTGGCATTTAAATTATGATGTGTTTTGGTGTTGGACTCCTTGGGTTCCTCTTTAATGGGACTTGCTGTGCTTCTTGAACTTGTGTGACCTTTTCTTTCCTCAATTTAGGGAAATTTTCAGCTATGATTTTTTTTCAGAGAGGTTCGCTATCCCTTGTTTGTTCTCTTCTCCTTGAGGAATACCTGTGATGCGGATGTTGTTTCTCTTTATGTTGTCACAGAGGTCTCTTACAATGCCCTCAGTCTTTTTGTGCCTCTTTTTGTTGTGCTGCTCCACTTCTGTGCTTATGTTTATCTTGTCTTTTAAATCACTGATTCGATTTTCTGCTTCATCCAATCTGCTGTTGATTTCTTCTAGTGCAATGTTCATTTCTGATATTGTATTTGTCATTTCTGACTGGTTCTTTTTTATGATTTCAATGTCCTTTTTGATGCTTGCAATCTCTGTATGTAGTTACTCGTTATGACCATCCATTGTTGCTCTAAGGTCTTTGAGCATCCTAAAAATCATTTGTTTATACTCTGCGTCTGGTAATTTGGTTTCTTTCATTTCATTTAGTTATTTTTCTGGGTATTTCTCTTGTTGATTTATTTGCATTGCATTTCTTTGTCTGCCCTGTTTTGTTTGTGTATTAGGTAGCATTGTCTGACATTGACATTTTTATGGTGTGTTTATGAGGATGATGGGCTTAGTGGTACTGACCTCCCAGGCCAACTGTTTTCCTTGCTCTAGGAATGCTTCTTAAGCATACTATTTTTCCTCCTGTTGTGTATGAATATTGAATGCATTTGGTCTTTTCTTGGGTGCAGTTATCTCCTCTAGCTGGCTGGCTCTGAGGTCAACCTTGATCATGTGTAATACATACTGTGTAATGTCTGTCCTGTTGAGCATATTTATTCTCTACAATGTCTGATGCCTGCTAGACTTCTCTTTTGGGCATACTTCTTGTGTAGCTAGCTAAGTCTAGGGTTGGTGCTAATCTGCTACCCACTACTGGTTATGTTGTTTCTAGGTCTTCATCAGTTGGTGTCAGCTCTTGTTTGTAACGTGCTGTGGGCTACCTATCTTGAGCTACTTCTCTGTTCGCTGTTTGTGTCTGCATTTCCTATGCCTGGGTAGTGTGGGAGGGGCCAATATATGTATAAGGATCAGCTTCCTCCTGCTTAGAGATGACAGCTGCCCCATAAAAACTTCAAGCTCCAGAAGATTTGTCTCCACTTTTAATCTGCTTCATCTCCTCTTGCAGCTACCTAGTCTTCCCACAAAGTCATCTGCAGAAAGACTATAGTGTGGGCTCAGACTGGCCTCACCCAATGAACCCCTCTACAGCTTGCAAGCTTGTTGGATTAGGGCAGCTGAGGTTTGGAATACTTTAATGGGACCTCCTACCTCAGAGAGGTCTCTTGGTCAGGAGCTCAGTATGGGGAATGTGGCCACTACTCCAGAGCCTAATCCCTCAGCCACTGCTGTATACTCAAATTTTATTTCTTCCCATCAAGGTGAGCAGCAGGTTCAGATTGTGTGGGGCCAACAGTCCCCTCTGCAGAAGTTCTTGCAGCTGGTGTGACCCTGATCTGATGAAGGAAGACTGAGAGAGTCCTCTCCTGGGGCTGACTGTGTTTCTCCCAGAAAGTGGCTTAGCCCCTCAGCCAACCCAACAATAGGCTCACAATAGACCCACACTTTAAATGTCCATGCTCCAAGCCTCTCTCCCTTTCTCCTGTGGAATATAGCAAAGAGGGGCAGGATATCCAGCACCCAGGCTGGCTGACTATGAAGCTCCACCCTATCCAATGCACATGAGCTGCTGTGCAGATTTTGTTCACAGAAAGCAGAAGGTGCCTTAGCTGGGCCAGTTGTTAAGAGCCCTTCCTTAGAATACCCAATTAGCAAAGGTTGTTATGTCCTGAACCGATACTCTCCACAGCTGTCCACTGGATGTGCCAGCCCTGAGCCTCCCTAGTAGTAACGTGATGCCGACTAGCAGGAGACACTGCCTATGACTGGCCCTTAGCAACTTTCTTAGAGCTACAAGCAATACACAGTTTTGGCTTCCTCTGCTGGACCCAGGTGCACTTGGAAATACCAAGCTACACACCTAAACTGGCTTTTACTCATACTGGGTCTGGGGGAAGGTCTGCTTAAAAGGCCTCCCGCAGCCTCTCTCTGGTGGGTGCTTGTTGGGCTTAGCCACTGAAAAACCTCTGGTAGAGTCTAGAGCCTGTAGCAACTCAGGAATTAGAAAGGGTGGTGGGTGTGGCTCTGCTCCTTAGCCTCAGGTGTCAGTCTGTCCAGACTTTTTCCATAGACCTCAGTAGCATGTGACCTAAGAGTCCAATGGGTGTGGCCTCTGAGTCCCAGAGGTATGGTCTGCCTGCAGTTTGGACCATTCCTATTGAGTTTCCCATGAGGCAGAATCACCAATCTTAGACTCAAGAGCATGTGGGGGAAAGCTCTCACCTCACCACCAGAAAACTGACTCACTAATGTGCCCCATGCTTCCTGGCTTCTCAGCACGACCCAGTCTTCATGACTGGGGCTGGAGAGACTCCTGAGGGCGGAGCCGTTGGTTCTTCCCATACTGGTGCCGCTCAGAGGGGACTGCTCCTCTCAAGAAAGGTGGCAACTGCAGTATTGGAGAATGACTCAACACAGTGTTTTTGATGGCCATCTCCCACAGTGTTTCTCCCTGGGCCTCCAACTTTACACTCTTCTTATGCAACTCTAATCCTCTCAGCTCTCCCTCCACCGAAGTCCTGGGTAAATGGTTGTGAACAAGATTTTCTGTGCTGTCCCTTTAAGACAGAGCTTGCATCTCCAAGAGCTTCTTCTCTTTCTCATACTGAGAAACCCTGGCTCTTTCCACAAATGCTGTGTGGATGCCTCTTCTAGGCTCTGGGGCTCTAGGCTGGGGCCCCCTGCCTGGGGCTAGGGACCCACACCTCCTAGGATAAACCTCTCCACAGTGAGAGTCTCTGGACCTTCAGCCACTGCTTGCTCTCCTGGGTGCAGGGCAGCCCTTTCCACATTTCTACCCTTCCTACCAGTCTCGGTGTGGCTTCTTTTGTGATCCTTGGTTATATACTCCTCTTCGTTTAGTCCAAAGTTGGTTTTTCAAGATGATTGTTCTCAAATTAAGTTATAATCCAATTTGGTCCTGAGAGGTGGCAGTTGGATTGTCTGCCTACTCCATTGCTATCTTGGAATCTCTGAGGGGATAAAATTTTGCATAAGTGTGTAATTGATGACATAATTTTGCACAAGTAGTAACCTTTGGAGATCCTGGAGCTCCACAATGACTAACATGCCTGCAGAATTTAATTTTGTGTCTTTTTTTTCTATCTGGAATTTTTCATAAAGAGCAAATATGGAAGAGTGGCAGGACTTGGTTTTTACTCAAGCTATGTCTTTACAACCACCAAAACCAAATTACTCTTATTCTGACTGTCCATATTGGATGGGAAGACGGAGGGTGCTATTAGAAATAGTTCTGGTTCCTCAGAGGCAGTGTAAGTTTCCAGGCCGTGTCTCCTAATGGTTGTCACTGTTACAATCTGCCTAATTACTGGAGAAATAAACCTTTATGTACCTTGTCAGATGTATTTATCTTGTAGAGAAAGTGTAACACCAGTATAAGTTTCTCAGAGGCAGAGTACTTGCAAGTGTTAACCATTCTTGTTTCACTTTGAACTTCAACTCAACTGAAATGTGTGTTTAGATTCTCCCTGTTCATGTGTGTTCGGATGAGGAAAAACCACTTTCTAAATATATTTGCTTCTGCCTGACCTGTGGTGGCGCAGTGGATAAAGCGTCAACCTGGAAATGCTGAGGTCGCCGGTTCGAAACCCTGGGCTTGCCTGATCAAGGCACATATGGGAGGTGATGCTTCCAGCTCCTCCTCACCTTCTCTTTCTGTCTCTCTCTCCCTCTCTGTCTCTCTCTCTCCGTTTCTCTCTCCTCTCTAAAATGAATAAATAAAACTAACTAACTAACTAACTAAATAAATAAATAAATATATTTGCTTCTACTCTCTGGTGAACCGCCTTTCATCTAAGTTAAGGAAAGAAGTTATCTCAGACCAGCTAAACAGATGTTTGACAATTTAAAATAACTTGAAAGAAGTATAATTTTATTTCCCCATTAATGATAAATTAATAAAAATTAAAAACTTAATTAACAAAGGTTTAAACAACTTTTTGAACTTCTAGATAAGTATTGTCTAATGAAAGCCTATTTACAGAAGGGACACTGTTTTATAATTATGTTAATTGATAACCCCGGAACTCCCACAGTGCATTAAAAACTCATCAAATGAAGTTGATTACATATATAATGATGATTATTCTTCCCATCAAAAAAATCCTTTCTGCTGCTTGACCAGGCAGTGGTGCAGTGGATAGAGCATCAGACTGGGATGCGGAGGACCCAGGTTCGAAACCTCGAGGTCCCTTGCTTGAGCCCATGGGCTCATTCAGCTTGAGCAGGGGCTCACCAGCTTGAGTGCAGGATCTCTGACTTGAGCGTGGAATCATGAACATGAAACATGACCCCGTGGTCGCTGGCTTAAGCCCAAGGTTGCTGGCTTGAGCAAGGGGTCACTAGGTTTGCTATAGCTTCCTGGTCAAGGCACATATAAGAAAGCAATCAATGAACAACTAAGGAGGCTAAGGAGCCGCAACAAAGAATTGATGCTTCTCATCTCTTTCCTGTCTGTCTGTTTTTCTGCTATCTCTCTGTCTCTGTCAAAAAAACAAAATCCTTTCTGCTGAATTAAGGCAAAGATAAATCTTCCCTCCTCTCGACAATTTACATCAATTTCAGGGCACAAATTGTGGAAATACAATAGTATTTCTAGTAATGCATGTATTATTTTCTAAGTAAGTATAATGCTTAAAAGCAGATTATTTTACAAACAATGTTTCTATAAACAACTTTCTAATAAGACTTCAAAGTGGTCATTTTCTTTTATAACATTTCTGGGCAATTTAAATTAAAAATCCCAAAATAATACATAGAATTAATAAGAAGACTCTAATGTGATATTTTTTCATGAGTCTTTGACTTTACTGCCCAAGTTGAACCATAAAGTATATTACCATGAAAAATGTAGTTCTATATATAGCTTTGTATTTTATTTCAATTACTTTTATGACCTTGAAACTTGGCAGGGGTTCCACTCCTCCACCCTGCCCCCATTCATTTCCAAAGAATTTATGGGCTGTCTTAACTCCATAGTTTTTTTCCTCTAAAAATTTAAATAATGATTTTTAAAATTAATGAAATATCTATATAACATGAATTTTCTCTAACATTTTTATCATCTTTCTAAAACTTTTTTAGAAATTAAGTCTATTCAAATTTCATTCCATAACATATTCTATTAAAGTTTATTGCATTCAGGTTCAGTTAGGTTTAATGGCAGAACACAAAACTAAATAGACTAGAACTTTCTGTTACAGTGTAGGTTAAAAGTAGGTTTACAGTTATTTATATGGAATGTAATACAGTAATTAATAAGTAAAAGTACAAGAATAAATTCACAACTGTAAACCTATTTTTACCCTACCCTGGATGCAAAGTTTTAATAGGCAGTCTGAACCAATGGTGCAACTTAATCCTCTAAATAAATATTTTGTCCTACTTCTATATTTTACACTGTTCTCTTGACGAGAAATTGTTGCGTGTAGGGATCATTCTTGCAGGATTGCTTATTTATGAGCAGCCAGACAAACACATCTATTTTAATTGAACCTGTACCTATTTTGTAAGGGGTACTGACCTCACCTATGTCGTGTGCAGGTTAATTGAGTTCACTGATGGTGGTTTACCCAGACTCACTGGGAACCTCCCAGCCAACTTAGCACATGCATGCGTACTGTGCAGGACAATACTGGTTTGCTGTGTAGCCAGTGTCTCATGGACGTGAAAGAGTGAATTGTTTGGTTACAGTGGTGTAGTGAGGCAACTTTTCCAGTTGCCTTCAAAAACTCTTCAAGTGCTAATCAGTTCCAGAACCAGAGAGCCCTGGTGCATTTGGAACAGAAGAACTTTTTTAGGGTTGAATTTTCTTCTGATACAGTTATTTTACTTTATAGGTACATTGATTTTATTTCTTCAAATCAAATCTCTGAGTCTCATGATGGAGAAAAGACTAGCTGTGTAGGAAAACACTTGGCAACTATTACAATCTCAAAGTGAATGGGAACCATATGCTGCTACTTTTCTAAATGCAAAGAGGAAAGGAATTAAAAGGCTAAGGTAATGCCATATTGTATGTTGTGGCCAAAGATTATATTTGTTATGAGCCCAGAATCTGTTTTTAAATGATCAGGTATATCAGTATTTGCAAACTGTGACCTGTAGGCCCCTTTCAATATAAATAAAGCTTTATTGAAACAGCCATGTACATTCATTCATGTATTGTCTATGGGTGCTGTCATGCTACAATGATAACATTGAGTAAATGCAAGAGAGTCCATATGTTTCATGGAGGCTAAAATATTTATTAACTTCTTTACAGAAAAAGTTTGCCAACCCATGGTTAAATGAATAAATAGAATTTTATGTACATTATATTTTAATGTAAATTAGAGATATCCTCGCATTCCACCTCTAATTTCTTAAGTGGATATCTCAAATAAAATAACATTTTCTATGTAGCCAAATAAATATTATTATACCTTCTTATTGTATTCTTGTAACCAAACATGCAAACGCAGGTTTGGCTGCCTGCCACAAGGAAAGTCAAAATCATGGAAGGTGCTGGTGCAAAAGGAAAGAGGTTTATTTAGATCAGGGGTCTCAAACTCAACTCAGCATGTGAGCCACAGAGCAAGATCACAGCCGTTCGGTGGGCCGCACTAGGTCTACAAAAGGCAACTGTTACGCAACACTTTTCTCACTGCAGTTGAAAACAAAAAAAAAATCAGTACAACAAGCACAATCGTACATGCAGTTTACTCAGTGTCACAAAACGACCAGAAACTGTAGTTCGCATCACAACTGCTGTTAACTAAGCTAATATCTAGCTAGGATGCTAGAGAAATGAAAAATACAAGTAGGCCCCTAGGCTTACTTAATTTTATCCAAAATATTTTGAACTTCGTGGATTAGTCTGCGGGCCGCACAAAATTGTTCGGCGGGCCGCATGCGGCCCGTGGGCCGCGAGTTTTAGATGCTGCGACCTGGCAGAATGGTGAAGTTCATCTCAAAGACCATCTTGTTTTCCTGATCAAGCTCACAGTTCTTCTAGGGATGGGAACCCTGTCCATTCATGTTTCTAGCTTTTGGCATGCTTGGTATAGGAACCTACCTCTGTGCCATCTTGGTTAATGGGGGAGACCCCCTGGGTGCTCCCTGACTCTCTACGGTAACATGCATTTCTTTGTTTTTAAGTGAATGAATATGAATGAAAAGAAACAAAATGATACAGATTGTAAAGACTGATAATGATATGTGAAGGAAATTGAAAGAAGTTGTGATCAAGACCTAAGTAGATAGGGAAATCCAAGCTGTAAGTTAAAAATTACATTTAAGTAATTATAACCATTTAAAAATCTGATTTAAAAATCTGATTAGATTTTTAAAGCATTGACATTTTCTAGTGTAGAAGGAGGCTCGTCTTCTTGCATGAAATAAACTGAAAGGATAAATCTATCTGAAATAGACATACCTTAGAACAGTGGTCCCCAACCATTTTTGGGCCACAGACCGGTTTAATGTCAGAAAATATAAATATTTTCACGGACCGGCCTTTAGGGTGGGACAGATAAATGTATCACGTGACCGAGACAAGCGTCAAGAGTGAGTCTTAGACGATGTAACAGAGGAAATCTGGTCATTTTTTAAAAATAAAACATCGTTCAGACTTAAATATAAATAAAATGGAAATAATGTAAGTTATTTATTCTTTCTCTGCGGACTGGTACCAAATGGCCCACTGACCGGTGCCGGTTCACGGCCTGGGGGTTGGGGACCACTGCCTTAGAACATGTGACATTGAAGATAGACTTTTACTGTGTTAGTCTAAGTTCTCTATTTTGCCTTATGTTTTCAGCCCAGGCATAGTTTCCTATGCATTTTATCTAAAATCATGTAGAACTGTTTGGTGTGTATGTTTTAAGACTGTGAACGTAGAGCTGCCAGTGACCTAACCTGTCCCATTATTTTCAAGCAGGAATGTGCTATGGCCCTTGCAAGAGAAGGAACAGAGTGAGTAGTGGGAAAACACTACAGGAAACAGTGCATGAACTTTACAAATTCCACAAGGTTCAAGGCTCTTGTCAGTAGGAAACAGTTAATCAAAATGACAGGAGCAGAGATACAAGTCTGTTGAGGTAACATTCTGTAAGGACCTCAGGGAAATGTCTGAGCTTATCTTGGGTCTTGAAAGTATTAGACTAGATACAGAGAGGAGATAGATAAGGCTCAGAAGTTGACGAACTAAAAATTATGATTCATTGTTTTGGGAAGAGTAACTGCCTAAAAGGAACTGCCTGTCAGCTCCTGGTGATAAATCAGCACTGGGTTTATCAGCATTACATAAACCAGAACTGGATTCATCACTAACTGAGTCACTATAATGTTAGTTTGAGTAGAATTTGAACTGCCTTCTGCTGATCAGGAGTGCAAGAGATCTGGATTGGGAGAGGAGATCCTGGTGGATAATAAGAGGAAGTGGAGAAAGCTGCTAGACCAGGCTTTGAGCATGACGCCTGGGAATGGAGAGAAGGATGGAAGAGGGGTTGGGTGGGAAGAACTTCAAATTTCAGTGCAGTTTGGAAATTTCATCCAGGTTGTTGGGGAGCCCTTGAGCATGAATTGCCCATTAGAAGAGTCCTAAGGGGGAGCAGAAATAGCTAGCTTTTTGCAGTGCTCAGACATTGGCTGGGAAAACATTAGGGAAAGCATGCTTTCCCTATATGTACCTATAAAGTTCGGAGGGCCTGAAGCCATAGTCATTCTGTTGACCCAGCTTTTCTCTTGAAGGGATACCTGAGTGGTGAAACTCCATGGCTGCCATAGCCAACATTATCTATGAAAGCAACCTTTGTCACTACCCGCCCACCCCCAACCTTTATTCTTGGTTTCCATGCCTTTGTAACCATTACCCAGTTGCATAATTAAATTTTATAAAGAAAATGACACTTTGCAACGTATATTTCTTTAAATTTTTGGAGATTTCTTCACAGGAAAATGTTTTGATAGTTCAATTTTACTACTTGCTGCTTGTGAACTTAGTGTTGTGACATGATAGGTGGATCTTTTGCCAATGAAATAACCAGAAAGACAATTCATGTATAAAGAGAATGGTGATATTACTATGTCTAATTTTTCCTTTCCTGCATAGTGTCAAGTAGAGGGCTAAAGTAGGTAATCAATGAATGCTTTGTGAATGGTTGAAGAGGGTTATTCTGATCTCTATACTTGAGTTATTTATTTAGACTAGAGGTGTTTTCTGTCTAATCCCAGGCACTTTCTTTGATATGTACCAAGCTTAATTGTTTAATCACTACAATAACTAAAACAGGTAATTATGACTCTCAAAACAAGAGATAAAAATCACAGCAGAAGAAAAGTGCTTTTGTCTCTAACAAATCTTCAATTTAATTTATTTTCTTTCATTTAGCTGTAAAATTTAACAGCCCACATATCTAGATAGGTTGACTTCAACAAGATAAAAATTAATATCTATAAAACAGAGTATGTTCATTATTCATAAATTTATTGAGCAACCCAATCAAGTGCCTGAAATTACATATTAGTGATATATAAAGACTTTGCTTCATTATTAATAGAGCAAAAAAACATTTCCTGGCGCTATAAATCTAACTTTTCTTTGCATAGAGCTCATGCTCAGCAAAGCAGAACCTGGTTTTGACTTTTTCTGAGCATTTTATACTGAGGATGTGAGCCAAAAGTATGCACAACCCAACACAGCACCCTAAAATTACTGTGGCTATCCAATTAAATAAGGATTCTTCAGTGGAAGCTTGACAGCTGGCCATTGGAAGGAGGTGGGGCGCTGTCTATGGCCACAAGGGAGTGTGGAAGTACCGGCATTGCTGTCCTGCTTCAGACCTAAACATGTGAAAGAACACATGTCTTTCCATCTGCTATAGAAATAGGATAAATAGACCAGTACTTCCCAAAGTACATCAAAAGACCTCTGTTTTGGCCTGAAATCCACCAATAGGGAGGACTTCCTTCTCTTTGAATTAAGCTTTTGTTTGAGCTATGTGGTGACAGACAGATGATTTTCCATCAATACCCAACTAGGGAGTCATATCAGCCTCCTTTGGAGCTAAGTGTGTCAGGTAACCAAATTCTGGTCAATGGAATGTGGATGGAAATTATGTGGGATACTTCCAGGCCAGACCCTTGGAAGGAATAGGTCTGCATACCTGCTCTATTTTCTTTACTGCTGTTCAGACATACATAATTCAGGATGCAAAGCATCCCCCAAACATTGAAGTAGCCAAGAGGCCAAAGAATAAGGCAAGCAAGTCCAGCTTGTTCATTTCCAGAGTTTAACAGGGAATTCATACACAGCTGCTGCTTCTTATCTAAGCTTCCTTTTATATTTCATGCCATCAGTACGTTTCTTATGTCTTTAAGTTATGACCTGTTTGTATTTCAACCCTCCTGTCATTGGCTCTTGCTTTTTACTATCTTTATTTGTACATGACATCTTCTGTTGTTCCCTAATATGACTATTCAGACAATCCTTTCTCTTCAGTGTTAAGGAAATGTTAACTCTTCGTTGAAGTTCACCCAGCATATTTAGGGAGTGTCTCTTTACTCCCAAGGCACTACTTCATTAAAGTCTTTTTCCATCCTTCTTGTCTCATTTATTCTAATGCCAAATTTAATTGTGGAGCTTATATATTTTCTTTTTTAATTTTTGGGAAATTCATGGGCCTTGTATTGATATACCCACCCACTTGGATCACAGATCAGTTATGGTTGAAAATAATAAAATAGTAAATTCTGTACCTAGGATTTCTCTCTTAGAACTTTTATACTTTATTTTGATATCACTCTTGAATGTTCTCTTTCTTTCTTTCTTTCTTTCTTTCTTTCTTTCTTTCTTTTTTTTCATTAAGTGAGAGGTAGGGAGGCAGAGAGACAGAGTCCCACATGGGTCCTGACCAGGA